>NC_133421.1:44949500-45568333 GCF_049350105.2 Macaca mulatta
TACAAGCCACTCTAAAATATTTTGTTTAATGAAAACGTGGGAGAAAGGGGACTGCAGGGAAAGGCTACTGTCAAGAAGCACCGTGTCCATTTCTCCTCCATTCTTTCCTCTTATGAGCCAAAGATAGAAACTAAAACAACCTAAAACTAGGGGGTTGTTTGTGATGGATCCCCGACCAGATTACTTAAGGGTTCATATCTGCTGCTCGCACCCTGAAGGCTGAGCACTGAGCAAAGGCCATGATGCCTACCTGAGGAGTAGGTATCCCTAAGAACCCAAACATCCCAGAATGTGTCTGGGAACATACCAAGGAAAACAGTCTCATTGCAAACAGTAGGCAAAGAGCCAGAATATTTGCTTAAAAGAAGCTTAGGGCTGGATGATGGGGCAGATCTCTGGAGCTGTCCTGCTGCCACCCAGGAATACCTTGTATGTAAGTCCTAATAAATTCATCTACTCACAAACCTAGATTTGTCTCAGCCATTCTTTGGTTTCTTGGCACTTTCTCAGTTTGGGAGTATGTTGCAGTCCCAGTTTTGTTTTTTGTTTTTGTTTTTGTTTTTTTGTAACAGCCTGAGGGAGAGGAATAGAAAAAAAAAATCATAATAACCTGAATTCAGGGTGCCTTAGTCTATTTTGTGTTGTTATAAGGAATTCCTGAAGCTGCGTAATTTATAAAGAAAAAGGATGCATTTGGCTCACAATTCTGATGTCTAGAAAAGTTCAACATTGGGCATCTGCATCCGGTTATGTCCTCAGGCTGCTTCCACTCGTGGCGGGAGTCAAAGAGGAGCCAGTGTGTGCAGAGATCACAAGGCAAGAGAGGAAACAAAAGTAGGGAGAGGTGCCAGAGTCTTTTTAACAACCAGCTCTTATGGGAACTAATAAAGTCAGAACTCACTCACCCCAAGAAAGGGCATTAATCTATTCATGAGACATCTTCCCCCATGACCCAAACACCTTCCACTGGGCTCCCTCTCCAACACTGAGGATCAAATTTGAACATGAGGTTTGGAGGGGATCAAACATCCAAACTATAGCACAGGGAGAGAAAAAAAAATAACCAACTGAATTATATGTAGATATAATTTTTGTCAATTTTTATTTTAGGTTTGGGGGCACATGTGAAGGCTCATTACACAGGTAAACATGTGTCATGGGTTTTTTTAATACATATTACTTCATCACCCAGGTATTAAGCCCATACCCAATAGTTAACTTTTCTGCTTCTCTCCCTCCTCCCTCAAATAGACCCCAGTGTCTGTTGTTTCCTTTTTGTGTTCATAAGTTCTTTCATTTAGCTCCCACTTATCAGTGAGAAGATGCTGGACTTGGTTTTCTGTTCCTGAGTTAGTTTGCTAAGGGTAATGGCCTCCAGTTCCATCCATGTTCCTGCAAAAGACATGATCTTATTCTTTTTGATGGCTGCATAGTAGTCCATGGTGTATATGTACCACATTTTCTTTATCTAATCTGTCATTGATGAGCTTTTAGGTTAATATAGACATAATGAATAGATTGTACATGTACATAGATATAGATATCAAACGTATATCTAAATTAAAACAAACATCCATAATTTCACCCAATTGGAAATCCAAAATTTATATACCAAAGAATTTATATAACAAAAAGATAGATAAGGTTGTGATTGCATTTAGAACTGTAAGGGTTTTTTTTGTTTGTTTGTTTTTTGTTTTTTGTTTTTAGAGATGGAGTCTTGCTCTGTCACCCAGGCTGGAGTGCAGTGGCGTGATCTCGGCTCACTGCAACCTCCGCCTCCCAGGTTCAAGTGATTCTCCTGCCTCAGCTTCCCAAGTAGCTTGGACTACAGGAGTGCACCACCACATCCAGCTAATTTTTGGAATTTTTAGTAGAGACAAGATTTCACTATGTGTTGGCCAGATTGGTCTTGAACTCCTGGCCTCAAGTGATCTGCCTGTCTCGGCCTCCCAAAGTGCTGGGATTACAGGCATGAGCCACCATGCCTGGCCAGAACTGAAAGCTCTAAATTAACTTTAACATTTGCCAAAATGCACCAATTGAGAAACCTCATGGACTTAATAAATACTCAAATTATGCTTATGCCTGAGATTCCAACAAATTTAAACATTATACCCCAAATAAATTTAAAAGATAGCTAAATCACTTTTTAAAAATAGCTATGCCTTATTTTATATCTTGATTGAATTGCCCATAGTTGTTGTACTCAGTGCCTTAAAGTATCTCACATTGAACATAGACTCCATGACACAATAAGTAATAAATTAAAATTAAATTTTTGGCACTCAAAATTGGCTTGATAAAATAGGATCATATAAATCCCGTTAAAATAGTTAATATCATTCAAGGTAAGTTAAAATAGGCCCTTGAAGGACTGAAAGTTGTTACCTAAAACCTCATTTATATAACATAAAAGGGATAAAGGGGATAATTATTCCCTGCTGCTTGTCCATTTAACAGCCCAGTGTTGCCTGTTCTTAAACCTGGAAGATAATAAGCAGCAGGCACCTCACGGTGGAGAACTACAACATTAATGCTGTGGACTTATCTACTAGGGCCTCATATCCAGTATCTAATATGACTAAAATTACTAACTCTATCCAGTCAATAACTGCTAAATACTCTGTTCTTACAGACTTGGCTAATATGTTCAATATGTTCAATTCCATGCCAATTTCAACAGACTCCACTGTAGTTTGCCTCTATTGTGGAAGAGACACAATATACCTCTTGCAGGCTACACTTCGGTACCTTCATAATTTTGCATTGATGCACACATCTTACAAACAAGATCCTTTTTAATACTTAATTTTTCTAGAGTAGGTTCACAGCAACATTGAGCAGAAAGTACAAAGATTTTCCATATACCCACTGCCCGCATTCATGCATAGCCTCCCCCATTAGCAATATCTCCCATTAGCGTGGTACATTTGTTACAATCAATTAATCTAAATTAATACATCATAATCACTCAAAATCCATTGGAACTTCTACATTAGCATTCATTCTTCTTGTACATTTTATGGGTTCGGAAAAATGTATAATGACATATATCCATTATATAGTATCAAACACAGAATTTTCATTGCCTTAAGAATCCTCTGTGGGTCAACTATTCATTCCTCCCACTCCCTTAATCCTTGGAAACCACTGATCATTTTACTGTCTCCATAATCTTGCCTTTTACAAAATGTCATATAGTTGGAATCATACAGTATATGGCTTTTTCAGATGGCCTTCTTTTTAAAGAGACAGGGACAGACAAGATCTTAAATGCATGCATCTTCCTCTGGGAGCACAGATATGATATTACATTAATAACCTCCTCCAAGGAGATGTCATTTAGTCTACTCATATGGACATAAAAGTGCAACATCTTTTCATCCTTTTTGTGTTCTCATGGCAAAATATTCTTCACTTACAAATTTTACTTAATCTCATTGATACTGTAACTTATAAATCAACCCACTTTAAATGTGGCCCCCTCAAAAAAAAGGCTCTACAAGCTATCCAAATTAATACCAACAGACACACCCATTGGTGCCTGCAGAGATTCCTTTACTGAGGAGACTTTAACAAGCTCTACTCATGCCTCCTAAAGTCTAGACCACCTGTGATGGCTACGAATTGCCTGAGTGCTCTCAGCCTCATGCTATATGCCATTAAAACCACAAATGACTAGCTCTATACTGGGCTCTCTTGGACATAGAGGCTCTCACAGATTCTGAGTCCGTGACCCTGCATACCTGGCTACCTGTTATGCTTTCGGTCATGGAAACAGCACCCTGTAAGCTCAGCCCCTCAGAGGGCCCAGGTTTGTCTCTATCCTGTCTCAAGGAGGCTACCAAGTCCTGGGGTCTCTAGCATATTCACACGCAGAAGGGAGTGACGTCCCGTGTCCTTGGTCCCTTGCCAGATGCCATAGTGCTGGAGGAGGTCACCTCTCCCCCAGACCCCTTGGCTACCTGGGAAGCTCCTTTGGATTGACTGAGTGAAGAGCAGTAGAAGTTCACAAACTATATGAATGCCACTGCCCACCACCATACGTGATGGAGCTAGGTGGAATATTACTGAATGCTGGATGCCCTGGCCAACAAATGGCCCCATCTCCACATTCTTTATGAAGAGTTGAGCCATTGCCTAATGAATTGTCCCTTTTAGATTAAGGAACACTAAGAACCTCTTTCCTCTTAGATATCCAAAATCACATGCCTGTGTATATTAAGGCCACCATATGAGGCCTTACAATTACCGAGGTGATAACCAAGGCAGACATTTCACATTGCAAAATACACCCTGAATGGGCTCCTGAAAGAGGCATTCAATGAAACTTTCATGACTCTAATAGGTCCCAAATAACCATTTTAACTGAGAAACATAAGAGTCTCTCCAAACAACTTCTTTTAAAGTTCCAGTCCAACAAACGGACCTCTCAATGTGTCTTTATCTTGCCCCAGGCTTTAACTTAATTTTATAGATTTTCAATATCAAACCCCTCCCATCAGGGGGACACAGCAAGTGTGTATATTCTCTGGGGACCAATTAATAGTGATTGTCCAATGGGCTAGGCAGCTGCTTATCTGATATGAGACCCATTTGAGCCTAAACTTCAACCATAAAACAAGCAAGCAAGAAAAACCAAAACTCTGTCAAATGCAGCTGCACACCATTCTGTTTTGTTTATCTTTTTGGTTTTGTTTGTTTGTTCTTGCTTTTTGTTTTCGTCTGAGACAGGGTCTCACTCTGTTACCCAGGCTGGAGTGCAGTGGCATGATCATGAATCACTCCCCTCCTCTACCTCCTGGGTTCAGGCAATCCTCTCACCTCAGCCTCCCGAGTAGCTGCAACCACAGGCACACGCCACCACACCCAGCTAATTTTTTATGGTTTTTGTAGAGACAGGGTTTTACCATGTTGCCCAGGCTGGTCTTGAATGCCTGAGCTCAAGCAATCCACCTTCCTTGGCATCCCAAAGTGCTGGGATTACAAGCATGAGCTGTCATGCTCAGCCTGCTGATCTTACTATTGATGTGGGTGCTTTTGTTGTTTTACCATCTAGAGGCACCAACCCTCCATACAAGCCATTGTTTCAATCAATCATGGCAAATGCTAAGCCCCACATCAACCTGAGTCTGTATCCACTTAAAAGAAACACTCAAGACCTATATCCTAGATGACATTTTCCTGCATTGGAGCTCAATTTTAAGCAGAGAAACAGCAAGATGTGATTCCAGTCTTCATGTAAATTTTGTGGTGTTTAGAGAAAGGACTGGAGATGATGCTGCCTCAGATGACACCGATCCAGCTTACCATCAGAGATGAATTTACTCCTGCACCAGACATGGCATCACCCTTGACACAAAAACCTTCGCCCCAGTGACATCCATGGACTGTCTCTTCTCAGGCACAAACTGGACACAGAACATTTGGCCTTTTTTCCTCTGATATCAGGGATTCTATTATGTTTCTGAGTGTACTGTCTGCTTAGCCTATCATCCTGGCATACTCCTTGTCTCAGCCAAAACATACACCCCACACTCCCATGCCTGAAGGAAAATTTAACAGTAGTTACCACTACCTATGCCATTCTAAAAATTAATGGAGGGCCAAGCACAATGACTTGTGCCTATAATTCCAGCACTTTGGGAGGCTGAGGCAGGAGGATTGCTTAATTCCAGGAGTTCCAAGCCAGCCTGGGCAACACGGGGAAACCCCATCTCTACAAAACATATAACAGTTGGCTGGGCATGGTGGTGTATGCCTGTAGTCCCAGCTACTCAAGAGTCTGAGGCAGGGGAATCTCTTGATGTCGGGAGGTCAAGGCTGCAATGAGCTGTGACCACACCACTGCACTCCAGCCTGTGACAACTCTTGACCTCAAGTGATCTACCTACCTCCGCAAGTTCTCCATTTTGATTAATCTCTTCATTGGCTGAATTTCATTGCAATGTAGTTTTCAAGAAGATATTAGAGAACTATGTTTTCCATGTCCATTGGATAAGAATGTCGGATATTTCCTTTATAGTCAAATGACATCTTGGTATGGCAAAACATGTGTAGATAATTAATTTTCCTAATATCCCTTAAGGAATATCTATAAAGAACTTATGAAGAAGTGAACATAGGCTAATCCCAGTTTTCCAACATCACGTCAAGTTGCTTAACTTGCAAAGTTTTCAAAGACGTATTTTTAGAGAATTAGAGAATGTTATCAAATATATAATGAAAAATATTTCTGTAGCCCAGTCCATCTTCCATGATCCAAGTGAGCATTGGACAAGATTTAAACATCCTTATCTATACTGATTATCTGGGAGACACTGGAAAATGTCAAAGGCGAATTGGTCTGTAAAAGAATTGATTCTCTGGCCGGGCGCGGTGACTCACGTCTGTACTCCTAGCACTTTGGGTGGCTGAGGCGGGTGGATCACGATGTCAGGAGTTCAAGACCAGCCTGGTCAAGATGGTGAAACCCCATCTCTACTAAAAATACAAAACAAAATAGCTGGGTGTGGAGGCGGGCACCTGTAATCCCAGCTACTCAGGAGGCTGAGGCAGGGAATTGCTTGAATCCAGGAGGCAGAGGTTGCAGTGAGCCAAGATCATGCCACTGCACTCCAGTCTGGGCAACAGAACGAGATTCATCTTAAGAAAAAGCAAACAAACAAAAACAAAATGAACAAACAAACAAACAAAAAGATTTGATTCTCCTCAGGTAAGATATTTGAAAGAGCCTCTTCCAAGTCTTTCACTGTTCGAGTTGTTGTCCGATAGTAGGATTCAGGGTAAATTACTTGCAAGTTTAAATCATACTGGCAGCTTGTCTTGCCTTCAGGACTCAAGTAGAAGATCTTTGTCATGACACACACTTTTTCAGTGTAACCACCAATTTTTGCCAGTTTCTGCTTTAAGGTTAGGGCAGTTTGTGTAGAATAGCCTTTAAACTCCTCATCCTGTACCGTGTGGAAGGTGTATAGGACTGGAGGCTTGTCCTGGGAAATCAGAAGAGCATCACAGAGGACTTTGTGGTTCTCTTGCAAGCCCAGATCCAAAGACCAGCTCCTGGAGAAGATTAGTGAGCCCTTACTGACAGAGCCCATTTCTTCACATATTAATTGCTCAAGTCCTTCATGCTGTGAGAACAAATTTCTGCAGAGGGTTTCTGGAGTACAAGTTATCTTTTCTGATAGCCCTAGATGGGGAAATAATGATAAATTATAAAAGATTGAGAACTTCCAACTTAAGCCATGAATACAAAGCAGCTTGTATCAGATTAATTCTCCCACCAAAAGCAACTATAAAAGCTGTGTAAAAGTGTATCAGGGCCAAGCATGGTTGCTCACACTTGTAATAACAACACTTTGGGAGGCAGAGGCAGGAGGATCACTTGTGCCCAGGTGTTCAACACCAGTCTGGGCAACATTGTAAGACCTCTTCTCTACAAAAAGTTTAAAAAGTTAGCCAAGCACGGTAGTGCATGTTGGTAGTCCCAGCTACTCAGGAGGCTGAGGTGGGAGGATCACTTGAGCCCAGGAAGTTGAGGCTGCAGTGAGCTGAGATCATGCCACTGCACTCCAACCTGGGCAACAGGGTAAGACCCTGTCTCAAAAAATATATACATTTATATATATTTTTTAAATTTTATATATATATGTGTATATATAACATAAAACTATAATTTAAAGGACTGGAGAGCAACCAATACAAGCAGGACTTAAAGGTCTACAATCTTTAATAGAGAAGAAGCACAGGAAGTAGCTTCACATTCACCTCTGCTTTTTCCCTAAGGAGATTTTCCATATCACAGCATTGGTAAATAGAGCCCACACAGAAATCAGCAGTTTTACTAGGCTAAAGAAAAAAGAGGTCAGAATTCAGGGTGGCCAGAGGAGCTGGGATTTCAGAAGCAAAATCCCAGAGAAGATGAAACTGCAGAGAAGCCAAAATCTACCTACAAATTTCCCTCAACTCACTGGCTAATACAGGTGAGATGAAACACAGAAGAAAATATAAACTGGGGCTGGGTGCAGTGGCTCATGCCTGTAATCCCAGTACTTAGGAGACAGAGGCAGGTGGATTGCTTGAGCCCAGGAGTTTGAGACCAGCCTGGGCAACATGGTAAAATCCTGTCTCTACAAAAAATACAAAAATTAGCTGCAGTTAACTGTAATCATGCTACTGCATTCCAGCCTGGGCAACAGTGTGAGAACCTGTCACAAAAAGAAGGGAAGGGAAGGGAAGGGAGGGGAGGGAGGGGAGGGGAAGGGAAGGGGAAGGGAAGGGGAAGGGAAGGGGAAGGGAAGGGAAGGGGAAGGGAAGGGGAAGGGAAGGGAAGGGGAAGGGAAGGGGAAGGGAAGGGGAAGGGAAGGGGAAGGAAAGGAAAGGAAAGGAAAGGGAAGGGAAGGGAAGGGAAGGGAAGGGAAGGGAAGGGGAGGGGAGGGGAGGGGAGGGGAGGAAAGGAAAGGAAAGGAAAGGAAAGGAAAGGAAAGGAAAGGAAAGGAAAGGAAAGGAAAGGAAAGGAAAGGGAAGGAAAGGAAAGGAAAGGGAAGGAGAAAATATCAACTGATCAACTGGGAGATTAAAGAGCTGAACATCAATTTCATCAGCTTCATGGTGCTCAGGAGACACAAATTGGAATTCAACTCCCAGCCAAGTAGAGGGGTCTTGGTAAATATCCCAGACTTTAAGACCCCAGAAGAGCCATGACCTAGTAATTGTGCAAAATTAAAAGCTACTATACCTAGAAAAGCATAAAACAAAACTTCAAAAGAATAAAAGTAATCACTGGTGCTCTACCTGCCTGCCAAAAAAAAAAAAATGTGTAACCCTATCTGGAGAAATGCAACATCTACTGAAGTCTCTACAATTTGTAATCCATGATACTATACAAAATTAAGAGACAGGATAAAAATCAGAACAAATTACTAGAAAATAAGAGAAAAACTGGATGAGAGAAAAAGACTGGCAAGTGCTTCAGATACTGGAGTCATCAAAGAGGGACTTTAAAATTACTATAATATCTTTTTTAAAAGCCCCCAAAAGAAAAAATAGATGAAAAGATAAAGATATCCTGATTCTCTTACAGGCTCAGAAAATTGAAATCAATGGATAAAAATCATCAGGGGTTTGATACCCTTAAGCCCCGCTTTGTTCAAGGGTCAATTGTATGTAGTAATATCCCAGAGGTAGCGTGACAGATCAGTGGGTGAAACTGAGTTTTCAGTAACTGGATCTAGGAAAAGTGGTTATCCACATGGGATAAAATGAAATAGCCCCCTACATCACTGCTTATGGATGTGGATTACATATTTAAATGTTAAGTGCAAAATTTTAAAATTTTTAAAAGAAAATAAACAGAAATATCTTGATAACCCCAGGGTAGGGAAAGATCTCTTATACAAGGCACAAAGAGCACTAAATCACAAAATTTTCAAATGGTAAGTTTGACTATATCCAATTTAAAACTACTAAGGAGAATATGCCTTGCAAAAAGAAAAGATGCAAGTCATGAACTTGGAGAAGACATCTGAAATCCATAATATCTGTGACTAAATGAGAATTTTATGTTAGAATATGTGAATTGCTCCTAGAAATCAGTAAGTAAAAGACAAAACCTGTTACAAAAATGAGCAAAAGACAGAATCGCCACTTCATAGAAGATACAATATCTTCTATGGCAATAAGCATATGGAGAGGTGCTCAACCCAATCAATAACCAGGTAAAGGCATACCAAAAAGAGATAGCATTTTATACCCATTTGACTGAGGGAGAAAAGAAGTTCAAGAGGTGAACAAGCAGAAAGATGAAGAGAGAAGTCTGGCATTGGAAGAGATGTGGCATTTCCAATATATTGCTGGTGGGAGTAAAGTGAGCCACCTATTTTGGAAATTATCTTATTGGCATTATCTTATTACTTAAATATTCACACACTGCCTGAACCAACAATTCTACCCCTACTTAGGCACCCAAGAGAAACTCTTGCATGTATGCATCAAAAGACTGAATAAGAATATTAAAGGTAACACTGTTCACATAGCAGAAAACAGGAAATAACTCATTGCCTATCAACAACAACAGGTGAATAAATCAGAGATGCTGAGTATTTCTTCAGTAACTGAATATAGCCTGCCTGAAGCTGGGTGCCAGTCCAGACTGCTCAGTGACATGATGTATATTCTTCCTTTTCTGCTTAAACTAAGCTGAATTGGGTTGCTCTTATTTTCAAGTAAAGAAGTTTCTATTACACCAAGAAAATTATAATCCAAAGCTAAAGAAATAGAATTTGACAAATTCAATGACTAAAAACACCAAAGAATTTCCATAAACACAAGAATGTGCTTCCATAACAAATGTCAAGACAGAGCTAGTTTGAAGAGAAGGAGGTTTAAACATAGTCGCACCAACAACTCCATGGAAGCCAGAATTAAACTACCTGGAAGGTGATATCTCCGTGGCTGAATTTTGAAGTTAATATATTCACGAAGAGGACAACTCTGGGAGACAGGTGATGATGTACTCGCTGGAGAGGGCAGTTCTTCATATACTATGGAACAATATTAGAAAACAAAATCACACTCTTAATTTGGCACAAGAGAGATTCAACCTAAGTAATGAAAACTCTACTTAGAACTGACCCTGCATTCCCAATACAAAATATTAGATATTGTGGTTACATATTGTGGTTAGATTCCTAGGTCAGATACAAATTGTAAAATTAACCCTTGATGCTGCTGAAACACTCTATACTTGGAATGAAAATTAACAGTAAAAATGCTTTGATAGCAACTTAATACATTGCCATATAACTGACTTTATTTTAAAAGAAGTTAAAATTAGAAGAATGTGATGGCTAGTGAAGGAAAGCTGGGTTTTATGCAGATTCTGAGGGACAAGCTTGCATTTTCAGAGATTTTTGTTAAATTGCTAGTTCTGGTCTAATTTCACTGGAGTCTTTCCTTTTCCAAAACCAGATAAAATCTCAGCATTATTCTTCGCTCATTGGTACAACTTAGGGTTACTCTTTGGCTCATAAATGTGAGAGGAAGAGGGAAAAGGCTTTACAGGAAATAAATGGAAAGGGGGTAAAGAAAGATGAAAGAGCAAGTAAGTAAAAGAGTAAGTGTTCCCGAAAGAAAGCAATGGTTAGTTATAGAAACTAAGCTCTGAAAGGAAAAGGAAAAGAATTGAACAGGCTTTCCTTGAAAGTGAGCAAAGATGTGGTAGAGAAGAAACATCTAGATCTTTGCATCAGATAAGGCTACTAAGAGTAGATATTTACTTATTGTATGAAATATCTGTCTTCTAAGTGTGTAGAAGAAAACAAGAGGCAGGGAAGTATTGATTATATCCACCAGAGATTAGTAAATTAGATGTTGAAATTTGAAGACTTTTTTTTTTTTTTTTTTTTTTTTTTTTGAGACGGAGTCTCGCTGTGTCTCCCAGGCTGGAGTGCAGTGGCCGGATCTCGGCTCACTGCAAGCTCCGCCTCCCAGGTTCACGCCATTCTCCTGCCTCAGCCTCCCGAGTAGCTGGGACTATAGGCGCCCGCCACTTCGCCCGGCTAGTTTTTTGTATTTTTTAGTAGAGACGGGGTTTCACCGTGTTAGCCAGGATGGTCTCGATCTCCTGACCTCGTGATCCGCCCGTCTCGGCCTCCCAAAGTGCTGGGATTACAGGCGTGAGCCACTGCGCCCGGCGGAAATTTGAAGACTTTTAATCTCGTCCCTAATCCCAAAGATACAATAAAACCTTCCTGCCACCCAAGCCAAGTGTGTCCTTATTGCCAATCCTCCTTCCTCAACCTCGTTCTGAATCCACCATGAACTGGATCCATTCCTTCTCGGTCAGCTGCTTCACTCTGTTATCTTTCACGTGCCAGGAATCAGGCTTTTTAGCAAACACTGCACAGCAGAAGCGCTCCACTCTGAGTGCATACACATATCCACAAAGACTTCCTTTATCATATACTCCAAGGAATTTGCATAAGTAATTTATCGTCCCCTTCTCCATACAGAAGTGATGCACAGGCAGTTTCCCAATGGAATTTTTTGTTACTTCTTCTAACTTAGTAAGGTAACTCTTCTCTGATTTAAAGCCAATTATTTCTTTATCTTTATTTAGACCAACGAATAAATATCCTCCATCAGTATTTGCAAATGCAGAAACATATTGAGGGAGAATCTCTCTAATTCGTTGTAACAACTTTTCTGTTGAGAAGTTTTTAATTTCAACGTGTGTGGATTCAGTAAAGGTCAATTTTTCTTTATAATTAAGTTCTGTTCTGTTAAAAAAATCAGCAGCCAAGGCTTCCATGTTACTTTCTTCTTGTACATCAACACAGGCCCTCTTTGCGGGCAATTCTGGTCTTAAATATGCTCTCCCTCCAGTTTTTTCCTTGTCTTTGAGGAACTCCAGTGCAGCAGAAGCATTCATGACTTTTGCAGACGTTACATCTCTCTTGTACAAACTGGAGCTCAACGTGGCAATCTGCAGACTAGAGGTGTCCAGGCTCCATGATTTCACAAAAATGTGAAAGTAGTTACCATTCTGCATGAAGTCCAGGAAATTAGGAACAAATGGCAGCATATTACTAAAAGAATTTTCCAAATCTAGTCCTATTCCATCTTTTTTGTAACTGTAGTCTTCATTCTCAACTTCAGCCTTGATCACTCCCCCTCCAGAATTCAGCAGAGCACACACAGCTCGTGAGATATTTTCATTCTGCTGTTTACTCAGTTGACGATCCTTCATTTTGTTTCTATTGTTCTCTCCAAGAGTGACTCTTCCCACATTTAGAACCAGCTCAGCATAATTTGTGTCTAAATCAATACTGATGTTCATTTTCCCAGCAGTTAAGCAGTTTCCAAGCAGAAGTTCTTTTCTGTAAAATAGACAGAGTCGTTAGAATAGGAGCTAAACCAGACAGACAACACATTCTGCATTATGAGGCAAACACAGAAAAATCCTTTACTGTATATTTTCCACTAGACTGGTAAGTATATGAGTCTGAGATAACTAATTTCTGACAAATTTTGAGCTCAGGCGGTCATAATTTATATGCCTACTGAATTTTCAAATTTGTTACAACTGTTTTATATGATCTTATTCTAATAATTTTAATTTTGTCTTTATATGTCCTTGTGTCCTTTCTCATCACTAATATTGTACAATTTGTTTTCTCTTTTCTTTCTTTAAGTAAATCCCTGGAGGGATTCTACGTTTTTATCTTCCCAGTGGACCAGGTTTTAGTCATACATATTATTTCTGCTTTACTTTTTATTTTAGTAATTTCAGCTTTTACCTTCATTGATTATCTCCTTTTATGGGAAATCCTTTTGGAAAACTGCCAGATAGGGTCTAAGAGAGTCCAGCAATAAAAAATCTTAATTATTTTTTATTCTTATAAGAATGAATTAGATTCACAAATGTTGGGCATTGATCTCAAGCAAAGTAGAACAACTCACTGTGCCCTTTCCCTATCAAACATCCATGTTTTAAATGAGGTAATTGTGGGCGGCAAGCCACCCAGGTGCCAAGGCAAGAGACCAAGGGCACTAGCTGTTCCAGTATAATAAAGAAAAAATATAGAATTAAGAATAGGTATACTAAAAATAGATTATAGATATGATTCTATATGATTATCATTAATCATTAGTTTGTAGTATTATTCTTTATTCCAATACTATAATAATCTTTGTTCTACAATTATAACCTAGAAAAAAACAGGCCATACAGAGATAGGAGCTGAAGGGACACAGTGAGAAGTGACCAGAAGACAAGAGTGTGAGCCTCTGTCACGCCCTGACAGGGCCATTAGAGGGCTGCCTGGTCTACTGGTAACGCCAGCACCTGGGAAGGCACCTGTTACCTAGCGGACCTTGGTCTAGTGGTAGCGTCAGTGCCTGGGGAAGGCACCCATTACTCAGCAGACCGGGAAAGGGAGTCTGCCTTCCCCAGGGGAGTTAGAGAAGACTGCTCCACCACCTCTTGTGGAGCAGCCATCTGGAGGCCTAACCATCTCCCTGTGATGCTATGCCTCAGCAGTCACGTTCCTGGTCCACTTTCATGTTCCACGCTGTACACCTGGCTCTGCCTTCTAGATAGCAGTAGCAGAATTAGTGAAAGTACTAAAAGTCTTTGAAATGCATAGAAAAAATAATGGCATGAGCTGTCCTCTCGACACGTGACTCACATGACCTTACCTATCATTGGCGATGGCTCACACCCCTTACCCTGCCCCTTTGTCTTGTATCCAATAAATAACAGTGCAGCCTGGCATTCGGGGCCACTACTGGTCTCCACACCTTGGTGGTAGTGTCCACCTGGCCCAGTTGTTTTTGTTCTATCTCTTTGTCCTGTGTCTTTATTTCTATGATGTCTCATCTCCACACATGAGGAGAAAAACCCACAGACCCTGTAGGACTGGACCCTACAGGTAATATTGGGTTTTTTGTTTGTTTGTTTTGTTTTGTTTTGTTTTGTTTTGTGACGGAGTTTTGCTCTTGTTGCCCAGGCTGGAGTGCAATGGCACAATCTCAGGTCACTGCAACCTCCGCCTCCTGGGTTCAAGGGATTCTCCTGCCTCAGCCTCCCAAGTAGCTAGGATTACAGGCACCTGCCACCACACCTGGCTAATTTTTTTTTTTTTTTTTTTTTTTTTTTTTTTTTTGTATTTTTAGTAAAGACAGGGTTTCACCATGTTGGCCAGGCTGGTCTCCAACTCCTGACCTCAGATGATCCGCCTGCCTCAGCCTCCCAAAATTCTGGGATTACAGGTGTGAGCCACCATGCCCAGTCAAGGTAATATTCTTATATACAAAACACCTGTGCCCTACCTTGAATGTTTGTGTCTTCCCAAAATTCATATGTTGAAATTCTAATGTCCAACATGATGGGGCCTTTGGGAAGTGATTAGATTAAAGGGTGGATCCCTCATGAATGAGATTAGTACTCTTCTAAAAGGGACCTTAGAAAGCTAGCAATGGCAGCCTGCCATCACAAAGGCAGAAGCAGGGAGGTGCAGTTAGGGTTGCACACTTTCTGGAGCCCATGGGAGCCCTGCCTCTTCCAAGCCGGGATGTGAGCTTCCCAGGTGCTTCTGCAGCCACCCAGACCACCACTGTAGACCCAGGCCTTCCGCTCTAAGGAGCATGCTGGAATCCTGCCCCACAACCCTGCCCCATGCAGCTGCAGTCACCCAAGTCGAGATTGCAGATTCAGGCATCCCTGCAATCTTGGGGCCTGGGAAGACTCCCCTGCCCTCGCAGGCTCAGAAGTGGCTGCTCCCACTGCCTGGCTTCTCCTTCTCCCTGCTACCAATGCCCACTCTGGTCTGAGAGCAAAGACTGGCCAAATTCCAGAGACATAAATGGTAGTGGGAGGCAGACAGATTCCTGGGTCAAAGGAAGTAGTCCCTGGTAGGGCCACATCTTCAGGGCCTGAAGGCTGGGGACCGGGCTGCCAGTCCTGTGGACTGTGGGGGCTTGTGGTGCCTCTTCTGGGGCTGCATGTGGACTGATGGCACACACTTTCTCCACTCTGAGGTCCATAAAAGCCTTGGGCTCAGCCAGAGCAGGGTCAGAGGAGGAAGAGACGAAGAGAGGACCAACTTCAGAGAGGAACTACCCTCTCTGCTGATAGCAGGAGAGGACAGGACAACAAGCTGCAGAGAGGAACTATCCTCTCTGCTGAGAGCTTCAGAGACCTGCAGAGACGTTGGGACTACAGCTGCAGAGAGGAGCAACTGTCCCCAGGGCCTCCTCTCTGCTGAGAGCAGCAGACGTAGGAAGGACCAGTAGCAGAGAGAAGCTACCCTCCCCAGGGCCTCCCCTCTGCTGACAGCTGAACATTCCACAGGATGACCTGCCTGCAGAGAGAGGAGTTACTCACTGCAGGTCTCCGTTGAGCTGTCCTAACACTTAATAAAATTCATCTTAGTCTTGTTTACCCTTCATTTGTCTGCATACCTCATTCTTCCTGGACACAGGACAAGAACTCTGGCAAAGGTGCCACCAGCCACAGAGGTTTCTGGCCAGAAAATCGACACCCCAAAGATCCCGTAACACTAGTTCACCCCTTCTGCCATACGAAAAACACAGAAGAAGTTGACAGTCTGCAATTGGAAGAGGGTCCTTACTAGAATCCAATGATGCTGGTATCTTGATCTTGGACTTCCCAGCCTCCAGAACTGTGAGTAATAAATTTCTGGTATTTAAAAGCCACTCAGTTTATGGTATTTTGTTATGGCAGGCTGACTAGACTAAGACAGTGTGCTTTAGTCTATGTATACCTAATCCATTAGCTCTTTTCCTTTAAAATCTATTGGGATCACTGTATTGCTATAGACGAAAATCTAAAAATATTGTAGGTTTTTCAAGTGGCCTAGAGACAGTTGAGAGTAAAGTCCATCATAGGTAGTAATCACTACACTAGGAAAGGGCTATAAAGGGGTCAGAATATTCCTGTCCACTGCTAGACCAATATCATGCAGATACTCAGCTAAGGTTGTGGATACCACCTGTGTCTCTATAAATTTCTGATCATGTGTAAACAATAATAAAATTGAGGCCCCAGATCATTTGGACAACTGGGGTTACATCAAGAGAATTTATATGCAAATCATGGTAGTAACATACAGAGGGAAAAAGTACCATCTATTCCATATAACATTTAACAATTTACAGGGACCAGACTAGATGTTCAATAAATGACACAACTCCTTGTGCACCAGAGTAGTCACCACTCCACATGTGATTTGGGGACTCTGTGCTTTTGCATAGGTGTGCTCTGAGACTAACGTTTTCCTCCACCTTTGTCGCCTGATAAACTCTTTATCATCCATCCCAGAACTCCCATATTTGTCCTTCACTCTCTGCTACTCCCACTGAGCTTTGTACTTGTACTTGGCACTAATTTCACCATAGATCTAGGGAAATATTTAGAAACAAAGCAGTGAAGTGGCCAGAGCAGTTGTTTTCTTTTCTTTTTTTTTTTTTTTTCACTCAAGCAATTATTTTATTCTAATAAATAATTTCAGAATTACATAAAATTCATAGTTAATGAAAACATAGCAAATAATTAGGATTTAACTTCTATACAGAAATGAATGAGCTCAAATATTAATTTAATTTTAGAAATTAAATAAATTTTATATGGAAACTTTAGAAACATAAAGTTTGACCTCATAATAATTCTCACTGGAATGTGTTTAAAGTAGTAACTTTATAGTCCTATAGTGCTATTGATAACATTTTGGATATTCAGGTTAGTGAACATCATTTTTTCCCAATTTTAATAAGATTTCCTAAAACTGCAGCAACATAGTTTCTTTCAACTTTGAGTTAAATGTCTTTCTATGACTGCTTGAATAGTTCGCAACCTCCAGCATAAATGGGTTAACTATTCATAGATATTACTTTATGTGGGAGTTAAAAATATAAGAGGTAATCAGACTCACACTTTGTATAATCAAAAATTTCATAGTTATCCAAATATAATTTACTTTATAATATAGTTACATAAATGTTGATTGTAAAACTTCCTCATTTTTGTTCATATATCTATTTTTTCCCATTACCTAATAAAAATTGTCCTATTTAATAAGTTACTAAATCTAAGGTTTGTGTAAAATTTTAAAATATTAGTCCTTCTATCTTCTTTATCTTTTCAGTTGTTTTCAAACTGCAGGAAATCAAGCAAGGAGTCCTAATCATTTAAGATACCAGAAGGAGAAGCTTTGGTTCAGTTCCTACCTTAGACATTGAACCTCAGGGGGTTCAAAGCACTTTCTGTGTTCTGGAATGCCCTCCTTGAAATTATCTAAGCCATTTTCAGTGCCAGGTACCAATCAGCACCAGCAGTGTCATCCTGGCAGGGTGCCCCAGACTGGACAGAACTACCCACATCCCCATTCCTTCCATTTGGGAAACTCAATGGCCCTTCACCCAAGAAACCCTGGGACTTGTGCCTGTGAGGTTGTCCTAGGACCTCATGGCTAGGTCCTATTCCAGGAGAATAGCCTGGCAAGTGCATTGCTCTCACCACCTGGAGCAGGATTTCTTTCACAGGATCAAGTCAGATTGGATTGCCAGGATGGTGCTGATAATGCTAATTTGGGTTGATTCAAATTGTTTATATTGACAGAGGCGCACAAAAAAATATTTACTCAGGTAAAATTTATTACTGAAGCCATCTGGTCCATGGCTTTTCTTGGTTGGGTTTTTGATTACTGATTCTATCTCCTTACTAGACATAGGTCTATTCGGATTTTTTGGCTTTTCCTGATTCAGTGTTGGTAGGTGATGTGTTTCTAGGAATTTGTCCATTTCATCTAGGTTATTTGATTTGTTGGCATACAACTTTTCACAGTACACTCTTATAATCCTTTTGATTTCTATAAAATCAATAGTAATGTCCCTTCTTTCATTTCTGATTTTAGTTGAGATTTTTCTTTCATTAGTCTAGCTAAAGGTTTGTCAATCTTGATCTTTTCAAAAAACCAACTCTTGATTTTTCATTAATTTTTCCTACATATTTTGACTTTTTAGTATAGTCATTCTGACTAGTATGAGATGGTATTTCATTGTGATTTCACTTTGCAGCTCTCTGGTGACTAGTGATGTTGACATTTTTCACGTTTGTTAGCAACTTGTATGTCTTCTTTTGAGAAGTTTCTGTTCATGCCCTTTGCTCATTTTTTAAATGAAGTTGTTTGGTTTTTTCCTGATTCATTTAAGTTCCTTATAGATTCTGGATATTAGTCTTTTGTTGGATGCATGATTTGCAAACATTGTCTCCCATTCTACAGGTTCTCTGTTTACTCTGTTGAGACTTTTGCTGTGCAGAAGCTGTTTAGTTTAATTAGGTCTCATTTGTCTATCTTTGATTTTGTGGCATTTGCTTTTGACATCTTTATTATAAATTATTTGCCTAAGGCAATGTCTAGAAGAGTATTTCCTAGGTTTTCTTCTAGAACTTTTATAGTTTGTGGTCTTACATTTAAGTCTTAATTTTGAGTTAATTTTTGTATATGGTGAGAGATAGGGATTCAGTTTCATTCTTCTGCATATGGTTAGCCATTTATTGAATAGGGTGTCCTTTCTCCATTGGTTATTTTGGTGGACTTTATCAAAGATGAGTTGGTTGTAGGTGTGAAGCTTTATTTCAGGGGGCTCTATTCTGTTCCATTGGTCTACGTGTCTATTTTTGTATTAGTACTATGTTTTGGTTACTGTAGCCTTGAAGTGTAGTTTGAAATGCAGTAATGTGATGTAAGGCTCCCTACCCATTTTGTTCTTTTTGTTTAGGATTGCCTTGGCTATTCAGGCTCTTTTTTGGTTGCATACACATTTTAAAATCATTTTTTCTAATTCTGTGAAAATAACATTGGTAATTTCATAGGAATAGCATTGAATCTGTAGATTGTTTTGGGGAGTGTGAACATTTTAATGTTATTGATTCTTCTAACCCATGAGCATGGAATGCTTTTGCATTTGTTTGTGTTATCTGTGATTTCTTTCAGCAGTGTTTGATAGCTCTCCTCGTAAAGTTCTTTCACCTCCTTGATTAGGTGTATTCTTAAGTTTATTTTCCTTTGGCTACTATAAATGGGATTATGTTTTTTATCTGGTTCTCCGCTTGAACATTATTGTTGTATAGAAATGCCACTGATTTTGTACATTTATGTATTTATTTATTTATTTATTTTATTTTGAGATGGAGTCTTGCTCTGTCACCTAGGCTGGGGTGCAGTGGCGCAATCTCGGCTCACTGCCAACTCCACCTCCTGAGTTCACGCCATTCTCCTGCCTCAGCCTCCTGAGTAGCTGGGACTACAGGCGCCCACTATCATGCCCGGCCAATTTTTTTTTTTTTTTTTTTTTTTTTGTATTTTTTAGTAGAGACGGAGTCTCACTGTGTTAGCCAAGATGGTCTCAATCTCCTGACCTCGTGATCTGCCCAACTAGGCCTCCCAAAGTGCTGGGATTACAGGCATGAGCCACCGTGCCCGGCCTGTACATTTATTTTTTATCCTGAGAATTTGCTGAAGTCATTCATCAGGTCTAGGAGTTTTTGGCAGAATCTTCAGGATTTTCTAGGTCTACAATCATATCATCAGCAAAGACAGATAATTTGACTCCCTCTTTTCCTATTTGGATTACTTTTATTTCTTTTTCTTGCCGGATTGCTCTGGCTAGGACTTCCAGTATTATGTTGAATAGGAATGGTGAGAGTAGATGTCATGATACTATTCTAGTTCATAAGGGAAATGCTTCCAGCATTTTTCCTGTTTAGTATAATGTTAGCTGTGGATTTTCTCATAGATGGCTGTTGTTATTTTGAGGGCTGTTCCTTCAATGTCTGGTTTGTTGAGAGTTGTTAATCACAAAGGGATGTTGGATTTTATTGAATGCTTTTTCTGTGTCTATTGAGATGATCACATAGTTTTTCTTTTAATTCTGTTTCTGTGGTGAATCACATTTATTGATCTGCGTATGTTGAACCATTCTTGCATCCCAGGAATAAAGCCCACTTGATTGTGGTGAATTAGCTTTTTGATGTGCTGCTGGAATCAGTTTTCTAGAATTTTGCTGAGGGTTTGTGCATCTATGTTTATCAGAGATATTGACCTGTAGTTTTATTTTTTCTTGTGTCCTTGTCAGATTGTGGTATCAGGATATACTGATTTCATAGAATATGATTTAGGGAGGAGTCCTCCTACTCAATTTTTTAGAACAGTTTCAGTTGGATTGGTGCCAGGTCGTTTTGTACCTCTGGTAGAATTTGTCTGTGTATCCATCTTGTCTAGGGCTTTTTTTGGTTGGTCGATTTTTTATTACTCATTGAATTTCCTTACTCATTATCTATCTGTACAGGATTGCTGCTTCTTCCTGGTTCATTCTTAGAGGTTGTGAGTTTCCAGGAATTTATCCATTTTCTCTAGATTTTCTTTTCTTTTCTTTATTTCCTTCTTTCTTTCTTTCTTGCTTTCTTCTTTTTTTTTTTTTTTAACAGGGTCTCACTCTATCACGTAGGCTGGAGTGCTGTGGTACAATCAAGGTTCACTGTAGCCTCGAACTCCTGGGCTCAAATGATTCTCCACCCTCAGCCTCCTGAGTAGCTGGGACTACAGGCATGTGCCACCATACCTGGCTAACTTTTTTAATCTTTTTACTCCCACAAAAGCAGCAGGGGAATCGGTTCCACATCTGCCCAGTCACACAGCCCCAGCCCTACCATTTTCCGGTAATGCCTGGCCAAGCAGCCCCTGCTCTCCAATTCTTCCTGCAGCCTCTGTAACTGGAGTCCTGTCCCCTTTCCTCCCTGCCCACCTTCCTGCACTGTCTGCATCAGGCCTTGCTCTGGATGAACCCTTTTGGTTTACCCACCATACACAGAAGGGGACAGAAATCACATCTCACCCTCAGATTGCTTAAGGAGGGTGCCCATACCCCTCGGAAACTTGGAACCCATGGGAGCTCAGTTGAGCCATCTTATAGAGGACTCAGCACTCGTGGACTAGCCTGGGATCCTGGCCACTCCAGTCCAACACCTGCAGCCATGTAAAACTTTCCATGGTTCAAAACCTCTGGCTTCAGGCATACATCTGGAACACAATGCTAAAAATTCATTAATTAATTAATTAATTAAAATAAATAAAAATGAGCTGGGGACTGAGCCGACCAAATCCCTAGGGCCTAAAATTCACTGGCCTCCCTTAAACCTTGGGTCTAGGTTTACAGGTTAGATGTTTCCACTGAAATCCTTTATACTTTTGACTATAGGGGAAATTCTATCAGAATTCTATCAGAACTCACGATTTAGGCTATATTGTTGGCTATCTTTAATGGGAATGGGGGTGGCATACATATCTCCTTAGAGTTATGCCAGAACAGCAGGTTGGAAAGAACTACAACCCCCAAGGGCGGAACAGGAAGCATAAGAGCTACCTCCTGGGGAACAAAAAGCATGGAGCGTGATTTGTGATTTGCCCTCCTCGGATACCATTTTGCATTTAGTTCGGGACAGCACTGCTCTCACCCTTCCCCTCTTCTAGATGATAAACCAGCAGCGCAAGAGGGTGACTGGTTTTTTTCTTTCAGGATCTAGCGACGCAGTTCGTCAGTGCCCGGTCACATTTCCCTAAATAACCCATTCCCCAACTCCCTGAATGCTCAGGACTCCAGGAGGATGGGCAACCCCCATCCGACGGATACCTGCCAAGTCTGGCCTGTCCATACAGCACTCCCCGCTTCTCTAGCTCTGCTCCAACACCGCAGATCCCCGCGGCTCTCCCTGCGGCTCCCCTCGCCCGCCCTGCGGCTTTTTAAGGCGCTCCCCAGCCCACGCAGGGGCAGAAGTTTTGTCACCCACAGCTTTCAAGTCTGACATTGCTAAGTCCACCACAGCCTGCGGTTTTGACAGACGTTGCTACAGAGACAGGAGCCAAGGAGCCAAAATGCTCAGAAAGGAGAGAAAGCAGCCCCGGCAGGTTTTTTTTTGTTTTGTTTTGTTTTGTTTTGTTTTTTTTGCGCTGGCAGCACCCCACCTCGTCCCGGAGCCAACAGACCCCCCTGGGAATAAGAAACGGAGGCTGGAAGGTTTGGCAATGGAACGGGACGAATTTATCTCCGCACAATTCCCTGGAAACAGGATACCTTGCAGGCGCGAGTGCACCGCAGGTGCCAGCGCCCTTCCCTTGAGCAACTGAAAGTTAAACGCCCACGTGAATAGCTCTGCGGGATCAACGGAAATTCCCGTTTCGTCTGTACCTATTTGTATTTTCTAAGCGGAAAAAAAAAAAAGTCATTTAAAGAGAACAAAGAAAGAACGAACCTGGAGACGTCCACTTCTGTGCACTCTTCACCGAGTAAGGGGACCTGAGTTCTTATCCACTTTCCCGCTGTCGGCGTCTGATGAGCGGCTAGCCCCTCCCTCAGCTGCATTTCTATTGGGCAGTCCATGCTCCGACGCTCCGGAAGTGGTGGCCGCACGCGCTTTTAGGGACTCTGCGCCTTTGCAAAATTGTGTCCTCAAAATTGACGCAGCACTGCTATCCGCTTGCTTGAAAGCGCAATTGACGCCAGAAACGCGGGGAGAGCAGCTGCTACTGTACAGGGGAGGAGGGAGGTGCGAGGAGCGGGTTGCTCCCAGACAGACAGATTGGGACCCCTTGCGGTGTAGGGAGTATATTGCGGCCATCTAGGCCCATTAGTTGGCTTCGGACATTCCAGTGGCTCCTCCAACTGGATACAGCCCTCCTGCCACATTGCTTTCGTGGGTAATTATGATAATTACGATAATACAGAATTCTCCAGGCAACACGTCTAAGAATTGTTGCGAAAACCCATACCTTTTGAAATGCACACAGACCAAAGTGACTCACTAACTGAGGAGTTCACCAGTCTGAATTGCCCTTTCTCCCTAGCTCCATCCCACTCCGGACTCAATTAAGGGCCTGCCATTGAAAGTCCCATCTAGAATCTCAAGGTAGAGGCAGAGTACTTCTTCACATTGAATGAGCACATACATTGAAAGTATATAGCTGGCAGGGCCCGGTGGCTCACGACTGTAATCCCAGCACTTTGGGAGGCCGAGGTGGGCGAATCACCTGAGGTCAGGAGTTTAAGACCAGCCTGGCCAACATGAAGAAACCCCGTCTCTACTAAAAATACAAAAATTAGCCGGGCGTGGTGGCACGCGCCTGTAATCCCAGTTACTCGGGAAGCTGAGGCAGGAGAATCTCTTGAGCCTGGGAGGCAGAGGTTGCAGTGAGCCTAGATTGCGCCACTGCATTCCAGCCTGGGCGACAGAGCGAAACTTTGTCTCAAAAGCAAAACAAAACAAAACAAAGTACATAGCTGTGCTTTTCTTCATTTCATCTGATTCTCATGCCAGCTCTAAGGAAACAGTTTCACTGAAGTAAGGAAACTCTTCTTCAGTCACTGACTTAAAAAATTTAGTGCAGGGATTTTCCCAGAGCACCAAGAAGGCGTCCAAGAAGTAAGCAAAAAGATTACGATGTTGTTCCTATGCCGTCGCAGTGACTCACCCCTATAATCCCAGCACTTTGAGCGGAGGAGACAGAAAGGTCGCTTGACCCCAGGAATTCAGGACTAGCCTGGCAATATAAGGAGACGTCATCTCTACAAATAATTTTTAAAAATAACCGGGCGTGGTGGCAGTGCACTTGTGGTCCCAGCTACTAAGGAGGCTATCATGGGAGGACCACTTGAACTTCGGCTGTTGAGGCTGCAGTGAGCTGTGATCAGGCTACTGCACTCCAGCCTGAGTGACAGAGTGAAACCCTGTCTATATATATATACACACACACACATATATATGTAAAATGAATGCAGCAATGTACCCCCAAAATTGTATTAAGACCAACAGAGGTTTACTCCAGGTATCCAAGAGTGATTTAGATGTGAAAATCAATCAGCCTATTCACTGCATTAATGAAAAAAGGAGCACCACACGATTATTTCAATAGATGCCAGAAAAGCATTTGACTCTTGAAAGTTACGCTCAGAAAGAGTACACCTGACGTTTGCACTTATTCCATAGGTCAAAACAAGTCACCTTGCCAAGCCTAATATCAATGGGGCAGAAAACTATCATCCACTTCCAGAGAGGAACACCAAGCTGTGGAACATTATTACAGTTTATACAGCACAGCATCTTATGCTCCAAGTGGGACAAAAATCCCACAACCAGTCATGATTTTTAAAAAGAACCCTTAGCAAATTAGGAATAGAAAGAAATATCCGACATCCAGATCCTCACCACCAACACTTCCACCATTTCCTGTTCCTCCTTCCTCCAAAGGGCTCCGTAGCCACCGGCCCCCTCCTCCCCAGTGCCCCCAGCAATGGGGGACATTTAAGCATTCCTGTGGTACCCATCGTCATTTCAATTTAATTGTTTACTTTGAAGCGGTTTTTGCAAATTCACATTACTTAAGCAGAGGGAGAGAACCTGTACTGATCAGAACATGTAAACCTGTGTGATCTAAGGTTTGTCAGCCTCTGCAAGGAGCTTTGTTCCATTGTCCTTCCATTCCCAGGAGGAGGAGCTTGAAGCGAGTCAGTCCTGTGGCTTGCTGACACGGGTGGCCCATTGGAAAGGAGAACCAGGTGAGGTGAAGCAGCAGGCATGAGTCCCTCCACCCTTGGGCTTCCCGGACCCCTGTGATGGGAGAAAGGGCTCTCTTAACACCGCACTCAGGGAAACCATTTCTCAGGGTGGGGTCTGATGGAGAGACCTCTAGGGAGAAAGACATCCCCGTTGTGTGAGTGGCATTTCCTTAAGCTGGCAGGAACAGGGAGCTCCCACTGTGTCGGGGGGTGAAATAGTTCTGGGCAGACCCTGTTCCCCTTCCTCTATGAAGGAATAAGTTGGACCAAGGTAAGTCGGGGACGTAGAAAATGAACCAAAACAATGCCAGGGCGTCTCCTACTTTACTCTTCAGGAATGGTGTCCCAAGTTGGAGGCTTTGTGTCAGCTGCAAATCCTACCAGTTATGTCCAAGAATGGCTTTCCCTCAGGCAGGTGGCAGTGGTCATCTCCCACTGGGAATATGGGGTGGTATCTCGGGTCCATTCCTTGGATGCTAAGGACTGCGGGATGAGGGGGTCAGATAAAGAACAAACCTCAAAACGAACAATTAAATTGAAATGCTATGTGCCTGACCCAATGGTAGACATGTAGTAGGCACTCAATTCATATGTTTAATTGAATTGAATATACCCCTTAGGAAAAACACACACACACACACACAAAACCACAGGAGCCCCAGCCAGTTTACCCCAGGTAGATTTCCACAATATGCAAAGTGGTGGTGGGGTCAAGGTAGATGACACCAGCACTCTAAACTCTGTGTGTGCGTATGCGTGGGTGTACGTTTGGGAAGAAAAACAAAGGTGCAGACTATCTTCCTTTTTTCTTCTTCAGCTTCCATCCCTGGCTTCCTCCCCTCACACACACTGGACTTGGTAGAAAATGTCGGTATGGTTCTAGATGAAGCATTGGGGTGGGGGAGGGAGAGGGAGCTTTGTGTCAAGTGCCTACTGGAAATGCACTGTGGGGTTTTTTCCTGTATAGGAAACCATTTATGACAAACTTTTCCCCATTTCCCATATTTATCTCATCTGGTTAACTGCCTCTGCTTCCAGCTTAGTGTAATTCTCTTTGCCAGCTGCAGAAAGCTGATTTTTTTCCAAAGTCTAAAGTCTGAGCTCACCTGGCCAGGTTGTTGTGTGTTTTGTTGAAATTTTTCATAATGTAATGCTGTATTTATTGTTTTAAAAATGAAAGGAATACTAATAAGTCTTAAAAGTTCCTTCACGCATAAGATTTTTTTCCAGTTACTGGGCTTAACTGGTGTACATTAATTAGATGTCCATACTGTATTTTGTTTGCATTAAGTAATTTTCTTTTTGACTTAGTATCCGGCACACAAAGTGGGTTAGTACTACAGTATTTGCATTACTTTAAGTACTAAGTATGCAGGTTTCCTGGTACCATTGAGTTGCTGCTATTAAAGCTCACACACAAAATGGCTAAAAGTTACAAGTGTGCAGATTATGATTGCATGAACCTTAGAACATAAAATGTATAAAGGGCAACACATGAGCTGTCAAACAGTGTTAGGTATGTGTTTATATGAGAGTTGGGCATAGCAATCGTTTTATTTAAGTTGATATGTAGTCTACTCACATTTTCATTATTTAGTAATTTTGTACAAAAATAGCAATTAATTTGTAAACATTACCAGAATACTTTCTAGCTGGTTTGTAATGTTTTGAGAGTGTTATTTTGTTTTCTTTTTTTTTTTTTTTCTGTGTCTTTGTTGTGGTTCTTGTTTTCGTTTTTGTTGTACGTGTAGATCTGTAAATAAAATTGTAGTATTTAAAGCTTAAGCTTTCTGGAAAAAGAAAATAAGAATTCAATGTGTGCATGACAACTTGTGTGTATGAGAAGGAGGGATTTGAAGGAAGATGGCTTGCAGAGTAAGTCGGGTGGCAATTGTCAGGGTGTGGGAATTTCTTTTCCTACGGGGTACGTGATTTTGTAAAAAGATAGTATTTCTCCCAAAACTGGGAGTGGGCGAACTACTAATCAGTTTAGCTTTGTGCTGTATGCTAGTTTAAAAAAGAAAATATGTAATATAATGTAAAAAACAACAAAAAAAGCTTTTATGACGGATTTTGTAAATAGATTTGTTACAGGGTGACCTGTTCTCTAGCTGTGATCTTACCACTTCAAATGGGTATAATCTGAATAAATTTTGTATAGTAAAGGATCAAGAAAATTATTTCTTAGAAAAAAAGAAATATCCTTAATCTGTTAAAGGTTATTGATAAAACACAAACTTTTAAAAATCACACTCAATGAGGAAATATTAAACACTCTCCCAGGAGTTTTAGGAATGAGGCAAGGATACTCTTTACTTTCACTTCCATTGCGGCTTGTGCTGGAGGCCTTGGGCAGTGCAATAAGGCACACATAGCTGAACAACCCTGAAAAACAATAAAGCTCTAATACGACAGCAATGTGCCTGGGCACACAAATAGACCAGCAAACCAATGGGACAGTCGGGAGGATCCAGAAGCAGGCAATGTACAGGCACCTGATTTAGGATGCAGGAAGGGAGCATGCTGGAGCAGGGGAGGGAGGGCTTCTGTGGTGGGAGGAGGACTAGTTCAGGGCCAGGACGGGGGTGAGGAAAGTGACACATGGCCAGGCAAAGGCAGGGTTGGAGCCTGTGTTTATTTAACATTTTTATGTTTTATTCATCACCAATTTTTGCGTTAATTTTGATGTATTTATTTAGTTATTTTTATTTTTTGAGACGGTATCCCTTTGTTACCCAGGCTGGAGTGCAGTGGCCTGATCTCTGCTCAAGGCAGCCTTCACCTCCCAGGTTCAGATGATCCTGAGCCACTGGAGTAGCTGGGACTACAGGGGCGCCCCACCACACTGACTCATTTTTGTTTGTTTTCTGTAGAGATGGGGCTTTGCTATGTTGCCCAGATTGGTCTCAAACTCCTGGGTTCATGCAATTCGCCCGCCTTGGCCTTTCAAAGTGATGGGATTACAGGCATGAGCCACCACGCCTGGCCACATTAATTTTGATTTTTTAAATGTTGTTTATCTTGTTCACTGAGAGGTGGTGTTTCTTTGGTGTTCCCTTCAATTTTGGACTAGCAAGTGCTTCACTCTCCTTACCCAGTCCTCCCCGTAGGTTCATTGTCTTAAGTGCCCTGATGGTTTCAAGGGTTTCTAGGTAGGTCGATATCCTTCATATTGTACACTTCGAATACATGCAGTTTCAAGTATGTCGATTATAGCTCAATATAGCTATTTTTAGAGTAACATATAAAGCAATAGAGTGCAGGCTCTGTGCACTGGCCGCCTTTTCCTGCAGCTGTGGTCTCCCGCCCAGTTTGTGACATCTCCAGAACACAGGCCAAAACAATCCCCCAGGGCAATGGCGTGGGACTTGAGACTCCTGCTGCAGGTGTCTCCACTCCCGGCGCCTTCTTTGACTCTGCCCGGGGTGGGGTGCTACGCTCAGAAGCTTAGGCCCGCGCCCACCTCCTAACCCCATCCCACCCCCACCAGTCCGCTTCTGCTTGCGAGCGGCAGAGATTGGTGCCCACCCAACACTTTTCGGGGCAGGCAAGGATTAGACCGAGATCTGACACCAACGGGCGCTGGCCTTTGCACCCACTAACAACTGGTCAGGGTGAGGACCCCCAGACCCGCTGGGATGAGGGCAGAATCTGAAGCGCGCAGCGTGAGCGAAAGAGACTGGAGAAAGCTGGTTCGAAAAAAAAGACAAAAACAAACAAACCAAAACAAAACAAATACGCCAAGACATGACAGTGTCTACAGCGCCTTCAGGAGCATTAAATTCCCCACCAGGAAACCGAGACCAGACCGATGCTGAGGTCTCGCCTATTCCTGGGTGCGCAGTGAGGTCGCCCCCACCCCCGAAATGGCTGTCACAGCACGCAGGAGAGCAGCCCTGGGAACTAAGGACGTGACCAGTTACCAGGGAAACATCCTGGCGACACCACCTGTGGCCATCCCTGGGGAATGAGGTTCAGAACTATTCCTTAGTCCAGGCACGGTGGCTCACGCCTGTAATCCCGACACTTTGGGAGGCCAAGGTGGGTGAATCTTACGAGCCCAGGAAATCAAGGCTGCATCGGCCGTGATCGCACCACCGCACTTCAGCTTTGGCGATAAGAGTGAGACCCACTCAAAAAACAATGATTTTGGCCGGGCGCGGTGGCTCAAGCCTGTAATCCCAGCACTTTGGGAGGCCGAGACGGGCGGATCACGAGGTCGAGACCATCCTGGCTAACACGGTGAAACCCTGTCCTACTAAAAAATACAAAAAACTAGCCGGGCGAAGTGGCGGGTGCCTGTAGTCACAGCTACTCGGGAGGCTGAGGCAGGAGAATGGCGTGAACCCGAGAGGCGGAGCTTGCAGTGAGCTGAGATCCGGCCACTGCACTCCAGCCTGGGTGACAGAGCAAGACTCCGTCTCAAAAAAAAAAAAAAAGATTTCTTAAATGTTAATTATGAAATATTTCAGACGTACAAAAAAGTGTACAACCACCAGCGCATCCACTACCACCTTAAAAAATGAAGCCCCGCATTTCCTCCTGGACCTGTTTCCCTCCCTCGCGACCCTTCCTTCTTCCGACTTCCCACCGCCCCATCGTCCCTCCGGCGCCTCCTTTCCCTTCCCTCCCCTCATGACCTCGACTCCCTTCCCTTCTCCCTGGAAGGAGCGGGGCGGAAGATCCAGCCCCAGCGCTGCCCCACGCCCACCCTGGATTTAAAGTCCACGCAGTAGTCGTCTGTCTCCACGGTGGCAGCATTTTCCTGTCCTCCCCAGGAATGAGAGAGTGCAGCGCTCCTCTTTCCCTTTGCAGGTGTATGAAAGCAAGATCGCCTTCTCAGCCTTCTCTTTGCGCCTCCCCAGACCCTCAGCTCTCAAGTGATTCTTTTGGCTTTGTGCAGGGAGCGGGTCACCCATTCAGCAAAAAGTCACCGAGGGCCCAAAATGTTTTGCCAGAGAAATAGAACGGCTGAAAACGTTACTCTGACGGTACAAATGGAATAACTCTGTAGGCGCACGTAATTAGCTGTGTTTTCCCAGGGTATCAAAAGCCACTGTAGGCTGGGCACAGTGGCTCACGCCGGTAATCCCAATAATTTGGGAGGCCAAAGCGGGAGGATTGGTTGAGCCTAGGCAGCCTGGGCAACAAAGCTAGACTCCTGTCTCTACAAAAAACAAAACTAGGCTGGACGCGGTGGCTCACGCCTGTAATCCCAGCACTTGGGGAGGCCGAGATGGGCGGATCGCCTGAGGTCAGGAGTTCAAGACTAGCGCTGGGTAAAATAGCGAAACCCCGTCTCTACCAAAAATACAAAAATTAGTTGGGCGTGGTGGCACACACCTATAATCCCAGCTACTAGGGAGGCTGAGGCAGGAGAATCGCTTGAACCCGGGAAGCGGAGGTTGCAGTGAGCCGAGATGCACCACTGCACTCCAGCCTGGGCGACAAGAGTAAAACTCCATCAAAAAACAAAAACAAACAAAACTAGCCACCTAGGCTTAGCAGCACTGTCTGTAGTACTAGCTACTCAGGAGGCTGAGCAGGGAAGATAGCATGCTAATATTCTTTCCATTATAACCCCATTTAGTGGAAGGCCACGTTTATATTCTCATACTGTTCTATTTAGTGCAGGGAATACACTGGTCTGACTTGGTAACTAAGTGTAGTTATTTTAGAAGTTCCAAAGCAATCCGACAGTCTTGAAAATGCCTTCTTTGGATTTTCAAAGAAAATGTTTATTTCACCCCAGGGAGAATCAGGGAGAAGATTCATAAGCATTGTGTAAACCTTGGATTCATGAAACAATTTTAACAAAGGGTATAACTTTAGAAGCATTACATTTGATTTTCTTGTATTTTTGTTACTAAATAATACTAAGACCCTCTAAATCTTCATGAAAAATCTTAGTAAAGAAAGGATTCTTGGGCCAGGCGAGGTGGCTCATGCCTGTAATCCCAGCACTTTGGGAGGCCAAGGTGGAAAGATCGCTTCGGCCAAGAGTCTGAGATCAGCCTGTACAACATAACGAGACCCTCTAAAAAATAATAATAATTAAAAGAAAGAGTCAGGGAGCGGTCGCCCAGAGCGGCGGCGGGGGCAGAGGGGCGCGGGGCTCGGAGGCCCAGCTGAGCCGGCAGTCGGAGCAGAGACAACGGAGGCGGAAGCAACTCGATCCGGGAGGTGGAGGCTGCGGGGGGCCGCGGTGGGAGGAGCCGGAGCCGCCTGGGATGTTCAGTCATGAAATGAGTGCGTACAGAGCAGATCCAGATGGTAGTGTCTTGCTACCTCAAACGCTGGCAGTACATGGACTCAGAGGGTCCCCTGAAGCAAGGACCGCGGCTGCCACAGACTGCTGAAGAGATAGTGGCCAATCTCACAGTACAATCAGAATCTCGTTGTGCCAACATAATGTCTGCAGCCCCTTGTCTGCCCCCAGGCAGAATCCCAGCAATATAAAGTACAGTTTGGACGACAGCGGAATTTTTTCTCATCGATTCCGATTCACAGCATAGCCACGAAGTGAAGCCTCTCCTCTACCCTCTCTTTGTCTACCTTCATCTCAACCTGGTCCAGAACGGTCCAAAGAGCACAGTGGAAAGTTTTTACAGCCGCTTCCATGGAATGTTTCTGCAGAACACTAGCCAGAAGGAGGTCATTGAGCAGCTACAGACCACTCAAACTATCCAGGACATCCTATCTAACTTCAAGCTTCGAGTATTCCTAGATTAAAAGTAGGTGGTCCGTCTCCAAGAAGACAGCTACAACTACCTTATCTGCTACCTCCAAAGTGACAACAATATCGCCCTGTGCAAAGTCCTCACCTTACATATTCATCTGGACGTGCAGCCTGCCAAGACAACAGACTACCAGCTGTATGCAAGTAGCAGCTCCTCCCCAAGTGAGAATAACGATTTGGACGCCCCTGACACGCCCAGCCCTATTCTGCAGAAGGAGGCTGCCCTGGAGGTCTTACAGGAGAGCATTAAGCAAGTCAAGGATGGGCCTCCCTCCCTCACTACCATCTGCTTCTATGCTGTCTATAACACCTAGCAGCTGTTGAACACTGCAGAAATCTCCCCCAATAGCAAGCCGCTTGCTGCTGGATTTGACAACTCCTGTATGAAACTTTGGAGCTTACAATCCAAGAAGTTAAAATCAGAGTCCCATCAAGTAGTCATGTCCCACATCTATTTGGCTTGTGATATTCTGGAGGAGGAGGTATGAATACCATTTTTTCTTCCATGCACCTGCCTTCCTAATTTGCTTAGAATGTCCTTACCAAACATGACATATCTTAGAAAGGACTTCCTAATTTTCTTCATCATATAGCTAAAGCCAGACTAATGCCATGTAACTTGTAGCCATTGAATTCCTGCACATGCCTAACCTAAGGTGTAAAAACAATTTTTAGCAACATTGCCTTAACATTAATAATGAATGGTAGTATTTATACTCTCTGAAATGTGGATAACAACCCTAAGCCTAATTAAAGACCTTTAGCTAATATGACTTTAGCTGAGATTTGCAGCAAATATGCACTTATGTGTGTGCACAATTGCTCGGGTATAAATAATTAGAAGTAGGATTACTGAGTCGAAGGGCCTGCATTGTAAACTGTAATGAATATTACTTTTCCCACAGAAAGTTGTACCATTTCACAGTCTCAGCAGCAGTAGTGAGAACACTGGTGTCCCTGCACCCTCACCACACTGGATGGTATTGCCTTTCTGAGGCCAGTGCATATCCTGTGGATCCAAGTACCCCAGGGTGTTCCCAGACCCCACTTTGAGAAGTAACACAGGAAGTAGAGTTGCCAGCTCTCCCTCGTCAGTCAGTGTTCAATCTTTTTTGGTTTGTAACCACTTAGTCATTGAAAAGGACAGGCGCAGCTTGGGTTTCAGGTCACCAAAAATCACTACCTTAGAAAAAATGTAGGCCAAGGAAGATAGAAATTAAACCTCACAGGGTTAACTTTCCTTCAGAGTGGTCCTGCAAAAGCTGTGGGTCAAAATATTTTTGTCTTATCGCCACTGAAATTCAGGTAGCTCCGCCTCACGTTACTTTGGATGGAAAATTCTTTATACAATGTTGACAAATTAAGGAGCAAAAATATTACTCTAATTAAATTATGGTTAATGATAAGGATATCAAGAATATTGAATGTACTAAATTAAGCCATTGTTTTCCTGTTTCTATTTTCTGAGTCTGCTTCCAGTTAGTATGGCCTTTGAATTTTTGATTATTGCAACAGAAACAGTATAATTCAAGGATTTCATTATGATGAGTAAAGAGTCTGATTCCCATGTGGAAACTTTAATTTCTAGAAAAATTTTTTTTTTTAGATTAAGGGAGGAGACCACCCCTCATATTGTTTTTCAACACTGACCACTGGGTGTTTTTAACATAAGCAAGGCCATATGTACATTATAATCGCATGTTTTAGAAATGAACAAAATCTGTGATATTTCAGTAACTCATAGTGTACTTATAAAGTGAAAAGATCTCCATCAAAATATGCTTTTCACTGGAAAAAATAGACCAAATGGATTTACACAAAGTAAACATTAACTTTGGTAGATTTCAGCATAGAATAGCTCATAACAAGCATATTTGCCCTTATGCTCAACTACCAAGTTAAGAATTTTTGGACATGGATGCAGCTGGAAACCATCATTCTCAGCAAACTATCGCAAGAACAGAAAACCAAACACCGCGTGTTCTCACTCATAGGTGGGAACTGAACAATGAGATCACTTGGACTCGGGAAGGGGAACATCACACACGGGGGCCTATCACGGGGAGGGGGGAGGGGGAAGGGATTGCATTGGGTGTTATACCTGATGTAAATGACGAGTTGATGGGTGCTGACGAGTTGATGGGTCGTCATGTATACAGCACGCCAACATGGCACAAGTATACATATGTAACAAACCTGCACGTTATCCACATGTACCCTAGAACTTAAAGTATAATTAAAAAAAAAAAAAAGAATTTTTAAAGTATTTTAACTGAGATTTTATTATGTTGACATTTGTTTCTCATTCCACATTGTCTTCAGCCAAGCGCTGAAGTGTCTGATTAACTGGTACGGGCTTTGTCAGAAGCATCTGGATCACTGGTGGTGGAGGAGTTTGTTGTAGCACTTGCAGTAACTGCTGTGGCTGTCCACACACAGCACTTGGATTTGTCAGGTGGCCTACACCTTGAGCTAGGATCTCTTCACCAAAGCTGTGTCTCTTCAAGGCAGAATTTCTGAGCAGCTTCAGCATCTTTAAGGTCAGCAAACTTGGAAAGCTCAACTCTCTCCTCGGCCAGCTTCTGTTTCTTTCTTTCCTCTGGAAGCCTGTTCTTTAAGTTGGGTCACTTCGTCTTCTGCGGTCGAAGTAGATGCAGTACCCGATGAAGAGGGCTCCGCATACCTCAGCGGCGACAGCTCCGTTCCGACCCAGCCTTTTCCCCAGAACACGGAGTGTGGACTGCGGCGGTGGGGGAAAGGAGCTGATGCTCACGAACCATCTGAGCACAGGGAGCCGCGCAGACCCGACGCCTGCAGGACAGGCACTCCGAAAGCAAGATTCAGGGTTCTGAAGATTAAAATCGTTAATGCATTTATTATATTTGTGCAAGTTTCAGAGAGAGTCATGCGTATAGGATTACCACTGAGTTTATATTATTTTCTCCATGCCTGGAGAGTGTTTTTGTTTTTGTTTATTTGTCTGTTTTGATTTTTTGCTTGTTTGTTTTTGAGACACATTCTTGTTCTGTCACTCCAGGTTGGAGTGCAGTGGCTTGATCTCAACTCACTACAACCTGCGCCTCCCAGACTCAAATGATCCTTTCACCGCAGCCTTCCGCATAGCTGGGATTACAGGCACAGCCACCACGCCCAGCAATTTTTTTTTTTTTTTTTTTTTTTTTTTTTTTTTTTTTTTTTGAGAGAGAGTTTCGCTCTTTGTTGCCCAGGCTGGGGTGTAGTGGCACCATCTCGGCTCACTGCAACCTCCATCTCCCGGGTTCAAGCGATTCTCCTGACTCAGCCTCCCAAGTAGTTGGGATTACAGGCGCCTGCCACCACACCCAGCTAATTTTTGTATTTTTAGTACAGACGGGGTTTCATCATGTTGGCCAGGCTGGTCTCGAACTCCTGACCTCATGATCTACCAGCCTCTGCCTCCCAAAGTGCTGGGATTACAGGCGTGAGCCACTGCACCCCGCCACTGTTTCTTAAAGAGTTCGCATATTTAAAGAATTAGATGTTTTGGGCTTAATTTCTTAATTTTTCCCTGGGATTCTTAGAGACCCCCTCTACTAGATTTATATAAATACTTAGTAACATCTTGAAACTGATCAACATAGGACCATAGAATTTGAGAGACATTAATGTCCTTATTTCTAATATCCACTGAAGATAGTCTACTTTTCTGAGGAAACTACTTCCCTTAGTTGTCTTCGACATATCACTACCACTTCACAAGAACAGTTTTTGCAACTCTATTACTTCAGCATCAAAAAGACTGGGGTCCTTACTGGGGGCATGGAATCCCCTAAGATTCTTCATTCCGTTTTCCAGCTCCCCAGCATATAAGAACCTCAGTGCATCAGCATTAATTGTCCTAAAGCAAAACATTCCGTCACTGTGATCAGATTAAAACTCTAACCAGTTCTGCCCTTCCATTCTGGAATACATATTTAAGGAGGGTAGAAATATACTCCTTCTTCTTATAGTACAGGATTTGTCAGCCTTGGCACTATTGAGATTAGGGGGTGGAAAATTCTTTCTTGTAGGGGGCTATCCTGTACCTTCTAGGATGTTCAGCAGTATCCCTGGCCTCCACCCATTAGGTACCATTAACACACTCCCCTCAAGTGGTGACAATCGGAAGTATCTCCAGATATTATGTCCCTTGGAGGGCAAAATCCACCACCCCCACCCCCACCCCCACTCTATTAAGAGCCACTGGTCTAGTCTAATGAAGAGCAGATTAATTTTAACAATTAGCAGACCTATTTTAATGATCCATATACTAGTGCCATCCAACAGAAATATCATGCAATACATAAATGTGATTTTAATATAGTAAGCACATTTTTTAAAGGTAAAAATAAATAGGCAGCATTACTTTTAATAAAATATTTTATTCAACTAAATATTTCCAAAATATTATCATTTTGACATGTAATCCATTTAAAATGATTCATGTAATTTTTCATTCTTTATCACACTAAGTTTTTGAATCCCAGTGTATATTTTACACTTACATATCATCTCAATTTGGACCAGCCACATAGCAAGCACTAATTTGCTACACATGGCTAATGTGTGCCATGGGCACTGCAGCCATATACAGTGACATCTGGCAAAAGCCAGAATAGTCAACATCAACAAATTAAGCAAACAAACAAATAGCAGTGAGGGCACAGATCTTGGTTTTGCCACTCTTCAATAAAAGGAACCAGAGCTTCATGGAGAAATGGCTGATTTTAGGGCTGGGGCAGAGAAAAAAAAATCACAAGCATTCCTATACACCAACAGTATACAAGCAGAGAGCCAAATCATGAGTGAACTCCCATTCACAATTGCTACAAAGAGAATAAAATACCTAGGAACACAACTTACAAGGGACATGAAGGACCTCTTCAAGAACTACAAACCACTCCTTAAGGAAATAAGAGAGGACACAAATAAATGGAAAAACATTCCATGCTCATGGATAGGAAGAATCAATATTGTGAAAATGGCCATACTGCCAAAGTAATTTATAGATTCAATGCCATTCCCATCAAACTACCAGTGACTTTCTTCGCAGAATTAGAAAAAAACTACTGTAAACATAAAAAGAGCCCACATAGCCAAGACAATCCTAAGCAAAAAGAAAAAATCTGGAGGCATCACACTACCTAACTTCAAACTATACTACAAGCCTACAGTAACCAAAACAGCATGGTACTGGTACCAAAACAGATACATCAACCAATGAAACAGAACAGAGACCTAAGAAATAACACCACACATCTACAACCATCTGATCTTCAACAAAACTGACAAAACAAACAATGGGGAAAGGATTCCCTATTTAATAAATTATGCTGGGAAAACTGGCTAGCCATATGCAGAAAACAGAAACTATACTCCTTCCTTACACCATACACAAAAATTAACTCAAGACGGATTAAAGACTTGAATGTAAAGCTCAAAACCATAAAAACACTAGAAGAAAACCTAGGCAATATCATTCAGGACATAGGCATGGGCAAAGACTTCATGACTAAAACAAAAGCAATTGCACCAAAAGCTAAAATTGACAAATGGAATCTAATCAAACTAAAGAGCTTCTGCACAGCAAAAGAAACTATCATCAGACTGAACAGGCAACCTACAGAATGGGAGAAAATGTTTGCAATCTACCCATCTGACAAAGGTCTAATATCCAGGGTCTACAAGGAACTTAAGCAAATTTACAAGGAAAAAAAAAACATCAAAAAGTGGGCAAAGGATATGAAGAGACACTTCTCAAAAGAAGACATTTATGACCAGGTGCAGTGGCTCATGTCTGTAATCCCAGCACTTTGGGAGGCTGAGGCGGGCGGATCACTTGAGGTCAGGAATTCGAGACCACCCTGGACAACATGGTGAAACCCCATCTCTATAAAAATACAAAAATTAGCTAGGTGCCATGGCGGGTGCCCTTAATCCCAGCTACTCAGGAGGCTGAGGGAGGAGAATTGCTTGAACCCGGGAGGCAGAGGTTTCAGTAAGCCGAGATCGCACCACTGCCCTCCAGCCTGGGTGACAGAGTAAGACTCTGTCTCAAATAAAAAGACATTTATGCACCCAAAAAACATATGCAAAAAAGCTCATCATCGCTGGTCATTAAAGAAAAGCAAATTAAAACCACAATGAGATACCATTTCATGCCAGTTAGAATGACGATTATTAAAAGTCAGAAAATAACAGATGCTGGAGAGGATGTGGAGAAATAGGAATGCTTTTACAATGTCAGTGGGAGTGTAAATTAATTCAACCATTGTGGAAGACAGTGTGGCAATTCCTCAAGGACCTAGAACCAGAAACACCACTTGACCCAGCAATCCCATTACTGGGTATATACCCAAAGGATTATAAATCATTCTATTATAAAGACACATGCACACATATGTTTATTGAGAAGTGTCTCTTCATATCCTTTGCCCACTTTTTGATGTTTTTTTTTTTTTGTCCTTGTAAATTTGTTTAAGTTCCTTGTAGACCCTGGATATTAGACCTTTGTCAGACTATTTACAATAGCAAAGACTTGGAACCAACCCAAATGCCCATCAATGATAGACTGGATTAAGAAAATGTGGCACATACACACTATGCAACCATACAAAAGAATGAGTTCATGTCCTCTGCAAAGACATGGATGAAGCTGGAAGCCATCATTCTCAGCAAACTAACACAGGAACAGAAAACCAAACACCGCATGTTCTCACTCATGAATGGGAGTTGAACAATGAGAACACACGGACACACAAAGGGGAACATCACACACTGGGGCCTGTCAGAGGGTAGGGGGGCAAGGAGAGGGAGAGCATTAGGACAAATACTTAATGCATGCAGGGCTTAAAGCCTAGATGACAGGTTGATTGGTGCAGCAAACCACCATGGTACATATATACCTATGTAACAAACCTGCATGTTCTGCACATGTATCCCAGAACTTAAAGCAAAATAAAATAAATTAAAAAAGAAAGAACTTCCAATGGCTAATACTAGAACAATTTGAGCAACTAAATAAATAATGTAGTATTCAAATATAACACAAAATATTAAATAAGTACCTATAAGTTCATTCATATGAGTAAAGGATTGAATGAATGAGTAAATGGTCTCCTATACAGAAGACTTCCAAATAACGTATGTATAATAGCTTCATCCTCTCTCCCCACATGAAGGAAGTGGCACTTCAATCCCCACCCTTTGAGTGTGAACTGCACTTATGACATTTGAGGGAGGAAAGTAACTACAGTGGATTAACCTGGCAAACACTTCCTGACTTATGTGGTCAAGGTTAATATCAACATGATAAGACATGTTGATCGCATACAAGCTTGATATGATATGATGACAATTACAGTTCACCCCTGTGGTTCTCCTCTTGAAAACCTTGAGTATGAAAAATAAAATCCTAAGCCCCCTAACCACTGAACAGAACCCCTCTTGGCCAAGGGGACCCCAGAAAAACCTTAAAAGCTGAATTTGCAAGCATGATGGGATGGCCGGTCAGCTGCACCTCATTATAACCGCTCTCTTTTGCAGTTTAGACACAACAACTGACCAGCACTCAGATTAAAATAAACATTATAAGACTGATGAAACAGTCTCTTTGTGGCAATAAGATACCAAGTTATAAATAGGACCAAGTTAAGTCACACATCCCTACACTTAAAGAATAAACTATGTTCTAATGGCCACAAGCTTTTTCTTTTCTTCTATCAGCTAAACAAGCACTGGCCTGGAGATAAGCAATATTAAAACAACTGCAGCTCATCCACTGCCAGACATGAACCAACTGACCCCCTGCTCCACCAGTCATAACTACAGCTTTTGACTGGACAAGAGACTGATTTTGTAACTTTCTCCTAATAACAAGACCACCAACCGTGGACAGGTTCTGGCTGGTTTCGAGTCTGAGCACTTGAGTGCCTTCTTGTCCTGAAAAGACTTTTGATGTATAGGGTCTAATTGTAATAGATATAAAAGTCAAAACATATAGGGTCCAATTGTAATACATATAAAAGTTAAGTCTCTATTGGCTGGGCGCGGAGGCTCACGCCTGTAATCCCAACACTTTGGGAGGCTGAGACAGGTGGATCACCTGAGGTCAGGAGTTCAAGACCAGCCTGGCCAACATGACGAAACCCCGTCTCTACTAAAAACACAAAAATTAGACAGGTATGGTGACACACGCCTGTAGTCCCAGCTACTCGGGAGGTTGAGGCAGGAGAATTTCCTTGAACACAGGAGGCAGCAGTTGCAGTGAGCTGAGATCATACCATTGCACTCCAGCCTGGGTGACAGAGCAAAACTCCGTCTCAAAAAAACAAAAAAGTTGTCTCTACTAAAAAGTGAACGTGGAACAATACACACGATAAGCATGTTTACTCTCCATGCATATGCACAACCCCCTCTCAGGAGTATTCATAGCTCCTCCTATAACCTGATGAATATGTATAGTTTCCCAAGCCATTCAGCACAAATCCCTGTTCCATCCTCCCCTCTCTCAAAGTGCTGCCTTTCTGCCTAAGCTTCCTCCCAATCAGGATGGCCAGCCTGCAGGTTGTAACACTTTATAATAAATAAAATCTCCTTTCTAAACGTATAAATTGTGTGATTTTTAAGTTGACAACCTGTAACTCCAGCCTAACTATGAGAAAAACATGAGACAAACCCAAAAGGAACATTCTACAAAATGCCTGAACAGTGCTTCTCAAAACTATCCAGATCTTCAAAAATAAAGTCTGAAAAATTATCATAGATCCAAGGAAGCTAAGGAGACATAACTGCTAAATGTCATATGGTGTCCTGGATGGGATCCTGGAACAGACAAAGCACAATAGGAGAAAACTGGGAAATCCAGATAAATTGTGGAGTTTAGTTCACAGCACTGTACCATGGTTGTGACAAGTGAACCACAGTAATGTAGTAATGAAAGAGGGAACTGAGTGAGGGGTACACAGGAACTTTCTGTACTATCTTTGCAACTTTTCTGTAAGTCTATGAATATTCTAAAATAAAAAGTTAACTTAAATTTTAAAAGCATTTTGTTTTATTTTACCATGGCTGGGTGGATTTTGAGATCTTTAATGAAGTAAGTCCCAGCTAGCTAAAGCCAGATTGCAGAGGTAGGCAGGCACCATCAAAACCCAATTGAGCCTGGCACAGTGGCTCATGCCTATAATCCCAGCAATTGGGGAGGCTGAGGCAGGAGGATCACTTCAGCCCAGGAGTTCAGGGATACACTGAACTATGATCACTCCAGCCTGGGCTACATAGTGTTTTTACAAAAAATATTTTTAAATTATCCAGGCATGATGGCATGCAACTGGGTTCTAGCTTCTCAGGAGCCTGAAGTGGGAGGAATGCTTGACCTCAGGAGGTTGAGGCTGCAGTGAGTCATGATGGCACCACTGTACTCCAGCCTGGGTGACAGAGCAAGACTCTGTCTCAAAAAAATGAAAAACGACCTGAGTCGGTTTTCTTTAGCTAAAAAAGGTAGAAAAAATTACCCCATTCTGCTCTCCTAAACACAGTTTGTTGTCGCAGATAATTTTACCACTTAATTTTCAAGGAACAAGGTTACTTAGCAGAGAAAATTAAACCCAGATTAAATAATGCTTAGAGACATAAGTCCAATTGCTTACCTGATGAAGTTCCTCAGAGACTGACTTTCACAAACGTAGAGAATTCTGTGTGCCTCACAGTGAAACACATTCCTGATCTTCTCCATGATCTTCATGGCCATGATGGTCTTCCCTGAGCCAGGTAAGCCATGGACAAACAATTCTCGGTTCTTGCGGAGGTTTTTGGAGAATATCTCATACTGCTGGGCTGTGAGCAGGTTTAAAACCTCACAGCCGAGCTGGTCACTCAAGAGAGACCTGAAGCCGAGCAAGACAATCACGAGGGACTGCAGCAGGGCTTCCATGTGCTGGGTGCCCGCAAGGCTATAGGACGTGGGGTAATCCATCGGAGACACTGCAGCCTCCAAGGCCTCTGTGCTGCTCTCAGGACTCAGGCAGAGGACCTTGGCCCTGACACACACCTTCCTGGTGTAGCCCCCCCAGGTTCACCAGGTTCTGCTTCCAAGTAAGAGCAGTGCAAGTGCGGTAGTCCTGGCCCTGCCAGGGCTGTTCCATGCTATCAGCAGAGCATCACAGATGACTCCTGGCTTCTCCTGCAAATTCAGGTCCACAGCCCAGCTTCTAGAGAGGATCATAATTCCCCAGGAGAAAGGTTGTGTTTGCTTATTTATTAACTCCTCTAATCCTTCATGCCGTGAGGACAGCTCCTTCCAGAGGGATTCCAGAGTACATCGCAAATGTCCTGATGGCACTAGATGTGAAAAGAATGATAAATTAGGGGAAGCAGAAGAATCATACAGATTATGACAATTAGTTATAATTAATTGATTAATATATTTGATTATTAATTACAGATATTTCAAATATTCTTCTATAAACATTATGTTACAATTATAAAGGAAAAGAAGCTTTGAAATATCTGGTAAACCTCATCTAAACCCATGTGTTTATTATGCCTTTGACCTTGGGAAATTCCCTAACCTCTCTGAGACTTTGCTCTCTCATTTGTAAAACAAAACTAAGAATAGCGCATTTCCTATAGAGAGGAATAAATGAAGTAACATAAAGTGTCTGGCTCATTGCAGCTGCTTGAAAAAGATGAGTCCTGTTCCCCATCCTACTCTCAAAGTGTATGAATCTCCAAATGTCCCTGAACAGTCCCCACTGATGGGGGTAGCAGGAGCCTTCCCAGGAAGAAGGTACTCATTAGCACGATATTTGCAGAGAAGAAGGAGTCATGTAAAAAGCTTTTATTGGTAGTTAATTGTCTGCAGTCCTCGACTGGGAGACCCTTGAAGCCATCTTTCCTGAAACATTCTTGCATCATATACAGATCAATCTGAGGCTCCCCCCATTACAAAAGGTCTTCTCTTTGTCATGGGCAAACAAGGAACAATTACATGACATGAGAATATACTTGTGCTACAGAGTTATAAACTTATTTTAGGCTTGGTATGGTGACTCACTCTTGTAATCCTAGCACTTTGAGAGGCCAAGATGGGTGATCACTTGAGCCCAGGAGTTCAAGACCAGCCTGGGCATCATGGTGAAACCCTGTCTCTAGAAAAAATACAAAAATGAGCTAGACGCAACGGTGCAAGCCTATAGTCCCAGCTCCCCAGGAGGCTGAGGTGGGAGGATTGCTTGAGCCCAGGAGGCAGAGGTTGCAGTGAGCTGAGATTATGCCACTGCACTCCAGCCTAGGAGATACAGCCAGATCTTGTTTTGAAAAATATATATATATATTTCAATGATCATGGGGTCCAAAGGGAGAAAAACAAGAATGTTTTTACCCTGTTGTGGCAGTGTCAGAATACAAACCAGAATCAAGATTTGTAAGTGGTAATTTCAAATGAAATTACTCAAATTTTATTGGTAATTGTTTATTGTTCATTGTTGCCGGTGCTTTCTCATTCGTATCAGGCGTTCACACAACTTGATTATGCCTGCAACCTGGATGACAGTGAGTAGGAGATGGTATCTATTATGAGACACATCCAGATTTTAGAGATGTTAAGAAGTTGGGGGAGATAAATAAAACCCCCATCTCCCTGGGACAGAGCACCTAGGGGAAGAGGCGGCTGTGGGTGCAGTGTCAGAAGACTTAAGTGTACCTGCCTGACAGCTCTGAAGAGAGCAGCAGATCTCCTAGCACAGCGTTCGAGCTTGCTAAGGGTCAGATGGCCTCCAGGGAGGATGGCCTCCCTGGCCCCTGTGTATCCCGACTGGGAGACACCTCCCAGTAGGGGCCAACAAAAACCTCATACAGGAAAACTCTGGCTGGCATCTGGCATGTGCCCCTCTGGGATGAAGTTTCCAAAGGAATGAACAGGCAGCCCCCACTGGTGACACCCAGGCAAACAGGGTCTGGAGTAGACCTCCAGCAAAATCCAGCAGACCTGCAGTAGAGAGGCCTGACTGTTAGAAGGAAAACTAACAAGCAGAAAGGAACAGCACATCCACTCAGACAACCCATCCGAAAGTCACCAACATCAAAGACAAAACATAGATAAATCCATGAAGATGGGGAGAAACCAGCGCAAAAAGGCTGAAAATTCCAAAAACCAAAATGCCTCCTCTCCTCCAGAGGTTCACAACTCCTCGCCAGCAAGGGAAGAAAACTGGGCAGATAATGAGTTTGATGAATTGACAGACGTAGGCTTCAGAAGGTGGGTAATAACAAACTCCTCCGAGCTAAAGGAGCATGTTCTAATCCAACACAAGGAAGCTAAGAACTTGAAAAAAGGTAAGACGAATTGCTAACTAGAATAGTCAGTTTAGAGAAGAACATAAATGACCTGACGGAGCTGAAAAACACAGCACGAGAACTTCGTGAAGCATACACAAGTATCAATAGCCAAATCGATCCAGCAAAAGAAAGGATATCAGAGATTAAAGATCAACTTAATGAAATAAAGCAGACAAGATTAGAGTAAGACTCTGTCTCAAAAAAAAAAAAAAAAAAAGAGGAAGGTCTTTGGGGCTACTTGATTCAGACCTACCACCCCAGGCCCGACTTTCTTCAGTACCAATAACCCCAGTTATAGACAAAATTTGTTTGAGACAGTCATTATCTTTCTTCTAAGAGAAGCACTGACAATGTTGAATCTGAAGCCAAATTATTGTCAATCAATTCTAACAATTAGTGCACTAAGAACATCTCTATTCTTTTCTTTTGAACTCTGTCACCCAGGCTGGAGTACAGTAATGCGATCTTGGCTCAGTGTAACTTCTGCCTCCTGGGTTCAAGCAATTCTTGTGTCTCAGCTACCTGGATAGCTGGGATTACAGGCATATGCCACCATGCCTGGCTAATTTTTGTATTTTTAATAGAGACAGGGTTTCACCATGTTGGCCAGGCTGATCTCAAACTCCTGATCTCAAGTGATCTGCCCGCCTTGGCTTCCCAAAGTGCAGGAATTACCGGTACTTTGGCCCGTAATTTTGGTGCAAGATTGCGCCATTGCATTCCAGCCTGGGAGACAAAAATGAAATTCTGTCTCACATAATAATAATAATAATTTTAGAACATATTCCATGCCAAATACCAAAGCACTCCTACTCCCATCTTCCCATTTCCTGCCTTCCCAGTCTCACCCTTCTCACTTACTACAGACACTTTTTTAAAGTTTCTTGCCTATGCTTCCAAAATTTCTTTACTCAAATACAAACAAATATTTTCTCCTTTCTTATACAGTAAGTACCCACTTTTTCAACAGTGAATTTTCAGCCATCTTGGACTGAGAGACCCTTAGAGCTACCTGTCCTGAAGCAGAATTCTTGCATCACTTACAGATCAGTATGAGGCTCCCTCCATTACACAAATCTTCTGCTTGCCACAGGCAAACAAAGAACAATTACGTGACATGAGAATAACTTAGCAATATACATTGGATACCTTTCCATATCAATACACAAAGAACTTCCTTATTCTTTTTTTTTTTTTTAACATCGAACATGCTCTTTTATGGATGTATTATATTCAGCTAGTCCCTATTGATGGACACTTGGGATTTTTCCCCCAATCTTTTGCTGTTATGAATAACCTTGTATATTTGGTATGTATGCAGGCACATGTGTGTGCATGTGTGTGTGTGTGTGTGTGTGTATTATATAAAAGTATATGTAAGTCCTAAAGGGTAAATGTATTTTTTAATTCCAATAGATATTGCCAAATTGTCTTGCACTCCAATAAAAAGATAGCCTCCCCCAGTGTTTGCAAATGCAGACACATACTCTGGAATTGTGTTTTTTACATGTTCTTGGGCAGTTTTGGCAGAAAACTGTTTAAACTCTACAAATTGAAATACGGGAAAAGGCAAGATTTCACCATATACCAGATGGTCTTTTTAGAAAACTGAGTCAGCAGGATCCAAGTTATTGAGGTCTTGATGTATAACCTCGAGACTTTTACCAGAAGATTCTTTCCCCAAGATTTTTGCATTCCTTTTCTTCGTTTTTAGGGAATAGAACGCCTTTCTTGAATCCATGAAAAGCACAGAGGTCCCAGATCTACAGTATAGTGAAGATCTCAGGCTGCAACTGTGGGGCTTGAAGGAACTGTCTTCCGGGAAAGGATCACTACTCCAACGTTTAACAAAAATGTTATAAGACCTTCCTTGTTGCTTGGGCTCGACAAAGGCTTGCAAATCTGAAGACTGAATAAGCTCTCTCAGAGACTGTACTAAATCCAGTCCCATCTCCATGAGACACTCATCCTTCTTGGCCATCTGAATCACTCCTTCCCCTGAGTTTAAGAAACTTCATGCGGCCCATATAACTCATACCCTTTCTTGGTCTTTCTGAGTTTTCTGCAATTTTTTACTATTTACTTCTCCAACAGTCATTTCTCCTACATGGATGAATAAGCCTGGGTAAGATAATTCTACCATCAAAGATGATTTATGTTCATTCTGCAAATAAAACGATTAAAACACGAATCTCAGCTAGGCGTTGTGGCTCACACCTATAATTCCAGCACTTTGTGAGGCCAAGGCAGGCAGATCACTTGAGGTCAGGAGTTCAAGACCAGCCTGGCCAACATGGTAAAACCCTGTCTCCAAGAAAAATACAAAAATTAGCTGGGCGTGGTGGTGGGCGCCTGTAGTCCTAGCTACTCAGGAGGCTGAGGAAGAGAATTGCTTGAACCCAGGAGGAGAAGATTACAGTGAGCTGAGATCGCGCCACTGCACTGCAGCCTGGTAGATTTTGGCTGGGCACAGTGGCTCACACCTGTAATACTAGCACTTTGGGAGGCCAAGGCAGGCAGATCACTTGAGGTCAGGAGTTCGAGACCAGCCTGGCCAACAGGGTGAAACCTCGTCTCTACTAAAAATACAAAAATTAGCCAGGCGTGGTGAATTAGCTGGGCGTGGTGGTGGGCGCCTGTAATCCCAGCTACTTGGGAGGCTGAGGCAGGAGAATTGCTTGAACCTGGGAGGTGGAGGTTGCAGTGAGCCAACATCATGCCAGTACACTCCAGCCTGGGCAACAGACGGAAACTTTCTCTCAAAAAAAAAAAAAAAAAAAGAAGTAGACTGTAGGTAAACACAAAATACATTTATTAATTTATGCAAAAATATTTACTGAGTTCCTGCTAAGTGCTGGGGGCTGGAGATTCAGCAGCAAATCAAGGGTGGACATACCCCCCACCTCTCAGAGCTTATAGTCTGGAGGAAATATGGTTGAATAAAACAACTGTAGTAATGCACAATAAGTACTCTGAAAGGGGAAGCACTTAATAGCAACCATCAACCTAATATGAATACGGAAACCTTCCAGGAGAAAAAGGCATCTAAGCTAAGATCTAAATTAGCCCAGTAAAGGAATCGATGATTAGGAGAAGGAATTAAAGCAATGAAATCAGAGTGAATAGTATGTGAGAAGGCCTGAAATCAGCAAAGAAAATAGTGTATTAAAGCAATAAAGAAATACTCAGGCCAGTGCAATGGCTCTCGCCTTCAATCCTAGCACTTTGGGAGGCCAAGGTGGGAGGATCATTTGAGCCAAGGAGTTTGAGACTAGCCTGGACAACATAATAAGACTCCATCTCTAAAAAGTAAAAATTAAAAAATTAGCCAGGAGTGGTGGTGAACATCTGTAGTCCCAGCTACTCAGGAGGCTGAGGCGGGAGGATCATGTGAGCCTGTGATTGCACCACTGCATTCCAGTCTAGGTGACAGAGAAAGACCCCGTCTTAACAGAAAAGAACAACAGACAGACAGAGAAGAAAGAGGAAAGAAAGAAAGAAGGAAGGAAGGAAGGAAGGAAGGAAAGAAGGAAGGAAGGAAGGAAGGAAGGAAGGAAGGAAGGAAGGAAGGAAGGAAGGAAGGAAGGAAGGAAGGAAAGAAGGAAGGAAGGAAGAAAGGAGAGAAAGAAAGAAAAAGAAAGAAAGAAGGAAAGAAAGAAAAGAAAGAGAAAGAAAGAAAGAAAAGAAGAAAGAAAGAAAGAAAGAAAGAAAGAAAGAAAGAAAGAAAGAAAGAAAGAAAGAAAGAAAGAAAGAAAGAAAGAAAGAGGAAGGAAGGAAGGAAGGAAAGAGAGGAAGGAAGGAAAGAAAGAGAGAAAAGAAAGAAAGAAAAGGAAAGGAGAGAGAGAGAGAAGGGAGGGAGGGAGGGAAATGCTCAGTCCGGCCAGAACTTAAGAGTGATGGGGGGCCAGGCACGGTGGCTCACATCTGTAATCCCAGCACTTTGGGAGGCTGAGGCAGGCAGATCACCTGAGGTCAGGAGTTAGAGACCAGCCTGGCCAACATGGCAAAACCCTGTTTCTACTAAAAATATAAAAAATTAGCCAGGTGTGGTAGTGGGCTTCTGTAATCCCAGCTACTCGGGAGGCTGGGGCAGGAGAATCGCTTGAACCCGAGAGGTAGAGGTTGCAGTAAGCTGAGACTGTGCCACCGCACTCCAGACTGGGTGACAGAGTGAGACCCTGTCTCAAGAAAAAAAAAAGAGCAATAGGGGGCGGGTGGTGACGTGACAGATGGTGAAAGAGGAGGCTAGGGAATTAGAAAAGGGCCACTACTTACAAAAGTGGAAAACCAAAGAAGAGTTTTAAGGATGGGAGTGGCATGAACACACAGAAGTTTTTAAAAAACACGTGATGGACGAAAAACAGACCTGCGGTTGCCAAAGGTTATGAGAAGGGGGAGGATACGATTACAAAGGAGTAGCACAAATAAGTTATTTATGGTTATAGAACTGTTCTGTATCCTGACAACATCGCAAGACTTAACAGCTCTAAAAAATGTGTTAGGGCCAGGTGCGGCGGCTCACGCCTGTAATCACAGCACTTTGTGAGGCCGAGGCAGGCAGACCTCTCACAAGGTCAGGAGTTGGAGATCAGCCTGATCAACATGGTGAAACACCATCTCTACTGAAAATAAGAAAATTAGCCAAGCGTGGTGGCGCGCGCCTGTAGTCCCAGCTACCCAGGAGGCTGAGGCAGGAGAATCACTTGATCCTGGGAGGTGGAGGTTGCAGTGAGCCGAGATCGTGCCACTGCACTCCATCCTGGGTGACAGAGTGAGACTCTGTCTCAAAAAAAAAAAAAAAGAAAAGAAAAGAAAAAGAAAAAAAGTGTTAAAACTCATAGAACTGTACATCAAAAAAGTTAATTTTACCGTATTCTAATTTTTTAAGGGGTAGAGGCACATTATTAATCCAGGGTGGAGAACCAATTAAAGAGGAGGAAACCAGTAGGGAGGTTCTGCAGTAATCCTGTGAGTATGATGGTGGCCGGGGCCTGAGTGGTAGCAGTGGGGATGAAAAGAATTGAGCACATCTGGGAGATATTTAGAAATGGTGCTGTGATTGACTAGATAGAAATAGGGAGAAAGGGTTAAAATTTGCCAATAAGTGATATCACTTATTGGCAAAATATCAATGATTATTGAAAGTGGGTAATTCACTAATAAGTATAAGTGGGATAAGTGGGAATTCACTATCCCATTCTCTCTACTTTTGTGCATATTTTTAAAGTTTCCATAAGTCATCAAACTGACCTCATCTATTAAATTTGGGTGGCAGACACATTGGTGTTTATTACATTGTTCTCTTTAATTCTTTGTAAGTTTGAAATAATTCATAACATTAAAAAATAAAAGGGAGGGTTGGTGGTAGCGGCTTGGGGAGGTGCTCGCTCTGCGCTCTGTGGGTCTCGCTCTCTCGCACGCTTCCCCGGCTCCCTTCGTTCCCCGGCCCCCTCCCCCGTCACCTGCGTGCCTAGTGTGTGCGAGGGAGGGGGCGGGCGTCGGGGGGATCGGGAGAGGCGTTCCGGTCCCGAGAGACCCGCGGAGGGAGGCGGAGATTGTGAGGGACGCCGGAAGCCATGGACGTCGAGAGGCTCCAGGAGGCGCTGAGAGATTTTGAGAAGAGGCGGGGAAAGGAAGTTTGTCCTATCCTGGATCAGTTTGTCACGTAGCCAAGACTGGAAAAACAATGATTTAGGGGTCCCAATTTAAAGGCTATTTTATTTTCAAACTGGAGAAAGTGATGGATGATTTCAGAACTTCAGCTCCTGAGCCAAGAGGTCCTCCCAACCCTAATGTCCAATATATTGCCTTTGACAAAATGAAGGAAAGAATACTGAAAATTGTCGCTGGATTTAATGGTATCCCTTTTACTGTTCAGCGACTGTGTGAATTGTTAACAGATCCAAGGAGAAACTATACAGGAACAGACAAATTTCTTAGAGGAGTAGAAAAGAATGTGATGGTTATTAGCTGTGTTTATCCTTCTTCAGAGAAAAACAATTCCAATAGTTTAAATCGAATGAATGGTGTTATGTTTCCTGGAAATTCACCAAGCTATACTGAGAGGTCTAATATAAATGGGCCTGGGACACCCAGGCCACTTAATCGATCAAAGATTTCTTTGTCAGCCCCCGTGACAAGAAATGGCTTGCCTGAGAGCACAGACAGCAAAGAGGCAAGTTTGCAGCAAAATGAGGAGAAAAATCACAGTGACTCTTTGACATCTGAATCAGAAGTTTCCTCGGTGAGCCCTTTGAAAAATAAACATCCAGATGAATATGCTGTGGAAGCTGAGGGGCATAAGGTAAAAAGACTCAAGTTTGACAAAGAAGGTGAAGTCGGAGAAACAGCCAGTCAAACGACTTCCAGCGAAATTTCTTCAGCTATGGTAGAAAAAACAGAAGCATCATCATCTCAGGATAAAGACAAAGAAAGCCCTTGTACCCAGCAGCACTGTCCAGAAGAGGATGAAGAAGAGGATGAAGAGGAAGAAGAGTCTTTTATGTCATCAAGACAAATGATCCCAGAAAGAAAAAAATCAAGAAAAAGAATCTGATGATGCCTTAACTGTGAACGAAGAGACTTCTGAGGAAAATAATCAAATGGAGGAATCTGATGTGTCTCAAGCTGAGAAAGATTTACTACATTCGGAAGGTAGTGAAAACGAAGGCCTTGAAAGTAGTGGTTCTTCTGACTGTCGTGAAACAGAAGAATTAGTTGGATCCAATCCCAGTAAAACTGGAGAGATTCTTTCAGAATCATCCATGGAAAATGATGACGAAGCCACAGAAGTTACCGATGAACCAATGGAACAAGACTAACTATTTAGAAACATTTAGATGCAGTATTTTACATACAGTTCTGGTTTTAACACTGTATAAAACTTTTATGGAATAAAGTGGACCTTTAGTTTTACAAAAGAAGCAGGTTGTAAAATGAAGTACTTTATGGATAATTCCTGAAAGAGTTGTACATGTAAGAACTGTGAACATCAGCTCCTCTGGGTCCTGCTTACTTTCCCACTGACTTTCTTTCCTTCTTTCTTTCTTTCTTTCTTTCTTTCTTTCTTTTCTTGGTCTGGGCAAATCAGTGGTTTGTGTATAGATTTTTTTTTTTAATTTAGGATTAAAGTTTTGAAACTGGAAGGTAATTATAATTTTGAAAACTTTTTTGAGATTATCACATTTAGTTTATACATATGCAAGAAGCTTTTTGTCTCTTTCTGATAGCTCTAGCAGTTTGCATATTTTGGTTATAGTTTCAACATTTTAACGTGTGAATTATAGGGTTTCATGCTGGTTTCCAGATTTTATTGTTTGGCTACATACAATGGAACTTTAAGTCATATATACATATATTTTATATATATATATATAATTAATCTAAGGGGGGAATGTTATATTTTTCTGTTTCTATAAGAGATGAAAACAGTGGATACTTTTTCTATTGGTAATGATTGAGTTCACCTCTTTCAGAAGACATTTTATTTCTCTTCTGAGTAACTGAAATAAAATCTGGTCCTTATGCTATAATCCCAGCACTTTGGGAGGCCAAGGCGAGCTGATCATGAGGTCAGGAGATCGAGACCATCCTGGCTAACACAGTGAAACCCCGTCTCTACGAAAAATAAAAAAAAATAGCTGGGTGTGGTGGCAGGCACCTGTAGTCCCAGCTACTTGGGAGGCTGAGGCAGGAGAATGGCGTGAACTCAGGAGGTGGAGCTTGCAGTGAGCCAAGATGGTGCCACTGCACTTCAGCCTGGGTGACAGAGCAAGACTCTGTCTCAGAAAAAAAAAAAAATCTGGCCCTTGTGAAACCCTGGAAGTCTTGAGTCTGTTGAATGGAATGTGTTAAACACATTCCAAGAAAGCTGTTCAAACTCAAATTCTTTTGTATACTTCTGAGGTGCCTGAGAAAAAGACTTCATTATTTATGAGAAAATATGCTTTATCTTGGAAATTGTGTTCAAATGTTAGCTTACTATTTTGTAGAATGAATGTTTATGAAGCTGATATGAGACCGTGTCAGAAGAACCAAGCAGGTTCCTTGATCTTTTGCTTGCTTTCTGAACATTGTGAATATTACACGTCTTTCTAAATTATTCTAGTGTATGCAAATGTGAATGGTATGAAACACCACTGTACTGGAAGAATTAACATATTACTTTAGTATGCACCTGAACTAAATGACTGAAGCTTTAGGGGTGCATAGAAACCACCATAATTTGTATGACATTTTGAAGTGAATTAAATATTTTTGAACATGCTTCTTTGACAGCCAGTGTTATATTTTTCAGATCAACACAAAGCACAATGATTACTCTAAATTCAATATTTTCAAATTTACATATTTAAAGTCATGGAAGCTGCAACTTCCCTGTCAAAATTACTGGCTGCCAAATTTATACCTGTTTCTTCAGCTGTACCTTTTTATATTTAGAGTTTTAAAATTTCTGTAAAGTAGATTTTGTAGAATGTAATGTGTTCACTGCCTTTGTGAAGTGGTATATAATTGTATAATTTCTGTGTATAAACTGAGTGCTTGGGCTTTCAATACTAATATTCAAATAAAGCAATAAATATTAATGTTATTTAAAATTTTAAAAAATCCTTTACCTCCAAAAAATTTGAAGGGGAGTGGGACATAGGCATTTAGAATATTGGTAAGAAAGTAGTTAAACTCTTTGGGAGGCCAAGGCAGGTGGATCACATGGTCAAGAAATCAAGACTATCTTGGCCAACATGGTGAAACACCGTCTCTACTAAAAATACGAAAAATTAGCCGGGCATGGTGGCAAGCTCCTGTAGTCCCAGCTACTCGGGAGGCTGAGGCAGGAGAATCACTTGAACCCGGGAGGTGGAGGTTGCAGTGAGCCGAGATTGTGCCACTGCACTCCAGCGTGGCGACAGAGCGAGACTCCCGCTCTTTTTCAAAAAAAAGAAAGAAGGAAGGAAGGGAGGGAGAGAGGGAGGGAGGGGAGGGGTGGGGAGGGAGAGAGAGAGAGAGAGAAGAAAGAAAGAGAGAGAGAAAGAGAGAGAAAGAAGGAAGGAAGGAAAGAAAGAAAAAGAAAGAAAGAAAGAAAGAAAGAAAGAAAAAGAAAGAAAGAAAGAAAGAAAGAAAGAAAGAAAGAAAGAAAGAAAGAAAGAAAGAAAGAAAGAAAGAAAGAAAGAAAGAAAGAAAGAAAGAGAAAGAAGGAAAACAGAAAGAAGAGAGAAGTTAAACTTTTGGACTATACATTCTTAGGTGGATAGTGGGGGAAATGAAGATGGTTGAGGGAGGTGGTAAATCTGACAAATGAAGTAAAAGAAAGATCAATGATTCTTAGTCTTTTTTATTTCAAAGAACTTGTATTTGAGAGTGGTTGTGCAAATCAATAAAACTTAGCCATGCTGTAGTGAGAAGGGGGCTCTTAAGACTCTCGGAATTGTGCCACAACCTGCACAGTCACTTTCTCTTTTGCTTGACTATGCATTCGTGCATGCCATGAAAACATTTCATTATTTGATTCAGTCATGCAGGAAACATTCAATGAAAGCTCACACTAAACACAGTGCTGTGAGAGATACAAAGAATCTGCCTGCTGGGGACAAATGGTTTAGGTCACATCAAATTGCCATGACATGGCTTAAACATATCTGGAGAAAAATCCATAGCCCCAAATGCCTGTATTGGTTAAAGAGAAAGATAAAAGTAGAGTGAATTGTATCAACATTTACAGAACTTAGAATAAGAACTAGATCACAGAGGAATACAAAATAAAGGGAATAATAAGTGTAAGGGCAGGAGGAAATTGAAAAATCAGAAAGCAATTTATTTGATTACTTAATAAGATTAAAAGTTTTGTTTTTCCTTGTTTTGCTTTTTTGTCTAGTTTTCCATCTTTTTAGACAACTCACTAATGTCTTTATTTTTTTCACTAGCATCTTTATTATTTTTTAAAAATGAACAAATAAAATGGTGGTTGATGCAGGTGCAAAAAGGAAATAGACTTCTAAGCAGGAAATTATGTAGAAGGTGAAATCTTTCACAATCTTACTCATATGTCTGATATGCTCCTTGTAATAAAACTTACAACTGTCTTCTTCTATATTTTATGACCATTAAAACAACCTTGTCAGATTATTTATGCAAAGTGCCATTTGTGACATATAAGCTTTAAAGTTTTAATGTTTATTCCTATGGACATATTCTTTCAAGTATAGCATGCCATTGGTTTCCTTGGATAAAATTTTCATATTGGCAGCTCTCTTCTTTTATTTTATTTATTTATTTATTTATTTATTTATTTTTGAGATGGAGTTTCGCTCTTGTTGCCCAGGCTGGAGTGCAGTGGCACGATCTCGGTTCACTGCAACCTCCATCTCCCAGGTTCAAGTGAGTCTCCTGCCTTAGCCTCCCAAGTACTGGAATTACAGGTGCCCACCACCATGCCTGGCTAATATTTATTTATTTATTTATTTATTTATTTTTAAATATTTATTTATTTATTTTAATATTTATTTATTTATTATTTATTTATTTATTTTAGACGGGGTTTCATCATGTTGGCCAGGATCGTCGTGAAATCCTGACCTCAGGTGATCCACTCACCTCGGCCTCCCAAAGTGCTAGGATTATAGGTGTGAGCCACCGGGCCCGGTCTGGCAACTCTCTTCTATATCTAAAATTATTTTGTATCAAATAGAAAATAATAGAAATAGAAATCGAAAAGTCTGAATTATTTTGTATGAAATAGAAACCTCAAGAACTGCTCATCTATTCTTCTCCCTTTAAGACCTAAAGAAAAAAATAAATACACAGAAAACTCTAGTAGATTTCTTCCTCTAAAATAATACCTGAGAAAGATTTGTTTCCATCAAAATATGTATTAAGAAATTTGAGGGCCGGGCGCGGTGGCTCAAGCCTGTAATCCCAGCACTTTGGGAGGCCGAGACGGGAGGATCACAAGGTCAGGAGATCGAGACCATCCTGGCTAACACGGTGAAACCCTGTCGCTACTAAAAAAAATACAAAAAACTAGCCGGGCGAGGTGGCAGGCGCCTGTAGTCCCAGCTACTCGGGAGGCTGAGGCAGGAGAATGGCGCAAACCCGGGAGGCAGAGCTTGCAGTGAGCTGAGATCCGGCCACTGCACTCCACCCTGGGCGACAGAGCCAGACTCCGTCTCAAAAAAAAAAAAAAAAAGAAAAAAGAAATTTGAAAACATAAATGAATAGTTTTTAAAAATAGGCACAGATGGCCGGGCGCGGTGGCTCAAGCCTGTAATCCCAGCACTTTGGGAGGCCGAGACAGGCGGATCACGAGGTCAGGAGATCAAGACCATCCTGGCTAACACGGTGAAACCCCGTCTCTACTAAAAAATACAAAAAAAAACTAGCCGGGCGAGGTGGCGGGCGCCTGTAGTCCCAGCTACTCGGGAGGCTGAGGCAAGAGAATGGCGTAAACCCGGGAGGCGGAGCTTGCAGTGAGCTGAGATCTGGCCACTGCACTCCAGCCTGGGCGGCAGAGCCAGACTCCCTCTCAAAAAAAAAAAAAAATAGGCACAGGTCAGGCACGATGGCTCACGCCTGTAATCCTAACACTTTGGGAGGCTGAGGCAGGTGGATCAACATAGTGAAACCCCAACTCTACTAAAAATACAAAAATTAGCTGGGCGTGGTGGCGCATGCCTGTAATCCCAGGTATTTGGGAGGTTGAGGAAGGAGAATCGCTTGAACCCGGGAGGTGGAGGTTGCGGTGAGCCAAGATGGTACCACTGCACTCCCCTGCACAAAAGGGGGTGAGACTCCATTTCAAAAAAATAAAAGGCGCAAAAACAAAACTTGTTTGATAAAAAAATTGGAGGATGTTAGGCAGGCAGACACGGCATCAGACGAACATTTTTTAAAGTTCTTTCTAGCTGAAGCAGGCTAGAGCAGTCATGGAAAAGACCTTTCAGGATATGGTTTCAGCAGCCCAAATGAGAACAGATGGTGACGTAGACTAAGGTGGTGACAATGGAGAAGTAGGCAGAGTTGAGAGAGATTTAGAATTAAGCCGGCAGAGTTGAGAGAGATTTAGAAGTAAGCCGAGGGGCCTGGCGATTGATGGCAATTCGTGTCTATTATTTTCATTGCTCCTCTTCCATCTCAATCCAATGGATAAGAACCAGAATGGGCCCAGTCACTGGTGGGAGCTGTTTATGAGATACGGCTTCTCACCCCAGATTAAAAACCGTAGCTTAGCCAAACACTGAAAGGGAGAAAGGATCCAAATGTGGAGAGAGAACCCGGATATATGCCAAAGCTTAAGCAGCCAGAAGCAGAAATCTCTACCAAGGCCTGGGATCAAGAATTCTGATATAAGAAGATCAAATCAATCAAGTCCAGATTAAAAACAAAGGGCATAGTAGGAAGATTGATGTTTGTGCTCCTCATGAGCTGAAAGAGCTAACATTTATTGAGCCAGGAACTGTACCAAAACCTTTATATACATAATCTCATTGATTCCTCACAACAAATACTGTTACCTTTATTTTATCAATGAGGAAGCGGAGGTTGGGGGACATATTCAGAGTCATATGAGTGAGGCTCAAATCCAGGAGTATTTGATTCTAAATGCTAGTGCTTCTAATTAAAACCTAGACTCTGTCTCTCTCTCTCTCTCTCTCTCTTTTTTTTTTTTTTTTTTTTTTTTTTTTTTTTTTTTTTTAGCAACAGGGTCTCGCTGTCATCCAGACTGGAGTGCAGTGGTGCAGTCATAGCTCATTGCAGCCTTCAGCTCCTGAACTCAAGCAGTCCTCCCACCTCAGCCTCCCAAGTAGCTGGGACTACAGGTGTATGCCACCATGCCTGGCTAGTTTTCTTGTTTTTCTTTTTGAGACAGATTCTCGCTCTGCTGCCCAGGCTTGAAGGCAGTGGTGGGATCTCGGCTCACTGCACCCTCCACCTCCTGGGTTCAAGTGATCCTTCCACCTCAGCCTCCTGAGTAGCTGGAATGACCGGCACGCACCACTACTCCCAGGTAATTTTTGTATTTTTAGTAGAGACAGTGTTTTACCATGTTGGCCAGTCTGGTCTTAAACCCCTGACTTCAAATGATCCACCTTCCTCGGCCTCCCAGAGTGCTGGGATTACAGGCGTGAGCCACCGCACCCGGCCCTGGCTAGTTTTTCTGTTTTTTTGTTTTGTGGAGATGGGGTCTTGCTATGTTACCCAGGCTGTTCTCAAACTTCTGGGCTCAAGCAATCCTCCCACCTTGACCTCCCAAAGTGCTGGGATTACAGGCATAAGCGACCACACCCGGCCCAAAATCTAGACTCTTAATCATTGTGCAAACTGGTCTCCCAAATTATTAGGCCTCTTGGAAGACAAGAGAGTTTTCATTACTCTGGTAAGAATAACCGTTCTGGAATAATCTCCCTAGTATTTGTGATAGCATTTATTTTATAAAACACATTTGATAACAAGAACAACATGGGTCTATTTCTGTTAAACACAGGCAAGCAAAAGTCATACGTAAAAACATAGCTAGACAGAACACATAGGGCTTTCACAAGTATCTACTTTAATTAATGTCAGTAAACAACATAACCCAATGCAGTGACGCACTTGCAAAAATTACATCTCAATCCAACTAGATCATAGTTTCCCAGTCAACACAGCTTAAGTTTCTCTGAAAACAAAACAGTATATATATTATGAAAAACAAGAAAACACAGTTGGGCTCAGTGGCTCATGCCTGTAATCCCAGCACTTTGGGAGGCTAAGGTGGGCAGATTGCTTGAGCCCAGGAGGTTGAGACCAGTCTGAGCAGGGAAATCCAGTCTCTACAAAATACAAAAAAATTAGCTGGGTGTGGTGGTGCCTGGTCTATAGTCTCAGCTCCTCCAGAGAGTCTGAGATGGGAGGATCACTTGAGCCTGGGGAGGTCGAGACTGCAGTGAGCCACGATTGCATCACCGCACTCCAGCCTGGGTGACAGAGTGAGATCCTGTCTCAAAAAAAAGAAAAATCAAAATAAGAAAACCCTTTTCATAGCGATGAAGCAATCAGCTAACTGCTAAAGAATCTTCACAGGCACGGCCGGGTACAGTGGATCACGCCTGTAATCCCAGCACATTGGGAGGCCACGGCAGGACGATTGCTTGAGGTCAGGAGTTTGAAACCAGCCTGGTCAATCTAGCAAGACTTCCTCTCTACAGAAACAAAAAAAATTAGCCAGGTACCCTCGTGCTCAGTGCCTGTAGTCCCAGCACTTTCAAAGGCTGAAGCGGGAAGATGCTTTGAGCCTTGGAAGGTCGAGGCTGCAGTGAGTTGTGATTGCGCCACTGCACGCCAGCCTGGGTGAAAGAGCAAGACCCTGTCTCAAAAAAAAAAGAATCTTCACAAGCATCCCTTCCTCCCAAGGCTCCTCCCTTGTCTCATCTGAAGGTTTGCTCCCCAGAACTATGAGAACCCTCTACATCTCTCTTTCTCAGCCCAGCCAAGATGCGGGACTCTCTGGGCTGGAGTCCTACATCCCAGGCCTCAGCTACAAGGTGAGTCCAGTCTAAGGGCCAGCTCCTCTCATTGTCTATTTCATTTATTTATTAAAAGTGTAGACGTGAAGTGTCTACTTCGTCCTCTCTTGCTTAAAGTGGGTATGTCTCGAAGGGTCTACAGCCACAGAGGGGATTTTCATCTGAGAGTTATGAGGTCTCTTTGAGAGACTCTGCATTCCATTGAATAGGCATGGCTTAGATCTCTCCGGACAATCTGTACTTACCTTGCGAATTAAAAGATTCCACAGGGTTGAGATGCTGAAAAGATGAGAAAGTTCCACGAGTTCTGATATACTTAGGAGTCCCTGCAGTTGTGGCTGAGGACAGTGGTAACCCTCAAAGGCTAGAAATGGCTCTCAAATCTGAGCTCTCTGCAGAAAAACAAGCCCAGGAAAAAGACTGCTTTGGTATTTCTGAGACTGAAACTGGAAGGTTGCCGCCTTTTTTAAGTTTCCATTTCTCAGAATGCTCCTACTCACTTTAGGCCTGCCTTTCTAGCTTCAAGGGGGAAAAAAAGTGCTATTTCCTGCTTATCAGTAGAGTAAGTGGGTTAAAGACTAGTTCTGGCTAAAGACTAAAGAAACTTTATCAGAAGAAATCCTTCAAACACTCTGGAGAACAATGCTACAAAAAAGTTTTTTTTGGATACACACCAAACTGTTATTAAGGATTACTCTCTCAGGAGTGGAACTGGAGAGGAAGAAGATGGAAAGGGAGGAGAGAATTGTTACCTCGTACAGTAGGCCTGAGTTACTCAAGAAATATTTTTCTGTTGGCAAGGAAAAGGGAAAAAACAAAATGAAAAGAAACAGTGAAAGAGCCAGAAAGGAAATTAAACGGTGCATCTCACTGACTTTCTCTTTTAATTTTTATAGTAGCCTACATAATCCTAATAGTTGTAACTGCAGCCGAGATGAAATTCCTGCTGGATTCACTGTTATTAATTTAGCTGCCAATACTGTTGCTATCGTTCTAATCAAGTTCCTGCTAATTTTTGACCTGCTGTCTCCCTCAACAGCCCACAGGAGTCACAATTCCCTTGAGCTCTTGTTGGTTTCTTGTTCCATTTCTTTTGGGTGTCTATCTTTATACATTGAAAAAATTATTACAGTGTGGATTTAGCAATCATTTTTAGGTATAAGAAAAGGTGCTGTGCACTAGAGGTAATTGAATTAGAGATGTCATTCATTAATCAGATAATTAGTTCCCAATCTTGGCTGCTTGTCCAAATCCTTTGGCATGCTTTTTAAAAATTCAGATGCTAAGGTCCTTCCCCAGACATTCTGAATTAGACTATCAAGTAGCGGTGCAATATCATCAGGAGATAGAGAAATATCACATATACACAACACACATACATAAGCATAAAGAGACTGACACAAGCAGATCTTAAAATTTTCATTTAAAATCTTAGCCATGAATTAGGTATACATAAACACAAAATTTAATACTTTTGGTAAAAGTTCTCATTTTTGCCTATTAATATTTTCTTTCGATCTCATCTTTCCATAGATATTTGTTTAGGATGACAGCTTTCTTTAAAAACAAAATCCTTTTAGATATAAAAGTTCAAATCTTCAAAGCTGTACCTATCTTAATTATGACTCAAAACCAGTAAGTTTTTATAGCTTAAAATCAATAAGGCTTTTATCACTTAACCACGGATGCAAGAGGCATCCCCAAGGAGGATGCAAGCCATGCAGCCCTTTTGCCGGGCGCGGTGGCTCACGCCTGTAATCCCAGTATTTTGGGAGGCTGCAGTGGGCGGATCACTTGAGGTCAGGAGTTCGAGACCAGCCTGGCTAATACGGTGAAACCCCGTCTCTACAAAAAATACAAAAATTAGCCGGGCGTGGTGGCGCACGTCTGAAATTCCAGATACTCGGGAGACTGAGGCAGGAGAATCACTTGAGCCTGTTGAGGTGGAGGTTATAGTGACTGAGATCACGCCACTGCACTCCAGCGTGGGCGACAGAGTGAAACCGTGTCTCAAAAATAAAAAAGACAATGAAGGTTCAGATGACAAACGCCTCTTATGGACTGGGACCTTTTATTAAGACAAACTTCTCTGAGAGCTGGCACAGTTGGACGAAAATGCTGCTTATCTTAGAACTTGGGTTCCAGGCTGGCCCCCCGATGCAAACCAGCAACACTTGCGCCCCCTGGCGGCGAAGACCAGAGAGACTATTTTAAAACCAGGCTCTCGGGACATAAAAAGAAGAATCTCATCTTATGATTTTCTTCCTTGTGACAAACAGCACAAACGACATCGACAATGCACACAAGGACTTTTTATTATTCCTGGGAGGCTGTGGATCATACCCAGACCAAATTTATAAAAGTTACAATTCAAAGAACTCATTCTTACAAATGTTTTTCTCCTGCCGATCTGAATTTGGAAAGGAAAAGACAAGGAAAATGTTTAACGTTCTCCTCTCTACAGGGCACTGCAGGTAGATATGTGGGGGAGCTGACTTTGGTAAGAATTTTTACCTTTTGCAGGTTCTGTCAGCTCTTCCGGGATCCCACCCACAGGCTCTGAAGTGACTGGCGCATCCCAGCCTTCTAGGGTCCCATTTTCACTACCAGAAACTATAGGGGAGGCAAAACTTTACTTCTGTTCTCTTAGGGATTTTGGCTAGGCCTGAGGATTAAATTGGCCTATGACAGATTAACAAGAGAAAAACATACAGATTTTTACATATAGGAGCCCCTACAGAAAATTGAAGAAGTGCCGAAACCTAAATGCTTGTGTAGTAGGATGAGCAAAGAGTGCAACTGTAGAAAAGTAATTACATTAAATTATGTGTGGAGGCAAAGGAGGATAAGGGTTATTTTAGCAAGGTCTGTTTATAGAGGATTATGACCCCTGTCAAATAATGCTTTTTCTTCTCCTGGTACAGAGACGGCATCTTTCACATGGGACTTTTATCTCCTGTTTTCAGGAAGAAAAAAAGATTAAGATTCCCTTTTTGCACCTTCTTTTTTTTTTTTTTTTTTTTTTTTTTTTTTTTTTTTTTTTTTTTTTGAGACGGAGTCTCGCTCTGTCGCCTGGGCTGGAGTGCAGTGGCCGGATCTCAGCTCACTGCAAGCTCTGACTCCCGGGTTCACACCATTCTCCTGCCTCAGCCTCCCAAGTAGCTGGGACTACAGGCGCCCGCTACCTTGCCCTGCTAGTTTTTTGTATTTTTTAGTAGAGACGGGGTTTCACCGTGTTAGCCAGGATGGTCTCGATCTCCTGACCTCGTGATCCGCCCGTCTCGGCCTCCCAAAGTGCTGGGATTACAGGCTTGAGCCACCGCGCCCGGCCTATTTTCTTTTTATTATTATTATTATTTCAACAGTTTTGGGGGAACAGGTGGTGTTGGTTACATGGATAATTCTTCAGTCGTAATTGCTGAGATTTTGGTGCACCCATCACCCGAGCAGTGTACACTGCACCCAATGTGTAGCCTTTTATCCCTCACCCTTCTCCCACCCTTCCCCCGAGTCCTCAAAGTCCGTTATATTATTTTTATGCCTTTGTGTCTTCATATGCATCTGCTACTTTCAAGTGCCTTTAGCTCAAAATAATCCTTGTGCCAAAATGGCATATTTGGGGACAACCGATTCTGCCACCCTTCAGTACCTTTAGCCAAACAGAGGTTTGCTTTACAGACCTCCTGATTTCTGTGCCTGGCAACTGCACAAGGAGGGCACACTCACTTACCATCTTCCCACAATGACCCATGGGGAAGCAAGGAAAGAAGGTTGCTTCTGTCCTAATTGTGTTGCTCTGTTGCGCAGTTCCCTAAAATGTCTGCCCCCACCCCACCCTACCCCACTCTACCCCATATTTTATGGAGTTAGGTGAAGAGCTTTCTCCTCCTTTACTTGCCCATCATCTTCTTCCCTATAGGCATGAGTTCCGGCTGCTCATGAAACCAGTTGGAACGTAAGGAGCACTACTGCACTGATAATCTTGGCTCCTTACTCAAAGGCACTGAGAACCACCTCTCCCTAGGCTGCAATGTGGGAAATGCCTCACATACTATATGGGAGACTGCAGAGAAGAAATGGGTCACTGGAACAATCAACCCAAACAGGATATAAAATGGAATGTATGCTATGATTACAACTCTGCTAAAATATATCTGCCAGTAGACTAGCCCAGGAAATGAACAAGCAAAAGTGAAAGCAGTTGCATGATTCGGCGGTAATAATAGGGATTGAATTTTCTTTTGTGGTTCTCTATTTTCTAATCTTTCTATAATGTAATTATATAGAACTTGTAATGACAGATATATCTTTTATGTTTCTTAGTATACAAAATGCTATCCTCTGAACATTTTCCTATTATGTAAGTCATTTACGTAATCATATTGATTTTGTAGAAAAATTTAGAGGCTAAGAATGCCATCAGTATTCTAAGTGTATTTGATCCAAGTCTCAACATAAAATCAAATGAATTACTGTCAACACAGAAGGAGACTTATGCCTTTAACTTTGAAGTACAAACAGAAGAACATAGAAGCTAACATGGACTTTGGAGTCGGACAGACACGGGTTCAGATCTCAGACTCAGAACTTGCTAGTGCTGTGATCTTGGGTAAGGTATTTATGATTTATTTGTTTATTTATTTACTTATTTATTTATTTTTAGAGCTAGAGTCTTGTGGTGTTCTCCAGGTTGGAGTACAGTAGTATGATCATGGCTCACTGTAACCTTGAACTCTCGGGCTTAGACAATCCTTCCACCTCAGTCTCCCAAGTAGCTGGACTACAGGAGCGTGCCACCACACCCTGCTAATTTAAAAAAGATTTTTATAGAGATAGGGTCTCTCTATATTGCCCAGGCTGGTCTCAAACTCCTGGCCTCAAGTAATCCTCCAGCTTTGGCCTCCTAAGGTGCTGGGATCACAGGTGTGAGCCATCAAAACTGGCCCTAAGTATTTATCTTTTAAGTCAGAGTCTTCTCAGCTGTCAATTGGAACTATTAAGATCTAAAATTTATTGAGAGCTTTCCACATACTATGCTTTATTTAAATGTCTTATTTATTTGTTTGTTTGTTTATTTTTTGAGACGGAGTCTCACTCTGTCGTCCAGGCTGGAATGCAGTAGCATGATCTTGGCTCACTGCAACCTCTGCCTCCCGGGCTCAAGTGATTCTTCTGCCTCAGCCTCCCAAGTATCTGGGATTACAGGTGCGTGCCACCACACCCAGCTAATTGTTTTGTATTTTTAGTAGACACAGAGTTTCACCATGGTGGCCAGGCTGGTCTTGAACTCTTGACCTAAAGTGATCTTCTTGCCTCAGCCTCTCAAAGTGCTAGAATTTCAGGCATGAGCCACCGTGCCCAGCCAATGTCATATTTATTTATTATTTTTACTTTTTCAGGCAGTATCATGCTCTGTCCCCCAGGCTACAGTGTAGCGGCTTTCTGTAGCCTCAACCTCCTGGTTGATCAAGTGGTCCTCCCACCTCAGCCCCCAAAGTAGCTGAGACTACTGGCACGCATCACCATGCCTGACAAATTTTGGGGGCTTGTTCGTTTGTTTGTTTTGTGGAGATGGGGTTTCACCATGTTACCCAGGCTGGTCTCAAACTCTTGGGCTGAAGTGATCCACCTGCCTCGGCTTCGCAAAATGCTGGGATTACAGGTGTCAGCCACCATGGTCAACCTAAATGTACTATTAGCTTTCAATCTTCATATTTACCTTAAGACATAGGTATGAATTTTATCTCTGTTTTATAGATGAGAAAACTGAATCTTAAAGAGGTAAAGTAACTTGCTCAAGGTCATCCAGCCAATTAAGAATAGAATTGGAATTCCATGCCAGAGTTGATCTGACCCCTGGACTCAAGCTCTTAACACTTACACTGCCTTATCCTACCTTACTGCTATACATAATTCAAAGACTGGCTGGGGGTTTAAAAGATATATTTTTAAAACAATTTGCACCATGTCTAGCACATACTAAGCACTTAATATATGTTTGTTGTAACTGTATGTGTCAGAGGAGACATCAATGGGACTGTAAAGGTATTTTGATGTATTAGCCTTTGGCTGGTGGGGTTTGTCATATTTGGCTGGCTAGGAAGGAAGCACCTGCTTCCTTCATTGTCTCCCCCTCTACCACACGCCTCTTTCAAGCTATACAACTGGGCAAAGACAGCCTTCCCTGATTAAAGCAGGGATGAGGGACTTTATCTGCAATTGGTCCAAGAGAACTCTGAAGTAGTAAACAATAACAAGAGAAAATACATAGTGGCTATGTCTTAATTTCTCATTCACACCTATTTTAAATTGAGAATGAAAGAAGGAACAAAAGTGAAAACTGATCCTGTTTCTTTCAAAATCATGTTTGCCTTCTGTTAACTGAAGATATTGAATGGGGCAGCTAAGGGCCCTACTTCCCTTTGTGAATGAGGTAGATTCAGAGAGAAAACACTGTCCCTGGAACTTTCTAAATGCCCATTTCCTTTGATAATCAGCAATATCTGCTCTGACGTTGTACCTATATTTGTCTGGGATTTTAAGGGAAGGAAGGTGGGGACATCATAATTCTACATCACCAGGAAATGCCTGCAAGGTTGCAAGGGGAGAAGGTAAGATGCAGCAGTCTTAGAGGGGATCTGGCAGTTCATGTCAGTAGGGTCTGACCTTGGATGGATCAGGAAGATGACCAGAGTCTGATCCTGAGCTTTGCAGATCAAGAAATTCCGATTTTTCCAGAATGATCAAGAGGCTCTGTGATGACTGCAGATATTAAGTGTAGGAAACAGAATAGGCTAGTCAGCTGTGTGCTTACAATAAAGGCTAAAACTTTCCAGAGACAAGAGCTTGACAGAGGACCCTGATGGAAAACATAAGTATTCTTGTTCACTCTGAATATTCCAGCATACACTGGAGAATATTTTCAGAGTATTTATAACTTCTCAGAGTTTGGATTATGAGAATAAGGATTCTATTTAAATGTCACATTTAACAAGCTTGGCCACTTAGTTGATATGTGACTTTGAGAAAGTGAAATTCTCTGTGCTTCAGCTGTATCATTTACGAAGTAGAGATAATGTGTAGATATTTCATAGAGTTGTTGTGAGAATGTATGCAAAGCATTTAGCAAATTGTAGCTGATTATAGTAAGATTTCAATAAATAGTAGCATGCATTTATTATAAACTTTGTATTTATTTCAGATTGAAGCTTCTTGAAAATAATTTTATGTTCAGCTTGCCCAAAACCTTGGGGAAACGGAGGCAAGTCAGCTTCATAGAAGATCGAGTTGACCTCTGCAGTTTCTCCTCGTTTCTCAAATGAGTTTCTCCATGTCAGAGTTTCTCCTTTTAAAAAGTCCTCTTTCGGCTGGGCACAGTGGCTCACACCTGTAATCCCAGCACTTTGGGAGGCTGAGGCAAGTGGTTGCTTGAGCTCAGGAGTTTGAGACCAGCCTGGGCAAGATGGCAAAATCCTGTCTCTACAAAAAGTGCCAAAATTATCCAGGCGTGGTGGCGCACACCTGTAGTCCCAGCTACTCAGAAGCTGAGGTGGGAGGATCGCCTGATCCTGGGAAGTCGAGGCTGCAGAGAGCTGTGATTGCGCTACTGCACCCCAATGTGAGCAAAAAGAATCAGACCCTGTCTCAAAAAAAAATTTAATTAAAAATATATTAAAAGGTTCTGTTCATAGTCAGAGGCATCTTTTCTTTTCTCTTTGTACCCTATGTCAGTTTTAAGTGACCACAGATTTTTTTTTTTTAATACAGTGTCGAACTTATATAATTCATGTTTCTACCCATAGTTCTCCAAGTTAAGTGCTTCCTCTGCAGCTCTGGGTTAGGGTGGTGAGCCTTAGTTTCACTCTCTGTGCTCCCTTGCAGCCCTTTTAGAGTCACCCGTTTCCAAGATATCATTGCCTTTTTTGTCATCAGAACCTGATGTCAGCATTTTGTTCTCTTAGTTAATGCAGCAAAATGTATATGTTATCAGATGCAGTGATTGGGGTTTTCTATTCACTTCCCATCAGAACTAATCTGAATAAGGTGATTCTTTCATCCAGGTCACCTTTTCATCCAGTAAACCCATCTCCAGGGATTTATAACTATACCAGAAAAAGAAAAGGTTGTATGCCTGAGTATGTGCCTGGCTTAATTTTAATTGGTGTAAAATTGCTAGTGACACAAATAACAAGGGAATGATCATTGAAATTTCATATGATCTGGCTAGGATATGGTGCACCCATTAAAAATGATTATATTGAAGACTGCTACAACATAAGGAAATGCCTGCATTAGTCGGCTACAGCTACAAAACAAACAACCTTGAAATCTCAGTCATTAAATAATAAGCTTTTATTTCTCATTCATGCACTTTCAGATCAGCTGGATTTTGGTGGAGCTAGTTAGGACTGGTGGAACTTGGCTCCAGGCCATGAGTTGAGTTGGAGTTGGATTCACATATCTCAGTGGCTGGAGCACCATCCAGGGTACATTCTTTGTATGGAAATAGCAGAAACCCGAGAGAGTAAACCCAATGCTGGAAGTCCAGGTGCAGCCTCAGTGCACATCACAACTACTAACATTCCAAGTCACATGACCAAGGCCATATTATAGGGCTGGAAAATATCTCTACCTCTAACATTAGTAACTACAAAGGGTATAGATATAGCCAGGTATGAAATATTGGGAACAATAATGTAGTCTACAGCAATACCTCACACAACAATTAAATGGAAAAAGCACACATATAGGATATAAAGTTGACAGCACAACTTGATCATAACTATGTGAAAATATTTTTCCATATCAACAAAGAATAGAAATAAAGAAGCAAAAATGAAAAAAAGTTACACCCGGATAACAAGATGTTTTTTTTTTTTTTTTGAGACAGAGTTTCACCCTTTGTTGCCCAGGCTGAAGTGCAGTGGTGCGATCTCAGCTCACCGCAACCTCCGCCTCCCAGGTTCAAGCAATTCTCCTGCCTCAGCCTCCGGAGTAGCTGGGATTACAGGCATGCGCCACCACACCCAGCTAATTTTGTACTTTTAGTGAAGACAGGGTTTCTCTATGTTGGTCAGGCTGGTCTCGAACTCCTGACCTCAGGTGATCCACCCGCCTCAGCCTCCCAAAGTGCTAGGATTACCAGCATGAGCCACTGCACCCAGCCTGATTTAAGAACTTTTAATTTTGCTTTTCTCCATTTCCATAATAATATTATATTACCCTTTTTAAGAGTAAGTTTTAGAAGCTTCTCACAGCTTCTAAAGCTCCTCTTTTATCTTAGTTATTTCATTTAGTTAATTGCTTTATCCATCCATATTAAGACTTTGTAGAAAACATTGAGAATTCTAAGTACAACCCAGTTAGTCAATTATTCTTAGTCCCCACCAGTTCCTAATCTTACATTTGAATCTAACGAACTATCATCATAGATCCTTAATTTGACCTGTTGCCTAAAAACAATTGAGTTGCCTTTATTGTTCCCTTATTCTTCATTATTACAGTGTTAAAGATTATTCTCCACACTGACTTCTTTGAAATCGCTAACATTAGAAATTCATACTATTGAATAGAATCATTGTAGATTCTAGTTTTCTAAAAGCTACAAGTACAGTTCAGCAAATATTTACTGAGCACCTGCCGTGTGTCAGGCACCGTACTAGTTGCTCTACTCATCCTCTTACTCTCATGGAGCTCACAGTCTTAATAGGAAGAGAAATGTGCACACATTTTTTGAGGACAGAAATAAGAAACTAGGAGAAGGGTTCAATGGTTCTCAACCCTTGTAACATATTAGAATCATTTGGACTTTTTTTTTAAGAGATAGAGTCTTGCTCTCTAACCCAGGCTGGAGTGTAGTGGAGTAATCATAGCTCACTGTAGCCTCAAACTCCTGGGCTCAAGTGATCCTCCCACCTTGGCCTCTGGAGTAGCTAGGACTAAAAGCATGCACTACCATGCCCAGCTAAGTTTTTAAAAAACATTTTTGTAGAGATGGGGTCTTGTTATGTTGCCCAGGCTGGTCTCCTGGCCTCAAGGGATTGCCCCCGACCTCAGCCTCTCAAAGTTCTGGTATTACAGGCACAAGCCACTGCACCCTGCCTGGACAACATTTAATAAATACCAATGCCCGAGCCTGTATCCAGACTTGCTAAGGTCAATTAGTCTGATGTCTGGCCTGATCACTGAATTTTTTTTTTTACGTTCCCTAGGAAATTGTAATGAGCATCCAGGGTTGAGAATCACTGAGTTAGTTATTCTACTTTCATCCTGATTGAGTTGTTTCACTAGACTAAGAACTGACAAAGACTCTCAAATTCAATATTTGAAACGATTCTTTACAAATCAATTATGTTATTAAAAATTATGTGATGCATGCATATATTTTAAAAAGTCAAATGGCACTAAGGCTTATGACTAAAATATAACAATTCCCTGTCCCACTCATACTCCTTCATACCCTGTTGACTTTGACTCTTTAAATTATTTTTATAGAATTCATACATCTCCTTACATCAGAATGTCAATGCACTGGCATCTTTTGCAAAACCGATTGCTGAACTTCATTTCCTCCTACCCAAAAATACCTTAAAGCCCCCAAGGAAAGGTCAAAAGGAAGAAACAGCAGGTAATTAGAGCAGTGGGAAGCAAGGGAGAGCTTTTTCTTTTCAATCCGTGCCTAGGTGCAGACTAGCCCTTCTAACGGGCCTAAGCAATTCAGAAAGGCAGCTAAGAGAGCTTCTCAAAACCCTGCCTGCTCTTCCACCTCTTGGGAGGCTGAGGGGCTTTATCTAAAATCATAACCAAAATTTCCACGTGTTCTCCTGGATTCAAGCCTACCTAGAGTCAATCAAGTTATCCTAAACTTTTCTAGAAGTTAAAAAGTTTGGAAATAGGAATACTTCCAAAGCAATGTAAAAATCCTTGCAAAAGCAAGAGTAACTTGAAGAGCACAGAATTGGCTCAGCCATTTGAGGAGCTGACTAGAAAAAGGGAATTTTTATTTTATTTCTCATATGTATCATATACATTGGAAAGTTTCACTTAAGGAGATAGTAAAAGTTTAATTGAGGTAGTAGGCATTTGAACAAGGATGTGATTGACAAGTAAGGATTTCAAAGGTGGAGGGGACAGAAAAGGGTTTAAAGACTGAGAAAACGGCACAGGCACAGACCAAGAGTCAGGGATGTGTGTGGGTGGTGTCGGTGGTAAAGTTGCCACTCAGAGTCCCGGTAAACTCTGAGAGTTGGATTTAAAAATTAGCACCAAGTCATAATGGAAGAGATCAGAGATGTGCAAAGTCCTCTTATAGGAAGACTACTTTCCAGGCCAGAGTATAAGGCGTTTCTAGCCTACATGTGTGTATTCATATACGTAGAGAATAAATGTAGGCAAAAAATGTTGGGGGCAGTACAGAGAGGGTTGGTGGTGAACCTGGAAACTTTAGAAACCAAGACAGAGAAAAAAAAAATTCATCTGAAGGCAGAGAATAATGAAAAACTAGTCATCCTTAGCATTCTAAATTTGCTTTAGCTTGTAAACCTGTAAACTAATTTGTCTAGTGCTTGTGATAAAAATATCTTTATTTTAGAAATGATTGCAATCTTATTTTATATTAAGTTGGTGCAAAAGTAACTGCAGCTTTTGCACTTTTGAACCCACCTAATAGATATTGCAATAGTCTAATATGGCCTGAAGACTTTTAACATTTGAATCAAATTACTAGATTCCCTTACTGTAAGGCTGTGTTCATATAATTTAGCTTCCTAAATTACTGTTGAGGGCATTGATTAGCAAAAGCATTTGACCCACTTATGACTATGGCCCTCAGTATAAATTAACAGAGTAGCATTTTCATTTATGCATTGGTCCTTTGTGAGCTTGATTAGCATAAAGCATCCCCAAGAAACTGATCTAGACTTGGTACAAAAAGGCAATCGAGTTCTGGACCTGGAAAGCTTGAGACCCATAGCCAGTATGAGGTGCCAGTCAACTGGCTACTTTTGAGACCTATCCAGTCAAAGATCCAGCCTGGAGGGCACCATACCACCACCCAAAAACTATGCCACATAGGCTGGGGTGCATGAGAAACACTGGGAGATGGAGATACAATAAGGGATGTAGTTGGGAGAGCAAGTCAAGGCATATTAATGAAAGTCTTGAAAACTGGTTAGGTTTGAAGGCCGTGGGGACTCACTGAAGATATGTTAGCAAGGTATTACATAAAATCAGTTCCCTATTTAAGGAGAACTTCTCTGTTTAATGGATGATAGCTGGATTGAATGGGAAAGCTAGAGACAGGGGACTAATTTAGTCTATTGTAATTGCATAGGTAGGAGGTGAAGGAGACTGTGAAAAGGCCAGTGGCATTGAAATAGAGTGGAAGGCTCAGCTCCAAGAGACATTTCTGTGGCTCCAGGCCATACTGATGTACCTTGATTTCCTCACTTGTAATATTAAAAGGGAGTCACTGCCACCTGTCTAGGAGAAAGGACTCTGCTCTTCCTGCCTTCCTCTATTATTTGTAATAATTTTCAGAAGGTTGCCCTCTTTTCATAAAGCAGGTAGAGGTGTTTAATAGCTCTTGAAGCAAAGCAGAGCTTATGAAATTCCTCTGACTGGTCGCATTCTGGACTAAGCCCAAACACGATAGTCCTCTCCAGGCCTGAAAATTGCTGAATACTGTCTAAAACAATGTGGCTTCCGCAAACACCAGTGGCCTGGCTAAATACAACCTCTGATGCTCTGTGGGTCTCAATTAATTCCATTGCTTTTAGCAGTGCAAGCTTATAGCGTCCTCTGTCCTCCCCTCTCCTGCACAGAATTGCTATATCTTTGGGCAGATAGCCACACTGGAACAGGCTGTGACATTTTCCTGCCACATAGTTAGCTATTTGTTCTGTTGTCAGATTAGTCTTTGTCTCACACACTCCAGGCAGACCCTGGGCACACATTGCTTCCTCATAGGCAGTCTCCCTGAACAATGCTAATGTGTCTGGAGATATGTTGGAGGGAGGATTTTCTTTGATCCTCTTCATTTCTTCTTTCATAACATTTGCTATTTCCAGAGCACAGTGGATCCCACCGGTGATTGTTTTGCGAGGAAACTGAGCAGATGGAGGGGGAAGGCCACTGACATCTGCATGATGGATTTGAAAAGGGTCAAGAAAAAGCCAGAGAACCCCATGGTGAAGGTTTTCACTTCCAGCCCCCTTTGCCTTTGGATGGGTGATGTTCTTAGCCTTCACGTACCAATTGCCAAATTTGCTGCAGAAATTCTCAGTCTCATCCATCACTATGTGTTTAATCTTTAGAAACTCCCCTTGCATGAAAGTTTTCCGGGTCACAGCTTGGCAGGTGGTTTGTTGGCTGTAAGGATGGAAAAAACAAGGCTTGAGGCATATCACCAAAGAGAACATCAGCATTCATTACTCTCTGGAATGGAATCAGAGGCTGATTCTCTTCTGCAGACTGAGTCATTGATTCAGTAGTGTGAATATCACAAAACAGTTCTAATTACAAGTTACCTGACAGACCGAATGCATAATTTTACACCTTGCTCTTTGGGGTTATCCAGTTAAATCTGCATGTGAAATTTCTGAAATGAACCCAGGTCACAGATTGTATTATTTCTATTAGCAGTCTGTTCCTACTGTCTGGCAATCCTGAAGACAAGTTCATTACATCTAAAGGAAATCTCAAAGTTAAGTTACACCTCTTACTACCACTACCATTTCTTTACTTTCTATCCTCTTTAGAGCTGGAGAACAGTTACCTAGATGCATATCATAACTTTTATGTGCAAAAAAGCATGCACTAGTTCAAATTCCTCTAAAGCTTCTTTAGATTTGGGTAAGAAAAACATCAAGAGGATGCTGAGTTCCATGACACATCAAGTAGGGTGCCAAATCTACGGGGCTATGCCTCTTTGGAGCTACCTCATTTACTTAGCTCAATTTTCCTTTATAGTATGCTTTAGCATGTATGTATTTTTTCTTAACAAATTTGGTTGGTTTTTGCCTCCTTTAATTTGGATCCAAGTAACATCACTCATCCCTACACATTCCATGATTTTACATATGCAGTTTCTAGGGCCTTTACTCCCTATGCCTTGAATCATAACTATGTTCTTCTCTTCTGGTTTGGACTGTGTGGACTCAAATAAAAGCACTGATTCTTAGCCATCTTTGTATCCCTCTTACATTAAGGGTTTAATAGATATTTGTTGAGTTAGCCTTTTTACTGGAGTATTTTTAAACTTAGCTATAAATCTTAATAAAGAATGTAGTCCTCAGCACAGTCTACAGGATCCCTCATAATCTGGCATCTGCCTCCTTTTCAACATCACCACCTGCTATATACCCACACTCTGCACGACTCTAGTCGGACCTACCATTCTGGTTCTCTAGTGTCTCTATGTCTTTGTACTTGTTATGCCCTTTTCCTAGAAGGCCCTCCCACATTTGATTCACTTCTCCTGCTGACTTCTTAACAGTGTGCCCAATGGTCTCCTTCACTGGGGAATATTTGCCAACCAACCTCTAGCCTGTTAAAATGGGCATGAGACCAGGTACAGTGGCTCACGCCTGTAATCCCAGCACTTTGCAAGAAGGAGGTGGGCAGAACACTTGAGGTCAGGAGTTCAAGACCAGCCTAGCCAACATGGTGAAACCCCGTCTCTATGAAAAACACAAAAATTAGCTAGGCATGGTGAGGCACACTTGTAATCCCAGCTACTCAGGAGGCTGAGGCAGGAGAATCACTTGAATCCAGGAGACAGAGGTTGTAGCGAGCTGAGATCATGCCACTGCACTCCAGCCTGGGCGACAGAGCAAGACTCCGTCTCAAAAATAAATAAATAAATTAATTAATTAATTAATTAAAATGAGCATGCCTTTATTATTATACAATACACACATGGTTTTTTTATGGCAAGGTCTTCAATATGTTTTCTCCTCTAACACTAAATGTAGCACAGTAGATACCATATCAACCGTGCTCAAAAAGATGTATTGAATAACAAAACCAAACCAAAAATCATAATGATTTCACCCTCATTTGCTGAATTCCATAATGACCAATTCATTTTACTAAATTAAAAGTTAGAGATTTAAATCAGAAGTGAATTTGTATATTTTCTAAAATTACTGATTTTACAAGTCAAAAATGAAAATATTTTATGAACAAAATCAAGCTGTATTTAAATTTAAGTTTCGCTAGGTACAATGTCTAATTAGCAGAAATACCCTATGACTTTAAGACATTACGTATCAAACAAAAACTATACTTAAAGCAGAATGGGTTCATTTCTACTTCTCTTAAATTTAAGGCTAAGGATTGTGAAAAAAGAAAGTTTCTGGTTCTATAAATTTAAGTTATGCACATGTGGGTTATTTATAATGAGATGTTTAGGGTTGAACATTCTAAATTACCTGTTTACAGCTCAATTCTGTGATTATTTGGAAATGTGTATATAGTTTGGGCTCTTGCACTTATGCAGCTGAGGCACTAAAAAACTTAAACTAAAAACACAAATTACTTTTGTGACACTCTTGAAAAGACTGACTAAATACATTTGTGTGTGTGTGTAGTTGGTAAAACTCTTACGTCACAAAATCCTTTAGGGAGTCACTTTCACAAACATAGAGGATTTCTTTTGGTTTGCAGTGAAACAAGTCCTTAATTTTCTCCATGATCTTTATGGCTAGGGCTGTCTTCCTGATTCCTGGAAAGCAGTGGATGAATAATTCACGTGTCTCCTGAAGACTCTCAGAAAGCAACTGGCTCTGCTCCATTATGAGCAAGTTGAAAAACTCACAGCCCAGCTGGTCACTCAGAAGAGATCTGGAGCACAGGCAGACCACCACAAGAGCCTGTAGCAAGTCTTCCATTTCCTCCTCATCAGCAAGACTGTAGGACCTGGGGTAGCGCAGCGGGATATCACCAGCTCTACTCTGTGTGCTGGTCAGGTGTATCAGCCTTGGAATGATGCACACTTTCCCTGTGTAACCACCAACAGCTTGCAGTTTCTGCTTTAACTGATGAGCTGTGTTTCGGGCATATTCAAGTCCTCCAAGCCAATCGGGGTCTATTAAGATTGTATAGAGTACTATGGGGCTGTTAACTGCTATTAGGAGAGCATCACACAGGACATTCTGTTCTTTCCTGAAGCCAACATCACCAGCCCAGCTTCTAGAAAATATCACAATCCCCCGAGAACAAGGATGTATCAGGGTCTTCATTAATCCCTCCAGTTCTTTATGATCTGAGAACAGCTTCTTACAGAGGGATTCCGGTTTAAATTGTACCTCTTGCTGTGTCACTGAAAATTCAAGGAATAGATGTTACCAAAACTTACAAAAGCATATGGTAAGTATTCCTGCAACATTGCAGAAAAAAAGTGATACCTGGTGCACTTGGGAAAATAAGAGCTTTCCTTTAGAATTGTGATTCTTAACCAGGAGCAGTTTTACTCCCCAACTCTCCCCCATCCCCAAGGATATTTGGCAATGTCTAGAGAATATATATATATATGTATTTTTTTAGATGGTGTCTCGCTGTCACCCAGACTGGAGTCCAGTGGCATAATCTTGGCTCACTGCAGTCTCTGCATCCCTGGTTCCAGCGATTCTTCTCCCTCAGCCTCCAGAGTAGCTGAGATTACAGTCACACGCCACCACACCTGGCTAATTTTTGTATTTTTAATAGAGACAGGTTTCACCATGTTGGCTAGGTTGGTCTTGAACTCCTGACCTCAGGTGAGGTCACCCGCCTCGGCCTCCCAAAGTGCTGGGATTACAGGCATGAGCCACCGTGTCCAGCCTGAGAATTTTTTATTGTCACAATTGTAGGAGAGCTACTGGTATGTAGTAGGTACCAGCCAGAATGCTGCTAAGTATTCTACAATTCACAGGACTCTCCCTCCCCCAGCAAAGAGTTATCTGACTCAAATGACAATAGTGCTAAGGTTGAGAAACCCTGCTTCAGAAGAAGTTCAGATAACCCAATAGTTCCTTCTCCATTGGAAAGCCAGGGGGCAGTTTTTTGATGGTTGAGACCTGAGAAATTCCCTGCACTCTCAAATTTGGAAAACAAAAGCCATATGTTATGAGAAGTTGGAAAGCACACAGAAATAGTAACAGTGGGAATCAGATGACTGGAAACAAGGGTCAAATATATAGATATATAGATATTATCTATCATATATATCTATAAGATATAGATATATATGTGTGTGTAAAATTTCAGGATCATTATGTCTGCTAAGTCCTTCATTTGACCTTCTCTAAGGAGAAACACTTGAACTCATTGCTACTAATACCTCCCAACTCAATTTTAGAAAACAAATAGTCCCCTAAGTTGAAATCAAGAGGGAATGAATACCTGGAAACAAATGTCGTTGCAGACCCTCCTTAAATTCATGGACTTTTATGGGATATCCAGGACTTTTTCGTGCAGATGAAGCTGATGAAATCAAGTAAGAGTTGTAGTCTGTGGCCAAGCTGGAAGGAGCTAGACAATTACATGGAAAATTGTTTCAAACAAAAAATAAAAAGTAAAAAAAAAAAAAGCCTCTTTTTTTGGCTCTTATTACTGGAGACCTGTGATGTGCATGGGTGCCTGAGCCGTCATACTTACTGTGCCTCAGACCGCTCACATATGTCAGGAAAGGAAGTCTGGGGATTTCTGCAGGGGACATATCATACATATTCTAAGTCACTGTGTGACTCGGCTTGGGCAAGTCATTTCACCTCTCTCTCATGCAGGAGTGAAGTAATAATCCCTCAGGTTCATTTCAATTACAATATTCTGACTCCAGGTTGTCTCTAAGAAGAAAAAGCATCTAGTGGGGATCAGCAAGGATTAAAGCACAGTATTTGAAAAATGGTGTTGGCCAGGTGTGGTGGCTCACACCTGTAATCCCAGCACTTTGGGAGGCTGAGGTGGGTGGATCACCTGAGGTCAGGAGTAAAAGACCAGCCTGGCCAACATGATGAAACCCTGTCCCTACTAAAAATACAAAAATTAGCTGGGCATGGTGGTGCGCCTGTAATCCCAGCTACTCGGGAGGCTGAGGTGGGAGAATTGCTTGAACCTGGGAGGCAGAGGCTGCAGTGAACTAAGATCGTGCCACTGCACTCCAGTCTAGGTGACAGAGCAAGACCCTGTCTCAAAAAAAAAAAAAAAAAAAAAAGTTGTTACAGTTATTTATGTCCCCATCTAAGGTTAGATGGAATCCAAAGTGCCAGGATCTTTGGGGGAGAGGAGGAGAGAAGTGAACTCAAACAAATTTAAAACAAGAGAAAGAATGACCCAGTAAAATTCTCTAATCACTCAAGTCTTGATCAAATTTGGAACACACTGGCCGTGAAGGCAAGCAGATAATCCATAAAGGACTATAGGCTTAGTTCGCATCTTCTTTTGCGTCATTTTCCCCCACTTGGTGGTGCCCTAAGCCCAGTGGCTTAAGGTTATTAGCTCCTAATGTTACTGAAACAGTTCACATTTGTCAACAATGTTTTGCTTGAAAGAATTAGTGGAATAGTGGAGTCATTTTTTTTTTTTTTTTTTTTTCAGACAGGGTCTTGCTCTGTTGCTTAGGCTGGAGTGCAGTGGGTGATCTCGGCTGACTGCAACCTCTACCTCCCAGGCTCAAGCAATTCCCCCCACCTCACCCTCCCATGTAGCTGGGACTACAGCGGTACACCACCACGCTTGGCTAATTTTTATATTTGGGGGAGAGATGGGGCTTCACTATGTTGGCCAGGCTGGTCTCAAACTCCTGGGCTCAAGCAATCTGCCCACCTCGGCCTCCCAAAGTGCTAGGACTGCGTCTGGCCTCGGAGTCATTCTTTTTTTTTTTTTTTTTTTTTTTTTTTTTGAGGCGGAGTCTCGCTCTGTCACCCAGGCTGGAGTGCAGTGGCCAGATCTCAGCTCACTGCAAGCTCCGCCTCCCAGATTCACGCCATTCTCCTGCCTCAGTCTCCCGAGTAGCTGGGACTACAGGCGCCCGCCACCTCGCCCGGCTAGTTTTTTGTATTTTTTTTTTTAGTAGAGACGGGGTTTCACTGTGTTAGCCAGGATGGTCTCGATCTCCTGACCTCGTGATCCGCCCGCCTCGGCCTCCCAAAGTGCTGGGATTACAGGCTTGAGCCACCGCGCCCGGCTCGGAGTCATTCTTAAACAGTGTTTCTCTAGAATATCATCTCTAAAATGAGGTTATTCCAATTTTGACTGGGATGATCAGCCTACACAATTTTTTCAACAGGTTTATAGAGAATAAAAGGAGACCTTTCCTAACTCATGGCTGATGGCATACTGTAACTTTCCTTTAAAAGTTGCTTAGGCTGGCCAGGAGTGGTGGCTCATACCTGTAATCCCAGCACTTTGGGAGGTTGAGGTGAGTGGATCACGTGAGGTTAGAAGTTCAAGACCAGCCTGGGCAACATGGCGAAACCCCATCTCTATTAAAAATACAAAAATTAGCCAGCATGGTGGCGTGTGCCTGTAATCCCAGCTACTTGGGAGGCTGAGGCAGGAGAATCACTTGCAGCTGGGAGGTGGAGGTTGCAGTGAGCCAAGATCACACCACTGCCCTCCAGCCTGGGTGACAGAGTCTTAAAAAAAAAAAAAAAAAAAAAAAAAAAAAAAAAAAAAAAAAAAAGTTGTTTAGGCCATAGAATCCAAACGTTTCTTGACCTCAAATGGTTTATATTCTGAGTCTTTAGAACTAAAAATGTTAGATAAGGAACACTGTAATGGGAGAACACTTATAAGCAAATATAAATTTCTATTTTTTTTAACTAAAATATACGATCAAATATCCACAAAAGGCAGAGAAAGGGGTTCCTCCCTGCTGATGGGGACAATGACTTCACTTCCCTTTACCTGACTGAGTATCCAGCATCATGACCACCCACTGCTCAGCTGTCAGCCGTGTGACAGAATTGTCTTTCATGATCCAGGAATCTGGGGCCTCTGCAAACACCACGCAACAGAAGGGCTCCACTTGAATCACACAGACATAACCATCCAGGACATCTTTTTGGTACACATTCAGGATTTTTGTAGTGAAATTTACCTTTGGCTTCTCACAGCAGAAGTGGAATGTAGGCAATTTTTCAATGCAGTTTTCGATTTCTTTTTTTAATAAATCAGGATTCACTTTTTCCCACTTACATCCAACCACTTCTTTGCTCTTATCATCCACCCCAATGAGGACATATCCCCCTTGAGTGTTGGCAAATGCAGAAACATAATGAGGCAGCATTTCTTTAATCCGAGGTATGACCTTTTTGGTGGTGAACCTTTTAAATTCGACATGTGTTGACTCAGTAAAGTTGAGTTTCTCCTTATACATGAGTCTGTCCTTTTTAAAAAACTCTGAGGCCAATATCCTCATATCTTCCTCTTCCTGAATGTATCTATCGAGAACCTGCTGAGGATGCAACTTCTTCACCCTTGGTCTTCCTCTTTGGGCTCTAAAACCTTTCTCTCTGAGAAGCTCCAGGGCACTGCTAGCACTCAAGTTGATAGCAGAAGTCACATCTCTCTGATATAAATTGGAGCGCAAGCTGCAAATCCTTAGTGGAAGGCTGAAAACATCTGGGCTCCATGACTTCACAAAAATGAGGAGATTGTGCCCCTGCTGCATGTAGTCAAGGTATTTCTGTGAACCTGAAGGAAGGAGCTTTTGAAAAGAAGTTTCCAAATCCTGTCCCAGCCCATGGCATTGGTAACTATAGGTTTTATCATCAATCTCTGCTTTGATCACACCACCTCCAGAATTTAACAGTGCACATATAGCCCGGATAATTCTAGCATTCTCAGATCTTTTCAAATAGCTGTTGGTCATCTTCTTCCTGTTTTCTTCCCCAAAAATCACTTTGCCCACATCTACTATTACCTCAGGATAGGGCATTTCAGTATCAGTCTTGAGACTCTCCATTTCAGCAGCCCCTCTGTGCTCCAAACAATAAAAGAAAGGAGTTCCTATAATCAGGATAGAAATGTTTCTACATTAACAAGAATTCCAAAGATTACATTATTTTCTTCAAAACTATCAATTACTGGAGATACATTTTAATGTTGGAAATCATCTCTCTATATATGTATATTTGTTGTTGTTTGTTTGTTTGTTTTGTGTTTTTAGGGTTTGTTTGTTTGTTTTTGAGACAGGATCTTGCTCTCTTGTGCAGCCTGGAGTGCAGTGGCGCAATAATAGTTGGCTGCAACCTCAACCTCCCAGCTCAAGTGATTCTCCAACTTTAGTCTCCCTAGTAGCTGAGACTACAGACACGTGCCATGCCTGGCTAATTTTTCTTTTTCTTTCTTTCTTTCTTTTTTTTTTTGAGAGAGAGATGGAGTCTTGCTGTGTTGCAATCCTCCTGCCTGGACCTCCCTCCCAAAGTGCTGGGATTACAGATGTGAGCCACCACACCCAACTGGAAATTATCTTTGGTACTGCTGTTTTCTAATCATTTTGCCAAATATCCTTAGCCTTGCCAGAATAAGTAGGCATAGATAAAGGTGAATGCTTAATATTTGTCATAATGGAAAAATTAAATTGCTAACATTTTCAGCCGTTTTGCATTTCAAATCAGTAAACACCAACACTGAGCCTGGATGTAAAGGGCATGGGTTGGCACAGGAGCCCAGGAAGGTATTAAAGAATATGCAGAAATAGAAGTCAAAGTGAGAAGATGCTCTTATTTATAATTCAAAAAGGGAAGAAAGGAAGGCACTAGAGAACTAAGGAAGTATCATTTTATAGTATATGTACTGTAGAAGATCTTGCTATAAACACAAACATAGGCTGGGTGTGGTAGCTCACAATCTGTAATCTCAGCACTTTGGGAGGTGGATGTGAGAGGATTGCTTTCGGCCAGAAGTTGAGACCAGCATGGACAACATAGCAAGACCCCATCTCTACAAAAGATTTTTAAAATGTTAAACATTAGGCAGGTATAGTGGTGCACACCTGCAGTCCCAGCTACCTAGGAGGCTGAGGTGGGAGGATCTCTTGAGCCCAGGAGTTTGAGGCTGCAGTGAGCCATGATCGCACAACTGCACTCCAGCCTGGGTGGCAGAGTGGGACTCTGTCTAAAAAAATGAAAATAAAAGTAAATAAATAAAATTCGGTATTTTTATGTAGTATTTCATGCACTTTGAAAAGCTTTATTTTACTCCTGAAAGAATGTCATTTGATACCAAATGCAGAAACCTTTTTAACTCTTCACATGTTCTAAATCTCAAAAGTACATTTCTTCATATATAGTGTGATGTGAGAGCAGCATTTTCCTTTCCTTCTAATAGTTCTGCCCTGTGCTGCGGAAACCCCTAAGACTTGGAAAAGAACACGAGCTTTTGGGGCATGGTCACTAAACTATTGTCACTCTTCTTTTGCTTCCTAGACCAGAAAACAACCACCTAAACTGAAATTTGAGCTCTGAAACAAATATTTTAGAAAAGATCCCCTTACCTTTAGTTAATTGCAAAACAAAATATTTGCTAACTCAACCAAAATTATTCCCCTAGGAGAAGAGAATCCATCTTTCTGCATGATCTTTGCAAAGCAGGGGCCCTGTGGTGTTGTACGTACTCACCAAGAGGAAGAAAGCAGGCATCCGGCAAGAAATGTGCACTCCTCTGACATCAGTTTGTTCTTGGTTGCCTTCTCACTTCCTTCAGGAAAACCAGAGTCGACCTGGGGAATTGTTTTTAGAATGTGAGCCTCTTCTATAGGTACATGTAAATGTAGTCTTTTATGGCTCCTTAGGGAAATTTCCCATAACATTCTATTTATATCATAGAATCACAGAAGTATTAGAAAGGACTTTAAAGAGCCTCCGGTCCAACAATCTATCGGATTCTAAAATCTCCTCTATAATATTCCCAACTCCCAACAAGTTGCTATGCAAACCTCCAGCGATGAGCAACTCACTACCTATCAAATAGTCCCTCTAGTCTCTCCTGTTCTCTGACATCTGTGTTAGAAATGGTCTCCTCACTTTAAGCTGCAGTTTGTCTCCCCATAACTTCCACTGATGGGACCCACAAAACAAATCTAATTGATTTTGAACTAGCAGACCCTATGGTCTCGTGACTCCTAAGTCTCATCAATGTTATTTGAATACTGATAACAATTATGATAAATACAACATTTACTGAGGTTCTAGCTTCAGATGAACATCCTTTCCACATTTCCCAGAATTTTTTTTTTCTTTTTTTGAGACAGAGTTTGGCTCTGTGCCCATGCTGGAGTACCGTGGCACGATCTCTCCGCCCCTCAGGTTCAAGCGATTCTCCTGCCTCAACCTCCAGAGTAGCTGGGACTACAGGCAAGAGCCACCACTCTCGATAAATTTTTGTATTTTTAGTAGAGATGGGGTTTCACCACGTTGGCCAGGCTGGTCTCGAACTGTTGACCTCGGGTGATCCACCCACCTGAGCCTCCCAAAGTGCTGGGATTACAGGGATGGGCCACCATACCCGGCCTTCCCAGAATTTTTTTACTCATTTTCCTTCACAAATTTTCCCTTAAATACATTTTACTAATCCCTCATGCCCTTAGACGTAGACTGCACCTAAAATTAGATAAATGGGGAAAAAAAAGAATTTTTTTTTCTTTTTTTTTTTTTTTTCTTTTTTACCTATGTTCTTGTGTTTCCTCTCGCTGCTTCAGTTTCACATCTGGCTGTAGTCTGAATGTTTGCCTCTGTCACAGCCCCTTTTGCCCTTCGATATTAGCCTGGGAGGAGCAGACTCCCCACTTCTTCATAACACTGACATACTGAGGAAGGCTGATAAGGACTCATGAAGAGCCTGTGACAGGGCAGATTAGCAGGCCAGGGTCTGACCTCAGGGAGTGAATGAGGTCGTAATGAGAAAATGCAAGGGTGAAAGGCAAAAGTTAAACTTAGCACTTCTAAGAGACTGAGCTTCATTTCCACATATCATACAAGTACCTTCAGCCCTGGAAAATTTTGTGTGCAAAGCTCTATTTTTATTTTCAATTAAGCTGTCCTGTACATACTCATTGTGGGCAATATTAACCTATTAAATTACCTTCTAAATGGTTTGTTCTATTCTATTTAATTTTATTCTTTTTCCTACTTTTCATCTTTGTTAAACACAAGACCCAGCCTAGAAAAATCCTCATAGATTAGGAGCTGGCTATCCCTGGATAGGAGGATTAAAGGTAATTTTTCCATTTATTTTTCTTCCCTTCATTATCTTTAACTGATCTGTATTTTTAATGGTTCATAATGAGTATAAATTGTTTTTCATAATTAAAAAACAAATGGTAAAAACCAACAGATGGGCTGGGCGTGGTGGCTCACACCGATAATCCCAGCACTTTGTGGGGCCAAGGTGGGTGGATCACCTGAGGTCAGGAGTTCAAGACCAGCCTGACCAATATGGTGAAACCCTGTCTCTACTAAAAATACAAAAATTAGCCTGGCATGGTGTTGTGTGCCTGTAATCCCAGCTACTGGAGAGGCTGAGACAGGAGAACTGCTTGAACCTGGGAGACAGAGGTTACAGTGAGCCGACATCGTGCCACTGTATTCCAGCCTGGGCAACAGAGCAAGACTTCAACTCAAAAAAAGAAAAGAAAAGAAACAAAGAAAGAAAAAAGAAAGAAAGAAAAAGAAAACCCAACAGATGCTGGGGGCAGTGGCTCATGCCTGTAATCCCAGCATTTTGGGAGGCCGAGGCAGGAAGATCACCTGAGGTCAGGAGTTCAAGACCAGCCTGGCCGACACGGTGAAACCCCGTCTCTACTAGAAATACAAAAATTAGCTGGGCATGGTGGTGGGCGCCTGTAATTCCAGCTACTGGGGAGGCTGGGACAGGAGAATTGCTTGAATCCGGGAGGCAGAGGTTGCAATGAGCTGAGATCGTGCCACTGCATTCCAGCCTGGGCAACAGAGCAAGACTCTGTCTCAAAAACAAACAAACAAACAAAACAAAACAAAAAAAGAAAAAAACAGATGCTGGGCACAGTGGCTCATGCTTGTAATCCCAGCATTTTGGGAGGCCAAGGCAGGTGGATCACGAGGTCAGGAGTTCAAGACCAGCCTGGCCAACATGGTGAAACCCCGTCTCTACTAAAAATACAAAAATTAGCCGGGCATGGTGGCCGGCGCCTGTAATCCCAGCTACTCAGGAGGCTGAGGTAGGAGAATCACTTGAACCTGGGAGGCGGAGGTTGCAGTGAGCTGGGATTGCGCCACTGCACTCCAGCCTCCAGCCTACGAGACAGAGCAAGACTCCATCTCAAAAAAAGAAAAAAAACAACAACAGATGGGAGGCAGTTAGTTATCTCATTTGAGGATGGTGGCTAAACTGGGTCAAGCTTTGATACACACAAAAGGGGAGGAGGCAATGTGATCATAGAAGCAGAGACTGGAGTGATGCAGCTATAAGTAAAGGAACGCCAGCAGCTACCAGAAGCTGGAAGAGTATCCCCTCTTCCAGCAGGTCCATGGCAACACTTTATTTTATTTTATTTTATTTTTCTTTTCTTTTCTTTTTTTTTTTTTTTTTTGACAGAGTCTTGCTCTGTTGCTCAGGCTGGAGTGCAGTGGCGTGATCTCGGCTTACTGCAACCTCTGCCTCCTGGGTTCAAGCAATTCTCCCACCTCAGCCTCCAGAGTAGCTGGGATTACAGGTGCGCACCACCATGCCTGGCTAATTTATGTAAGTTTAATAGAAGCAGGGTTTCGCCATGTTGCCCAGGATGGTCTCGAACTCCTGACCTCATGTGATCTGCCTGCCTCAGCCTCCCAACGTCCTGGGATTACAGGTGTGAGCCACCATGCCTGGCCCATGCCAACACTTTAATTTCAACTCAGTGAAACTGATGTTGAACTTCTAGCTGTTCAAAAAACAAAAGCAAAAACAAAAACAACAAAAATAACCAAATGAATGGAGCTAGAGGCCATTATCCTTAGCAAACTAATACAGGAACAGAAAACCAAATACTGTATGTTCTCACTTAAAACTGGGAGCTCGATGATGAGAACACATAGACACAAAGAGGGGAACAACAGATACTGGGACCTACCTGAGGTTGGAGGGCGGGAGGAGGGAGAGGAGCAGAAGAAATAACTATTGGGTAGTAGGCTTAATACCTGGGTAATTAAATTATCTGTACAACAAACCCCCGTGATGTGAGTTTACCCGTATAATAAACCTACACATGTACTCCTGAACCTAAAATAAGCTTTCATAAAACAATACGTTTCTGTTGTTTTTTTTGTTTTGTTTTGTTTTGTTTTGAGATGGAGTCTCACTCTTTCGCCCAGGCTGGACTGCAGTGGTGTGATCTCGGCTCACTGTGAGCTCCGCCTCTCGGGTTCAGGCCATTCTCCTGCCTCAGCCTCCCAAGTAGCTGGGACTCCAGGCGCCCGCCATCGCGCCTGGCTAATTTTTTGTATTTTTAGTAGAGATGGGGTTTCACCGTGTCAGCCAGGATGGTCTCGATCTCCTAACCTCATGATCTGCCCACCTCGGCCTCCCAAAGTGCTGGGATTACAGGCGTGAGCCACCGCGCCCAGCCTCGTTTCTGTTGTCTTAAGCCACCAAATTTGTGGTGATTTGTTACAGCAGCCACAGAATACTAATATACCTCTCTCCCTCTAAATCAAACCAGCAAACTACTCTGTGTCTCTACTTCAATTCGTTTATGATGAAATGACATCCTTAAATAAGTCTCTGGACATCCCTATTTTTGTCATCGTCGTTAGCTGAGGCCACTGCCCTACAAAGTTCTGCTCTGCTGGCATCACTCCTTGTACATGTTTGGCTAAATGGAGTTTCCAGGAGAGGAGTCAGAATGGGTACTATGATGTATAATTCGCACAGCAACATAAAAACCTCCAAAGGCCTGCTCTCAGCTTTGACTTTAACTCATTTTTCATTCGTGTCACTTCTGAATCCAGTCTCACTTTTAATTCTCCTGTTTACCTTAATTCTTAGCCTCACTTTCATATTGAAATCCCTCTGATATTATTTACATTTCAAAGGCTAAAAATGACCACCATTTACTGAAAATATGCTTACCAGATGCAAGAGACAATGCTGGGAGCACTACACATCACACAAAAACTGAGACTATATGGCCAGTGAGTGGAAGAGTGAAGATTCAAAACTAGGTCTGTCTAATTCAAAGACTTGTATTCTTCCACTCTTTCAAGTCTGGGATCCTGGATTGCTTGAAAGCCTTCAAAATCAGAAGTCTTATAAGTATCTCCCCATTTTCTTCCCAGTCAAGAGGAATAACATCATTTGGTCAGGAGAACTAGGAACTAGATTACTGTTTTCTCCTTGTTCTTCTGCAGGGTAGTACTGGGGATCAAATCAGGAGAAGCAGGGAATAACGTGGAAAATGAGCAATGGGAACTTCTTTTCCTTCTTCAAAGTTCCTTAGTCAAGTCCCTTGGTTATGAATAGTTAGGTTGTCAGGCCAGGGAGGACTTCACATCTTGGCTTTGATAGCTCCCAAGCAAATGTTCCTGATACAAAGCAATTTGAAATTAGTAACTTAGATCATGCTTTTTCCTGTCTCAGGAAAATTCATCTGGCCATGCTATTGATGATTGCTAAGAACAAGAACCCCAAATTTATTTAAGATGTGTTTATTCACTAAGCATTTCTGTTTATCAACAGTTGTACTTATGTTCACCAGACACAAGCCTGCATGTTCATCAGACATAAACTGTCAAATAGCAACTAAAGGGGAAAAGTTGGTCTCTTTACCCGCAGGTGCCTCCATCTCACCTCAGTTCTTTCATAGAGATGATCCAAAGAGTATAAATAGAATAGTGACCAAGGGCTCCATTATGCCACTACCTGACTCCGTGTAAGTTTCCTCACTTTCATTCATTCTTTCATTCAATCAGCTATTTTGGGGCGCCTAAGGTGTTCAAATCCCAGCTCTGCCACATTCTAGCTATGAGAACTTTGTTAAACTAACCTAAGCCTCTGATTTCTTCTGTGTAAACTGGAAATAATAACAGAGCCTCCTCCACAGAATATTTGTCAGAATGAAGTGAGATGATATACATAAAGAGTAAATGTGTATTGTCATGTGCTCTTTGCAGCATATGGTGCCCGGCATGTACTGTCATTTTCATTCAATAATCAATTGTTGGCTTAGCACAGTGGCTCACGCCTGTAATCCCACACTTTGGGAGGCCAAGGCAGGCAGATCACTTGAGGTCAGGAGTTCAAGACCAGCCTAACCAACATGGTGAAATCTCATCTCTACTAAAAATACAAACATTAGCGGGGCATGGTGGCACGCGCTTGTAATCCCAGCTACTTGGGAGGCTGAGGCATGAGAATTGCTTGAACCCAGGAGGCGGAGGTTGCAGTGAGCCGAGATTGCACCACTGCATTCTAGTCTGGGTGACACAGCAAGACTCTGTCTCAAATAATAATAATGATAACCAATTGTTGAGCACTTACAATGTTCTAAACATGGTGCTACAATTTAGGGCTACCCATCAAAATAAAAGCTTGCCTTCCTTGAGCCAAATATGCAACTTTCATTCTCAAATATAATCCTCAGAATAACTTGCAAGACATGCATTATTTCACATTACATAAATGAAAAAAACTGAGTTCATTGCGGTAAAGCTCAAAGTTACACATCTCGTAAGTAGCAGAGCTGAGAGTTGAACACTGATCTATCTGAATCCAAAGCCCAATTACTCTCATCCTGCCACATAGCCTTAGCATTAGCTGGAAGAATAAGACACACATCCCAGCTGGGCTCGGTGGCTCACGACTGTAATCCCAGCACTTTGGGAGGCCAAGGTGGGTGGGTGGATCACTTGAGGTCAAGAGTTCGAGACCAGCCTGGCCAACATGGCGAAACCCCATCTCTACTAAAAATGTAAGAATCAGCCCGGTGTGGTAGTGTGGTAGTGCACGCTGTAATCCCAGCTATTTGGGAGGCTGAGCAAGGAGAATCGCTTGAGCCCAGGAGGCGGAGGTTGCAGTAAGCTGAGCTGAGATCATTCACAACCTAAAGAGGGAAACCATGTACTAAGCAACTCATGACAGTACAACATATACGATAACATTGAGCACTCTATGTATTAGGCATTGTTGTCATTGATCTTGTAACAGTTCTGTCAGGTAGATGTTATTATTATCCTCCTTTTTACAAATAGTGATACTGAAGAACAAAGAATTCAAGTTACTTGCCAAAATAGTCCACATACATGACCACTACACCCCAGTGCCACTCTGGAGAGTTTGCAATGTATGAGCAGTGTTCTCTAGGTGTTCTAGGAGTGACAATAACTATGAGTGAGCATCAGAAAAGATTTCCTAAATGAGATGATTTGTGGGCTGGAACCTGTAAGTAAGAAAGCAACAGGTTGGCCCCTCTCTTCCTTTCTCTGCCATCATGGTGTGTGCTTGACTCTGCTTCTTGCCATGTCTTCTCACAAGACTTTCAGGATTAAGTGATTCCTGGCAAAAAAAAAAAAAAAAAAAGCAAAATCGTCCCATTCTCCAGTGGATTTGGATGAAAATCGATAATAAAATCAGGTAAAACTCCAAAAGGAGACATTGGAGAAGAACCAAGCTGGGTCTATAAGGAATTGCACATGAAATGGCACATATATTTATGCTGTCTGACGGTCACAATCACATTACCATATCAAGCTGAAAATGTCACCACTATCTGGGGAGTTGAATATTTTTATTGGGAATATATTTTTACTCTCTGAATCTGTTATGAACGCGTTGGTTGGCTGGGTTCAGTAAAAAATATGTGAGACCTTTCATTTCAAAAAAAAAGAAAGAAGGCAACAGGTTGAGAGAAAGGGAGATAAATGGGAGAAAGATAAGCCAGGTAGAAGAAATAGCACACGCAAAGGCACATTGTCTTCACTGTCTAATCTCTCCAATCCTTAACGAACGAAAGAGGCCTAGAGTCGGTCTGGTACTGAAGACTCTCCATTTTATTTCTTCGTGTCCTTCTACCCATCCCTATCTAACATTCATCACAATCCTCATTCGCCTTTCATATGCCACTCCTCTATTTCCACTGCCGGTCTAATTTAAGCTCCTATTAGCTCTCACTTGGACCATTGCAATAGCTTTCTCTGCTTTCACTCTCTGCCCCCCACCAATCTAAATACAGTTGATGCCGGGCGCGGTGGCTCACGCCTGTAATCCCAGAATTTTGGGAGGCCGAGGCGGGCGGATCACCTGAGGTCAGGAGTTCAAGACCAGCCTGGCCAACACGGTGAAACTCTGTCTCTACAAAAGTACAAAAATTAGCCGGGCATGATGGTGGGTGCCTGTAATCCCAGCTACTTGGGAGGCTGAGGCACGAGAATCGCTTGAACCTGTGAGAGGGAGGTTGCAGTGAGCCGAGATCGTGCCACTACACTGCAGCCTGGGCGACAGAGAGAAACTCCATCTCGGAAAAAAAAAAAGAAAGAAAACTAGCCGGGAGTGGTGACGCCTGTCTGTAATCCAAGCTACTCGTAGGGCTGAAGTAGGAGAATCGCTTGAGCCTGGGAGGCGGAGGTGACAGTGAGAGGAGATCGCGCCACTGCACTCCAGCCTGGGCGACTCGAGTGAGACCCTGTCTCAAAACAAAACAAAACAAAACAAAAAACCCAAAACCATTTCTTCCCGCAATCCCAGGGCACACACACACTACTATAATCCTGCCTCAGATGCTCATTCCCAGTTACGAAATAGGGTACTGGCGAAATCACTCTGCCTAACAGTGGCCCCGACTGCCGAGGGCGGAGAATTGTGGAGGGGGCGGGAGAGAATTGCTCAGAACTTGGAAAGCGATTGGCTTAACTCTCAGGGTAGAAATAGCGACGCAAAGAGACGACGAAAAAGATGCGTCCGCCATCGCTTTCGCTCCACCCCTGACGTTCGCCTCGACCTTCGATTGGCTGCTCCTCGCACCAGCCACGCCTCAGGGTCGCCCACGTGACCCGATGTCCGCCGTGGGATTGGTTGTTCGGCGAGAGCCACGCTAGGCTGTAAGACCAGAGCCGGGCGGAGAAGCAGAGGCGAGGGACGCGGGAAACATGTTTGACCTGGGACTGAAATCTGGAGAGCTTGGCTACCTTCATCCTCCTCAGGCCAGAACAGGCTTCCTGAGACAGTCCAGGTCGTAGGAGTTTTACGAGTTAAAAAAGCGGGGTGCAGACCCCTGCCTGGGTGTTTGGTTCAAGCCTTGGCTCTGGCCTTACTCTGTCTTCCCGGGAGTTCGTGAGATTTGGACCTTAGATTTTTAGTATTATTTTGAGGGCCTCCTGTGTGTAAGCACTGGTTGTGCGCAGATGGCTGTGCAGAGCGCCATGAGGTAGAGGCTGGGAGAATGAGGGCTTGGAGGTGCTTGAGGTATGGTCTTTACCTACGTGAAATGTTGGAGGTAAGTCGGATTTATAACGTGTTCATGCTTTTATAATCTAGGAGCTTAGGGTTTAGTAGGAACAGTCGCTCATTCCTGTGTACTAGGCACCATTCCGAGTGCAGTGGCTACAAAGGCCAGTAGAACATAGTCCTGGTTCTTTAGGAACTCTGTGATTGGGCAAGTGGGAGTGAGGGCGGAAAACGTGAACTGGTGAGTAGTTGGCCTGTGATGCGTGCTGTGGTTGAAGAAAGTGCTGTGAGAGAAGGGGGGATGATTGAAGTAATTAGGGACATTTAACGGAAAGTGATATTTGAGTAAAGCTTATTTTTGTTTTGTTTTTTTGAGACGGGAGTCTCGCTCTGTCTCCCAGGTTGGAGTGCAGTGGCGCGATCTCGGCTCACTGCAACCTCCGCCTCCCAGGTTCAAGCAGTTCTCTGCCTCAGCCTTCCAAGTAGCTGGGATTACAGGCGCACACCACCATGCCCGGCTAATTTTTGTATCTTTAGTAGAGATGGGGTTTCACCATGTTGGCCAGGCTGGTCTTGAACTCCTGACCTCGTGATCCACCCGTCTCGGCCTCCCAAAGTGCTGGGATCACAGGCGAAAGCCACCGCGCCCGGTCTTGAGTGAAGTTTAAAAAGTATACTTAGGGTGGGTATTTATCCCTCCACGAAAGCGCCTTTTACTCAGCCAGCACAGAGCCGTCCCTTTGCGGTTCCAGATGCCTGACTGGGACCTTGCTTATGGATATGTGAGCTTTTAATCTCTGGCTGTCATCTCACCCCCTTCAACCTAAACTTGGGATGATTACTCTTCACTCGTTTTTTGAGTGATAAGGCAAATCTCCCCACACCTGGGTTGTGGGGAGAAGACAGGTAGAACAGTGCTAGTTTCTCGTTGCTGTTATTTTATGGTAACTATACAGCATTTTAAAGTTATATACTCTATGTTTAAATATCCCCCTTAAAAAGCTTGAACTATGTAACAATCTAGATGTGACTATCTTATTCTTTTCCCACAAACTAAGAATCCAAATAAATGTTAAAAATCTTAAAAAAAAAAAAAAAAGTATACTTAGGTTTTCTCCCCATCGAAAGGGGTGGAGAAGGCACTCCAGGAACTAGGAAGGCGTACCTGCCATCATGTGGCTGGAGCACATGGGAGGTTTGCCCAGCTGACCATGGAGCAGATAGGGAGGGATTAGACTTGTAAAGATCTTGAATTACATGGTAGGCTGGCTGTCTGGATCTTAAAATACAAAGTGAAATAGGTACCAGAAAACAGATATTAACGTGCTTTCATAATTCAGAAGGAGGACAGGTACCTCCTGTTGGATTGATGAAAAAAGGCTTCATGCAAAAGATGGCATTTTGGAGGGTTGCAAACTGCAGGGATAGGATTTTGAAGTATAGAAAGGATTTCTACAGAGGGGAAAAGACTTTGCAGATGGAGGGCATAAGGTCAAATAGAGCCAATATGAGGACTAAGGAAAATCTGGGTTGATTAGACTGTAAGATATGTTTGAAGGCCAGGTGCGGTGGCTCATGCCTGTAATCCCAGCACCTGGGAGGCCAAGGCAGGTGGATCACTTGAGGTCAGGTAAGACCAGCCTGGCCAACATGGCAAAACCCCGTCTCTACTAAAAATACAAAAATTAGTTGGGCATGGTGGCTTATGCCTGTTATCCCAGCTACTTTGGAAGCTGAGGCAGGAGAATCGCTTGAACCCAGGAGGCGGAGGTTGCAGTGAACCAAGATTGCACCACTGCACTCCAGCCTGGGTGACAGAGCGAGACTCTATCTCAGAAAAACAAACAAACAAAAGACATGTTTGCTTTATTTATGGTGTATTTAAGGATAAATTTGGGTCTGTTTTGAAACATCTTGATTGCTAAACAAAGTCGTGGGACTTTATTTCCTAGACTATGGGGAGCAATTGAATGCTTGTGAGTAGTGAGTAATGACTTAATCATACCTCCATATATAACGGTTAGTATGTTTGTAAGATTCAAAGTACATTGGATGGGAGAGAAACTGGAGGCAGGAGGCCCATTGAGATAGCAGTATTGTCTGCCAAAAGGAACGTGGGTTTTAGAGTCAAGCACTCATTGGTTCAGAGCTTGACTTTGCTCACAAGTTTCATTATTTCTGGCAGATTTATTTAAATTATTAAGCTCTCTCAGCCTCTGTTTTCTTATTTCTTTCTTTTTTTTTTTTTTTTTGAGACAGGGTCTCGCTCTTGTCGCCCAGGCTGGAGTGCAGTGGTGCAATCTCAGCTCACTGCAACCTCCGCCTCCCAGGTTCAAGCTATTGTCCTGCCTCCTGAGTAGCTGGCATTACATGCACCTGCTAACTTTTGTACTTTTAGTAGAGACAGATTTCACCATGTTGGCCAGGCTGGTCTCGAACTCCTAACCTCAGGTGATTCACCCGCCTTGGCCTCCCAAAGTGCTGGGATTACAGGCATGAGCCACCGCGCCCGGTCTCTTATTTCTAATGTGTACTCATTTCACCTGTAGATGATAAGTTAAAAGGTCAAGCATAACCCTTGTGTAACAGGCACTTCGTAAGTTACTTTCCCTCTTTTGAGACAGAGATTCAGTCTATCGCCCAGGCTGGAATGCAGTGGTACAGTCTCGACTCAGTGCAACCTCTGCCTCCCTGGTTCAAGTGATTCTTGTGCCTCAGCCTCCCAAGTAGCTGAGATTACAGGCGTCCACCACCATGCCCAGCTAATTTTTGTATTTTTAATAGAGATGGGGTTTCGCCACATTGAACAGGCTGGTCTGGAACTCCTGGCCTCAGGTGACCTGCCTGCCTCAGCCTCCCAAAGTGCTGGGATTACAGGTGCGAACCACTGTGCCCAACCTAGTTTTTCCTCTTTATGGAGCTTAGTTGCTGAATGGTGAACACAGACCAACAGCTGTCAGTTTTAACTAGGGAATATCAGTCTATGGATGTTGAGAGACGGCTGAAGGCAGTATATGGTGGCCCCAAGATTTTTAGATACTGACAATATCATTTTGAAAGTCTGGAGAGGCCAGGTGGGGTGGCTCACGCTTGTAATCCCAGCACTTTGGGATGCTGAGGTGGGCAGATCACTTGAGGTGAGGAGTTCAAGACCAGCCTGGCCAACATGGCAAAACCCCGTTTCTACTGAAAATACAAAAATTAGTTAGGCCTGGTTGTGCATGCCTGTAATCCCAGCTACCTGGGAGGCTGAAGTAGGACTGCTTGAACCCGGGAGGCAGAGGCAAAAGTGAGCTGAGATAGCACCACTGCATTCCAGCCTGGGTGACAAAGTGAGAATCTGTCTCAAAAAATAAAATAAAGAGGCCGGGCGTGGTGGCTCACGCTCATAATTCCAGCACTTTGGGAGGCTGAGGCAGGCAGATCACGAGGTCAGGAGTTCAAGACCAGCCTGGCCAATAGGGTGAAAGCCCATCTCTACTTAAAAAATACAAAAATTAGCTAGGCATGGTGGTGCTCACCTGCAGTCTCAGCTACTCGGGAGGCTGAGGCAGGAGAATCACTTGAACCCAGGAGGCAGAGGTTGCAGTGAGCCAAGATTGCACCACTGCACTCTAGCCTGGGCGACAGAGTGAGGGAGTGGAGTGGAGAGTGGAGTGGAGTGGAGTGGAGGTCAGCTTTTTCATTCACAAATTGATTTTTCAGATTGTGAATTACCCATGCTTCACCTTGCTTTCTTTATCTTCCATGTCCTTCCTCATTAGTAAATCTAAAGGTAGGACCCTAAAGAGAAATGAAATTGAACCTTTTATTTAGTTGTTACTGAAAAACTATAAATCTGGTAATCATACCTCAAGTTCTCTTTCTAGCTCTGCAGTTAATCTCCTATGGATCTTTGGCAAATCATAGCCTCTCTGGGTTCTTCGACTCCTCAGATAGAAGATTCTGGTTTAGCCGGGCGCGGTGGCTCACGCCTGTAATCCCAGCACTTTGGGAGGTCGAGGCGGGCGGATCACGAGGTCAGGAGATCGAGACCATCCTGGCTAACACAGTGAAACCCCGTCTCCACTAAAATTACAAAAAAAATTAGCCGGGCATGATGGTGGGTGCCAGTAGTCCCAGCTACTCAGGAGGCTGAGGCAGGAGAATGGCGTGAACCCGGGAGGTGGAGCTTGCAGTGAGCCGAGATCGGGCCATTGCACTTCAGTCTGGGCGACAGAGTGAGACTCTGTCTCAGGAAAAACAAAAAAAAAGAAGATTCTGGTTTAAAAACTTTTATGACTGTAATTTTAATCTTTGTTGGCAGAAGAATTATAAATCAAATTGCATATTAAATGAACTGGAATTTATAAAGAAATTTAGTAGAAAATCTTTTCTAGGCCGGGTGTAGTGGCTCATGCCTGTAATTCCAGCACTTTGGGAGGCCAAGGCTGGCAGATCACTTGAGGTCAGGAGTTCAAGACCAGCCTGGCCAACATGGTGAAACCCTGTCTCTACTAAAAATACAAAAATTAGCTGGGCGTAGTGGCACATGCCTGTAGTCCCTGCTATTTGGGAGGCTGAGGCAGGAGAATTGCTTGAGCCCAGGAGGCAGAGGCTGCAGTGAGCCAAGATTGTGCCACTGCACTCCAGCCTGGGAAACAGTGAGACTCCGTCTCAAAAAAAAAAAAAAAAATCTTTTCTAGGCCAGGTACAGTGGCTTACACCTGTAATCTAGCATTTTGGAAGGCCAAAGAGGGAGGATCACTTAAGCCCAGCAGTTTGAGACCAGCCTGGGCAACATAGCAAGACCCTGTCTCTACAAACATTTTTTTTTTAATTACCTGGGTGTGGTGGTGCTCACCTAAGATGTCAGCTACTCAGAAGGCTGGGGTGGGAGGATAGCATGAGCCCAAGCAGTTTGAGGCCACAGTGAGCCATGATCATGCCACTGCACTCCAGGTTAGGTGACAGGGCAAGATCCTGTCTCTACAAAAAGGACATAAATTTTAAAAAAAGAAAAGAAAATATATTTTCTAAAGCTTTTGCTTTTGAACTAGGCTAAGGGTAGGCTTATAGGCTCAAGCCTGTGATCCCAGGGTTTTGGGAGGCCAAGGTGGGAGGATCACTTGAAGCCAGGAGTTTGAAAACAGCCTGGGAAACATACCAAGACCCTGTCTCTACAAAAAATTGAAAAAGACTTTGCCAGGGGTGGTGACGTGCACCTGTAATCCTAGCCACCTGGGAGGATCGCCTGAGCCCAGGAGTTTGAGACTACAGTGAGCCATGATCACACCACTGCACTCCAGCCTGGTTGACAGAGTGAAACCTTGTCTCAAAATAAAAAATAAAAATAAATATTAATTGAAAACAAGTCAGGCATGGTGGCTTACGCCTGTAATCCAAGCACTTTGGAAGGCTGAAGAGGGTGGATTGCTTGAGTCCAGGAGTTTGAGAACAGCCTGGCCAACATGGTAAAACCCTGTCTCTACAAAAAGTACAAAAATTAGCCACGTGTGGTGGCCTGTGACTGTAGGCCCAGCTACTTGGGAGGCTAAGGTGGGATGATCACCTGAGCCTGGGGAGGTTGAGACTGCAATGAGCCATGATCAGGCCGTTGCACTCCAGCCTGGGTGACAGAGTAAGACCCTGTCTTTTAAAAAAAAAAAAAAAGAAAAGAAATATTAATTAGAAACCCATGGTTGAAACTTACCTGAATAGAAGGCTTTATTTTTCTCATAGGTAAGCCTGTGTTTTCTTGGATGTGAAACTAGGGCAGTGGGTTGCTCTTAGGTAATACAAGATGAAATGCAGCGATGCGATGATGAGTGAAGTAGTCTGACCTGGTATTGCCATTGCTTCAGTGTTGGCTTTGACCAGGGTATGATCTCTTAATCTTCTCTCTGAGCTGATTCTGGTTGTGGTTTTTCCACACAGGTGTGTTATATCCTGTTTGGACACTGGTTTTATCATGTTTAAGGTGTTTCTTTTATGTTCGTTTGAATTACTGATACTCATGTTTTCCTTCTTAGGTTGAGATGAAAAATCTTGCTTTGAATTCTTCACGGAGGACTACATCATTTCAATCTTGAATCTGGCTCAATTCTATTATTCACTTATTACTGTATTTAAAACATTTAATTGGCTGGGCACGGTGGCTCATGCCTGTAATCCCAGCACTTTGGGAGGCCAAGGCGGGCGGATCACTTGAGGTCAGGAGTTCAACACCAGCCGGGCCAACATGGCAAAACCCTGCCTCTACTAAAAATACAAAAATCATCCGGGTGTGGTGGCGCACACCTGTAATCACAGCTACTTGGGAGACTGAGGTGAGAGAATTGTTTGAAACCAGGAGGTGGAGGGTGCAGTGAGCTGAGATCACGCCACTGCACTCAAGCCGTGGCAACAGAGTGAGACTCTGTCTCAGTAAAAAAAATAAAAAATAAAAAATGTTTACTTAACCATGATATTTGCTTTAGTAAAAATTTTGAGGTTTAAAGAGAATTTTAAAATCCATTACACTTTTCTTATGGCATATAAAAGTTTACATTTTTTTTATTGTCTCAGCTAATATCATAAATGCCTTAATGTTAAAATCCATGGGATATTCTATTTAAAGTTTTAGCTTTATCACCTCTGTGCTATCAGAGAATGTGCTTTGAATTGGTAAAATGAGTTAAAGTATTGGAAAACACCTATGTTAGCAGAGGCTCTCAAAAATCATTTTCATCCTTCCTCTTCTAGTGATGATTTTTTTTTTAAACCATGTTTTCACCAGCCTGCCAATCCAATGGCATAAATGCTTCTACATAGGCAACTTAAGTGTTTCTTAAGTTGATGCAAGGTATTTCGCATGAGGCTGAATTATTGTTGGAGCAGAGGATTTTTGTTCCAACAACTGAATTGGCAAAACGTCAATATAAAAACACCTCAAAAAGTCAACAGTAGTCTGAATGAAAAATTATTTTAAACACCTCAAGTAATCTTTACATTTCTACAAAATCATAACAACATGGAAGTTCTTTTCCAGAAACATTTATTCTTAAAATCTACTTAAGTGTTTCATAGAAACTTTAGTAATAACCAGAATAATTCATGACAGTTTAGCAAACTCTTAGCAGCAAGCAGAAAGAACTTATTAAAATATCCTTTCTTTACACAATTAGATTAGTATTTTGCTTCACATCTTCATTGCTTGTTAGCTTTGCTTTTATACAGGAATCTTCAGACTAGTCTCTTTGTAACACTCAACCCCTATTCCTTTTTTAACCAGTTTCTCAAGAAAGATATGGAGAGCTCATACAGGAATATCCTTAAATATCCTAAATATCCAACTTTTAAGATGTCCTTTTTTATCCTTAAAAGCTGATAAACTATAGATGTCACTTAACAAATGGGTCACAGTATATGGAAGGAGCTTTTTTCCCCCCCTAAAGTGTTTCTAAGCATTTCTATCAAGAGCAGGTCTACATTTCTTATCGTTTACAAACTGATGAAATTTCCACCTTACAGACAGGCAAGTAAATGCTTTCTTTTCTAAAAAGGCTTGCTAACAACTCACTGTTCACTTTATTTTTTATGTAGTCTATTTTTCCCAAGAGCTTCTGTACTTCTTATATTTTAAGGAAAGGGATAGACAAAAACTTGTGTACTCATTATTCTGTTTAATCTCTACACTGGCCCTCATATCCCCTGCCAGTCCTGATTCTTCTACTTTAAGCAGTTTGGTCAACTGTAAGTAGGGTTCTGGAGAGCAGGCTAAAAGGTTAGGATCAAATGGCCATATCCTTTTAAAGAAATCCATATAGTCATTTAAAGTTCATATAGTTATGAATTGAGGCTGAGAAGTGTCAACTCAGTACCATACTGAAACCAGCTCTGTGGCATTATAGCGCAATATTTTTGTTGTGAGGATAAGACACAATTCCTTTTCAGTTCTCGGGGGAGTAGAGTTTAATCAGATGTTGTACTTCTGTTGGATAACCTGTGATGGGACAAGCTTGGTGACTCCTCACATAATGAAACACACAGCGGTAACAAAACACATAGCCAGAGGTGGCAAGAACAGTATCATTCACCCGGGTTTTACGACACAGTGGGCACACAGTCTTCATTTTGGGTAAGAGGGGAGAATCAGAGTTATAGTCTAGGTGTACAGGTGGTGGTGGAGTAGGCAGGGCAGTCAATGACTTGATGGTTTCTTGATTTTCAGATGAGTACCACCAGTCAAGGAACTGCAAGAAGAATACACCCACAGAAAGGCCAGTAGACAGGGATAAGGCAACACCCCCCACAGCTTTCTTCAGAGCTGACTTTATCTTCTCACTAACACTGTTGGGAGAAAAGAACAAGGAGGCAAAGAGAGAAACTTTATTTAGGTATAATTACAAAGTGACTAACATAAATGCAGTTCTTACATTTTTCATCAGAATCACTGGGACTGAATGGTTGGTAGACTATCTCCTTAAGGATCTATTCTAAATTATTCTTTCTAACTTACAGTATTTTAGGGGCATAGGAGCTAAGCTTTGTTTTTAGTAACAAATGATTAGGGTTTGGTTTTGTGTTTTGAAAGAGAAATCAGTAGAGAATTTGATTATATAAATCTCCTCCCTTTTTTTAGTGGAAGATAGTGATCCAGAAAAAAAAAATTCACTTAACAAAAAACTTAGCAGTATTGAGGAATGTATATATTTGAACTTGTAGGAGAACATAAATATGAACTAGAAGGAGCACAACAACAATATGATTAAGAGCACAGTCTTAGGCAGGGTGCAGTGGCTCACAGAGCACAGTCTTTAGAATTGTATTGATTTGGCTTGAATCCCAGCTCTGCCACCTTCTAGCTATGTAGCTACATGACCTTGGCAAGGTACTTAACTGCTTGGGTTTAGTTTCCTCAACTGTGAGCTAATACATTTACTTCATTGGGTTGTGTTGAGGATTAAGATAATGTATGTAAAGAAAGCACCTAGCACAGAACCTGGGACATAGCAAGTATGCACTAAAGTATACCTAGTATGATAAAGGTTACCAGGATGACAGTCCTTATTTTATGGACACAAGGAATAGCTTTTCTGTGACTTTATGCAATACCACAAAGTTAACAGGTGAATTTCACAAAACTGGGATAAGATTTTAGAATTTACTAACTAAAGATCTTTTGGAAATGTTAAGGCCTTACCTCCTGGCTGGCTGCTGCATCATGCTGGCCTTAGCTGGTTTGTGCTCCAGAGCTTGTATATCCTGAACTGTCAGTCGACCTAGCCGAACTCCAGCCAGCCTCAGCAGTGGTGAGTGATGCTGAACTTTTCCTAGGATGTATCGAAGTTGTTGTACAAGAAACCATCCTTCCCAGGCCATATTCACAAATGGGTAGGCTGCCAGGAAGGCTCTGTAAAATCGTTTCCAGCGGGAAGAAGGGGGATGAATAGAATATTCATCCTCTTCTCTCAGGCTAGAAACCAGCTTCTCCAGCTTCACTTTCAGATAGGGAAGAAGAACCAGGACCATAATTGATTTCCAAAGCTGCTTCTTTGGGAGACCAGCGCTAGCCAGTCTCTGAGACTTGTGAGTGTCCCCCATTACAATTCTCTTTAAGCCATAAAAGTTTTCAGAAAATGAGGCACTGGTTCTAGACAGGTAATGCTGCTGGACCAGAAGATCTAGCAGAGTAAAGATTTCATCAAACCACCTCCACAAGAAGCCATAGTGGGTGGGATTTGATTCTGCAAGAACCTAAAGCAAAATAAAGCAGTAAGTAAAATTCATTCCATTACACAAGTTCTACACCTTCTATTTACATTCCCCCTTTTCCTCTAAAGTCTACACATTTTGTCTTAAGTCACTTTTGGACCCTGAAATGCTGGGTATTCACTACAGGTCTCTACACATAACACAGACTCAATAACTCTTAAGTCATGGGATACGAGTTATTTGCAAATTGGCTATTTCAAACGCTAGGCTACCAAATAAGCACAAATTATTCGTTGGTTTTTACCCAGTTGTCCCTAAAACCTTTCCAAGAATTAATACCTTACCTTGACCACATGCTGAAGAGCGGGTCTCACTGCTGTCATTAAACTGTCCTGTGCTACCACCTCAAAGATGGATGGCTGGTCATCAGCTACAGAAGCAGTTGTGATGTGAGCCCCGTGCTCAGCCATAGCTTCCTGTGTGTACTGGCTTTCACTTTTCCCACAAACTCTCTCGTGAGCATGAACTTTTTCGGGAGGAAGGGTATCAGATGCGTGCTCAGTCTTAAAGGTAAACTTTCTGCATAATATCTGAAACTCGAAACTCAATCTTAAGGGGAAAAATGAACTGGGGAAAAAAGACCTGTTCTGGAGGCGGAGGGGAGTCTCAAGAAGGTTAATAACAAAGTTAACTCGGATCTGGGTGGAAGTGGTATGTGCGAGGGGGTAACTTGTCAAATGCTGCACCTCAGGGCAGAGCGTGACTGTGGGGGACGCGATCCTGTCGAGCTGCGAACCAGAAAACCCCCTCCTCTCCAATCGTGAGAGCTCAAAAGCCAGCCGACTCTTAAGGATTCAGTCGTGTCACTGTAAGCCCGGGACATGAAGGCTAGCTCCAGCTGTTGGCTTTGAGTATCGCCGCCCGCGCCCGTCCTTGCTCGCTGACCCCACGCGAGGCGCAAAGAACCCACGACGCCACGTTTGAAGGGAGGTCTCCGCTTTATGACAGAAGCCGCACCCGGAAATAGAAACCACCGAGACCTCAGGGACGCCTGGCGGAAGAGAGGCACTCTAGTCCCGACTGCGGCCCGGAAACCGGAACTAGAGAACTATGACCCACCCGAACTTCCGCTCCCGCCCCGCTGAAATAGAAGAGGGGTCTTGCGGTCTGGTTTTGGCTATGAATATTCAGCTGGTTTGCTTTAGTTTTCGTAGCTGGGTCTGCATGGTAGCCTCGCTGTTTGAAAGCTACAGCTCTGAACCTCTCTCTGCGAGGTCCTTTTGACAAGCTGTTTGGGGCACCGCGCAGACGTCTGGCGCCGGGAGCCAGAGCTCGGGCCAGTTGCTGAGCCCTGTGTTCCTCCTGCAGGCGATGGAGCTAGGGGCGGAGGGAGGAAGGGAATCTGGAGGTGGAAAGGACCTTGCTGTACACGCGCGGCAGGGATGGTGGTTAATTTATATGTCTTCGCCTTCCAGAAAGGATTTAAAGCGACAAAGCAGGAGATAGGAGCCTTAGATTTATTGCCGCCAATTATAAGGAAGGATGATTGGATTGAGAAAGGTTCATGCTTGTTCCTCAGTACTTGAGACGGTTAATTTTCATCCAAGCTGGTAGTTTAACGTCTTCCAGGTTTTGGCTATATTCAAGCATAACTCCATGCTCTTGCTATACTGGAAGAAAATGGTCTCCGTCCTTGAACACAGTTGGATATGTCACCACCAGCGATGTGAATACAGTGCTAAAACAGGGAGCTTTATGAATTGTAACTAGCATGCACTGGGAACACTTGACAGAAAGGTTCCCTTCATGCCGTTTTTATGCCAAAACGAATGTGATTTACCTTAAGGTTTGTAAAGTACTTTTACATTATGTACAGCTTTGTCTCGCTGGAGTTGGCTGACACAGGCTTATGAGAGTTCCACCTCTCCTCCCTTCCTCTGGGAAGTGCCACCTCTGGGCTAAATAACTGGGAATAGAAAGTATTGTTTACTGCCCTAGAGGCCCTTATGTTATAAAAATAATTGGTTTGCATAATGAGAACCCTCAAAAACAAGGTTTGGATTTAGTTATTCCAATAGGAGAGAAAGTCTTGCAAATTGTCCTTAATTATAGTTATAAAAAGTGTTTTTTACTCTACCAAAATCCATCATATTGATACATGATTTTTTTTTTTTTTTTTTTTTTTTTTTTTTTTTTTTTTTTTTTTTTTTGAGACGGAGTCTGGCTCTGTCACCCAGGCTGGAGTGCAGTGGCGCGATCTCGGCTCACTGCAAGCTCCGCCTCCCGGGTTTACGCCATTCTCCTGCCTCAGCCTCCCGAGTAGCTGGGACTACAGGCGCCCGCCACCTCGCCCGGCTAGTTTTTTGTATTTTTTAGTAGAGACGGGGTTTCACCGTGTTAGCCAGGATGGTCTCGATCTCCTGACCTCGTGATCCGCCCGTCTCGGCCTCCCAAAGTGCTGGGATTACAGGCTTGAGCCACCGCGCCCGGCCTTGATACATGATTTTTACCTTGCAGAGTTTTAAGACTGGACATAGTTTATCGATATAAAGCACCTGGATACATATTAGGTGCTTGTTTAATAGTAACTGTTATGTGCAAGCTTTTCTTAAGTGAATAGCAAAAATACAAAGTTGAGAAGTAGCATCAACTAAAGCAGGAAATTAAACATTTTTATCACTTAGGGATTTTTGGTTACAAGCAAAAGAAACAAACAGGCTAATTTAAACTAAAACGGAATTTATAGAAGTGTATGGAATACCTCACAAAAATAGGTAAAGCCAGCCCTAAAGAATAAGAAAGTAACAATACTATTGGGACTGCCTAACAGGAATTAGAAGTACTTATCCAGGCAACATTGTTGGCAATGAACGAGATTCCACTAATTTCTGTTTGTGTCTGTGCTCATGATACAAATTTCGACTGACCTCTTGGTTCAAGTTCACTCTCCACCCTCTCTTTTACTCTTAGCCAGGGGAAGGCAAGATGTCTTGATTGATAGTCCCATGGAAGTACTCCAGAAGTTAACTAAATGAATGGCATAAGAAAAAGGAGACCGGGCACGGTGGCTCACGCCTATAATCCCAGCACTTTGGGAGGCCGAGGCGGGTGGATCACCTGAGGTCGAATTCGTGACCAGCCTCACCAACATGGAGAAACCCCGTCTCTACTAGAAATACAAAAAATTAGCCGGGCGTAGTGGCACATGCCTGTAATCCCAGCTACTCGGGAGGCTGAGGCAGGAGAATCTTGAACCCAGGAAGCGGAGGTTGTGGTGAGCCGAGATTGCGCCATTGCACTTCAGCCTGGGTGACAGAACGAGACTCTGTCTCCAAAAAAAAGAAAAGAAAAAAGAAAAAGGAAAGGTAGGGCCAGGTACAGTGACTCGTACCTGTAATCCCAGCACTTTGGGAGGCTGAGACAGGTGGATCATTTGAAGTCAGGAGTTTGAGACCAGCCTAGCCAACATGGCGAAACCATCTCTAAAAATACAAAAATTAGCTTGGAGTAGTGGTGCAGTGGTGGCGGATGCTTGTTATTCCAGCTACTCGAGGCTGAGGCAGGAGAATCGCTTGAACCCAGGAGGCGGAGGTTGCAGTGACCTGAGATCACACCACTGCACTCCAGCCTGGGGAACAGAGCAAGACTCTGTATCAAAAAAAAAAAAAATTGCAAGTCGAATAAGAGGTCTGGGAGGCCCAACTCTTTTAGACTGGATGATCGGAATGTCCTTCTGAGGACATAACAAACCTGAATTATGAGGAGCCGGCCATATGAAGAGTTGGGGAAAAGAATATTAGGCAGAAGGAACAATATTGTGAAGACCTTAAGGTGGGAAAGAGCTTGGTGTGTTTGAGGGCTATTATAGCTAGCGAAATGTGAAATGATGAGGAAATGAGCAGTGACTGAAAGGCATAAAATGATGTTAGAGAGGTAGACAGGTCAAACCATGCAGGGACTCACAGGCCATGGGAACGACCCTGGATTTTAGTCCAAGTGCAATGGGAAGCAAGCCAATCAAGGATTCACACACCAGAGATGAGATCAGGTGTGTGTATAGTGTGTGTGTGTATATATATACATATATATATATATATTTTTTTTTTTTTTTTTTTTGAAACGGAGTTTTGCTCTTGTTGCCCAGGCTGGAATGCGATGGTGTGATGGCTCACTGCAGCCTCCGCCTCCCGGGTTCAAGCGATTCTCCTGCCTCAGCCTCCCACGTAGCTGGAATTACAGGCACCTACCACCACGCCCAGCTAATTTTTGTTTTTTTTGTTTTTGTTTTTGTTTTTTTGTTGTTGTTGAGACGGAGTCTCGCTCTGTCGCCCAGGCTGGAGTGCAGTGGCCGGATCTCGGCTCACTGCAAGCTCCGCCTCCCGGGTTTACAATTTTTGTATTTTCAGTAGAGACGGGGTTTCATCATGTTGGCCAGGCTGGTCTCGAACTCCTGGCCTTGTGATCCACCCGCCTTGGCCTCCCAAAGTGCTGGGATTACAGGTGTGAGCCACTGTGCCTGGCCAGGTTTATATTTTTTAAAGATGTCTCTGATGGTTTTGTGGGTGTGCAATATTTACATCAAGCTTTACATTTATGATATATGCACATTTTTGTTTTTGTTGTGTTTTCTTGAGATAGAGTCTCCCTTTGTAGCCGAGGCTGGAGTGCAGGGGTGCAATCTCGGCTCACGCAACCTCCGCCTCGCGGGTTCAAGTGATTCTCCCACCTCACACCCCCCGAGTAGCTGGGACTACATGCATGTGCCATCAAGCCCAGCTAAATTTTGTATTTTTAGTAGAGACAGAGTTTTGCCATGTTGGCCAGGCTGGTCTCAAACTCCTGGCCTCAAGTGATCCCCCTGCCTCTGCCTTCCAAAGTGCTGGGATTGTGGGTGTGAGCCACCGCATCAGGCTAGATATGCACGTTTTTAAATGTATGTTATACATCCAAAAAAGTTAAACAACCTGGCCACTATGTGGACAATGGTAGAGAGAAGACTTATAGGCTTCTAATAGTCCAGGCAAAAGGTGATGGTGGCTTGGATTCATGAGATTGAATAGAGGGAGTTGGATGGCTTTGAGATTTTTTTGTTACTTGTTTTTTGTTTGTTTGTTTGTTTTTGTTTTTGTTTTTGTTTTTGTTTTTTTTGAGACAGAGTCTTGCTGTGTTGCCCAGGCTGGAGTGCAGTGGCGCAACCTCAGGTCACTGCAACCTCCGCCTTCCGGGTTCAAGCAATTCTGTACCTCAGCCTCCCCAGTAGCTGAGATTACAGGCACCTGCCACAATGCCCAGCTAATTTTAGTAGAGATGGGGTTTCACCATCTTGGCCAGGCAGGTTACGAACTCCTGACCTTGTGATCCATCCGCCTCGGCCTCCAAAGTGCTGGGATTACAGGCGTGAGCCACAGTGCCCAGCCACGGCTTTGAGGTTTTAAAGGTAGAATTGACAACTGGAGATGGATTGGATGTGGCAGTTGAAGGAAAGGGAAATCAGGAATGACCCCTAGATTTCTGGTTTGTGCAGCTCAGTGCAATTTATTAAAATAGTCACAATTATAGGAAATAGTTCCATAGTCCATGCTATGTGCCTGCCATAGTTCTAAGTGCCTTACATGTAATTTATTTCATTGTTCAATATTATGGTTACTATCTTCCTCCATTTTATTGATGAGAAAAGCAAAGAAAGGAGCACACAGATAGAGGAAACTGGGGGAAGAATAGCTTTCAAACATGTTAGGCAATGAGAAGTTGAAAGTTTTTGAACAGCAGAGAGGTATGAATCAAAGCTCTTAAAAAGTTTTCTTTTTTCTTTTTCTTTTTCTTTTTTTTTTTTTTCCCCGAGATGGAGGCTCGCTTTATCGCCCAGGCTGGAGTGTAGCGGCACAATCTCAGGTCACTGCAACCTCCTCCTCTCAGGTTCAAGTGATTCTCCTGCCTCAGCCTCCCTAGTACCTGAGACTACAGGCATGTGTCACCATGCCTGGCTCATTTTTGTATTTTTAGTAGAGTCAAGTTTTCACCATGTTGGCCAGACTGGGTTCAAAGTCCTGACCTCAGGTGATCTACCTGCCTTGGCCTCCCAAAGTGCTGTGATCACAGGCATGAGCCACCATGGCCAGCCTCTTAAAGATTTTTCTAATGACATCTTTACGAAATCTATGTCTATCTGCTAGGAGTTGTACCTTGAACCAGGTTTCTCTCTCTCTCTCTCTCTCTCCCCGTCCCCGCTCTCTTTCTCCCCCTGTCTCCCCCTGTCTCTCTTTCTCTTTCTTTTTTTAGAGATGGTTTCACTCTGTCACCCAGGCTGGAGTGCAGTGGCATGATCATGGCTCACTACAGCCTCAAACTCTTGGGCTCAAGTGATCCTCCCACCTCAACCTACCGAAGTGCTGGGATCATAGGTGTAAACCGCTGTGTCCAACTCTGTAACCAGGTTTTTCTAACCTCCTCCATCTCCTTATGATTTAACTTTGGTGGGCCATAAATACAGAATTACCCAGCAGTATAGTTATCGATTTGGTGATGAAATTTGGGGAATAGGTCTAGGCTAGAGATAGAGATTTTGGAGCCATATATGTAAGAAACATAATTAAACCCATGGTATGCTAGAGTGTTAGTGTAGAGAAAATATACGAGTATAGAACTAAACTTTAAAAAATTGGCTGAGTTTGGTGGCTCACACCTATAATCCCAGCATTTGGGGAGGCCAAGGCAGGAGGATCACTTGAGCCCAGGAGTTCCAGACCAGCCTGCGCAACATGGCAGGACCTCCCCACCCCTCTACAAAAAAGAAAAAAAAAATTAGCTAGGCGTAGTGACGCACGCCTGTAGTCGCAGCTACTTGGGAGGCTAGGTGGGAGGACTGCTTGAGCCTGGGAGGTCGAGGCTGCAGTGAGTTGTAATGGTACCACTGCACTCCAGCTTGGGCAACAGTGCAACACCCTGCCTCAAGAAAGAAAAAATCCTTGCTGCTCTTTTCCTCAGATACCATCTCTTCTTTCTTTGGTCATACTTTCTTAGGATTATCTGCAATTCCTGTTTTTATTTCCTCACTTCTAATCCATCCTCAAACATCTGTAGTATGACTTTTGCCTTCGTATCTCTACTGATTTCTCAGCAATAACATCAAATACCTCCATGTTGCTAAATCCTGTAGACACTTTTTACCCCTTCCTTCTCCTGTCTATAGCAACTAATATTGTTGATCACTTATTTATGCATTTATTCAACATATATTAATTTGTGTGTGTGTGTGATGGGGCTAGGCCTCACATGGGTAAGAGTGAACAGATTGATATAGTCCCTACTTTCATGAAACTCCGAAAACATCCTAAAATATACTATTCTGCTTTTCCTCCTACCTCTCTGACTGCTCCTTCTCAGTTCTCTTTGCATTTTTGGGTTTATCTGTTTCTTCCCCAAGCTCTCCACATTCTTCATGAATAATGTTCATGCCTACAGATTGAATTATCATCTGTATGCTCACAGTTCACAAATTTAACTCCAGATCATTCCTTATCTTCAGACACATATAATTAAGTACCTCTTGGATAGAGATCTTCACTCTAACCTAACATATAAAATGAACTCATCACCTCCCTCTCATTCCCCAAACTTCTGCCATCTCTTATATTTTCCTATTTTCAGTGACGAGTACCACCATTCATCCCTTGCCCAAACCTAAAACATAAGCCTTATCAGTACTAGTGTCAGACTTCCTGGGTTCAAATCTTAATTCTACCTTGTGTGTGTGTGTGTGTGACAGGGTCTTGCTCTGTCATCCAGGCTGGAGTGCAGTGGTACGATCTCAGCTCACTGCAAGCTTCGTCTGGCAGGTTCACGCCATTCTCCTGCCTCAGCCTCCCCAGTAGCTGGGACTACAGTTGCCTGCCACCACACCTGGCTAACTTTTTTGTATTTTTAGTAGAGACGGGGTTTCACCGTGTTAGCCAGCATGGTCTCGATTTCCTGACCTCGTGATCCGCCCGCCTTGGCCTCCCAAAGTGTTGGAATTACAGGCGTGAGCCACCATGCCCGGCCATCTTAATTCTACCTTTTAACTTCTCTGTATCTCTTAAAATAGAGGAAGTAATGGTACCTGCCTGGTTATCAGGTAGGTAGTGAGGATGTAAAAATGTACTTAGCAGAGTAACTGACATAAAATCATACTCAATAAATATCAACAGTTACTTGTTTAAACCACCATCATCATGTGGCTGGATCATTTCAACAGTTTCTTGAGTGATCTCCCATTAGATTATGAGCCCGTGATGGTCCCAAAAGGTGAAAAGAAGGGAGATTGGTCAATACTTTCACCTAAAAGTGGAAGAGAATGAGGTTGGAAAAGCTTTTCGATTGATGCTGTATTTTGAAAATAGCATTGGTTCATTTTTCCTTAAAATATATGCATTTTTCAGAGAAAGGATTGGAAAATAAAACAAATATAAAGAAGATAACATTTGTAATCAGCACCCAGAGAGAACCACTAATAGGTATATATACGCCTCTGGATTTAGAGTTTTGTATCTTTCTTTTATTCTTATCATTTCAAAGCATTTTTCTGTATCATATTTTTCAACAATATGATTTAAAAGGCACATCCCAATCATATAAATAAATACATGTTCATTGTATTTGAAAAGTACAGAAAAATATTAGGAAGAAAAGTAAAACTCTCACTATTCCGCAATAACCACTTTTAACATTGTGCTGAATATCCAAGCTTTTTTTTTTTTTTTTTTTTTTTTTTTGAGACGAGTCTGGTTTTGTTACCCAGGCTGGAGTGCAGTGGCGAGATCTTGGCTCACTGCAACCTCCACCTCCTGGGATCACGTCATTCTCCTGCTTCAGCCTCCTGAGTAGCCGGGATTATAGGCATGTGCCACCACACCAGCTAATTTTTGTTTTTTCAGTAGAGACGGGGTTTCACCACATTGGCCAGGCTGGTCTCAAACTCTTGACCTCAGGTGATCTGCCCACCTCAGTCTCCTAAAGGGCTGGGATTACAGGTGTGAGCCACCATGACTGGCCTATCCTAGCCTTTTTTTTCTATACATATATAGTCATACCATATACTATATTGTTTTGTATCCTATTTTTACTTAACACTTTATGAATTTTCTGTCATAAAATATTCTATAACATTATGCAGCTATCTGATTTACCATAAGTGTTTACATTATCTCTCTTTATACCTGGCTTTCCAATTTCCCCTATTCCTCTATTTTAATAACAGGAAATAATAATACATGAGTATGTTATACAAAATTTTAATGTACTTCTGATCACTTTTTTAAGAATGAAGTTTTAAAATACTTAAACACTTTCTGACTCACAGAGTTCATGGGCAAAATGTGAGAAAAATAAATAATCACTTTGCTCTCCATCCTTCCTTACACCCTGAAATTAACCTTAGGGACAGCTAGTTCATTTAACCTCATCAATCTTGTTCTCCAGTTCCAGGTCCTGGAATCTAGGTCTTAGTTTCCGAAAGAAACTTACTTTTGTGTAAGCACACCTATTATATACTAGGCACTTGACCTAATTTATCTGGTTTACGCTTCACATGCCCGAGAGAGATACTATCATTGTCTTCATTTCACAGATAAGAAGATTGAGGAGACATTAACTTTCCCAGTCACATTCAGGGTAGGGATTCAAACTCACATCCAATGCCTCCTCAACCTCTTTTACCTGCACCACTATCCTCTAGCCCCACTGCCCGTATATAGCCCTGGGTTATATCACCATTGTCCGCTCTTGAGCCTGGAAGGAAAATGAGCTGAGGGGTTTTGTTTTTTCACAAAGGAACAGGATATTTCATCATCTCTGTGTTTACGTTTTTCAGAGAATTTCTGTGCGAGGTAACAAATCCATTGTCAGCGTTTTAAATATATTCCTTTGGAGTAGCCACTTAACATCCTCTGAGGCCCAGATGGGCCAGCTTTGCTGGGACCATGGGAAATGTTTGGGGCTGGAAGGCGACAGAGATTACCGCCTTGCTAGGTCTCCCGCGCACCCCGATGACGTCACGCGGCGAGGTTCTCTGACGTCAGAGTTTCCTGCCCACCATCTTTGTCCCTGGCAAAGTGGGTTTTGCGCAGTGGCTTAGACCTAGAAAAGAATCGTGACGGGCAGGAAACCATTACACCACCACCCGGGCTGTGCTCTCCGGCTCCCGCCGCCACCCCCGCCCTCGACTTCGCCTCCGCCTCCGGTGAGTTCAGGGAGGCTGCCTTTGGGGTGTGTCCCTAATTGACGGGGTGGGGGACGAAAAGAAGGGGAACCCCAGGCTGGGTCGAGGACCGGCGGAAGCGAGGATATCCTAAGAGCGTGACCGTTGAGGATACAGGGAACCGTCGGGTGTGACCAGTGAGAGGAAAAAGGTTGGAGAAAGGGTCTCCACCATGATGACTGTGGTGCGGTGAGGGAATCCTCGGGTGTGGCAGCAAGTAGTTGGGGGCATGAGGGTAAGATGTACTTCGGAATTGGGGGTTTAGGAGGACCAGAGGCCAGGGGTGTGGCTGATAGAGCCTGGAGGCCGTGGGGGGAACCGTCTTTCTTCCCCGCTCGGCGTCGTTCACTAAGAGTCACTAAGAGTCTGAGACGTGTCCAGCAAAAGCGAAAGGGAAAAACCCGTTTGCTCATTGATGGGCGAACGTCGTCTGTCCAGTAACTTGAGGGTAAGAGACAACCTCTTCCCTGCTCCGTAATGGAGGAGCATATCGCTAGAATCTTGACCACTTGGGGAAAGAAGAGGCATTCCTGACTCTTGGAGGAAGAGTAACCTCCAGAATTGACCCGATGTAAGAGAGGGGGAAGCAAATGGGGGTAAATCTTAACCCACCTTTTTTTTTTTTTTTTCTTCTTTTTCTGGGCTCTGCGGGAATGGTCTGGCTTGGGAAAGGCTGTAGATTAAGCTGAAAGTAAAGAAACTGGAACTTACTGTTATTTCCTTATCATTTGAATCCAAATAATTTGTTCATGCTGCTTATTTTCAAGAGCAGTCTTCTGTTGGAGGGGTGGGGTGGGGGGACAGGCTTTCATTGAACTCACGCGGATGCTTCATTAAACGTTTGACTTTTATTTTATTTTATTTTTATATTTTCAGTGACAGGGTCTTACTGTGTTGCCCAGTCTAGTCTAGAACCCCTGGGCTCAAGCGATCCTCCCTATTCGGCCTCCCACAGTGCTGTGATTACAGGCGTGAGCCAGAGCGCCCAGCCAAACTTGACTTTTGAAAAGAAAAAATGTTTTGAAAACCGCCAAAGACTTATCGTAACCATTGTGGTTTAAAAGAAAATGCATTAAACTTACAAAGGCAGAATGACTAAGAAAGAAGGTGGTCTCAATGAGAATCAATTTAAATTATTAATTACCTTCCTTGTATACTTGAATTGCTTAGCCTCAGGGTACACTTACAAAGTAATAATAGAAAGTAGCAGATGAAGGAGGTGCAGCTCTATAAGAAAACGTGTAACACATTCCAGTGATGACTAAGCGTGCTGGTAAGGTGAGAACTGTTTGCAGGTATCTTAACCGTTGAAACTTTCAAGGAAGCAGAAAGGGTGATGTATAATGCAAGCATCCTCACTAAAAGCTGGGTGGTAAAATCAATATAAATCTAATATTCTGACTGTATATGAAGAAACTCAAGTCCAGTTCTTTCATTCTTTCCGTCCTTAAAAGATCCATATTTTGAAGTACTAACTTTTTAGGCACAGGTTTGAACCAAGCTGAGCAAGGAATATATTAAATAGGGCACCTTCTCCTTTCTCTTGTCCTTTCTTTCCTTCCAGGCTTAAGTTTTCCAGAGTTTAATGTTATTTTGGTTAAGAATTAGATGTAAAACTTTTGAACTCCTTTGCTTCTATATAATATTAAGAAGCTACTTTGTAGTCTAAGTAGAAATCACAGGTGATTTTAGCTTTTGTGTCGTAATTTCTTATGAGAAAAATAATACCTGATGATGCTATTGTCTTTGCATTATTACTGAATATTTGATTAGAAATGAATTTGGCACCTCTCACCCTTACAATAAAAGATTACTGGAATGACATTTCTGCTTTATAATTTGGTTAACTTTGTTCTGTTTTTTACTGTGAGCACTGAGCTTTGTAAAATCCAACTTTGTGAAAAGAAGGGTTTAGGGACTTTACGAACTAATTTGGCTTCCCAGAGAGCCATTTGAATTAAGATCCTATTAATTTTTTTTGACCTTATTCTACCCAAGGTATTAATCTTATTTTGCTGCTCAATTTCTCTTTTAGGGAACTGGAGGGAGGTATAGGAGAGGAGGGACTTTGACAACCTATATTTCATAGAAACTAGGTTATGTTAAATCTGGATATGTAATCCTGTGCAGGGAGGCCTACTCCGAAATGCAGTGACATCACACTCTGGTCAGGGCAAGTAAGAGTGATTATGTGCTTTGACTCTGGCAGCTTTGTTGTTTAACAATGGCCTTAGGCCATATCATAAATCCTCAGAACAGCCGTGACTTGTCTGGTTTGATCTGGTAGAAAGGTAGTGTTAGTTCAAATTCCGTCATGGCTTTGCTTATTTCTCTGGCTCTTCTGAAGGAACATTTTCTCCCCCAAAGGAGCAGCTTGATTTTTGAGGCACTTCAGCAAATATTTGAGTTTTTTTGTTTTTTTTTTTCTTGAGCTCTATTTTGTTTACTTTTTCTGTTACTTCTAATGAAGATGTCAGTTTTTGCCATCCTGTATTTTGGAGACTCTGGCTATGTCCATATCTAGCATGTGATTAAATGTGTCTCTCATTATATGAGGTAAGAACTCACTATATGAGAGATACACTTAATCATATATATGTGATTATTTTTTTGAGGTGAAATTCACGTACCATAAAATGAACCAGCTTAAGGCATACAGTTCAGTGGAATTTAGTACACTGACAGTGTTGTGCAACAATCACGTCTTCTATTTGTTTTTATTTAGACGATTTTCATTTTTCTTGGAGTTTCTTTTGGCTTAAGGCAACAACCAGCTTGGCACCATGTTTCTCTGCCAATATGGATAGGGAATATTGTTTACAATAGTGTTGCTTACTACAGTGATATCCCTTCTCTTTAGAGCAGCAGGGACTCTTAATTTAGAATCTATGTTATGGGCTTCTAAAGATACTTGACCCTCCTCTCTTCCCTGAAATTTTGTGGGTGGGTGCATTATTTTCTAGTTAAGATGAAAACACTTAATGCTCACAGTGAACAGGACAGTAATATATTCCTTGACATTGAAATTGTTACAGATAATGAAATATGTGAGCTGTTAAAGGCATGACTTAAGACTTAGGTTAATTTATTGTTTAATAGAATGTAGTGAAAATTCCTGTAAAGAATTTACTCATGCCTGTAATCCGAGCACTTTGGGAGGCCGAGGTTGATGGATCACTTGATGTCAGGAGTTCCAGACGAGCCTGGCTAACAAGGAAAACCCCCTCTCTACTAAAATACAAAAATTAGCCGGGCATGGTAGTGGGTGCCTGTAGTCCCCGCTACTCTGAAGGCTGAGGCAGAAGAAATCGCTTGAACCTGGGAGGCAGAGGTTGCAGTGAGCCCAGATCGAACCACTTCACTGGAGGCTGAGATCGAACCACTGCACTGGAGCCTGGGCCACAGTGAGACTTTGTCTCACAAAAAAAAAAAAAAAAAGATTTTAATGGGTTGGGCACGGTGATCCCAACATATAGTCTCAGCTACTCGGGAGGCTGAGGTGGGAGGATCACTTGAGCCCAGAAGGCGGATGTTGCAGTGAGTCCCAGCTGGGACTACAGGCATGTGCCACCATGCCCGGCTAATTTTTGTATTTTTATTAGAGATGGGGTTTCGCCATGTTCCCCGGGCTGGTCTCGAACTCCTGAGCTCAAACTATCTGCACACCTCGTCCTCCCAAAGTTTTGGGATTACAGGCATGAGCCATCGCGCCTGGCCAAAAAAAATTTAATGCGTGTGTGTATAAGACCCTTTTCAAAGAAATTGGGTGACGAATTCTAAGGAGGTTTTGTTTTAAAATCTTAAACAAGTTTTAAAGGACATAGCATAGCATAGTAAACATCCTAGAAAGATTGTAATGGATTTGAGCTATAGTCCTTCTTTGAGGCTCAAGTAATCATTTCTGTTTATTGGTTTTTCTGTTTGTATATATAAATTCATAGATAACTTCAGATTTATTCCAGGTCTTTTATGTGAAAAATTCCTTTCTTCATTTGCCCACTTCACATTTAGTTTACATTATGAATGGATTAAATGATTATAACATTCTTTGAATTTTTGCTAGAAAGGCATTGTAAAAACATTGCATAAGGCAAGCCTCAGTATAATTTTTAATTATAACAAGTATTAAAGGAGAAATTTCTATATTCTGTAATGATATTTGTGAGTCCTAGCTCACTTCTTTTAACAAGATCATTCTGTGAATTTCTGGTACAATCTAAAGAGCTATTGGGATCAAGACTATAAATAGTAATTAGCTGGTTGGAAAGATAGCAGATGAGTCTAATTTCCATTAAACTGTACAAGTAGCACATTTTTGAGATCAGATTTGAACCAGAAGTTTTTCATTATTTTATGTTTATCTGGCTCTTTTTTCTTTCCTTTAATTACATTGATTTGTTTGCTGCTTAGGTCTTTTCTCCTAGATACATATTTACTATTGTTTGCCAAATATATTATGTCATATTGACCTGATAATAATGAGCAGGTGCCAGCATGTCTTGTCCTGAAGTTGGTAATAAGTATTATTAGTGATGGTGATAAGGAAAAATATATTCATTTTTGAGTATAGAAGGAATATTATTAAAATATATATATATTTATATATTTTTTCCCCTTGAGACAGGGTCTCACTCTATCATGGAGGCTGGAGTGCAGTGGTGAGATCATAGCTCCCCGTAGCCTTGACTTCCTAGGCTCAAGTGATCCACCCGCCTCAGCCTCCCAAGTAGCTGGGACTAACAGGTACATGCCACCATGCCTGACTAATTCTTGTATTTTTAGTAGAGATGGGGTTTTATCATGTTGCCCAGCTTGGTTGCAAACTCGTGTGCCCAAGCAATTCACCTATCTTGGCTTCCCAAAGTGTTGGGATTATAGCATGAGCCACTGCACCTGGCCTAAATTTCTATTTGTTTATTTATTTGAGATGGAGTTTTGCTCTGTTGCCCAGGCTGGAGTGCAGTGGCATGATCTCTGCTCACTGCAACCTCCGTCTCCCAGGTCCAAGCGATTCTCCTGTCTCAGCCTCCCAAGTAGCTGGGATTACAGCTGTGTGCCACCACACCCGACTAATTTTTGTATTTTTAGCAGAGACAGGGTTTCACCATGTTGGCCAGGCTAGTCTTGAACTCCTGACCTCAAGTGATCCGCCCACCTCGGCCTCCCAAAGTGCTGGGATTACAGGCCTGAGCTACTGTGCCCAGCCCCAAATTTTAATGTATTTAAAGAAGTCAGGTACATTGGACAAAGTCTTATAGTTTCTCAAATCAGAAAACGTGGTCTTATTATTTAGTAATAAGTGGCCAGACTGCCGTTTTTGTTAGTTGGGGCCATTTGTCATCTGGATTATTTCTTCTGGAAATTGGGATGGAAGAGTTAAGGTTGAGGTTGAGATCCACGTTCTTTTGTTTCAACACCAGTTTCAGTCTCGTGTCTGAACAGATATCTTAGTCTTTTGCCTTGTTTGTAACTATAAACTGACATTATTTGAGAATACTCTTGGACTAAATCTAGATTGTTGGAAGTAAGAAAGCCACATTTTTTTGTTTAAATCCAAAAATATAGTTAGGTACAATGAATAAGATCTAGTATTTGATAGCAGATAAGGGTGACTACAGTCAACAATAATTTACTGTACATTTAAAAATAACTAAGAAGGTATACTTGAATTGTTTATAATACAAAGAAAGGATAAATGCTTGAGATATTGGATACCCTATTTACCCTAATGTAATTATTATGCATTGTCTGTCTGTTACCAAAATATCTCATGTACCCCACAAATATATGCACCTACTACATACCTACAAAACTAAAACTTAAAAAAAAAAATTCCATGTGTAGGTCATGGTTGCCTCTCTAGATGTTTGTTGTGAAAGAATATTGTCCTACTAATTTTGAATTTTTTTTTTCGGAAAGAGATTCTTTTTATTGAAAGTTTCATGTAGTAGGTCGGCAAAATTGTTTTTTCTTTTTTTTTTTTCTTTTCTTTTTTTTTTTTTTGAGACGGGGTCTTGCTCTGTCACCCAGGCTGGAGTGCAGTGGCCAGATCTCAGCTCACTGCAAGCTCCGCCTCCTGGGTTCACGCCATTCTCCTGCCTCAGCCTCCCGAGTAGCTGGGACTACAGGCGCCCGCCACCTCGCCCGGCTAGTTTTTTTTTTTGTATTGTTTAGTAGAGACGGGGTTTCACCGGGTTCGCCAGGATGGTCTCGATCTCCTGACCTTGTGATCCGCCCGTCTCGGCCTCCCAAAGTGCTGGGATTACAGGCTTGAGCCACCGCGCCCGGCCTGTTTTTTTCTTTTGACCTTACACTGCTTCAGAATATATGCTTTGGAGTGATTCCAGCTTGAGGCAAGGAATTTACCAGATTTTCCTGAATGGAAAGTAATTGCAGATATATTTATAAAAAGGTCCAGCTTTAGCTCTTGAAAGCTTTGAGGATTTACTGTGGATAAAATCACAAAGCCATAATAGGTTCATATTTTTACCCGATTACATTTGGCCTTTAGATTTTTGCCCCTATTAGCAACTTGAGGAGTTACATTCTTAGTTTTCTCTGCATCCCTTGAACCATCAACGGTGGTGATAAAGGAAGATGATACTCATTTTTAGAAATTCTTAAATATAAGTGTTCCTAAAATTAATTGGATGTTTGTAAAATTAATTGGATGTCTTGTTGGATATCTGTAACCTGAATGAAGGAATTCTTTTCTCTTGCTGTAGGTGCACATTAAAGATCCAAAGTCATGACTGACTCCAAGTATTTCACAACCAATAAAAAAGGTAAGTATGAGAATACAATCAAATCTTTGAAAATTTTCAAAAGTTGTAGTGTAAGACTGCCCCAAGCAGAATGTTCCTGACCTCTTCCTTCAGACATACTACATGTTGACAATCTCATTGGACATCTACTACTTCTATAGATAAATGTATTCAAGCAAGTTATTAAAGAGTAGATTTTAAAAGATAGGGCTGTGATGCACATTATTTTGACTTGAAGGTTCTGTTTAGTGAAAGAGACTCCTCTTTTCTGTTTGAGATCAATAATGATCCATTGAAGATTGGTTAAGTGTGAGGAGGACAAAAGAAGCAGCATACTTTTTCTCTTTTATTAAATAATTTTTACTTGGAAATAAACATTTTATAACAAAGAATACAATTAAAGCAATACAGACATGTATGTAAAAGGTAAAAATGAAAGTTCTCCCTTCCTGTTCCCGTTCCCAAGGGAACTTGGTATATATCCTCAAGTCTTTTTCCATGCATGTAAGTGTATATATTAATACATATGATTTAAAAATTTTTTATCTTTAATGAAAAAGCAATCTTGCAAAACAATAAATAGAAGTGGGTTATTTTCATATCCGTCCATATACATCTACCTTGTTCTTCGTCTAGATGTGTATTTAAAACAGGAAATCTCTAGAGCCATCTATGATTTTTAGGTCATAGACTGAATTACTTGAGGGGCTTTGAACTTATTAGTCTCATCATCTTTGTTATCAGTAATATAATGCTTGTTTTTATGTATGTGTTTGGGTCTAGGAACAAAGGATTCTTCTGGGGGAAGTCCAACCTTTCATCTTTTGTAAAATTGTTCCTAAATAAAATAGATCATTTCTAGAAATGTGGAGGGTCTTCCCATCAAAGACAAACATTTTAGCCCATCTCAGCTTATTGTGCCTGTAGCTTAGCTTGCTTTATTTGTTGCTTAGGATCAGAATTCTGTGCTTTTGTATTCAGGAGTCCTTATATTTACCAAAGTATTCCAGACATGACACCAACTACCATTCTTCTTTTTCTCTTGTTGCAGTGAGTTGCTTAATTACATCAGCTTGTTGTCTATAGCTTTCAATCTTGGCAACACGTTAGAATTGCTCAGGCAGGGAACTTTGAAATAATATTGATGCCTGGGTCTCAACCTCAGCCTGATTTCATTTGTCCTGGATATGGTCTGGGTGTGGGGATTTTAAAGCTTCTTCACGTGGCCAGGCATGGTGGCTTATGCCTGTAATCCCAGTATGTTGGGAGGCCAAGACAGGAGGATTGTTTGAGTGCAGGAGTTTGAGACCAGCCTGGGCAACATGGTAAGACCCTATCTCTATGAAAAAAATTAAAAAATTAGCCCTGTATGGTGGTGCACACCTGTAGTCCCAGCTCTTTGGGAGGCTGAGATGGGAGGATCATTTGAGCTCAGGAGGTTGAGGCTGCAGTGAACTGTGACTGTGCCACTGTACCCTGGCCTGGGCAACAGAGAGAGACCCTGTCTCAAAAGAAAACAAAAATTAAAAAGAAAGCTCCTCAGATTGTTTTAATGTGTAGCCATGATTGAGAACTACTGCTAGCTGCTAACAGTGCTTGGTAGGTTTGATTGGGGGGAGGAGGAGGGAGAAAAGATAGGAATTTAATAAAGTTGTAGAATATATGACTTTCCCTCTTTTAGTACCCGTCTTTGGTCCTGCCCAACTTTTTCCTCCTTATTTTTATTACTTACACCTCACAAAAACCATTAGCCACTTGTCATTCATTCTCAGCTTTTTCTGATTTTCTTTTGGAAATATGTTTATTTCTTCTGTTAGCATTTTGTATGCTTTGATGAACCAAATGTCTATAATTCTATAAAGGGATATAATTACAATTAAATAGTTACAATTTTAAAACTCTCCTAAGTCTTCAAACCTACTCTTGAAAAGGGTCCTGGTGACCTTTTTTTAATTCAGGCATTTGTAAAAGTTTGAGACTGCAGATTGAATCACTGCTGATAAACATCATACTTAAAAAAAAATTGATAGATTGTGTTCCCTGTGCTTCCTGCGACACCCACCAGAACTGCCACTGAAACATATTCTTTAAATTTATGCTTTTGGAATTGGAATAATTTCTGTTACATCCTGCTTTGATTCTACAACACCTGCTGCTGTTCACAATTCAGACTTTCTGAAACCCTGCCGTTTGTCCTTTACTGTTCCCGGAAGTGAATGAGAGGAACTAAGAGCTGGATTTGGCAGGATGGGACGTGGTGAAGGGTCCTATGAAGAATGACTCTTTAAAGGGCCCAGCTTTTCTTGCTATGCTACTTTTGTAGCAGTTGATTAAATAGAAATTTTGGAACAATTTTTTTTGCCTTATTGGCCATGAGTATTGAAACGAAAGAGTGTTCTACTTATGTGTCTTACTAATTTCTTCCTTTCCACATAAGGGTTTCCGGCAAATCACGTAGTGTTCTGTCCCCACTATTTCTTTTCTTTTTTTTTTTTTTTTTTTGTGGAGGAGGGGAGGTCAGGTTTTAATGTCGCAGTCCTCAGGCGCCGTCATCCAGAGCCTGCCAGGGCCCGCGGCCATGTCGCTCACTCTGGTGGCAGTCGGCCCGCCTCATCAGGGCCTTTCGCGGAGACCGCCCCGTCGTCCTCGGGCACCAGCTCCACGTCCAGCTCCAGCTACCGCATATAGAAGCCCACGGCGCACACCTAGAGCAGGCGCACACCTAGAGCAGGCTGGCGGCGAACACGGCGCCTGCAGCTGCGCCCCCTAGCGTCAGCTGCATGGGTCCCCGCAGCGCCGCCAGGCCCACCGCGTGTGAGACGCTGCCCCCACACCACACACAGGCGGCCCAGCAGGAAGAAGCCATATGCTGCTTCGCCATCCATGTCACTCTGCATGAAGGAGATAACCCCGATGCCCGATGCCAGGAGGCCATTGCGGAACCAGAGGAAGAAGGCTGTCTCGTGCGCCTTTCGGAGGAGCCTGGCGCCCGCACAGTCCAGCTCAGACACTGGTGGCAGCGAAGCCCCGTTGCGGGGGCCATGGCCGAGGGCGAAGGACCCCTGGGCGCCCCCCGTTCCGGGGCCACTGAGGTGGCAGTAGCAACCTCCGAAAGCGGAGACTGTCCCCACTTTCTGTGCTGGTGAATGAGATCTGGTGGAAAGGAACGACAGGGACAGTCTTGAAGGTGGAGGAAAGTCTTTGAGGCATGGTAGATGAGCTGGAGGATGTAGATGGAAAGTTGAGGTGTGAGTAGTCAACCTCTTTTTCATGGGCTTAGTGGTTTTTTTCCATTTCTTTTAAACAATATTAGGGTTGTTACTTTCTTTTTTATTTTGGGTCCAGCATCTTGAAGATAGGTGAGCCTGGAGACCAGGCCTTAAAATAGTGGTTACAGTCCCTGACATTTTACAGTGCGGAGCCTAAGCAGTCATTCAAGATTGCACGTTTGGAATTGACTCCATTGTATACCATTCTTGGTTTCAAGATTATTCTTGTTTGATTGAATAGGAAGGGCCTTAAAGCCCACTAATTTATTCAAGCACTGATTAAAATAGTGATTCTCAACATTGGGTGTGCATTAGAGTCACTTGGTGGAGTTCTTAAAGGTATAAATATGAGTTCTCCTTGACATTATGATTTATTTGGCCCAGAGTGGAGCCTGTACTTTGTTATATTTAGTATTTCTTAGGTAATAAGAGTGTGTGGCCAGGGTTGAGAAGCTTTGAATTCAAGAGTCAGGAGACACAGTGCTAGCCCAAGTTTGTCACTCACTCTGTGAACTTTGAGCCTCATTTCTTAATCTGTAAAACCGAGCGTGGGTAAATGAGATAATACATGCCTGCTCCCTACCTACATTTATGTTCTTCTCCAGACTTTAACATTCTGATGTAAGATCATCCTTCATATACTGTTATCTCCCCACTGTAGCTAGATATAATGAGATTTACTTTTTCCCACTCCTGTGGTTCTTAAAGATCTGGATTGCACCTTCCTCTCTGGCCATAATTTAAAAGGTTTTTAAAACTTACTGATGACTTCCTTATCAGTGAGTCAGGTAATAGTCTAGGGCTTTGAATTTTACGTATTCTATAATTTTAAAATCTTATTTCAGTTGCTGCTCTGCTATCCCGGTATTGGTTATTATATAGTGCAGTATTCTGCTCTAAATCTGTGGTCCTGGGACCTCACCAGTTTGTTCTCATCTCTTGCAGGAGAAATATTTGAACTAAAAGCTGAGCTCAACAATGAAAAAAAAGAAAAGAGAAAGGAGGCTGTGAAGAAAGTGATTGCTGCTATGACTGTGGGGAAGGATGTTAGGTAAGAGTCATCACTATTTATCACTTTAGAGGTCCATACCCCATCTTATGGCCTTTACTGCTTTTCCTTTAAAACTATCATAGTCATGGAACCTCTAAGAATGGGTTTGTCCTACTAAAAACATCATCAGGAAGTACAGTCGCTTTTGTATTAATGCTCTACTTAAGTGGGTTTTTTTTTTTGTTTTGGGGTGTGTGTGTATTTGTGTTAGAACAGTGAAACGAGTTTGATTTTTTTGCATTCACATCTAGCATAACACCTCCTGAGAGCTGGCACAGTTGCAAATGTTTTGGCTGAGATAGTTTTAGAAGATGATAAAAATATACTGAGAAGCATAAGTTCACATGATCTTTAATTGGCTCAAGCCACTGCCCTCAGCTTTACAACTGTACATTCAATTGCTGAATTCAAGATGAAAATCAATGTTAACCAAATCCATGTAGTCTTATTTCTTATTTCTGTAATTAAGACCATTTGGAAATAAGTAAGGATTATATGCAGGCCCCGGGGATTATCCTAGGACTCTTTCAGGGGGTCCATGAGGTCAAAGGTGTTTTCATAATAATTCTTAGATGTTACTTGCCTTTTTCACTATTTTGATGTTTACAGTGATGGTGCAAAGCAGTGGTGGGTAAAACTGCTGGTGCCTCAGCATGAATCAAGGCAGTGGTACCAACCATAATGGTAGTCATCGTATTCCTTACCACCGTGTGCTAAAAAAGAGCAGTTTCACTTAGGAATGTCCTTCATGAGCAGTAAAAATTTGTTTTATTAAAACTTGAACCTTTTTAATACTCTGTTTGATGAAATAGGAATTACCCATAAAGCTATTCTGCTGCATAGCAGTGTGATGGTCGACTTGAAAAAAAGCCCTTGTGGGGTTGTTTGAATTGCAAACACCATTTTTATGTGAAAGAATGATTAAGAGACAAACTATATTTAATCAGACTTTGGTATTTGGAAGATATTTTATCAAAAATGAACAAAGTGAACCTGTTACTTCAAGGGAAAAAAATTGACAGTAGATACATTTCAGGTTTTAAAGTAAAAATTAGAATTTTGGAAAACCTGTATCTCCCATCATAAGCTTGACAGCTTCCTAATGCTTAAAGACTTTTCTGAGGAGATTGGTGGTGAAATTAATGATTGTGATTATTTGCTGTTTTATAATGAAATGTGTCAGCATAGCTCAGTGAACCAATATTTTTCCAAATGACCAGAGCCTATGTATATCACAAAATCATGCACAGATAAAAGATCTATTCAAAATACAGTGTAGGCCAGGCGCGGTGGCTCACGGTTGTAATCCCATTACTTTGGGAGGCCAAGGCAGGTGGATCACTTGAGGTCAGGAATTCGAGACCAGACTGGCCAACATGATGAAATTCTGTCTGTACTAAAAAAAATACAGAAAAGCCGGGCATGGTGGCACGTGCCTGTAATCCCAGCTACTCTAGAGGCTGAGGCAGTAGAATCGCTTGAACACAGGAGGCGGAGGTTGCAGTGAGCCGGGACTGCGCCACTGCACTCCAGCCTGGGCAGCAGAGTAAGACTCTGTCTCGAAAAAAACAAAAAAACAAAATAGAATGTAAATGAATGGATTTTAATACAATCAAGTACAAAAAATTTATTGATATGGTTTCAGATTCTATATTGCAACTAACTTTTAAGAAACTACAGTGTGTGGACTCAGAAAGAGGAAAACCACCATTTGTCTAGTTTTATTTATTTATTTATTTATTTATTTATTTATTTATTTTTGAGACAGGGTGTTACTCTGTCACCCAGACTGGAGTGCAGTGACGTGATCTTGGCTCACTGCAACCTTTGCCTCCCAGGCTCAAGTGATTCTCCTGCCTCAGCCTCCCCAGTAGCTGGGATTACAGGCGTGCACCACTGCCACCTGGCTTTATTTTTGTATTTTTAGTAGAGACGGGGTTTCACCATGTTGGCCAGGCTGGTCTTGAACTCCTGACCTCACATGATCTACCTGCTTTGGCCTCACAAAAGTGCTGGGATTACAGGTGTGAGCCGCTGTGCCTGGCTTGTCTAGCTTCAGTGTAACATCAAGAATTTCTAGTTATAACAACAAAAAAAAGAGAAAGTAAGGAATATCTAGTTATATGAAAAAGCTATTAAAATATTATTTCCTTTTCCAAGTTTTATACATGTATGAAGTTGGATTTTCTTATATTTCAAAACAACATTCTACAAAAGGTTGAATGCAGGAACATATGAGAAAGCCATTTTTGTTTAAAGTAGATATTAAAGAGAGTTGCAAAAAAAAAAGCAGTGTTACCATCTCATTAATTTAAAAACAGTACATTTTACCTTGAAAATGTTATGAAATGGGTTTATTCTTATTTTAATGGATTAATTTTTAAAAAATTTCTCAGTTTTAATTCCTGACATGGTAAAATATCAATAGGTATATAACTCACACGAACAAAAACTCTTTGGGATCTCAGGAATTTTTAAGAGTATAAGGGGATCCTGAGACCGAAAAGGTAAGGGCTGCTTCCCTAGCCAGACAGGGAGCCCAGACAGAAATGGCAGCCTAGGAAATGACTCTGTATCTTCTCTTGATCCAGGTGCTGCTCTTCTGAGGTGAATTTTTGCTATTTTTCTTTTGTTTGTTAGCACATAAAGCACATTTGGTTTTTAAATTGCTGTCCTGTGACCATCTATCTAAGGAGTTGGCAGACTTTTTTGTAAAGGACAAAATAGTAAGTACATCAGGCTGGCATAGAAAGTACTCTTTGCTTAGCAGGCGAAGAAGCAAAATTGAGTTTGTTAGGTAGGTACTTACGTAACAAGAGAGATGATAAATTTCCACAAATTTTTTATTGAGGATATTCAAAGTAAAATAATAGTTAAGTATAATGTTTTGTACCACAGGTCTACCATTAAGTGGGATTCTTTTTGGGGGATGATAACATTTTGCTTAATTAGGATTCATAGTATTTTTCATCATCGGATTTGTTTTATTTATTTATTGTTTTGAGATGGAGTCTTGCTCCATCGCTCAGGCTGGAGTGCAGCGGCGCAATCTCGGCCCACTGCAGCCTTTCCTCCTGGGTTCAAGGGATTCTCCTGCCTCAGCCTCCTGAGTAGCTGGTACTGTATAGGTGCCTACCATCACTCCTGGCTGACGCCAAGTGATCCACCTGCCTTGGCCACCCAAAGTGTTAGGATTACAGGCATGAGCCACCATACCCGGCCAAGATTCATATAGATGAACACTTAGTTCATCTATAAAAACCACTTTTAGCTCATGGATTGTACAAAAATCCAGCACTGGGCTAGATTTAGCCCACAGGTGGTAGTTGCCTATCAGTGATCTGTCTAGTCACTGAAGGGCTGTTTTTGCCAAAGAATAAATCTGGATTGAAAGCATCAGTACAAACAAATGGTAAAAATTGTCATAACTCTTTTTTTTGCGGGGGATGGAGTTTCATTCTTGTTGCCCAGGCTGCAGTACAATGGCGTGATCTTGGCTCACTGCAACCTCCGCCTCCCAGGTTCAAGCCATTATCTTTTTTTTTTTTTTTGAGACGGAGTCTAGCTCTGTTGCCCAGGCTGGAGTGCAGTGGCCGGATCTCAGCTCACTGCAAGCCCCGCCTCCCAGGTTCACGCCATTCTCCTGCCTCAGCCTCCCGAGTAGCTGGGAGTACAGGCGCCCGCCACCTCACCCGGCTAATTTTTTTTGTATTTTAGTAGAGACGGGGTTTCACCGTGTTAGCCAGGATAGTCTCGATCTCCTGAACTCGTGATCCGCCCGTCTCGGCCTCCCAAAGTGCTGGGATTACAGGCTTGAGCCACCGCACCCGGCCTCAAGCCATTATCTTGCCTCTGCCTCCCGAGTAGCTGAGATTACAGGCATGCACTACCACGCCTGGCTAATTTTGTATTTTTAGTAGAGATGGGGTTTCTCCATGTTGGTCAGGCTGGTCTCAAACTCCTGAAAAATTGTCATAACTCTGTACAGGGGCTGCTGTGGTTTTGCCAAGCTTATTTCTGTATCCTGCAGAAAAGTTAAAACTCTTGATTTTTTTTTTTTTTTGTATGCCTGCTATTGCTGATGATTTTATTATGTACCTAGCACTATACCACTTATCATTATTCAAAAGAAAGGTTAGTGGATGTCTGTTTGCCTTCATGACACTTACTGTCTAGTTGATGAGACCCAAAACTTAAAAAATTAGGGAAAAATAAAACGTATTTATATAATTAGGCACCAAAGTATATATTTTAAAGGCAATATGAGTTCTACCAAAGAGAGATCCAGGTTAACAGGAATAGTTGAAGAACCCTTCTTGGAGATGAAATATGAGCTGTGCCTAGAAAGATAGTGCAAAGAAATAAAATGGAGATTAGCTATTTGTAGATCGTGATATTTCAGCCTTCCCTGCAAGTAACCTCAAGTGCAGCACTGTCCAGCAGAAATACAGTGTGAACCACATATGTAATTTTAAATTTTCTAATAGCCATTTTGAAAAAGTGAAAAGAAACAGATGAATTAATTTTAGTAATACATTTTATTTGACCTAGTATATCTAAAATATCCTTTCAGCATGTAATCAACATAAAAATTATTAATGAGATATTTTACATTTTGTTTTTCATACTAAGTGTTCAAAATCCAGTGTGTGTTTTACATTGACATCACATCTCAGTTCACACTCGCCACATTGTGTTTAGTAGCCTCATGTGACTAGTGGTCACCATATTGGAAAGTTCAGGTTTCCAGTTTACAGGTTGGCACTTAACACGTTTTGCTTCTTGCTTGATCTTTGGCTATTAAGTCTTCTTGACCTTGTATAGATTGCTAGAATTAAACTATTTAGGATCTTAAATTTGTTATTGGTTAATGTTTCACATTTATTTACTGGTTATGGTTGTTTTGTGCATGAGCTAGTCTAGGAAATAGAAAACACATTTTTGGAGAGTGGTTCTTAGTATTTACTAAATTATCTACATGTGCATGAAACTATGGTGGGTACCATGCATACAAGTGAAACAAATAGTTTGCTTTTTAGGACAGAAGTTACTGGTTCAGTGGAGATATGGTGGATTCTTTGACCTGAGTCCAGCTTCCTTTCTGTGAATAATTTCTACTTCTGTACCCTTTTGTGTGTATAGGATGTATACCATGTGACCAGCTATTCCATTCCCTTTTTTCCCCTTACTTTCCTTGTGGAAATATACCTACATTTGTTTTTCCTTTCTTCTGTGCTAGTAGCAAGATGTTTAGCAGTATTAAAAAATTATAAGGTACTTTGATAAAGCATTGTGGGGAAGATTAATTGCTAACTTCCCGTAAAGTTATATTTATCCTATATTTTAAAGATACAGCTTACACTTTAGAATCTGACAAGCTCAACCCTTCCAAGCTAATGGTGCTCCTTTAAATTTATTTCCTGTGGCTTATAGGAGAATGGTAAATCATGAAATAACTAGAACTTGGGAAAGGTGTAAACTCCTTTTATATTTGATTACTCTCAAATATTCTTTTGTCTGAATATGTAATGTTAAAAAAAATAATTTCACTAAAAGAGAATCAGGACATCTTGGAGGATGACTGATTCTAGGTCTGGGATTAGAAATGTACAAAATGAGCCTGGATGGAGCATCTTGTCATAAAGGAAAGTATGGAAAATACCAGGTCATACCACAAGGATTCAGGAGCTAAGTTCCCACTGGTCAAGAATGGAAGAATATGAACATTAAAAAGTGTAACTGAAGTACTTTGAAACAGTACTAGATTGATATGAAGAATTATTATTCATTTTGCCCTCTTGCACTCCTGAAAGCAAGATGATTCATCAGCAGCTCTACTAGAGCCACCCACGAAAAGTCAGCCAGGGTTCTTGCTGTTGTCGTGTCTGCTGAAACTGGGCACAGTCTGATCTGGAAATTCAGCCTCGTTATATGCCACCAGTGTTTCCATCAGTACGTGAAGGATATAGATTTCATTAAGTTGGACTAAGTGATCTTCCATAAATGGATTATCTAAGGCACCCACCCAATGAGAGAAACCATGTTACCTTTTTGTACATAAAATAAATATTTTAAAATAATTATTGTTATTATTTATTTATTTATTTATTTTTTGAGATGGGGTCTTGCTCTGTTCCTCAGGCTGGAGTGCAGTGGCATGATCATGGCTCACTGCAGCCTCTGCATCCCAGGCTCAAGTGATCCTCCCACTTCAGCTTCCTGAGTAGCTGGGACCACAGGCGCACACCACCATGCCTGGCTAATTTTTAAAATTATTTATACAGACAAGGTCTCACTGTGTTGCCCAGGCTGATCTCACACTCCTAGGCTCAAGCAGTCCTACCACCACGGCCTCCCAAAGTGCTTGGATTAAAGATGTGAGCCACTGGGCCTGGCTTTTTTGTTTTTGTTTTTGTTTTTGTTTTGGATGTGATAAAGGTAGTGGAAAAAAAAAAAAGACACTTGGCTGGGCATGGTGGCTCACATCTGTAATCACAGCACTTTGGGAGGCCGAGGTGGATGGATCACCTGAGGTCAGGAGTTTGGGACTAGCCTGGCTAACGTGGTGAAAACCGCTCTCTACTAAAAATATAAAAATTAGCTGGGCGTGGTGGCGCACACCTGTAATCTCAGCTACTCAGGAGGCTGATGAATTAGAATTGCTTGAACCTGGGAGGCGGAGGTTGAAGCAAGCAAAGATCGTGCCACTGTACTCCAGCCTATGTGACAGAGTGAGACTCTGTCTCAAAAAGAATAAAAAAAGGATTCTTAAGATATACATTAAAATATTATAGATGAAGCTGGGCACAGTGGCTTATGCATGTAATCCCAGCACTGAGATTAACATTTTTCATAATAAAAAACTTATTCTAAAACTATATAGAGACCTTGTTGAGAACAGCACTACAATTTTTTTCCTATTTTTTTTTGGCTAGGGACAAGGTCTCACTCTGTCATCCAGGCTGGAGTGCAGTTATGTGATCATGGCGCACTGCCGTCTCGACCTTCTGGGCTCAAGTGATCTACCTGCTTCAGCGTCCTGAGTAGCTAAGACTGCAGGTGTGCACCACCATACCCAGATTTAAAAAAAAAAAAATTGTGGAGACAGGATCTCGCCATGTTGTCCAGGCTGGCCTTGAACACCTGGTCTCAAGTGATCCTTACAGCCTCCCAAAGTGCTGAGATTACAGACGTGAGCCACCATGCCTGGCCTATAGTTTCTTTTCTTTTCTTTTCTGTTTTTTTTTTTTTGAGATGCAGGAGTCTCGCTCTTGTTGCCCAGGATGGCGTGCAATGGCGCGATCTCAGCTCACTACAACCTCTGCCTTCCAGGTTCAAGCGATTCTCCTGTCTCAGCTTCCTGAGTAGCTGGGATTACAGGCATGCAGCATCATGCCTGGCTAATTTTTTGTATCTTTAGTAGAGATGGGGTTTCTCCATGTTGGTCAGGCTGGTCTCAAACTCCCGACCTCAGGTGATCCACCTGCCTTGGCCTCCCAAAGTGCTGAGATTATAAGTGTGAGCCCCCGTGCCCAGCCAGTTTCTTGAGTAATTCATTTCTGTGACAGTTACCACTGTGGGGACATTTGTTCTTGCATCAATCACTCTGTTAGTTAAGGCTATTCATATTCTGTCCAACAGGTTGGCACCAACACCTGCTTACTTTCCTTTTCTCTTTTGCCCTCTCTTCTCAGTTCTCTCTTTCCAGACGTAGTGAACTGTATGCAGACTGACAATCTGGAACTAAAGAAGCTTGTGTATCTCTACTTGATGAACTATGCCAAGAGTCAGCCAGACATGGCCATCATGGCCGTGAACAGCTTTGTGAAGGTAACTTTTCCCAAGGCCTCAAGAACAGAGTCTGAATTGCAAATAAGTAACCTTTGTTCACAAGGAAGGAGTGTAGGGAAGTGTTGGCAATGACTAGGAATGTTCATGTTTTTAGCATTCTGTATACCAGTGTGTGTCATCCAGGGAAATTCAAACCATGTGCTGAGCTTTCTGTTAGCGGGACTTGGTGCATCCTTGACAGATGGGTAGAAGAAAACCTGGTGAAACCTCACTGTTTTACCTTCTAAGGCTGACAAAGGTTGGGCATATCATTGTAGTATCAGTAACTGGCGGCTTTACCTGTTTTATCTTTGTAGAAATTATGCTTATGAGTCAGCAGTAGTGGAGACTGTAGGAGTTTCTACTTTTGTTTCATTTAATAGGTCTTACACCATTTGATTTTTTTTTTTTCTTTTGATACGGAGTCTCACTGTGTCACTGAGGCTGGAGTGCAGTGGCACGATATTGGCTCACTGCAACCTCTGCCTTCCAGGTTCAAGTGATTCTCCTGCCTCAGTCTCCCAAGTAGCTGGGATTACAGGTGACCGTCACCATGCTCAGCTTATTTTTGTATTTTTAGTAGAGACAGGGTTTTACCACGTTGGTCAGGCTAATTTCGAACTCTTAACTTCAAGTGATCCACCCACCTCGGCCTCGCAAAGTGCGGGGGTTACAGACACGAGCCACCACTCCCGGCCTGATTTATTTTTTTTAATGGAAAATTTTAAACATATTCAAGAAAAAGGACTAGTATAATAAATTCATAAATGTTCATCTTGCAGTTTTAACAGTTACCGACACGTAACCACTCTTGTTTATAATCCTCATACATATTTTCTGACCTCCAACCCTCTCTCCTGCTGGATAATTTTAAAGCAAATCCTAAGCATCATATATTAAATAGTTTTGTCCTTATATTTGTCAAGATAAGATATTCTTTTTAAACATAACCACAATATCATCATGTCTTTAAAAATGGACAAAACATTTTCTTATTATTGAATATCCAGTCAAATCTTTCCTATCATAGATTTAAAGAAAATGATAATGGGATCGTTCCCATTAATTTTTATTTATTTTTATTTTTTTTGTGACAGAATTTCGTTCTTGTTGCCCAGGCTGGAGTGCAATGGCACGATCTCAGCTCACCGCAACCTCTGCCTCCCAGGCTCAAGTGATTCTCCTGCCTCATCCTCCCGAGTAGCTGGGATTACAGGCGTGCGCCACCACACCTGGCTAATTTTGTATTTTTAGTAGAGATGGGGTTTCACCGTATTGGCCAGGCTGGTCTTGAATTCCTGACCTCAGGTGATCCACCCACCTTAGCCTCTCAAAGTGCTGGGATTACAGGCGTGAGCCTCTGTCCCCAGCCTAATGTTTTTTTAATAGTTGTTTTTTCTGTTTGGAACTTAGTGTACATTTAAAAAAATCAGACAGCATTTCTAAAATTAGCTTCTATTTAAAATGTTTTGAAAAATGTGCAATATGCCTTCTTCTTTCTCATGGACTTTTTGTTCTTTTCCTGTGTTTAGCTACGTTGTAGAGTTAGAACATAACAGTTTGTTCTCTGTGATTGGTGGTTCACAGGTGGAATATATCATTGAGAATAATTTAGTTTACATTTTTTGGAAGTTAGAGTTGTGCATGGATTTATATGGGCTTAAAGACATTTTTTAATGTAGGGCAGTTTAAAAGAGTGTTCTTTCTCCATATTCTATTTACTGTATTTGGAAGCGCTTGCTAGTAAAAGAGAATGTATGTCAGTCAAGAACTCAGAGGGCCCTCTCTGCTGCGTAACTCCAGGTACTTATTTCAAGCCCAGACTGGCTCCTGTGCTCCCCTTTGTTTTCTTGGCTGCAGGCCCCAGAAATCTAGCTCACTTTTCTCTCTATTTGATGCTTGGGAACTCACTGTGGAATAGGGCACGGTCTTTCTTTTTTTTCTGTGCCGGAATACAAGCCCAAAAGCTTTTCCTGTTTTTAGGGCAGATCCTAATGACTGTGGGATGGTACCAATTCCCTAAGCCTCTGCCTGGCACTGGAATGAATCCTACTGAGCTGTTTCTCATTTTGTATTTAAAACAGTTAAATGACTTCCTCACCTAAACTCTTAAATAGGGCAGCTAAGATTTGTACCAATAGTGTGGAAGATTGGAGCTCGTGTAGAATGTATGTGGAAGCTTAAATTAATGAGGTAATTCTTTTGCAGCTTATGTAAACTGGACTGTTTACTTTTAGCCACCATGTATACTTAACAGTTGTTGGTGATTGTTTTCTGCAGGACTGTGAAGATCCTAATCCTTTGATTCGAGCCTTGGCAGTCAGAACCATGGGGTGCATCCGGGTAGACAAAATTACAGAGTATCTCTGTGAGCCACTCCGCAAGTGCTTGAAGGATGAGGATCCCTATGTTCGGAAAACAGCAGCAGTCTGCGTGGCAAAACTCCATGATATCAATGCCCAAATGGTGGAAGATCAGGGATTTCTGGATTCTCTACGGGATCTCATAGCAGATTCAAATCCAATGGTAATAAGCTTCTGCTTTTATAAAGAGGGCAATATTTAAAATGAGTCCCTTGTTAAAGCGTGTTTAATATGAACCTTGTCTCTGGAATACTGGGTTATGGGGTAGCTATGGGAAACATGACTTTGTGTGTCTCACTGATTGTATATTTCAGATCCTAGGTGTTTTTGAGGTGAGAACCAAGTACTAAAATGCAAGGACCTTAAAGCAAATCTTTGTGGCTCATATTTGCCCATAAACTTTCATCATTTTCTTTAGGAGGTTTGGTGTTAACTTTATATATATTTAAGATTATTTTCTTCAGATCAGTATTTGTGATATTTTCTGGTGGTGTGGAACTAGAAACTGAATGAAAATGATCTTTGTTACCTAATTATTTGATGCATTTCTCTATAGGGGAATTTCTAGTACAAGATTATTATTATTATTATTATTTGAGACAGGGTCTCACTCTATCACTCAGGCTAGAGTGCAGTGGCGCGATCTCGGCTCACTGCAAGCTCTGCCTCCCGGGTTCATGCCATTCTCCTGCCTCAGCCTCAGGAGAAGATTATTTTTAGCCAACTTGATTATGTTCTAAATGTTTAGCAGCCAGAATGTAGCTTAACACCTTAAAGTTTTTGAATCTTTTCTTTTCCTTATTGACATTTTAAACTTTGCTTGTATAATGAAGGAGATCAAGTCCCAAGTGATATGTTTGACTCCAGTAGTAACTAAAGCTCATTTGAATTGGGTACTAATTGAATATATTGGATGAATCATTAAATATTGTTGCAAAGAAGATGGAGGAAGATAGCCACTTTCTTTAAAGTGCTACCTTTTTGGTCTACTACAGTGTTTACTGAAAGGTGCATAACACTAAGAGTTAAATCAGTGGATAGCCTATGAATATTCCCTTTTTAAAATTGCTTATCTATTTATTTATTTTTTTACAGACAGGATCTTGCTCTGTGGCCAAGCTGGAGTGCAGTGGTGCAGTCATAGCTCACTGTGACTTTGAACTCCTGGGTTCAAGCACTTCTTCCACCTCAGCCTCCTGAGTAGCTAGGACTGCAGGCACATGCCACCACATCCAGCTAATTTTTTTTTTTTTTTTTTTTTTTTTTGAGACAGAGTCTTGCCCTGTTGCCCAGGCTGGAGTGCAGTGGCATGATCTTTGGGAGGCTGAGGCAGAAGGATCACTTGAAGCCAAGAGTTTGAGAACAGCCTGGGCAACAAAGCGAGACCCTGTCTCTATAAAAAAATTTTTTAAAAATTTGTTGGGGCTGGGTGCGGAGGCTCAGGCCTGTAATCCCAGCAGTTTGGGAGCCTGAGGCGGGTGGATCACAAGGTCAGGAGATCAAGACCATCCTGACTAACATGGTGAAACCCCATCTCTACTAAAAATACAAAAAATTAGCCGGGCGTGGTGGCGAGCGCTTGTAGTTCCAGCTCCTCCAGAGGTTGAGACAGGAGAATGGCGTGAACTCGGGAGGTGGAGCTTGCAGTGAGCAAGGATCACGCCACTGCACTCCAGCCTGGGTGACAGAGCGAGACTCTGTCTCAAAAAAAACAAAAGAATTTGTTGGATATGGTGGTGCATTGCCTGTAATTCCAGCTACTTGGGAGGCTGAGGTGAGAGAATCCCTTGAGCCCAGGAGTTTAAGGCTGTAGTGAGCTATGATTATACCACTGCATTATAGCCTGAGTGACAAAGCCTGTCTCAAAAATATTTAAAAAAATATATTTTCTAAAGTTAGTAGTATCTACTTTACAGAATGTTTAGCTGGCACCTTGTGATTTTGGCATTGCTTTTGATTCACTGTTATTCTGAGCAACTATCGATAATTCTCTACCTGAGGACAGATGAGATGAAAAGTGTTTGTGCTGCAACAATCAACCAGGTGGGCAGAATATCATGTACCCCATGGAAACTTACCAAATATTCAGTGGTGCTAAGAATATGGAATGGCTCAAAGGGAAAATGAATTCTAACTTACAGGCAACTCCAGTTTGAGGCAGCATCTCTAGGCTAATGTAAATTTTTTTTGTTTGTTTTTGTTTTTTTGGAGACGGAGTCTCGCTCTGTCGCCCAGGCTGGAGTGCAGTGGCCGGATCTCAGCTCAATGCAAGCTCCGCCTCCCGGGTTTACGCCATTCTCCTGCCTCAGCCTCCCGAGTAGCTGGGACTACAGGCACCTGCCACCTCGCCCGGCTAGTTTTTTGTATTTTTTAGTAGAGACGGGGTTTCACTGTGTTAGCCAGGATGGTCTCGATCTCCTGACCTCGTGATCCGCCCGTCTCGGCCTCCCAAAGTGCTGGGATTACAGGCTTGAGCCACCGCGCCTGGCCTGTAAATTTTTTAATGCAGAACCTACACAGTTAGATGGTCAAGGATAAGGCCTAAGGGATATTTAGCAGTAAAGTCATTTGTGTGTGTGTGTGTGCGCGCATGTGTGCGCACGCATGCATGCTCAAGTAGCACACTTAGAGATGTTTATCCAGATAAACTGAGAGGAATAAAATGATTCTGAAACAAGCTTAGTTTGTCCGATTTATTCAAAGTTTACATTGCAGAGGAGAGAGCTAGTTTTCGTCTAGTTGGTAAGATCAAGTGGCATATGTATGCTATTTACGTATTTGTGTTTTTTTATTATGGGAATCTTCAAACATTCAAAATTAGGACAAATAAATGAATAAATAAAATGAATTCATTTATCACCACTAGATTCACTAGTCATCAATACATGCCAATCTTGTTTTACTTATTTTCTTTCCCCATCCCCTAGCTATATAAAATTTAAGCAGGCAACACATGAGCAAGTCTCTCTTTGAATTTAATATATTATAATACTATAGTAAACTGTATAATGTTCTTAATTTTTAACCTGTTTTTACTACAACAAATCAAAACGTGACTTGGGGAGATTTTCATAAATATCTTTGAGACTTTTAGAGAAAGTTCAGAGCTACTTGGTAGATTTTTGAGAAACAGTTTCAGGAATACCTCATGTTTTGTTGTCTATTTATAGATTTTCCTAGAGCAGGGTGTCAGCATTAGATAGTGAATTACTGGACCAACTGCTCTCCAAATAGAAACTCTTTGCTGTTTTGTCAGAACTCAGTAGCAGAACTTTTCTGATATTGTTTGACTTAGCCTAGAGAGGTGCCTGGAGTGTAAAATTTAAGAAGACACTCATTCTCAGGTGCCAGCTCTGTACCTCACAAGCCTGAGAACAGAGTGCCTCCTTAAATTTTGTGCCTGGAGTGCCTCACTTGCCTTACTCTTGTCCTGGCCTTGTTGCACATACCCATGTTAAAATCATTTTTTGAGCTCTTCATTCTTGTTTTAGTGAAGAACTGAAAAGCTTGGGCTTAAGAGGTAGCCAGCACACATAGCTACATACCTATTTTTGATTTTGAATTTATACTTCTCATCTCAACTGTATGTCCTACTTATTACCTTAGAGTATTATAACTGTCATTAGAACACTTAAATTTAAGTGCCTTCTATGCCATGCACAATGGTAGATACTTTTACTTTATAATGTTTTGCTTAGTTATCACATCTGTCCTGTGAAGCAGAGGTTTTTCCATGTTACAGGTCAAGAAGTGTGCACTCAGACTGAAGAACTCTTCCTAAAGTCATGCAGCTAGTAGTGATGTAGCTAGGATCCCCACCTAGTTCTGAGTCCCAAACTCCATTGCTGGTTACTACCTTTGTGGATGAATGTATACCATATAATTTAGGCCAGGTGTGGTGGCTCACGCCTGTCATCCCAGCAGTTTGGGAGGCCACAATGGGTGGATCACCTGAGGTCAGCAGTTCACGACCAGCCTGACCAACATAGCAAAACCCCATCTCTACTAAAAATACAAAATTAGCTGGGCCTGGTGGTGCATGCCTGTAATCCCAGCTACTTGGGAGGCTGAGGCGGGAGAATTGCTTGAACCCAGGAGGCGGAGGTTGCAGTGAGCTGAGATCTCATGCCTTTGCACTCCAGCCTGGGTGACAAGAGCAAAACTCCATCTCAAAAAAAATAAAAAAAAGAATTTAAATGTGTATGTACACCATGCACACACACACACACACACACACACAAACTGCTTCATTTTCTCAAAATGTTTACATTTTTGAATACATAAAGACTGAATTATCTGAACACTGCTTCATCATGGAAATCTCAAAAAAGAAAAAAACAAAAACGAAAGATAAAAAAAAAAAAAAAAAAAAGAAATCTCAATCCTCTTATTCCAGTGATGGATATGAGTCCTTATTTTACTGCTCTCGAGGAGTGATTTTGTTCCACTTTTTCAGAGGCTGCTCCACATGGTGGCAGCACTGCACCAGCACATACTAGATTCTCTTAGAAAAGAATGAATGCTTCCAAGGGGTTGTGCCTTAGTAGTTTTCTTGTAGCTCACTTCAGAAGGGCATCCTAGATTTGAAAGCACTAGAATATCTGCAGAAATGACTTTGAAATCTTCTAATATGAGAGATAAATGTTGATTGAGAGCTGAAAATTATTGGTGTTATGTTGACCTCAAATCTGGTTCCTAGTGACACTGTGCCTTGCTACAGGTAACAAAGCTTTACTATAGTTTTGTTTCCTGTCTTTTGAGGAGAATCACATACATCTTACTTTCCTACAGTTGTTTTACCATTTATAGTTTAGTTGAAGCTAACTTTTGATGAAATACTAGTTAAGAGAGAAAAGATGAATTTACAAGTAAAAAAATCTCACTCTATTAAGTCCTAGCTTTATGTTCATGTTGTTTAACTTACCCAAGTCTGTTTCCTTTTCTGGAAGATGAAGGTTACTATCTTAGAGAGTTGTTCGGATTATTAATTGAGCTTTTGCGTGAAAAGCGCCTTATAAAGTGCTTGGCTTATGGGAGCTCATAAGTGGTGGCTGCTACTGTAATTATGAAGTAGATATTAGGCAGAGGTTAGCATTGTTGCTACAATATTAATTTAAAAGGTTCTGATTCCTTTAATATTTGTACAGACTATCTGTTCCAAGGGAATTAGAGTTAAACTTGTCGTCAGACGTGGACTTTATTAGTTCATTATTTTGAAGGTAAACCTCCATCCAGAATAAGGAAACATTTTAGAGCTATAGGGAAATAGCTTTCGTGATTTTTTTACAAATGTCATCAGTATATATTTGCAAAAAAATGTATATCTTTTTGGCATGTGACTTGTTTTAGTGAGATATGCACTTTTGAATGATAGTATTCTCTAGCTTTTTGCCCAAACATTAGGATTTTCCTTCCTTACTGTGGTTTTCTTTTTTGCTCTCAGAGACATTTAGGGGTATTCCAACTTCAGTTAACTTACATGTGTTAGAATTTGCAACTCCAGAGATGCTCTTGACAGCCCCACCACATGTGCTTTGCTTTTTGTTTTTATTTATTTTAAAAATTTGTATTTTATTTTTTGAGAGACACGGTCTTGCTCTGTCGCCCAGGCTGGTGTGCAATGGCTTGATCATAGCTCAATGCAGCCTCAGACTCCTGGGCTCAAGCAATCTTCCCGAGCAACTGGAACTACAGGCATATGCTACCATGCCCAGCTAATTTATTTTATTTTTTGTAGAGATGGGTCTTGTTTTGTTGCCCAGGTTGGTCTCAATTTCCTAGCTTAAAGCAGTCCTCCTGCCTTGGGCTCTCAAAGTACTGGGATTATAGGTGTGAGCCACCATGCCTGGTCTGCTTTTTGTTTTTTTGAGTTCAGTCCTCCTAAGTCCCTTTGGCTTACTGCCTAGCCCCTTTGATCTTCATCTTCCAGACCTTCTATCACTTTCAGAGCTGCCCATGAGAATACCTACGCTTCCTTGTTCTGTCCTCTCTGCAAAAGTACAAACTGCTGAATTAGTAAAAAAAAAAATAAAAATCTCATTTGTTAAGTGTTCTTCTGCACAAGCAGCATGCTCTCAGAATAGCTTCAATTCAGGCCAAGTATAATCTTTAGCAAAAGTTGTAGTTAAACTTCCAGCTTCTTTTAATTTGAACTTTTGCTTGAAAACCATTTTATGAAAAATGACATTTTTCTTCTCAGAAAGCGGTATGTATTTTGACTATGTGCTAGCCAGCACGTAGACACAGCATGGGATTATGATAGTGGTTCTCAACCAGGAGTGATTCTACTCTCCAGGGAACATTTGGCGATGTCTGGTAACACCTTTTTTGGTTGTCAAACCTGATGGGAGGAGTGCTACTGGCATATATTGGGTAGAGTCCAGGGATGTTTTCAACATCCTTCAGTGTACAATTCAGTCCCCCCACAACAAAGAATTATCCAGCAGTAAATGTCAGTAATGCCAAGGTTGTGAAACCCTGGATTATGGAAATAGCATTGAGGCTTTAGAGCCAGAATGGCTGCTGTTTGAGTCCTGGCTTGGCTGCTTACTAGAAATGTGGCTTTGAACAAGTTATTTAAAATGAGCTTCAGTTGTCTTATATGTAAAACTGAGGTAATAATGCCTATTTTAGCGAATTATTTTGAAGATGAAAGAATAATGTATTTAAAATTTTAAACTTTCCCTGATATATGGTAAGTGCTTAATAAACTGCAGCTATTCTTGAGGAATTGGCCTAACATTATGCACCTTCCGGTTGTTATAATCTTCATTTAGGCATTAGGAAGTTTACCTGTATGGTGATTCGTTGTCAACCTAAGATGATATTGAAAAATGCCATCTGTCTAGATCTCTTTCTAAGCTCAAGGAAGATTTTTGTTAGAATATATTTGGTATTCATGTAGGCTATGTTAAACTGTCTATTAAAGATAGGCCCAGAATGCATAGAAAAACTTAATGACTTCACTGAATTTAGTACTTAAATTATAGGATTGCTGTTATCCTTAAATATATATTAATAAGTAATGGTTATAAAATTAAAATATTATACATAAATGAAATTAAAAATGTATAGTACTTTTCATATCAAATGTCTATGAAGGAGTTAGAGCTGGTAGAATTTTAGGCATGTATGAGAATGTCAGTATGTGGTGAGCACTTGTTAAGAGTAACATTGAAGGTAATATATTCAGTCTGTATCTGAGTTCCCAAATGACTCACATTGTATTTCATATTAAAAAAGGAACTGCCGTTAATTTCTGCAGGATTGAATTTTGGGTAAGTGGAATCATTGGGGGCTGCTTTGATATGAAGCCAACTTCCCAGCTCTTGAGTTTCCCACCAGTTGGTCTGAGTGTATTTCTGTCTCTACTTATAGAGAAAGCAAACACTTTTTGTTTTCCTTTTATACTGTGCTTTGTGGAAATCATTTTCAGTATATTTTCACTTTTAAAATATAATTTCATTGTTTTATATTATTACGAACTTAGGTTTTAAAAAATACCTCATTTTTTAGAGGAACAATTTTAAATTTATAGAAAAGTTACAAAGACAGTACAGAAAGTTTTCATATACCCTTCAGTCAATTTTAACTAATGCTAACATCTTACTTAACCATGGTACATTTGCCAAAACTGGGAAATTAGCATTGGGATGTTACTATTGACCAAAGTAGAATTTCACCAGTTTCAACACTAATGCCCTTTTGCTATTCCAGGATTCAGTCCGGAATACCAAATTGCATTAAGTCACTTCCTTTTATAATGTATCAATCTACTCTGTTTGAAGGTAGCTCAAAAACAGAAAAGTGCTTTAGAACCATGAAATGGCATTTTTCATCCAGTCACCATAGCATAGTGGTTGAAACTCAGACTCTAGAACCAAATAGACTTGGGTTTGTATCCTGGTTCTGCTATTTCTTAACCATGTGGTGTCTCTAAATTTTAGTATCCTCATCTACAAAGTGGAGATTACAAATAGTGCTACTATCATAGGATTGTTGTGAACATTAAAGGACAGAGGGCTTGCAAAGCACTTAATACTGGTCCTCATATGGAGTAAGCCCCTAATAATAACAAACACTTTTTTTTTTTTTTTTTTTTTAATTTAGAGACAGTCTCACTCTGTCGTACAGGCTAGAGTGCAGTGGCACAATCTCGGCTCACTGCAACCTCCATCTCCTGGGCTCAAGTAATTCTTCCACTTCAGCCTCCTGAGTAGCTGGGAGCACAGGCACATGCCATCATGCCTGGCTAAGTTTTGTATTTTTAGTAGAGACAGGGTTTCACCATATTAGCCAGGCTGGTCTGGAATTCCTGACCTCAAGTGATCCACCTGCCTCAGCTTCCCAAAGTGCTGGGATTACAGGCATGAGCCACCATGGCCAGCAGAAACGTATATTCTATATTGTACAGTGATTGTAGTGCCAGATATTAATAATTCTAAAAGGGTTAGTATTTCAGTGGCAAAATTTACTTTTTAATTTTATAAGATTAAAGTTTTAAGATTAAGATTAAAACTTTTAGGATGAAGAATTTTAAAGATTAAATTTTTTAAAGCTCTGAGGGCAATTTACCTACAAATGAAGCTAAATCTACTAATAGTATTACTTACTACTTTTACAGGGTAATTATTCAAGGGTGTACGTTTAAAGTAGTTCTCAACAGCAACTTCCTGAAAACTGGATCTGTTGTGTGTTGTTTTGGTAGTTTACCAGTAGATCAAGGCTCGTTTGTCACTTTCCTTTAAGATGACCTCAAGGCTGTAATTTGGCTGGAGAATACTTTACTCTCAGAAATGGGGAGATCATAAGTGGTATGATAATAAGTGTTTTATTTTGTTCAAGTTGCAGCTTGCTTTAATAAATTTTAGAGGCCATGGTCCAAATAACTGTGATGGTTAGGGGCATGCCTTTTGTTTGTTTATCGATATTTATTTGTAGTGTTTTGGCTTTGAGAGTACTTGAATTTTGCTAAATCATATCTTAAACCACTTAAGTAATGAACTTTATTTTTTGTAAACCTTGTTACCATGTAATCAAACTTTCTTTTCATAATGAGATGTGTTGACTCACTAGGTAGTTTACCTCTCATTCTAAGGAAGAAGATGGGGAAAAAATGGAATATTCTAGATTGTAATGTAGCAGGCATATTGGCATTCTAGACAGTGTTTTGGATTAAAGTATAAGCTCTAAGTTGTACTTGTTTGACTGGTACTGCAGTCATTGTCTTCTTGCGGAGATAATAATGACGGAAACTCTCAGAACAAATATGTTGTCCTGTGCCTCACATGGCATTTGAGGTCATTCTATAAAGGAGATAGCAATATTTGAAACCATTGCTAATTTAGAAGAGAACAAAAATATGTAAACCACCTGTGTATTTCCTCATAATAATTTTGGTCAGTTATTCTGCTTTCACTTTATTCAAGTCTTCAGGGATACCAGCCAAAATAATTGTAAATTGAGCAGAAAAACTGAAGCATAAATCTGTTCATAGTGTGTGACCTTGAAGGTCATTGCTGGAAGTCAAAGTCCTGTAAATAGTAATTTACTTAGCAGGAAGAAGTCACTGAACTGGAAAGTGGTAAGTTTCTTAGGTTCCAAGGCCACGAAAATGAGTGAAATTAGAGTGCAGGGTGAAAATTATTTAAAGGGACAGGGAAATGGGTGAGAGGTTCCTCATAAGTGAGCTTATGTATGTGATATTCCACTCCCAGTTTAAATCTAGATTTCCTTTGAGAGTCTTTTTTTTTTTACAGGGTCATTTTTATTCTAACCATACCTACTGTACCAGCTCACTCCTTCTTTAACAAAATGAGGTCAAATTTATTATCCTCAACTGCTGCATGTAAGACAGGTATAGATCATAAATCATATTTTATAGCTAGGTAGTAAATCTTTGCCTCTTTAAGTACTGTCAGGATATGATTATCTCTGAAATATATAAAGTAGGATACATTTTTCTCCTTGTATATAAATCTACATGTCACCTTTGCTGGAAATAATGCTTGGATTATATTATCCTCCCCTACTCTGAATCTTTCCCTTCCCTTAGTTGAAGTTCACAAGTCTTGGAAGCTCTATAAATGCTGGAGACCAAGTATTAGTACTCAGACACTGGAATCAGATGCAGACCTTGAGTTCAGATTCAAGCAGGAATCCCTTTCTGGCTGTGTTGACCCTAAGCAAGTCACTGAACTTCTCTAAGCCAGTTTTGTTATCTGTAATAGGTGGCTTTTAGTAGCAGCTACTTCAGAGTTGTTATGAGGATTAATAGCACAAAGTAAATGTTCAATACATTTTAGCTATTCCAGTTTTTTATCTCTGTAAAACTCATTCTGTTAGTGTAATGTAAGTAAAAATACAAATTGCTTATCTTTAAAAATTCAGGCTGAGTATGGTGGTTCACACCTGTAGTATTAGCACTTTGGGAGGCCAAAGTAGGAAGATTGCCTGAGGCCAGGGGTTTGAGAGCAGCCTGGGCAACGTAGCGAGACCCTGTTTCTATTAAAAAAAAAAAAAATCAGCAGACTCCACAGGTCCATAAGGAAATAATCATATTGAAGAGAGGTCTGTAATTAAGGCAGAGAAAGATTTGTCTAGGATTGAGTATGTTTTTACACATCTACATATGTTGCTTTTATATATATGTTTGTGTTTAATATCTGTGTCTGTAAAGTATACATAATTGGGTTAGCTCTTTGAGGAGATATGAGGGGTGGGGAATGTTTAGTTGCAGTCTCTCCAAGAATAGAATTTACCATAATTGGGAGGCAAGATGAATAAAGGATTTTTTTTAGTTTTTTATTTTTATTGTTATTTTTATTTTTTTTGGAGACATAGTCTCATTCTGTCGTCCAGGCTGGAGTGCAATGGTGTGATCTTGGCTGACTGCATCCTCTGCCTCCCATGTTCAAGTGATTCTCGTGCCTCAGCCTCCCGAGTAGCTGGGATTACAGGTATGCACCACCATGCCTGGCTAATTTTTTGTATTTTAATTAGAGACAGGGTTTCCCCATGTTGGCCAGGCTGATACCAGCTTCTGGCCTCAAGTGATCCACCTGTTTTAGCCTCCCAAAGTGCTGGGATTACAGGTGTGAACCACCATGCCTGGCCAAGGATTTATTTTTTTTAATGCTGCAGATGTGTCCCTTTGTAATCTAGATGCCAACTTTTTATAAATCAACTTGTGCTGAGGAACCTCTCTTAAGAAACCCTATTTGTAGGCCAGGTACCGTATGGTGGCTCACACCTGTAATCTCAGCACTTTGGGAGGCCAAGGTGGGAGGACTGCATGAGGCCAGGAATTTGAGACCAGCCTGGACAACATAGGGAGACCCCTGTCTCTACCAAAAAAAAAAAAAAAATTAGGCAGGCATGGTGGCATGGCACTGTAGTCCCATCTGCTAGTTCAAGTGAACTATACAAGATTACAGTGAACTATATGATTATGCCACCACACTCTAGCCTGGGTGACAGGCAAGACCCTGTCTCTTAAAACCAACTAACCAAACAAACCCCAAGGAAATTCTATTTAAAAATTAATTTTTAAAGCAAAACTTTTTCTAGAAACTCCCTTTTTTGGCTGGGTATGGTGGCTCACATCTGTAATCCCAGCATTTTAGGAGGCCAAACTGGGAGGATTACTTGAGACCAGGAGTTCAAGACCAGCCTGGGCAATATAGCCAGACCCCATCTCTAAAAAAGTAATTAAGAAACTTGACTGGGTGTGGTGGTGCAAGCCTGTAGTCCTAGCTACTCAGGAGTCTGAGGTGGAAGGATCACTTGAGTCCAGGAGTTTGAGATTACAGTGAGCTGTGATCAGTGCCACTGCATTCCAGCCTGGGCAACAGAGTGAGACCCTGTCTCTTTAAAAAAATACAATTTTTTTTCTTGGAAACTCTAATTTTTCTGAAATGGTAGTTAAAAGACCATCGTTCTCTTTGTGTCAGTATTTCCTAAGAGAAATGCCAATTTTCTGTCAGGAGAAGTGTTACCCATAGTTGTGTTAACAGTTCTAAATCAAAGTAATAGTTCAAATGAAAGAAGCACACCTGTATCTTAGTATACAGGCGAGTCAAGGCAGTTATTGTAAGGGTTACATTTGTACTTTGTGATATTATTGTCTAGAGAAGACTGGAGGAAGAGGAAGTAAATCTTAAGTTTCAGTCTATTATTTTTAAAGTTTATTTAAAAAACTAAACAATATAGTACAGAATTCCAAAGAAACAGTATAAACATTGACAAGTGAGTTGTCCTGTACACTCTAGCCACCCAGTTGCTGTCTCAAAGTCAGTCTTTTTCTTTAGCTACTTTAGATTCAGTGTGACTGGTTTATTTTAAGTTTTCATTGAAGAGTGAGAGAAACTTGGCTTACGGACCAGGAAAACTGAGAGCGCTGCCTGGTGAGCCTGCCTCAGTATGTTGCTGAAAATGTAGCAGTCTGACTGTGGAGATTAGGAAATGAAAGTGTAGAGATAGGATGGAAGGAACTTAAAGAAATTTTAGAGAAACATTAGAGTTTCAGTATAGAGGGATAGGATAGCATCTCCTCTGGACGGTCACTATTTGGCAGTGATCTCTTTTTCTTTACAGGCTTTGCTAAACAATCCTCTAATCTGATCTTTCTGGATCCTTAATTTAGACAGACTTTTCACCATTTTGTTTCTTGTTTTAATGTGATGATAAGTGGCAATTGCCTATTTAAACATCAGACCATACACTTCATTAGGTGCATTATGCACTTGGTTTAATTTCTAGTTGCCTATAATAACAGAGGATTTCCAATTGCTCATTCTGTTTAGTATCCTTCTGTTCTTTTTCTCCCCATTGCAGTTTTTAATTCTCCCCATTCTCTCATTTTCTTTGTCTGTGTTTCCTATTACTAGACCTTATATTTAATCTTTTTGTTTTTTTTTTAAATGAGAAGAGTTTCACTGACATAAGTGGTCATTTATTTCAGACAACTGGTAACCAAGACTGGACGTGTGTTGGCATCTATAGATCGAAACAGGCATCTGGCCTTCTGATATGATACTTTGATCCTTTAGACTATAATAAGGTCAACTAAGTACATTGTGCAAGGGAAATAAAATATCTTCCCTGCACGTGAAGCACATAGAAGGGATTATTATTTCTCTCTTTATGGCTTTTCTCATGCTTGATAATAGAGTTAGCAAACAAAAATTAAGTCAGGAAGGAGCCTCACACATGTTACCATCCAGTAGGCGGGCTAGATGAGTTTTCCTGATTTGTTTTAACAAGAATAAAATAGTGTATCTGTAACCATATTTACCAAGTGAGTCTTTGATTTTTCATCTTAGCATCTTTGTTCTGATCACCAAAGTATAGCTTGAGATTATTGCACTTGTGGCATCGTTATCCTTTACATAATAATGGATATTATTGTAAGTATATTTGTTAAATAAATCACATTCTCTAGACATTTATCTTCCAGATAAAATCATATGCTGGGATAATCTGAAGATTACACAGATAATGTGAATACTAAAATCAATCGCTAGATTGTAGTCATTATGTTTCTTCCCTTGCTAACAAAATGATAATCATACAATTCTTCATTTCTCAAGGTTTTATTAAGGGACTTCAGGAAGAACTAACTGGTTTTACATTTTTGAGAATCTTTCCAATATATATAATTGCTGAAGCTGTCTCCTATCATGTCTCATTCATACTTGGAGAATATTTATTTATTTATTTTATTTTTGAGATGGAGTCTCGCTCTGTCGCCCTAGCTGGAGTGCAGTGGCATGATCTTCACTCACTGCAACCTTCACCTCCCAGGTTCAAACAATTCTCCTGCCTGAGCCTCCTGAGTAGCTGGAATTACAGGCACACACCACCATGCCCGGCTAATTTTTTGTATTTTTAGTAGAGACAAGGTTTCACCATGTTGGCCAGGCTGGTCTCGAACTCCTAACCTAAGTGATCCACCCACCTCAGCCTTCCAAAGTGTTGGGATTACAGGCGTGAGCCACCACACCCAGCCAACTTATACTTGGAGAGTATTTATATTCAGCCTCACTTTGCTAATCTTTAGTCAGCAACTGGGAGCCTCACTGCAAAATATGGTCTTAAGTTTACTTGTATAGGGCCACAATATATAGTATTTTGTATGTATGCATGGTTTTTTTTTTTTTAGTATGTTTGCAACTTTTAAATGATTTTAGATGTTCTTCCGTTGTAGATTTCTTAGAATTAATTTGTAATTTTGATAAAGTGTTGACTTTTCTTCCTGCAGCTAAATGGATTCCCAGATCTGTGAGTCAGGATACAAGTGTACTTTCTAGTGTAAGGTAGCAATTTTTCAGCCGGGCACGGTGGCTCACGCCTGTAATCCCATCACTTTGGGAGTCTGAGGCGGGCAGATCACCTAGGGTCAGGGGTTCAAGACCAGCCTGGCCAACATGGCAAAACCCCATTTCTACTAAAAATACAATAATTAGCTGGGCATGGTGGCGTGCACCTGTCGTCCCAGCTACTTGGGAGGCTGAGGTGGGAAAATCCCTTAAACCCAGTAGACGGAGGTTACGGTGAGCCGAGATACACCATCACACTTCAACCTGAGCAACAGAGCAAAACTGTCTCAAAAAAAAAAAAACAGGGTAGCAATTTTTCATTTACCCTACCCAGAAAGAAGGATACATTTGAAATACTGTATTTCATTGAATCTTTAATGCCACTGATTATAAGATGTATTATTATTTTCTGTATTACTAAGAAAGAAAAATGCTTCCTATTGAACTGACAGGCCATTGATTATAAAATGCAACCCAGTTTCAAAGATGTTAATGTGAAAAACTATAGCTTACACTTGATGAATTATGGTAATATAACCAACCACCTTAAATTTACATAAGACTTTGTAGAAAGCACTTATACATATGTCATCTGGTTTTATCCTCAAACTGAAACTAATCTGTGAGGTGGACTAAATTATCTCATTTTCAGATGGAAGAACTGAGTTTCACAGAGATTACATATTCTCTCAGCATTGTATACTAGTGAACTAGGGTCTCAGGCCCACATATTCTTACTCTAAGACTTGTGGCATGATTGATGGTGTCACCTCCCCCAAACCCATACAGCTACACAACTATACAATTATTTGGCCTAAATTTTTCTCTCTGTTGCCTAATGTACGTATTTCATATTTAGACTTCGCCCTTTTTCATATGCTGTTCACATGTCTTGATTTTGAAAGTTTTGAGTGCCGTTAACATGGTTAATGTATGTTTTACTATTAAATAATGTGTGACTCTGCTAATATATGAATTGTTTTAATTCAGGGTTGCCTTACCACTATATATAATATCATTGGTGATTTAATATATGTTTTGAAGTGGTTTATTTGTTTCTATCTGACTAGGTAAAATGTTCAGGAATGGTTATGAATTGAGATCCGTGAAGTGATCCAGAGAAGGCTGATTAAGTGTTTGTCTGTAGCTGTACTGTTCTTGGTGAATCAAGGTCATATCCCCTTCTTTTCCAGGTGGTGGCTAATGCCGTAGCAGCATTATCTGAAATCAGTGAGTCTCACCCAAACAGCAACTTACTTGATCTGAACCCGCAGAACATTAATAAGCTGCTGACAGCCCTAAATGAGTGCACTGAATGGGGCCAGATTTTCATCCTGGACTGCCTGTCTAATTACAACCCTAAAGATGATCGGGAGGCTCAGAGGTCAGTCTGTTTTCCTGGCTACTTTCTGATAGTCTTGCCTGATTCTGTAAGTTCTAGAGTCTGGTATTAGAATAAATCAGTTGAGGAAGGTCAGTGGCTTCTAGGGTAGATGTTGCTATCTCCAAGGTATTTTCTCATTGGATTTAGGAATATTTTAGGTGGTGGAATAAACTATGCAAAACTGTTTCTAAGAAATGTATGTTTTTCATACAGTTACTTCTGCTAAAATCTTTCTTATTGTCTTACATCTCCCATGCAACAGCTCTTGGCCATTTGGCCAGCAAAGATTATTGAGTATCTCTCTTTGGAGTGACAGATTTTTCATTCTATTAGATACATAGAAAGTAGCTTCATATTAGTTATCGAGCTGACCTGTATGTATAATTCAGTATGAGAGAGAGTATGTTAAAGTCAGCAAAATATATCCTGCTTTCCATTAGATATGGAAACCATGTCAGTCTGAATTTGAAGATTTTAGAAGGCACACCTAGATTGTTCTGCTCAGCCTGTTACCATGTAATGTTGCAAATTTTCTTTAGTTATTAGAAATTGACTACTAAATTTCATCTACACATACATACATTTTAGTTTACAAAGTTGGAATTATCTCTAATTTTTATTGAGCATTTTGTATATGCAGGCACTGTACTAGGCAAAGTACTTCTGAAGAAATGTTGACTCTTCATTAAAGTTGGTATATTTTAATTATGGTAGATAAGAACTGGTCTGGCTGAAGCTGATTTCCAAGCTACTAGAATGTAAGTGATCTTCACTTATCTGGGAAATAGTCCCTCTAGACTGAACTAAAGCTCACTCTGATAGTTTCTTTCCATCATTGAAAGTACAAATACAGTCTGGAAATTACTGAGAATTACTGTTTTCTTCTGTTGGCCATTGACATCACATTCATTCATTCACTCAGCAAATATTTATTAAGCGCATACTATGTGCTAGGCAGTGTTCCTAGGCCCTGAGGATACAACAGTGAACAAAGTCATGGCCCTCTGGGATCACTTATTTGAAGGTTGGGGGTAGGAATATATAACATGTATAGATAGTATAATATATCATATGTATAGATAGTTTAATATGTAATATGTGAGATGGTGATAAGTACTAACAAGAAAGTAAAGTAGAGAGTGCCGTTATCTAAGAAATCTAAGAAATGCTGGACATTTGGGGGTGGGGGGTTGTATTTTATTTTTAAAAGATGGCCAGGGAAGGCCTCACTGAGAAGGTGGCATTTGTATAAAGACCCAAAGGAAGTCAGGAATAGGAGGAAGAGAGAAACACCGCCTATTTATCTTGTTTCTTTAATACAGTAAGTTAGCTACTCATGTTGCCCAAGCTATCAAAATTGGATTAATTTCTAAAGAACCCTCAACAGATAATTAAATATCTACCATTTTATGAGGCATGTAAGTGTAGGTGGCAGGGGCTGGGAGAGCAGGGAGATGGGAAAATATAGTAGTGGTGTCCTGCTATTTAAAAAACAAACCCTTTTCAGAGAGTCCCTTATTCTCATTATCCTCAAGACAGGAGATTGGATTGTTTTCCCTACCAACCTGCCTCCTTCTGTATCTTACAATGAAATCTTCAGCCATAACTGGGTTGCTGGCACTTCCTATGAAATAACTCTCAGAATGCTTAATTTGACTTCCTATAGGTTGAGTAGAAATGGGCTGAGAGGCAGGGAGCCCTAACATAATATGGGGAGACAAAGAGGACTATAAAACAAGAAGGTAAATGGTGTGAGCTCAAGCGTCTTGGGTAATGCTAGTTTCTTTCCAGTTTGAACATCCCTTATTGCTGGTTTTCTGAAGTCTTCTGATGTCCCTGCTCTGCCTGTAGTTTGCTGAGAATGAGGCTTCTGCATTGTCGGATCCCAGTTTTACCTAAGCATAGAGCTTTGACTTTTCTAACTAATTCTTGAATTTTTTGATACTTGGGCCATTAGACTCTGACATATTACCTTATAGAATGAATTCAGCAAAGAAATTATAATTCATGATACTAATTTTCATTCTTTGCCCTCAGCATATGTGAGCGGGTAACTCCCCGGCTATCCCATGCCAACTCAGCAGTGGTGCTTTCAGCAGTAAAAGTCCTAATGAAGTTTCTAGAATTGTTACCTAAGGATTCTGACTACTACAATATGCTGCTGAAGAAATTAGCCCCTCCACTTGTCACTTTGCTGTCTGGGGAGCCAGAAGTGCAGTATGTCGCCCTGAGGAACATCAACTTAATTGTCCAGAAAAGGTTGGAAAATAGTGAAGTGTTGATTAAAGTCTTTGTGATTTTGCATTAAGCTTAATAATGTTAATGTTAATTAGGCTAGTGTTAATCTCTTTTTAATATATGGAAATGAAAATGTTATATGGCAGAACAACTTGCTTGCCTAGCACCAGGAGGCTAACAGTTGATATCACAGTATTTCTATAATAAATGCCATGTGTTGCTGCACAGTCCAGTTTGTTTTCTGAAGGGTCTCTTTCTGATACACTGTCTAGTGCCTGGTTGATATGGTTCACGTTGTAGTTTAGAGCCAGATTGTTGTTCTTTTAGCAGTACTTCATGGAAACGTGTGCCCTGATGCTTAAAAAGGATAAAAATAATCTGCCAAGTGGAACTGATAAGAATAGAGGCATATAGAGGAAGTTTATGCATTTTTTTTTTTTTTTCCTGAGTGGAGCGAGAGGAGAGCAGAGAGGCACAGATTAGGTATTAATACAGTCTCAGAAGGGTGTATCAGTATATGCCTTCACCTTCCTTTCTTCTGTTTCTGTGTACCCTAGGCCTGAAATCTTGAAGCAGGAAATCAAAGTCTTCTTTGTGAAGTACAATGATCCCATCTATGTTAAACTAGAGAAGTTGGACATCATGATTCGTTTGGCATCTCAAGCCAACATTGCTCAGGTCAGACTTTATGCAGACTCAAGTTGATAATGATTTAGCTCTTAAGGTCTGGCCTTTAAAGAAGCTAGGCTGTGAGATTGCTATTTGAGAATCCTTAATGATTAACCACTTCCTCCATTTAACAGGTTCTGGCAGAACTGAAGGAATATGCCACAGAGGTAGATGTTGACTTTGTTCGAAAAGCTGTGCGGGCCATTGGACGGTGTGCCATCAAGGTGGAGGCAAGTGTCTGATGGTAGTTAGGATCATGTATTGGGGATTCTGAGAGTTCTCTTCACTTTTTTCTTTAAAATAATTTTTAAATTTATCAAACTAATAAAGCACACCATTTAAATGTTAAATAATTTTTGATGGAAAGCAGCTGTCTCTGGTCCCTCCCTTCCCTACCTAGACTCTCTTCTCAGAGGGAATAATTTTTTTTTTTTTTTTTTTTTTTTTGAGACGGAGTCTCGCTGTGTCGCCCAGGCTGGAGTGCAGTGGTGCGATCTCGGCTCACTGCAAGCTCCGCCTCCCGGGTTCACGCCATTCTCCTGCCTCAGCCTCCCGAGTAGCTGGAACTACAGGCGCCCACCACTACGCCTGGCTAATTTTTTGTATTTTTAGTAGAGACAGGGTTTCACTATATTAGCCAGGATGGTCTTGATCTCCTGACCTCGTGATCCGCCCGTCTCGGCCTCCCAAAGTGCTGGGATTACAGGCCTGAGCCACCATGCCCAGCCTAACCAGTACTTTATAGCAACAAAAGGAGGCAGATGTGTGTCAGAGGATCTTCTATGAAATACCTGCTACTAATTGGCCTTCTTTGTTTTTTTCAATTTAGTGCTGCTTTATGTAGTTTCTGTTGATAAATCATTTAGTAGACTGGCTATTACAGCAAGAAGTTAGCTGATCCTGGGTTCTATTCCTGGTTCTGCTAGCTCACTTGATTCAGATGTTTAATATGTTTGTTTCTCTTCATTGGAGAAATGGGAAGGTCTTTTTATTGGATCTTGATACGTTACATCTTTTTTATTACCACTATCACCACACATCACAACTTGTTTTTCTTTTCTTTTTACATTAACATATCTTACTAGCCGTGTACTTAGTATTAATATAGATAATTTTCAGAGAGATTTTGGTAGCCTAAGAGTAAGGTGGTTTTGTTCTCTTCACTAGTGTACATAGCCATCTCTTCTGTGAGACTGCCATTGTCTTATGACCTCTCTGACAAAGCTATAAACAGTAATACAAAAATTATATCTTATTCTGAAGTTAAGAGACTTTCTAGCCCTGGAATTACTAGAAAGTGTTCTCAAAGCATCTAGATTCCTCAAGACTGTTAGTCATGTATTGTGACTAATGGAAAGGTTCTCCATAGTCTTCTGGAAAAGACTTCTGATGACTTTCACTTCTTCCTTTGACTGAGCGTGCTTTGGTGGGAGTATGACAGGATGTGAGGAATGAGCTTTCTCAGGACACTTAAGGTCACCCTTCAGGAATCCTGTCTTATCTAGTGCTCTCATCTCAGATTACCCGGATTTACCTTAGAACTTTTCCTATAACTGTTTCAGCCATGAAGGTTTTCAGTTTGGTTTCAGTTTGACAGAGTTGCCAAGCCAAACAGTTAATTGGGCCAGGAGAGGCCATGATTGCCGGTTTGCACTGACTCATCCATGGGACAAGAATCAGCAGCATAAGAATTGTAATGAACTTTCTGTATAGCTTTGGGAAGCAACAAGCTGTTGAGCAAATAAATAGCACTGAAAAAGCAATCCTATAGTACTATTTTTTGTTCAGTAACTTTTGCCTATTTCTTTCAGGGGTAAACATACTCCTGGTCCTTTTCAGTTTTAAAAAGGGTAGAGGTAAAGGCATTAGGTTAAGAGCAGGAGTTCTTCACTTCCTAGTCTTCTGTTTTTTTTGTGGTTACTATTTCTAATTTTTATATATTAGAATAAAATACTGGTTTGTGTGTCATTCTTAAAGACAAAAAATATATTTTTCCTATTAGGAAAACCATATTTGTTTACTATATAAAATTATAGAACAAGTTAAACAAAAAATAGAGTACCCCACCTCCCATGTCTTCTGTTTCACCTTCTCAGATATGCAGTGGACGTGATCTGGTAGACGTCATTTTATATCCTTGTTTATATAGTATTCTATACAAAGATGTATTTTTTAATAAAAATGAAATCATTCCACAAATGCTATTTATTTACTTTGTTTTATACTCTACTTTTTTTTTTTTTTTTTTGGCATGCTCTATCATGGACATTGATCCAAGTTATAAAGAAAAATTTATGTCATCTTTAGTTTCTATAGACATAATGTGTGATTACTTGATAACTTACTGAATTTGTAACTTTATCCGTTATTATAGGACCTTAAAGTTGTTTCTACTCTTTTTCCAAATGTTGGTATAAGGAGTATCCTTGCAGCTAAATCTTTGAACTCTAGTTGAAGTGAATGTTTTTTCATAACAGTTATGCTTATTAGCCATTTGGGACTTGCTCACTCATGTCCTGTGCACCTTTTTCCGATATGTTATCTTTTCCACATTGTTGTTTTAAAGTCTTTTGTAATTGGGATGTTAACCCTTCTTTTAGTTAGCATTTGTTTTCTCAGTTTGTTGTCCTTTAGATTTCTTTTGCTCTCTTGATTCACAGAAGTTTAGATTTTTGTATCAGCTTTTCTCAGTCAGTTTTTTTCCTCAGTGGCACACTTAGAAAATTGTGCTTCACCTAAAGTTATATAAAATTCACCTTTTTTTTTTTTTTACTTCTATGGCAGTGATTTTGTCTTATATGTTTTTTGGGGGGTAGATGGGGAAATGGAGTCTTGACTTGTTGCCCAAGCTGGAGTGCAGTGGCGCAATCTGAGCTCACTACAACCTCCGCCTCCCGGATTCAAACGATTCTCCTGCCTCAGCCTTCCCAGTAGCTGGGATTACAGGCATGCGCCACCATGCCTGGCTAATTTTTGTATTTTTAGTAGAAACAGGGTTTCACCATGTTGGCTATGCTGGTCTCAAACTCCTGACCTCACATGATCCACCCGCCTTGGCCTTCCAAAATGCTAGGATTATAGGTGTGAGCCACTGGGCCCAGCCCTTGTTTTATATGTTTAAGGGTAATTTTAATCAACTGGGAAATAATTTTAGTGAAAGATATGAGTAGAGTGGATCAAACACCAGAACACATTGTTCTTTCCTTACTGTTACGAAATGTTGTCTTTATCATATATTGAATTTTGGATGTGTATTTCTGTTTCTGGACTTTTTGTATATACAATGATTGGATGTTTACTTGTGTTCCTCTGCCATACTGCTTTAACGGTAGTTTTTTTTAAATCAAAAGCAGTATGATTGAGATGATAATTTTTTTTGAAAATTAATATCCCTGACATAAATGTTTTTCAAATGTTATACATCATGAAGAACATCCTTTTATTTGTATTCATTTTAATGATAATACTAAGGATTTACTAAATATGAACTTTATATCAAACACTGTGCTAAGCACTTACTTGTATTACTAATTTATGGTAATTCAATGCTTACAGTGGCCCATATTCTACATACTACATAATTTATTAATATAACAATTATAATATTAATAAATATAGCATATTTAAATTTTTCCAACTGTTTTGCTGTTGCAATAACAGCAAAGGAGTTAGTAGCTGAAAATGAATAAAATAGAAAACATAAATAGAATCAGAAGAAGGACGAAACTACATAAAAGACTGCAGAATCGGCCGGACGCGGTGGCTAACACCTGTAATCCCAGCACTTTGGGAGGCCGAGGTGGGCGGATCACGAGGTCAGGAGATTGAGACTATCTGGTCAACGTGATGAAACCCTGTCTGTACTAAAAATACAAAAATTAGCTTGGCTTGGTGGCCCATACTTGTAATCCCAGCTACTCAGGAGGCTGAGACAGAATCGCTTGAACCAGGAAGTCGGAGGTTGCAGTGAGCTGAGATTGCGCCACCGCACTCAGCCTGGTGACAGAGCGAGACTGTCTCAAAAAAAAAAAAAAAAAAAAAAAAAAAGGCTGCAGAATCATTTCATGGTACAACAGAACCATCCTATATATAACTTCATATAAATGATCTCAAGGTGTAATTTTATTTTTATTAAATTGCTTGTAGTGGTTTCGATTGTTATAGTACTTCTAAAGATTTTATTACAGAAATTTTCAGGTATACAATAAAGTAAAACTGAATAATGAGATCTTGTGTAGTCATCACCCATCTTGAACAAATACTGATGTTACTGTTTCTGTTTTATCTTCTCCCTCTTCCTCTTCCTTCAGGTGGGTGGGATGCTAATACAAGTCCCATATATCATCTTACTCAAGTAGTCCAGTGTGTATATCTAAGAGACAAGATACTTTAAAAAATATATTATCACATTACCATGCCCAGCAACTAACAATAATTATTAATTTTATTGAATACTCAGTCCGTGTTCAATTGTCCCTAATTATGTAAAAACGTCTTTTTTACAATTTGTTTGTGCAAATGAAAATCTAAATACGGTCTAGGCTAGGCGCAGTGGCTCACACCTGTAACACTAGCACTTTGGGAGGCCGAGGTGGGCGGATGGATCACTTGAGGCCAGGAGTTCGAGACCAGCCTGGCCAACACAGTGAAACGCTGTCTCTACTAAAAATACAAAAATTAGCCGGGCGTGGTGGTGCACGCCTGTAATCCCAGCTACTTGGGAGGCTGAGGCAGGAGAAACACTTGAACCTGGGAGACAGAGGTTGCAGTGAGCCAAGATCATGCCACTGCATTCCAGCCTGGGCAACAGAGTGAGACCGTATCTCAGGTCTGCACATTGCATTTGAATAATATGTCTCTTAAGCCTTTTTACTTACTTATTTTGGTGCCAGATATTGAAGGAACTGGGTCATTAGGCTTATAGAATTTCCCAGAGTCTGGATTTGGCTGGTTGTATCTTAGTGATGCTATTCTATCTATTCCTCCATCCTCTTTAGATAATTAAATCTGGAGGCTTGGTAATTTTCTTGTTCAGAATTTTTAGCAAGAATACCTATTAGGTGATTCGCTGTACTTCCTGTTATATCTTATCAGGAGGCATATAATGGGGTGACCCATTATAGTACATTGTAATATATGACAGGCTGGTCCTTGACTTTTAGGATCTCTGTTCTGGTATCTCTCTCTTTAAAAAATGATCACTTATAGTTTCTGTACATTTGTTTTTTCACTTGTGTTCTCTCATATTATCTTCATTAATAAAAGATTAACAGATAAAACTCCATTTTATAGATTAATTGTAGGCTATGGAAAATTGTTGTTTATCTAATGCCATAGACTTTTAAGTTTCATAGCCCCAAAATTGGTAAATTGTCGAGTACTACAGTACTTTGGAGTTTTTTGGATCACGCGTAACTTTGAAAATGTAATGGAAGTTGTAGACCCACTCACTGGAAAATATGCTTGACAGCTCCTACAAAATTGGGCGATTTCATTTCAATAGGTTTAAAGACACCCTCTACTATCTCCACTCATCCATGAACTTCAGTTAAAGACCTCCTACTTTGGCTTATTCTTTAATTCTTATTCTTTCCTCCTATGATGGCTTATTCTTCTTATTTCTATCTCCTGGCTGTCCAAGATGGGTGTGTGTGTTTCTCTGTTTCTGGACTTTTTGTATATACAGTGATTGGATGTCACTCCTACTCCTCTGCCATACTACTGTCATGGTAGTTTTTTTTGGTGGGGTTGGGGGCGTAGTCTCGCTCTGTCAGCCAGGCTGTAGTGCAGTGGCACGATCTCAGCTCACTGCAACCTCTGTCTCCCGGGCTCGAGCAGTTCTTCTGCCTCAGCATCCCAAGTAGCTGGGATTACAGGAATGTGTGACCACGCCTGGCTAATTTTTGTAATTTTAGTAGAGATGGGGTTTCACCATGTTGGCCAAGCTGGTCTGGAACTCCTGACTTCAGGTAATGCACCCACCTCTCGCCCTGCAAAGTGCTGGGATTACAGGCATGAGCCACTGCACCTGGCTATAATGGTAGTTTTTTTTGTTGTTGTTATTGTTTTTGAGACAGAGTCTCGCTCTGTCAACCAGGCTGGAGTGCAGTGGTGCGATCTCGGCTGACTGCAACCCCTGCCTCCTGGATTCAAGCAGTTTTCTACTTCAGCCTCCCAAGTAGCTGGGATTACAAGCGCCTGCCACCACACCTGGCTAATTTGTGTATTTTTAGTAGAGACAGGGTTTCACCATCTTGGCCAGGCTGGTCTTGAACTCCTGACCTCGTGATCCAGCTACCTGAGCCTCCCAAAGTGCTAGTGATGGGATTACAGGCATGAGCCACAGCACCTGGCCTTTGTTTGTTTGTTTTGAGATGGAATTTCGCTCTTGTTGCCCAGGCTGGAGTATAATGGCTCGATCTTGGCTCACTGCAACCTCCGCCTCCCAGGTGCAAGCAATTCTCCTGTCTCAGCCTCCCAAGTAGCTTGGACTACAGGCATGCGCCATCATGCCTGGCTAATTTTTTTGTATTTAGTAGAGACAGGGTTTCACCATGTTAGTCAGGCTGGTCGCAAACTCCTGACCGCAGGTGATCCACCCGCCTCGACCTTCCAAAATGCTGGGATTACAGGCATGCGCCATGCCACCAGGCCTTGGCAGTATGGTTGAGATGATAATTTCCTTTGAAAATTAATATCCCTGACATAAATGTTTTTCAAATGTTTATACATCATGAGGAATATCCTTTTGTTTGTATTCAAAGGATTCATTTGAACTGATTCATCTATCCGTTCAAATAATGAATGAAACTGCATCATATAGCTTGGTATCTAGCCTCTAGTGTAGCTTGGTCCAATTAAGTGCCTGATCTTTTAGTTTAGTTTAGTTGATGCACCTGCATGTTTCAAAATTTTTATGTTGAGGTGGTGTTATCGCATAGATCATCTGACTTCTCATTTTTTGTATTCTTCCCAGCAATCTGCAGAGCGCTGTGTAAGCACATTGCTTGATCTAATCCAGACCAAAGTGAATTATGTGGTCCAAGAAGCAATTGTTGTCATCAGGGACATCTTCCGCAAATACCCCAACAAGTATGTCCAAATACTTTTAGCCCTGTTTCTCAAATTACTTAGAAAATGTTTAAGTAAGGCACTTTGAAATTGCCTAGGTAAGAATTACTCTTTTGAATGTTCCTGGTTATAATAGGATACTTTATTAAAAATTGGAAACATGAAATGGTTAGTACAGGGATTAAAACCTGAGTTTTCACTTTGCTTGCTTTCTTTAGGAAGAATTGAAACTCTGTCTGAGTATGCATTGTCTATTGACATATTTTAAAGTTAACCAGATTCTTTGATGGCAAAGTTACTGTTAAATAGGATATCTATATTCTAGGTTGTTTAGGCATACTCTCAGTTTATACTTGTTATCCAGACATAATTAATGATTGTGTACCTTTTCTTCTCAGAAATGTATAAGTTTGGATGATATATAGCACCCTACCATAAAAGCCAGGAAGGTAACAGCTCTGCTATTCACTTTGCATGTTACCTACTACATTGTAGAGAATTACAGAACATATAACAGATTATCAGTCTCATGCCTTTTCTGAAGTATTTTAGTTACTGTCATACAGATATTTAAAATAATCTACATTTTCACTTCACAAGTTTTTCAGATTGAGGCCTCTTAGTATATGCAGCAAAAAATACTTTTTTAGATTTGATTTTTGAAAACAAGTAATTAAGGAACCTGAAAATGAAATAAGAGCAGGTTTTGTAAGCATCTTAAATCTCATTTTGCCTTATACTCATAGAGATACCTTGTGCTAAAGTTTCTGATTGTCTTTTTTTTTTGAGACAAGAGTCTCACTCTATTGCCCAGGTGAGTGCAGTGGTGTGATCTCGACTCACTGCAACTTCCACCTCCTAGGTTCAAGTGATTCTTCTGCCTCAGCCTCCCAAGTAGCTGTGATTACAGGTGCATGCCACCATGTCCGGCTCATTTTTGTATTTTTAGTAGATACAGGCTAGTCTCGAACTCCTGAGCTCAGGTGATCCATCCACCTCGGCCTCCCAAAGTGCTGGGATTACAGGTGTGAGCCACCATGCCCGGCCCGCTTCTGATTGTCTTTAAAGATAATGTTAAATGAAACAGCTTGTAGTAATTTAGCTTAGTGGTGGGCTCAAGAATTAGTAGATATATTTTGGCAAGGTAGTGGTTTATTAAGCATTGTGTATATTTTTAAAAATTTTAGAAATAGTTCTTTTGGAAAGAGAACCACGTACTTTTTGACTCCCAATAAAGAAGAGGGTCAGTCTCTAAACTTTTTTTTTTTTTTTTTTTGAGACAGAGTCTCACTCTGTCACTCAGGGTGGAGTGCAGTAGCGTGTTCTCAGCTCACTGCAACCTCTGCCTCCCGAGTTCAAAGATTCTCCTGCCTCAGTCTCCCGAGTAGCTGGATTTACAGGTGCCTGCCACCACACCCGGCTAATTTTTGTATTTCTAGTAGAGACAGGGTTTCACCATATTGGCCAGGCTGGTCTCCAACTCCTGACCTCAAGTGATCCACCCACCTCGGCCTCCCAAAGTGCTAGGATTATGGACGTGAGCCACCATGCCCTGCCTAAACTTTTTTTAATTAACTTTTGTTTGTTTGTTTTCAAACAGGATCTCACTGTGTTGCCCAGGCTGGACACAGACTCCTGGGCTTACGTGATCCTGTTGCCTCAGCCTCTCTAGTAGCTAGGATTACAGGCCTGTGCCACTGTGCCTGACATTTAAACTTATTGATTGAGGGTGAAGATGTGTATCTGAATGTGATTGGTGGGGAAATGTGTCCATTTCTGGTTTATGGTTAATAAGGAGTTAGGATGGTTTACTTTTAAGAAAGCAATCAAGAGCCTGGTTTAATCAGTAGAAGTAGGCAGATACTTAGTTAAGTGTACTATTTAGTTGTCCGCATCTAATTTATTATACAGAGTCATTCTAATGGTTAAAACTACATTAGCCAAGGAGATGGATTCAACATGGTAAGCCTGAGAGAGCAATAGATACGTAAAAATAAGTATTTGAATTACTTCTTTCTTTGGAGAAATAAGTCATTAGTACAGGTACCTTTAGAAGAACTAACATAAAGAAAGATCTCTTTTATAAAAAGGAGAGATAAGTGGATTAAGGGACAGATTGACCATTTCTCGTCTGGATACCGTTGTTGTCTAACTTCATTTTGCCTAAAAATAAAGTGGAATTTCTATTCCTCTCTACCGTGAAGGCAAAATGGAACAATAGGAAAATTTTCTAATCTACATATATGAAAGATTGTTACAAATACAAGGTAGTGGTATTATCTTACACCACGGGTTAATTTTTCCTTGTAAAAAGAACAGATGGCAGTGTGGCTCACACCTGTAATTTCATCACTTTGGGAGACCAAGGCGAGAGGATCACTTGAGGCCACAAGTTTGAGACCAGCTTGTCAACATAGCAAGACCCCCACCTCTACCAAAAAAATTTTAAAGTTAGCTGAGTGTGGTGGCACTCAATTGTAGTCCTGGCTACTCAGAAGACTCAGGAGGGAGGATCGCTTGAGCCCAGGAGTTTGAGGTTACAGTGAGCTGTGATTATGCCACTGCACTCTAGCCTGGGTGACAGAGTGAGACCCTGTCTCAAAAAACAAAACAAAAGAACATCTGATGAATTTTTATAAAGGTTTTAAGGTCTAGATCTTAAAAAATAATTGAAGGGAAATTTAAGGCATTAACATTTTCTGACTTAAAACCTGTACGTTCTCTTCACTAAAAGCTTTTACAGTTTGGTGGTTTGGTTTAGGGTTCCTTGTTTGTGGTTTTGCCTTTAGCCTTCACTTTTAAATATAGTTCTTAGTTTGGCCCTCAATAACCATAGTTCATTTTTTTCACATCAGGTATGAAAGTATCATTGCCACTCTATGTGAGAACTTAGACTCGCTGGATGAGCCAGATGCTCGAGCAGCTATGATTTGGATTGTGGGAGAATATGCTGAAAGAATTGACAATGCAGATGAGTTACTAGAAAGCTTCCTGGAGGGTTTTCACGATGAAAGCACCCAGGTAAGTTCTTGTCTCTTGTCTTTCCTAGTGGTTTTAGATGTCTTTGGGGAGATTTCAGAGAAAGCAAAGGTTATAGGCAGTTTCTTCTATGTCTATATTTATATATAGTATGTTCATTTTTCTGCCAACAGGGATGTCCCTTTTCAGTTTTACTGATTTTTTGTTTTTGTTTTTGAGACAGAGTCTCTCTCTGTTGTCCAGGCTGGAATGCAGTGGCAGAATCTTGGCTCACTGCAATCTCTGCCTCCTAGGTTCAAGCAATTCTCCTGCTTCAGCCTCCCCAGTAGCTGAGATTACAGGTGTGCACCACCACACCCGGCTAATTTTTATATTTTTAGTGGAGACAGGGTTTCGCCATGTTGGTCAGGCTGGTCTTGAACTCCTGACCTTAGGTGATCCACCCATCTCGGCCTCCCAAAGTGCTGGGATTATGGGCATGAGCCACCACGCCTGGCCAGTTTTACTGAATTTTTTTTTTTTTTTTTTTGAGACAGTTTCACTCTGTTGCCAAGGCTGTAGTGCAGTGGCAGGATCTTGGCTCACTGCAACCTCTGCCTCCTAGGTTCAAACGATTCTCCTGCCTCAGCCTCCCGAATAGCTGGGATTACAGGCATCCACCATCACTCCCGGCTAATTTATTGTATTTTTAGTAGAGACAAGGTTTCACCATGTTGGCCAGGCTGGTCTTGAACTCCTGACTTTAGGTGATCCACCCACCTCGGCCTCCCAAAGTGCTGGGATCAGAGGTGTGAGCCACCGTGCCAGTTTTACTGATTTCTAATGTTAAAAACCTACATAACTCAGACCAGTAGTTCTCAAACTTCAGTAAGCATTATTAACACCTGGAGGGCTTTTTAAAGCACATGTTGCTGAGCTTCACCCTGACAGTATCTGACTCAGTAAGTCTGAGATGTGCCTAAGTATTTGTATGTTTTACAAGGTTCAGGGTGATGCTGATGCTGCTGTTAATCCAGAACCGCACTTTGACAACCACTGGCTTAGAGCAGTAGTTACCACTACTTTTTTATTTTCTGTCACCTAAAAATGACTACACTTTTCTGTTAGTAATGGCTGTGGCTCATTACAGCAGGGATTTTTCATTTGAGGCTGTGGTGAGGTTTGAAAAGATTATCTTTGAATGAAAATTCTGAGACTGCTTCTCACTTTCCCCTACCAACATTAGAGCCACGGGACCAGGAAGCCGATAAATTATTAAGCCCTTTTTTCTTGGCATTTGTACTCAAAGCAAATAGAAAATTATACATGTAATCTACCATAGCAATTTTAATAGACCTAATTCAAGGAGTATGTACAAGTCAATAGCTTTGTGGTTTAGCATCCAACTCTTAATAGGCTGTAACCTGACATAATTCTACTGTCCTGGCTGTTGCCCCAGTATGACAGATGATTCCATAATTCCCCCCAAATTGTAGCTTTTGGTAGAAGTAAATAATGAAGGACTTGCTCAAGAGCCAATATTATCACCATCAGTATGTTAACATATACTTTAAGAAATGTAAGCCAGGCTCAGTTACTCACGCCTGTAATCCCAGCGCTTTGGAAGACTGATGCAGGAGAATTGCTTCCAGCCAGGAGTATGAGACCAGCCCTGGCAACATGGCAAGACTACCTCTCTACAAACAATACAAAAACAAAAACAAAATTAGATGTAGTGGCTTGCACCTGTAGTCCTAGCTACTTGGGAAGCTGAGGCAGGAGGATTGCTTGAGTCCAAGAGTTTGAGGCTACAATGAGCTATGAATGTGCAGCCTGGGCAGTAGAGGGAGACCTTGTCTCAAAATAATAATAGTAATAATAATAAACACAGGTAACTATCTGGCTTAGAAACAAGCAATATTTTGTGCCAAAAATGCATTTTGAGGATAAAAGGATAGAGTTTTCAGTTGAATACCTTTGTATTTCCCACGAATACTTTTGACTGCTCTTGTTGATATTGAGTTTCAGCCTTTTGTCTCTTAACCAAAATCAGAAAGGCTCCATGGTAATTCATAGTTGGGGAAACACCACTTTGGAGATGATGGCAGGGAATAATGCCAGTGCCGTTCTTTCACTGTATCACAAATTATGTCTGTTTAGGTGCAACTCACTCTGCTTACTGCCATAGTGAAGCTGTTTCTCAAGAAACCATCAGAAACACAGGAGCTAGTCCAGCAGGTCTTGAGTTTGGCAACACAGGTAAGAAATCTGGAAAAAGAGAGATGTTGATTTGTCTTGTTTCAAATTGTAGGAAATTATGAAACTCTTCCTAGGGGATTCATTTGGGGAAGTTTTGTTTGAAGGAAGTATGACCTTTAGATCTTGTTAAAATATTAAAACAATGCCTTTTAACTTGTTCAGCTGAATTGTAGCTAATTGTATGGCTTTTAAATGAGTTGACTGACTCTACTTTTCATATTTCATGAAAATTGAACCTAGACTCTTAGTTTAGTGAAGGACATACTTAGATGAAAATGACATGGTCTGATAGTACCTGCTTCACTGTGACTTCATTTCAGCTTTCAAATGAAAGTACCATGTGCAGATAAAAGATGCCTGAGCAAAGTTTCATTCATTGTTCTACCTTCCAGAGTGTTTGCCTTTCTCTTGGAAATTAAGTGCTTATGCTGCTTCCTTGAATTATTTGATATATTTGGATCTCCTTGGAATTACTTGATTTTTTTGGTCAGAAGAAAAGAAGTTTAGATGGATTCTGATCTCAGGAAAGTGGCAGCTGGCCTTAAAGATCAGGTCATTATATTAGATCCACAGAAATCAAAATAATTAGGTTTTCTAGTATAACTGGTATAATGATCATCAGTCCATTCATGATTTAGTAATGTTCTTAATTGGATTTGCTAACAGGCTGGCATTTTAGCAGGCTGTCAGGGTTAAGATGTGTATCTGCAAATGGAATATGATTCAGATATCCAGTTTACCATTTTTCTCTCTTTCTCATCCCTTTATACTGGTGCGTAATCAAAATTTAAAACCCTTTCACAGTACTTTGCCTAGTTCTGAGCCATAATTTTTCCTGTTACTAATTTTACAACTTTAAAAAATTTATTTGTATGAGCTTGTACAACTTTAAAATAATTTATTTGTACAAGCTATTTTGAAGTATTTTAAAAACTTTCTTAAGCATCTTCCTCTGCCTGAAGCAAAGCAATTTATAAGCATCAGTGGTTAATATTAGTATTGAATTGAGTGTTCTGATTTCCTGTGTCTGGATCCTTGATTAACCCATTTGAATCTCTAAGATGAATTCAAAACAATTTCTTTATTCCTCCCACCCCCCCCACTTTTTTTTTTTATTTTTTGCACTCTTTCATGTTTTAATTTTAAACTCCTAAGTCAGGGGTGTGCAATGTTTTGGCTTCCCTGGGCCACGTTGGAAGAAGAATTGAGAATTGTTTTGGGCCACACATAAAACACACTCACAATAGCTGATGAGCCCCCCCAAAAAAAAAATTGCAAAAGAATCTCATAAAGTTTTTTTTTTTTTTTTAAGAATATTTTAAGCCTATTGTCCTTTAATCACCATTTGCTTACACATTGAAATGTAAAACAGGCAAAAGAGAAAGAAGGAAGAAAGGAGGGAAGGACGGAGGGAGAAAATTGAGAGAGAAACAAAGATAAAAGAAAAAAGAGAGAAGAAAGAAGGAAGGAAGGAAAGGAAGGAAGGAAGAAAGAGAAAGAAAGAGAAAGAAAGGAAAAGAGAAGAAGGATGGAAGAAAGGAAGAATAAAAGAAAAAAGAGAAAGAGAAAGAAGGAAGGAATGAAAGAAGGAAGGAAAGAAAGAAAGAGAGAAGGAATCTCATAAAGTTTTAAGAAAGTTTATGAATTTGATTTGGGTCATATGTGGCCCCAGGTTGGACAAGCTTGCTGTAAGTGGTCACATAGAATGACAGAATTAGAGCAGCTCACATTTGATCAAAACAATTTCTAAAGAGAATTTTGGCCTTTCTTCCTCTCTGCTTACTGTAAATATCCAAGCAAGTATGTTTGGTAGTTTCCTCTGTTTTCACAAGTTCTCAACCCTATCATCATTGTCTGTTAAGGCCTATGTGTTTGTATGTAACAGGCACCATAGGAGAGCTGTATTACGCATTCTGGCCAGATTTCACACTCAGTCTCATTACCTCTTAAGTATTTATCAAAATTTGACTGAGATAAAGTATTTAGGAAGGATTACTTAAAGGATACAACGTAGTGCTGTTCTTACAGATAGTCTGAAATTCACCTCTGAATCAAGCCTTATTAATAGACATCTGGATACCTGTACTGCATTGTTTTTGGCCCCTAATAAAATTGCTTTTACTAAATTACGCGAATACTATCAGTCTGTACTAATAACAGTCGTCATGGAAAACTACCCAATTTGGATCTGTTGTTAGCTTGTTATCAAAGTCATTACTTTATTATGTTTTCTTCTTTGTGAAGCCCCATCAAATTGCTGACAAGTTCTGGAATTTTCTGTGTATCAGTGTAGCATGCCTGATCAGCTTTCTTTTCCATATTGGTTGTTTGAAACCTTAGAATCACATTTAACCATCTCCCATGGAAACTGTGTAGGCCATTGTGGCATGCAGTTTCCTGACTCTAGTTTCAATTAATGCTGTTTAGCCTTAGATGCAATTTTCATAAGCTTCCTAGAACAGGACAGGCTAGAAACTCACTTAATCCTAGCAAGGGTTAGTAAACTATTTCTGTTTTTATAGATGAGGAAACTCAGAGAGGCCTAATTATTGTGGGGCAGAGGTAGAACTCAGACTCAGATATGTCTGGCTCTAAGGTCCATGGTCTTGTCCGCTGTGCTATGCTTCCTCTAGTCTGAAGGTTAAGAATGACTTGGAGAATACATATTCCCTGCCTGAAGCAATATTAAGCATAAGCCCATATGTATATGTGTGTTTGCTAGTTTTGAGGTCTTTGTGGATGATTATTTCATACTATAAATAATAAGCAATTTCTCAAGGCTTGCCTTTTTTCAGTATTGAGTCTAGCTCTGTCACCCAGGCTGGAGTGCAGTGGCATGATCTCGGCTCACTGCAGCCTCCGCCTCCTGGGTTCAAACAATTCTCCTACCTCAACTTCCTGAGTAGCTGGGATTACAGGTGTATGCCACCACGCCCAGCTAATTTTTTTTTTTCAGTAGAGATGGGGTTTCACCATGTTGACTAGGCTGGTCTCGAACTCCTGACCTGAAGTGATCCTCCTGCCTTGGCCTCCCACAGTGCTGGGATTACAGGTGTGAGCCACAGAGCCCACCTGAAGGCTTGCTTTTTCTATCCAATTAATTTTTCTGTCTAATTAATTAAGTCTGAGAAGTTATCATAAAAGAGTAAGTATGCTGCTGGGTGCTGTGGCTCACGCCTATAATTCCAGCATTTTGGGAGGCCGAAGCAGGCGGATCACTTGAACTCAAGAGTTCAACCAGCCTGTGCAACATGGCAAAATCCCATCTCTACAAAAAATACAAAAATTAACTGAGCATAGTGGCACACGCCTGTAATCCCAGCTACTTGGGAGGTTGAGGTGGGAGGATCGCTTGAGCCCAGGAGGCAAAGGTTGCAGTGAGCTGAGGTCGTGCCACTGCACTCCAGGCTGGGTAATACAGTGAGACACTGTCTCGGGAAAAAAAAAGGAAAAAAAGAATAAGTATGCCCATGTAAGTCTTTTCACCTGGTTCTCTTTTTTCCTCAAGTTTGTGAAATAAGAACCTAAATATTTATGGCTGGTGAGTACCAATTTAAGTTTAGGATGCAATGTGGTCTGCTGAATTGTGTTAACTTAATTGGGTAGTGAGGTTCTGATGATGCTACTTCCACTGATTCAGGACATGACTGAGCAAATTTCTTTCATACTGCTTTTCTTCTGTCTCTATAGTAGAGTTAATTAATACTGTTTTTACTTGTGCTGTGAATTAAGTGAAGTATATATACGTGAAATCTTAGTGCTTTTAATTTTAAGTAAAATGGGAGTATAATTAAAAATATTTTTGGGGGGAAAACCCAACTCTTGAATCTGAGGCTTCATTTCAAAAATTTATCATTTTACCTGTTACACAGAAAGTCAATACAGTAGTCGGTTCAAGTCAGTAAAGAATACAAACAGAGGCCGGGCGCGGTGGCTCATGCCTGTAATCCCAGCACTTTGGGAGGCCGAGGTGGGCAGATCATCTGAGGTCAGGAGTTCGAGAGCAGCCTGACCAACATGGAGAAACCCCATCTCTACTAAAAATACAAAATTAGCCGGGCGTGGTGGCATGCGCCTGTAATCCCAACTACTGGGGAGGCTGAGGCAGGAGAATCACTTGAACCCAGGATGCAGAGGTTGCAGTGAGCCGAGATTGCCCCATTACACTCCAGCCTGGGCAACACGACCTACACTCTGTCTCAAAACAAAACAAAGCAAAATAAAACAAAAAAATACCTAGACGTTAGTAATTATTCTTTGTGATACATGGAAGAGAGGTCTTCATGTTTTTCTGTCTATGAACTAGGGGCCACCGTCATCAGAATCACTTGGGCTGCCTGTTAAAAATACTAATTACTAGGCCCTACTTCTGATAGAATGAATCAGAATCTCTGAAGTATGGCCTCTGGGTTCTGCACTTTCAGTGGCATTCCTGGCATGTTAAAATGTTGATGCACATTATAGTTTAAGAATTACTGTTCTAGTGCTGGCCTGGTAAGTATTATTTTGGGAGCTCTTCCCCTGAGGAGGGCCTGTGGGTCTTAGCAGTACAGTAGATCCAAAGCCAAATTATCTGAGTCACCAAACATTTAATGGCAACTTAAGATCACAAAAAGGTCCCGTATTTTTATTTATCTCGGTCTTGACGGTCTGAATTACTGTGGCCTCCATGTAAAATATGAGGTAGTTGGTGAGGGCTGGCTTACAGTAGGACTAACAGGTCATCCCTCAGAACAAACAGAGTTTGAGCAGTAGGAGATTCTTCCCTACTCCTGACTTTTCAGTCTTGGGAAATTTGCACTCATTTCTCATAGGATTGTATTTTTCAAGTTAGTGTCTATTTAGACTTTGATCCAGTAACTCTATCTCCAGCAGTTTGCCATATAGCAGCATTTCGAATAATTTGTGGAGGAACTCTCAAACTTTTTTCATATGTGTATATATATATGTATATATATACACTTTTTTTTTTTGAGATGGAGTCTCACTCCATTACCCAGGCTGCAGTGCAGTTGTGCAATCTCAGCTCCCTGTGGCGGCCTCCTCCACCTCCTGGGTTCAAGTGATTCTCCCTCCTTAGCCTCCCAGGTAGCTGAGATTACAGGCATCTGCCACCATGCCTGGCTAATTTTTGTACCTTTGGTAGAGATGGGATTTTGCCATGTTGGCCAGGCTGGTCTCAAACCCCTGGCCTCAAGTGATCAGCCCACCTCGGCCTCCCAAAGTGCTAGGATTACTGAGCCACCATGCCTGGCTAGATTTTTGAATTTTGTGAATCCCTATGGGAATTTTTCTTTTTTTCTTTTCTTTTTTTTTTTTGAGACGGAGTCTCGCTCTGTTGCCCAGGCTGGAGTGCAGTGGCCAGATCTCAGCTCACTGCAAGCTCCGCCTCCCGGGTTTATGCCATTCTCCTGCCTCAGCCTGCTGAGTAGCTGGGACTACAGGCGCCTGCCACCTCGCCCAACTAGTTTTTTGTATTTTTTTTTTTTAGTAGAGACGGGGTTTCACCGTGTTAGCCAGGATGGTCTCGATCTCCTGACCTCATGATCCGCCCGTCTCGGCCTCCCAAAGTGCTGGGATTACAGGCTTGAGCCACCGCGCCTGGCCGGGAATTTTTCTTTTGGGTCATTTGGTTAAATTGTTTGCATTACATATGGGAGAAATAATTTGAAGAAAAAGCATTTTATTTTGATGAGTATATTATTAAACCATGTATTATAAAGTTGAATACCTTTAAGATATTACTGGTACATAAAGACAAACTGAATTTTCTAAGTTAATAAGATAAATGCAGTGTTTAATTTTGTAATAAAAACCATACTTTACAAATTCTAAAGTACATGGACTTTAAGGACTGCATATATAGCTTAAAGTTTAACATTTAATTTATGTATAAAAAATGTGGGAGAGAGGGGTTGCTTCCCTGACCTGATATTTTGAGAAACTTGTATTCTGCTCTTTTTAAAAAATCAACTTGTTTTTGTTTTATAATGTTTGAGCTTTGTTTTCAAATGAAAATCTAAATAAGGAGGTTTCAGGCTGCTATTTATAAACACTTAGGTGCAATTTAGTCCCTCAACCTCCCCCCCCGCAAAAAAAAACAAAATCAACTAAATTTCTAATTATCACTGTTTCCTTTTTTTAACCCGGGCATTTCAAATACTAGAGACATTTTGATAAGACATTCATACATATACATATACATACATTTCTATTAGAATAATGCAACTTATAAATGTGGTAAAAATTATCTTGAGATAAAATTTACTGTTTTAATAATTTATTAATTTGCTGTATTGCAATGTTCTATATGCTTTTTGTCTTTAACCAACAATCCATTATGAGTGCAATTTAAACAATCTGTGACTGAGAAAAACTATTTGAATCTATATAGTCAAAAATAATCAGGGTAACTGCTGCAGTCGAACTGGATGATAAGGGCCTTAAGTGGCTGAGTCATGAACCAATTCATCTACTCACTTAGAAACTAAAATGGAAGCCCTCAAATTGTCCTATTTTAAAGAAAATATTTTTTGTTTGGTTATGAGTTTTTTGGGTTTTCGGGGTTTTTTTTTGGTTTTTTTTTTTGGTTTTTTTTTGTTTTGTCTTGTTTTGTTTTTGAGACGGAGTCTTACTCTGTCGCCCAGGCTGGAGTGCAGTGGCGTGATCTAGGCTCACTGCAACCTCCACCTCCTGGGTTCAAATGATTCTCCTGCCTCAGCCTCCCTAGTAGCTGGGACTACAGGCATGAGCCACTGTACCTGGTCTGGTTATGAGTTTGAAATACAGAAGTTGAAACAGGGACTTATTGTTGCCTTTAATAAGTTGCTATTGGGGCCGGGCGCGGTGGCTCAAGCCTGTAATCCCAGCACTTTGGGAGGCCGAGACGGGCAGATCACGAGGTCAGGAGATCGAGACCATCCTGGCTAATACCGTGAAACCCCGTCTCTACTAAAAAAAATACAAAAAACTAGCCGGGCGAGGTGGCGGGCGCCTGTAGTCCCAGCTACTCAGGAGGCTGAGGCAGGAGAATGGCCTAAACCCGGGAGGCGGAGCTTGCAGTGAGCTGAGATCCGGCCACTGCACTCCAGCCCGGGCTACAGAGCAAGACTCCGTCTCAAAAAAAAAAAAAAAAAAAAAATAAGTTGCTATTGGAACAACTCCTGCATAAATAAATGCCATCATATAGACATACTTTTGAGGTAGGTACCAGGATATTTATTGCCACTTTATAATGATCACACAAAAAATAAAGAAATAAAACAATAGGCCAGGCACGGTGGCTCATGCCTGTAATCCTAGCACTTTGGGAGCCTGAGGTGGGCGGATGACTTGAAGTCAGGAGTTCGAGACCAGCCTGGCCAACATAGAGAAACCCTTTCTCTACTAAAAATACAAAAATTAACTGGGTGTGGTGTTGCGTACCAATAATCCCAGCTACTTAGGAGACAGAGTCAAGAGAATCACTTGAACCCAAGAGGCAGAGGTTGCAGTGAGCCGAGATCACACCACTGTACCCCAGCCTGGGTGACAGAGCAAGACTCTGTCTCAAAATACATATATACATACATACATACATACATACATACATACATACATACAAACAAATAATAATAAAGGTAGAAAGGGAAAAACGGGCAACAGTCTAAATGTCCCTCAGTAGGGGACTAATATTTAATGGTGCAGTGGACGTTACAGTGGAAAAGTGCAATTGTATACATCAACATGGAGAACAACTTCAAAACAGTATATATAATATGAAACTGGTTTTATATGAAATAAGTGTGTGTGTGTCCCATCTGGACAGATGTACACCACATTACTAATCATGGCTATTTGGGGGATTGGGAGTTGAGATGGAGAAGGGTTGGATAATTGGGGGAGGTTTTTTTTTTATGTCATACACTTATAAATTGTGATGCGGTATGTTTGGTAATAATTTCTTTTTAACCGTGAACATGTATACAATTATTTAAAAACCACCATAGCACAAAACAAGACCACCAAATTCAAGTGTCACTCCTTTTGGAAGCAGTTATGTCTTCTCTTTAACAGTTTTTGATTATTTAGATAATAGTACCTTTCATACTCTATTGAAATAGTTAATATTATGTGAGCTTCTTAAAGTCAGGCAGTGTATTGTTACCTCTTTATTTCCAGGGCCTAGCCAGTGTCTCAATAGGAGGTACTTAATAAATATTTGCATGAAGGAAGAAGGTGTGGGTACAATATATGTAAGATATAATATATGTTATTAATAAGCCTGCTAATATTTAAAGCAGTTAAAACATTCTTTTTTTTTTTTTTCTTTTTCTTTTTCACGGAGTTTTGCTCTTATTGCCCAGGCTGGAGTGCAGTGGAACAATCTCAGCTCACTGCACTCCGCCTCCCGGGTTCAAGTGATTCTCCTGCCTCAGCCTCCTGAGTAGCTGGGATTATAGGCATGTGCCACCTCACCTGGCTAATTTTTTGTATTTTTAGTAGAGACAGGGTTTCACTGTGTTAGCCAGGATGGTCTCAATCTCCCGACCTCAGGTGATCTTCCCGCCTCGGCCTCCCAAAGTGCCGGGATTACAGGCATAAGCCACCGCGCCCAGCCCTAGTTTAAAAAATTTTTATGTTCTAAGGCCGTCTCAACCAGTTAACTTTTACCAGATTAAGCATTAGTTTTCTATTCCTTATTTCTGTTTGAATTTGAGTCTTAGGATTAACCCATCTTAATTTATAGTTACATCCCTTGAAACATTAGAGATTACAGAATTATGACTACATTAGAACCATATTGAGTTAACACATTTGCTTGCTTTTTGAGACAGTCTCACTCTATTGCCCAGTCTGGAGTGTAGCGGTGCAGTCATGGCTCACTGCAGCCTCAACCTCCTGGTCTCAAGTGATCCTCCTCCCTCAGCTTCCTGAGTAGATGGGACTACATGTGCATGCGGCTCTACACCCTGCCCTGCTAATTTTTTTATTTTTATTATTATTATTTTTTGAGACAGAGTTTTACTCTGTTGCCCAGACTGGAGTGCAGTGGCACAATCTCAGCTCACTGCAACCCCTGCCTCCTGAGTTCAAGCTATTCTCCTGCCTCAGCCTGCTGAGTAGCTGGGATTACAGGCACGCGCCACCAAGCCCGGCTAATTTTTGTATTTTTAGTAGAGATGGGGTTTCGCTATGTTGGCCAGGCTGGTCTCAAACTCCTGACCTCAAGCGATCCACCCACCTTGGCCTCCCAAAGTGCTGGGATTACAGACGTGAGCCACCGCGCCCAGCCCGTCCTGCTAATTTTTTATATTTTTTGTAGAAGCAAGGTTTTGCCACGTTGCCCAGGCTGATCTCAAACTCTTGGGTCCAAGTGATCCGCCTGTTTCAGCCTCCCAAAGTGTTAGGATTACAGGCATGAGCTACGAGCTACCACATCCAGCCTGAAATATCTTCTTAATACCCCGTCTGCATAAATCACTACAGCATTGGTTGATAAATCCAGCAGTTTGGGTTTCTGTATGGAGAACAGTTTCATCTCTACCTCCTTGCCTTTGCCTTTTCTTTAGGATTCTGATAATCCTGACCTTCGAGACCGGGGCTATATTTATTGGCGCCTTCTCTCAACTGACCCTGTCACGGCTAAAGAAGTAGTCTTGTCTGAGAAGCCACTGATCTCTGAGGAGACGGACCTTATTGAGCCAACTCTGCTGGATGAGCTAATCTGCCACATTGGTTCTTTGGCCTCTGTGTATCATAAGCCTCCTAATGCTTTTGTGGAAGGAAGTCATGGAATTCATCGTAAACACTTGCCAATTCATCATGGAAGGTAAGAAGGTGTGAACTGTCTTTGAGTGAGAAATGACTCTGTTTAGACAGAGTTGGTCTTCTTTATGCTTTTATAGTCTGGAAAAGAACTTGCTGTACATTTTTGCAAACCTGCTACTGTACAACCCCAGGGAGCTCCAACTGAATACCAGTGACCACATATAAAATGGGTGAAAGACTCCTCTGTGTTCCAATCTAAGAGTACATTATGGCTTTAGAAAATTGTGGTGAAGACCTTCTAAATTGATGAAGTCTGAAAGTTGCTTAAGTCTGCGCTAAGAAGAGAATAGAAATAATCCCATAGTTGAAAACTTGGAAAAAAGCCTGTGTATACATTTAGCCATCTTGACCCTTTACTGTAGCTTTTGTTGAGCCTTATGGAAAGTTAGTAGGTACAACTTATGCTGTAAAACTGTTAATGAAATAATATTTCAGTATTGTTTTATTAAAAAAAAAAAGCCTGACTTCTGTGTGGACTTAGTTTTTCAGTTACCTGTACCTTTTTAAATTGGCCATTTCAACAAGGAAATTGATATGAACAGGCTCTTGGGTAACATGGAGCTCTTACTTTGTAGCTGTCCTAAAGTTCTAATTAGGGAGAAGAAACACTCTAATAAACTCTTATAATGGGTATCTCAGAATCTTTTCAGAATCTGATTCCTTCGTCAATCATAATAGACCTTGATGAAAGTAGGATTTCCTTCCAGAGTAGTTAGAATAATTGGGCTTTTATTAATGAGTGTCTTGTTCGATTGTCTAATGTATATTATTGTTTAAGTGGTTTTGTGAATGGCCAAAGTGTAGTATTTATTGCTTTACAAATTGGTGTGGTCAGCATTTTGGGCTCTATGTAAATAGACTGTGGATACAGACAAATGAAAAAGAAACAGCAACATCCAAGGAGATTATTAATCTTTCATGATTGAGTTGAATCTTTGGTTTTACAGCAGGTGCTATAATTTTAATCCAGAGGAGATATGAGCTTCATAAGGATTAGTCCTTATAGTAAGTTAGGGTGTTTCTCCTTGTCGGCAAGCATGTTTAACATTCTATAGATGAGACTATTTAACTTCTAAGAATTTCTCCCAGTCTGTGCTTCAAGTTTCGTTGTAGATACGGAATTTCTGTTGTAACTTCCCTCTGTAACTGTGTTTGTATCTAGCCTCCTGATAACTTTTAACCCTCACATGGAAGTGGGAAAATGAATCAATAAGTAAAAACAACCCTTTCTTAAACGCAGGGAGAGAACCAACATTAAGTTATCTAAAAAGAAAGTGTCTTACATAAGGCCTTTATCTGATTAATAGCCTTTAAGTTCTTATCTTCACAATTTCTTTTGTGGTTCCTTTTTGGATAACCTCCTTTTTGTCCATTTGTGCATGTTTTGTGTTTTTAAGGGAAATGCAAATATAAGGAAAATCTGTTTTGATATAAATGGGGATGATACGTTGCTGCAAATGACATGTCTGTAATAGTATTGACATTACCTAGCTCTGTTCTGCAGTGTAAGATTAATAAGTGATACACCTCTCATAGGAAACAAAGCAACACTTTAAAGCCTTATTCTGCATCTTCTAGAGGTTTAAAAAATGCTCACTTCACTAGGTCTTTTAAAATCACCTGGGAAAGAGAGAAGTGATTTTTACTTGGATATTGCTTACTATGCTTATACTTGTCAGCTGCTTCATGGCGGTGAGGTAGTAAATAGTTGTCTAATTCGGAAAAATCTCACCTTTAGAAAATACTGCTTTGATGACAGTTATGCAGTTATTTCTCTTAAAATTGGAAATGTCATTATATTAATTTTCTTATATTTTCCATTGAGAAAGGATGTATAATAATGATGTATCATATTCTTGTAGAATCTGTAGGATCATTTATATCTTTTCATTGAACTCACTTCTCCTATTATTCATTCCATTAGAGTGAAGAAAAATATGTGCGGAATACCTATTCTACCTTATTTTTAGACATACTGATAGAACCATGTGTTCTGTCACATTTTCTAAATGGTATATGTCAGAAGATGACAGAATTTCATGTGTAGAGAATATGAAAGATTTTATGTATTTCTTGCCAGGTGTATGAAATCATTTCCCCTTTTTATTTCTTAAAGCCTTTTCATCATGACTTCCTGGACACTTTTTCCTTGTAAATCAGCTTTCCTAGATTGTATCTCTGTCATTAATCTTTGCAGTTCCGTGTTTATTCTCTTCTCTGGTTACTGATCTTGGTTGTATCAAAAGGTTCGATCTGAACCTTTTCTTTCTGTTTCTCTACATATTCCCTTAGGGAAAATACCCACTAACCACTAATATATTACAGAGCTTTACCAGTTAGACCATGTTTTCAGTTGATTCTTGCTCTAATAAAACCTTATGCTTCCGTGATATTGTTACCATTTTATTGATGAGGAAATTTTGTCTCACAGAGGTTGTTGCTTGCCAGAAATTATGCAGCTAGTAATTACTGGAGCCAACACTTAATCCCCTGCTTTTACCACCACCCTACACTGCCCCCCACCCTCATGTTTTCACCTGAGATGTGTATGTGAATTTCTAACCAAGCTTACTTCTCTGACTGCCAGTCCTTTGGTTTTGTTGTTTTTGTTTGTTCGTTTGTCTGTTTTGTTTTGTTTTTGAGATGGACTGTCACTCTATAGCCCAGGCTGGAGTGCAGTGGCTCAATCTTGGCTCACTGCAACCTCTGCCTCCTGGGTTCAAGAGATTCTCCTGCTACAGCCTCCTGAGTAGCTGTGACTACAGACGTGTGCCACCACATCCAGCTAATTTTTTTGTGCTTTTAGTAGAGATGGAGTTTCACCATGTTGTCCAGGCTGGTCTCGAACTCTTGACCTCAGTAATCCACCTGCCTTGGCCTCCCAAAGTGCCAGGATTGCAGACGTGAACCGCCGCGCCCGGCTGGAATATGAACAGGTTCTCAATTACCCAGCCCAGTGCTCTACCCTGAGACTCTGGGTGTGAGCCACCGTGCCCAGCCCAGTCCCTTGTTTCTGTCAAGCTTCTCTACTTGTTTTTCTTACTTATTTTATCAGAATTGAGAACTGCGCATAAAAGTTTTCCTGTCATCCTTCTAGATTCCCCTGTGATTATTAGAGGTGTAACTAATCTTTTACTTCTCAGTTTTTGTTTGTGTCAAAGCTTACCTAGGCTTTTTTAGAAGAAAACATTTGTTTATTAATTAAATTGTTACAGTGTTTTTTTACTTTTTTTTTTTTTTTTTTTTTTTTTTTTGAGATATAGTCTCACTCTGTCTCCCAGGCTAGAGTGTAGTGGCATGACCTTGGCTCACTGCAAGCTTCCCCTCCTGGGTTCAAGTGATTCTCGTGCCTCAGCCTCCTGAGTAGCTGGGACCACAGGTGCCTGCCACCACTCCCAGCTAATTTTTAATTTTTTTGTATTTTTAGTAGAGATTGAGTTTCACCATGTTGGTCAGGCTGGTCTCGAACTCCTGACCTCAGGTGATTTGCCCACCTTGGCCTCCCAAAGTGCTAGGATTATAGGTGTGAGCCACCACGTCTGGCTGTTTTTTTGTTTGTTTGTTTTTACTTTTTATCATCTAAATCTTAAAATATGCAAGATAGAGTGGTATAACAAACTTGGATATACCTATCACTCAGTTTCAGCAGTTATCAGTATCTTGCCAATGTTATTTCATTTATTGCCCCACAGTTGTTTTTGAGATGGCTCAAATATTTTAAATCCAATCCCAGACCTCGTTATCTTTTCATCCATAAGTACTGTACTTGTTATCTTTAACAGATAAAGACTTGAAATTACAATGTTATCAAGCCTAACCAAATTGGACATAAGTACTTAATATCATCCAATAAGCAGGCTAACCTACTTTCAGATTTTCTCAGTGGCCATTCTCTAGTCTCGTTTAGAGTTTATGTAAGATTGGTCTTACTTTTTCCTTAAATGTTTGGAGGAATTCACAGTGAAGCCGTCTGAGCCTGGAATTTTCTTGGTAGGACTTTTACTTTTTAAATTGACATCTAATTTATAATAACCTTAGCATTAAGGTTATTGCCTGACCTTTGCCTGGTCAGGATACCACGGCCATTGAACATATGTCACTGGGCAGGCAGTGCCTCTAATACTGGTAATGCTAGAGGTGATGTTTTTGGTAAACAAGCTGGGTACTTTTTGTGATCTTTCCTTAGAGCATGCCTGTGTCGGATTAACAGTATAAATAATAGGGTGCTTATTATATTGTTTATTAATGTTAGGCTGTCAGTGGATTATTCTGGTCTGATGTAAGCTTATGCAGTGGAGAATATCTTCATGTTACTTATATTAACATTATTGCTTCTATTAAGTAATAGATTAGTCCAATCTGTTAGTAATAGATTAGTTCACTAATCTTAGCATTTAGTGTTCAATGAATGTTTACATATGTATACACTCATATAATCACTACCCTGATCAGATAAAGAATATTTTCAGCACCCTAGAAGGTTCCTCGTGTTCCTTTACTGTCAGTGTGCACACTCCAGAGATTACCACTGTTCTGATTTCTTTTTTTTTTTTTTTTTTTTTTGAGACGGAGTCTCGCTCTGTCACCCAGGCTGGAGTGCAGTGGCTGGATCTCAGCTCACTGCAAGCTCCGCTTCCCGGGTTTACGCCATTCTCCTGCCTCAGCCTCCCGAGTAGCTGGGACTACAGGCGCCCGCCACCTCGCCTGGCTAGTTTTTTGTATTTTTAGTAGAGACGGGGTTTCACCATGTTAGCCAGGATGGTCTCGATCTCCTGACCTTGTGATCCGCCCATCTCGGCCTCCCAAAGTGCTGGGATTACAGGCTTGAGCCACCGCGCCCGGCCCACTGTTCTGATTTCTATCGCTATAGATTCATTTTGTCTCTGCCTGAGTGTGATATAAATGGAACCTACAGTTTTTACTCTTCTATGTCTTGTGTCTTTTGCTCTACATAATGTGAGGTTAATCTGTGTTTTTAGTAGTTTGCTCCTTTTTATTGGTGTGTAGTATTCCATTCCATGAATATACTATTTATGTCTTCTGTTGCATCTTTGGGTTATTTCTAGTTTGTGGCTGCTATCAATATTCTTGTATTTGTCTTTTGGTAGATTTATATACGTATTTATCTTGGGCATATACCTAGGAGTAGAATTGCTGGATTGTAGAATAGGTTTCTGTTTAGCTGTAGGAGACACACACTGCCAATTTTCCAAAGTAGTTGTACCAGTGTATACTCCTAGCACTGTATGAGTTCCAGGTGATCTACATTGTCAGCACTGCTTGGTATTATTGATCTTTTTAGTTTTAGCCATTCTGGTGAGTGTATAGTGGTGTCTTGTTATAGTTTTAATTTGCATTTTCCTGATGAGTAAAGTTGCTAAGCACATTTTCATGTTACTGTATCCTCTTTTGCGACTTGCCTGTTTTTAATGATTTGTCTTTTTCTTAATGATTTGTAGGAATTCCTTATATAATTTGGATGCAAGTCGTTTGTTAGGTATATGTATTGTGAATATCTTCTCTCAGTTTGTAGAGAATATCTTTTCCCAGTTTCTTAATGGTGTAATTGGAAGACATGTTCTTAATTTTGATGAAGTCCAGTTTATTACTTTTTTTCTTTTGTGGCTACTGCTTTTTGTTGAAACCATTATCTCCTCCAGGCTTATAAGATGCTACTCTAGGTTTTCAACTAGGTTTTACCTTTCACATTTATGTCTGATTTATCTCAATTTTTGTTTACCTTGTGAGTTATAGGGAGCCGAGGTTCATTTTTCCCCCACATAGCTGTGCAGTTAACCCACACCATTTATTGAAAAGGTCATCATTTCTCTTACCTAGTCCTTTTAAAATGTCTTGGAACTCACCACTTTCTTTTTATTTTTATAGCTTGTTGAGCTTTTATTATTTCATACATAGTTGACAACGTAGCAGTTTAGATTACTCTTAGCTGATCTTCATGTCCATTCTCCTCACTTCAGTTCATTATACACACAGGTGCTAGAATAATGTTCCTCTAATGTTATTTTTAGTTTCTGTTCTTTGTTCAAGAAATAAAAGTGATTCTGCATTTCTTTTATAAAAAATCAGCTCTCTAGACTAGTTTTCAAAGTTTTATTTTCCTTGTTCTCTCTTCCCCCAAATTTTACCAATCCCAAACTCTGCTCCTGCCAATATAATTTTTTTACCACCCCTGAAGTCCAATTGTTCATTTCTGTGCCTTTGTACAAACCTTCTCTTCCTCTTTGGAGGTTTCTCTCTGGTAGTTCCTCATAAAACCATTCCGAGAAGCTTTTTTTGTTGTGTTACTCGTATCCTATCAATTATACAGACACACAATACGTGTTTCTGCTGTTACGCAGTAAACTTGCTTTTTAGTCATTTTGTAAATGCTGATTTTTTTTGTTGGTGTGTAAGCCATTGAGGGCAGGAACCATATATTTTACAGTTTATACAGAGAACCATAGAATTCTCTTTACAGTGTTCCCTCATAGATGTTTAATTAAAATTGACCAATTATATTATATAACTGACAAGGTTTACATCATATAATTTATTTTCATTTTAGCAACTGTATTTGATAAAAATAAGAATTGCTATTATCTCTTCATGAGCATAAGCAAATGGTTATAAAATCAGAGGGTTTTTTCCCCCTTGTATTTGATAGTTATATATAGCTATATGTTTAACTACTGTTGCCATATTATGTCCTAGGTGAGACTGACTTTTCTCTTTTGTCCATTTTATGTGTATGTGATTTTAGCACTGATGCAGGTGACAGCCCTGTTGGCACTACCACTGCAACGAATCTGGAACAGCCTCAGGTTATCCCCTCTCAAGGTGATCTTCTAGGGGATCTTTTAAACCTTGACCTCGGTCCCCCAGTCAATGTGCCACAGGTGTCCTCCATGCAGATGGGAGCGGTGGATCTCCTAGGAGGAGGACTAGATAGTCTGGTAAGCATCTTTCTTCCCTTGTTCTTTTGGTTATTTTTAGTTCTTGATATGCTAGAGAGTTTTAAATTATTCAGCTTTTTAGAACTAGACCTTTCCTTGATGAGCAGTAATGTCCTTTGATAAAGGACAGGATTCTTTGTCTTTAGTAAGGCAAAATTATAATTAATACTGTTCATCATCAGTAATGGGGTATGTCTGCAGGTGTACGGGATTATTTCATTGTCCTGCCTCTAAATAGAACTTTTGACATTTAACCATCCTATTGTTCAGCAATTTTAACGTTTAGTATCTTTTCCAGAGTTTATTATTGTTCCTAGCTCTTAACTCTGGATAGCCCACATCAATTCTCCTTTTGACCTGAACGACATTAAAGTGACCTCACACAAATCATCCTATTTTGACGCTTTCAAACCTTCGCCTTTTTTATATTTTATTTACTTATGCCCTAATTCTGAAAGGTTTTGAGGCAGCCTTTTTTTTTAAGTAAAATGTACCTTTATTACAGTTGGAAAGGGCTGCTTGATTGGTTCTTTTTTTCCCTTCTTCCCCACCTACTCCATTCTGTCATACTTCCAATTTAATTAGCTTCCAGGATTCTAATACTAAAAGGCTCCAAAATCCAGAATATCTGTGAACATTTGCCACCAGTGGGAACCAAAGTTATTTTTTGTTTCTGTACAAGATAAATGAATTTTAAGGGTGACCTTCAATCTATGAAGAGAAGGCCAGAAAAATAACAAGTCTATCACATGACTGCCTTAAACTGTGATGGAATTAGAGAGGCTTTTCTAGCAGACCCTTGCAAAAGAGATTTTTGTCAACCCAATGACTATAAAGATGCCCAATAACGATTTGTTTTCCAATATCATTGGAGGGCTGACATCTTAGATATGAAAATATATGTTCCCAGAGATGACAGATGCAAAACAACTGCACTCTATGCTGCATATACTGGCATCTTCTCTTCTACTTTATGAGCAATTTTGTATCTGGGGTTTATACCAGCCAGTAGAGGTTCATTTACTTTTTGGCTGGCAGAGAGTCCAAGGAAATAGGGTTATAGTCATATCTCTGTGGGTTGTGCATTTCATTAATGGAAAATCACTGCTTCTAGAATTTATACATTGACCAAGCTGTGAACTCCAGCGTGTATTGACACAATGAGCACTTCTATCGTCTTTCTTGGGCATATAAGCAAATACTTTTTATATTCATATCTTTAATGATTGAAACTGACTGATTATATAAACAGAATAGCTTCCTCATATGATGATTCTACTTACATTGCTGTCTAGCCTCCTTATAGACTCAGGAGAGTGACAAATATTTAAATATTCATGGAAGCTCCTAAGAATCCCTTATAAAATTAAAATAGCTCTTCCTTTCTGTTCACATATCAACCACAAGTTAAATTTTGCATCCTCCTCAAGTTTATTACATGCCCTGGTGGGGAAGCTTACTACATGGTGGACTCATTGAACCTAAGAATGAGAAACAAACTAAGTTCAAGGAATAGAGGGGAGAAAGAGGCCCTGCCTTTAATGTTGCCAGACCAGAATCCTACTTGACCCACTATAAGCATAGAAAAAAAGAAACATGTTATTTTCATTTGACTTTGTATTAGCTCATGCCAACTCCAAAACCAATGGGTTTTGTCATCATATTTTACATAGCTGCCCAGTCATCTGCATTAGAGTTCCTGCAAGTATTGTATCAAAGGGAAAAGCTGTTAGAACCTGCTTGTAGTAGCCAAAGTTACACACAGGCCTATTTCTTTTTTTTTATATAAGGGATATTCTTTCAGGGATAGGAAAGTTGTTGTTTTTCTAATCGGATTTCTAAATATGCAACTTTTGTTACATAGGCCCAGTTATGTTTTTATGTAACTCTAAATTTTAGCTTTTCCTGACTTTGGGATTTAAAATGGTATCCTTGGTGTTACAGCCCAGAAATTGTTTACAGTGCAGTTTTCTTCAGCTTATTCTGAGATTGAAAGATATCCCAGAAATCAAGATGAGAAGAAATTAAAGCCCTTATTTTTGCTTTGGATCCGTATGTGGTTAAATATATATTTACTCAGAGAATCAAGGTTCCTTTTTCGAGAACATCACAAGGAAGACCTAAATTTGGCTGTGTGGAAGATGAGTTTCTAAGGCAGCAGTAGACTTTTAAAATGCTTTTATTGTTCTTATGCAAATTATCTAAAGAGAAGATTAATCCTCAAAGCCATTTTTTGAATGCATCCTTGCCTTACAGAGTACTTCTCAAAATAAATTATATACCTGTGAATCTCCTAAAGATTTTGTACCAGAGAGGGTTTGTTTTGTTTTGTTTAGTTTGTGGAAATGGGTTCTCACTATGTTGGGTAGGCTCATCTTGAACTCCTGGGCTCAAGCAATCCCCCTGCCTTGGCCTCCCAAAGTGCTGGGATTACAGGTGTGAGCCAGCACACTGAGCCTAAGAGAGATGATTTAGTTGGTCTAGAGTGAGACCTAGAGTCTGCATTTCTAACAAGGTGACGCTGAAGCTGCTGGTCCATGGGCCACATTTTGCACATTAAGGACATAGAATATCTGGTGACTACTGTGAACCACTTCAGTTTATAGTGTTTGAACTATAGCTACCTAGATGCTCAGATATCAGATGCCCCTTTTTCTCTCTCTCTTTTTATTTGCTTTTTTTTTTTTTTTTTTTTTTTTTTTTGGAGATGGAGTTTTGCTCTTGTTGCCCAGGCTGGAGTGCAGTGGTGTGATCTTGGCTCACCGCAACCTCGCCTCCCAGGTTCAAGCGATTCTCCTGCCTCAGCCTCCCAAGTAGCTGGGATTACAGGTGCCCGCCACCATGCCCAGCTAAGTTTTTGCATTTTTAGTAGAGATGGAGTTTTACCATGTTGACCAGGCTGGTCTTGAACTCCTGAACTCAGGTGATCCACCTGCCTCAGCCTCCCAGGTTGCTGGGATTACAAGCGTGAGCCACCACGCCTGGCGCTTTTTCTCTTCAGTAGTAAACAGACTTCTGGAAAGAGGGCTCCTCCTCTCCCTTAAATTAATTCAGAGGGCAAGAAACTTATTATTTCGTTAAAGCTCTTTCTTTTGCCTTCTAGGGAGACTAGTGTGGCTAGGAGTGGTAGAATTCAACCCAAACTCCTATTTAAACTATGGCCATGTTTAGAATTGTGTGGTGGTTTGGGAAGCAGCATTTAGGTTAGCTCAGTGATCTTTTCAGGAAGGCTAGCAACCAAGCCACTAGACAGTTGGTACTACTTTTATCATGGGTTTCTAACAGAACCTCACCCATAGAGGTCAGTGGTGTACTGCTAACAAAGTATTGCCTGGTTCCTAATAACTGTATGATTCTCAACTCTATCTGCAGAATTGGTATCACACAATTACCAGTTTAAAAAAAATACTCTCTCTCTAGCCATTGAAACTACAAAGAAAAAAAAAATACTATCAATACTTGAGTCCAGGAGTAATTAAACACCACCTCTGGGAGGCAGGACCTAGACATTGCTATTTTTCAAAAGTTACCTGGGTTATTTTAATCTTGCAGCCAGGGTTGAGAACATTAAACCAAATGAAATTCCAAATGGAATTAGGTAGAGGTGTTAAAAACTGATATCTAAGCCAAGACAGTGACCTCCACAAAAGAATCGTATTCTCGAGATCCTCTTTGGCAATTCCTACAAAAACAGATATCTCTGACTTTACCTTTGTTCTTTTCCTTCTGAATATTTTTCTGTTATGATTTTCTGTGAGGTTATCCATCGGGTCAGAAGTTGACTGGAAGTTGAATTTGACCAATTTAGATATGGTCGCTCAGTCCCAGGGTCCTTTTTATCCTTGCTTACTTGCCATAATTGGAGACCGAAAATCGAGGGCATTTTATATTTTGGATTGTCTAACCATTTTCTGTTCTTCTATCTTAAAACTTGATATTCATGAGAAGATATTTTTATTCTTCTTTTTTCATAGCCTGGTGATCTTCCCTTAGATCTTGTTCTGTTTCATCTTCTTTTACTGTTGCACTCATGAAATTTGGCCAGGGTTAAGATTTAGTGAGTTGTAACCTTTTCCTATTAGGTTGGAGCAAATGTAATTGCGATTTTTGCCATTAAAAGTAATTACTTTTGCTCTAACCTAATAGAACTGTCCTAGTCAGGAAATACTTATCAATCTATTATTTATTTGTTATTATTACTAGTCAGAAATGCTTTGCCACAACATTCCTGAAAGCTATGGCCTTCTTCCATCAATAATAGGGACTCTCAACATTTGTGATTCTTTAAAGAGGAGTTAGGGTGGGGCCATTGCTGTGATGTAAAGAAAGTAAACATACTGTAGCTCCCCAGGTGATTGGTTCTTGTATGCTTTTTTAAAGAAAGCAGTCGTCTTTGAATGGAATGCCTCTTCATCTCAAGACTTGGATAAAAATGGATTTCTACCTATTCTTTTTAGTCTCCTTACTAGAACATCCTTATTTTTTGCTTGCATTTCAGCATATTCTCTTTTGCTTGTACTCTACAGATAGTTTCTTCCATCTGTCAGTACAAACTGAACTATTGCTTTGATGTGGAGTAAATTCAAGTAATGTAATTTATGTAGTTGACCTGCTCTACATGTAGAGCATGACAGTTTACTAGTTAGGTATAGGCTTGCAAAGTAGTTATTTAGGCTTTTTTGTTTCTTTGGAAGCCATATATGTGGAGTTTTTCGGTTTGTTTGTTTGTTTTATGACTCTGGTACTTAATCTAAGAAACTGCTCGTTCTGAGTAGTGTGATTTTTCTCAACGTGCAGATCCTTCTGATTTGGTGTAGTGTGGGAGGTGACCTGATGCCTGTGTGTATAACTTTTGCAGATGTGTTATGTGCTCATGAGTCTGACATCTGCGAGGATCACTGAAGTAATAATTGAATCTCGGTTATTTTATTGCCTTTACTTCCAGTCTGTCAGCAGAGGCCTTGGCTAAATTACAGCCTTTTGTTCATCCCAGGTGCTGTGCTTTATTCTTTTACATAAACAGTGCTATTGTGTATCAAAAATGGAAAGGAAGAATTATCCAAAGTGCCCTTTCTCTGTGCTGATGAAGGATTTCATCCTGGAGATATATGCTGTGTGCCCAGCTTGAGTGGTATGGAATAGAGGAGAAACTGCCTTTTCCTGACCCCCAGTCCATGTTTTTCCCACTGTTTCTTTCAGGTTTTTACCTTTCAGATATCTAAAGTCATAAGCTATTTTTTAATAGTTTTGAGATTTTTTAGCCCACAGGAAATCCATCATCTGTACTAGTTTTACATCTTTATTTTTCTTCCTTCGGGGTAGCTTTGCAATGATTTAAAAACTTAGTTTTTAGAGTTTGTGTTATGTGGAAAGATCTTTGTAAGTTGTTGCCCATTAAATTTCTCAGTGAGGCTTCCATAACCACTATCTTTGTATCAGTGCATACGTTTAGTCAAGGCTGGCCTCAGGCAGTTTTGAGAATAGGTACTAATTTCTGAGTGCTATTCCCTGTGCTAGAACTTTTATAATAATTTTTTTTTTTGAGATGGAGTCTTGCTCTCTCGCCCAGGCTGGAGTGCAGTGGCCGGATCTCAGCTCACTGCAAGCTCTGTCTCCCAAGTTTACGCCATTCTCCTGCCTCAGCCTCCCGAGTAGCTGGGACTACAGGCGCCCACCACCTCGCCTGGCTAGTTTTTTTATTTTTATTTTTTTTAGTAGAGACGGGGTTTCACCGTGTTAGCCAGGATGGTCTCGATCTCCTGACCTCGTGATCCGCCGGTCTCGGCCTCCCAAAAAGCTAGGATTACAGGCTTGAGCCACCGCACCCGGCAGAACTTTTGTAATTTCTAATCCTCAGAACAACTCCGGAAGATAATTGGTATTGGGCCCCATTTTACAGAAGAGTGAAGGTCATACAGTAAGTTGCAGAGTTGGAATTTAAACCCAGGACTTCTTTAAAACTTCAAAATTTATACGCTTTATACTATCCTGTAATTTTCCAGTTAGTTTGTTATTGTCACCTTCTAGAATAGAATACAGTTTCACCTAACTGGTCTTTCTCAAACTGGGAAACGCAGTCTCTGGAGTACACAGCAGAGTGCAGGGTGCATTTGAAGCTGCAGAATAAATATGGCTCATTGCCTTGCAGCGTCAGGCTTACTTGATGGTAAATAATATAAACAGAATATACACTGGTATGTTACAACTTAGAATGTAAAATTGCATGACTTTAAGATAAAACATACAGCTTGCTTGCCCTTCGCCTCTTGATGGTGTACATCCCAGGTCCCTGAGTGTATGACTTTGGGCTAATGTATCACATGAAAGTTGGAGAAGGACTACAAAAGTGTGTTCATTCATGAAAAAAAGAGACTGAATAATAAGTTCGTGCACCTTTCTTGCAGCAAGAGGAACAGATGGTTCATCTTAGCCTTATTTATTTATTTAAAGGCAGGGTCACTGCAACCTTGAGCTCCTGGGCTCAAGTAGTCCTCCCACCTCAGCCTCCCAAAGTGTTAGGATTTACAGGTGTGAGCCACTATGCCTGGCCATTTTATTTTCATTTAAGTAAAACCACAAAAATCTCCTTTTCCCATCTTTTCACCGGTGAGCTGTAATAAAGCAGTAGTACTTTCAGGGCAGTTAAATGATGTGCAGGTGTCGTTCTTCTGAAAATTTGCTCTCAAAACCACTCAAATAATACATTTCCTCCCTAGAATGAGTTTTGGTCCGGCTGGGAGATGGTTTTTTTTTTTTTTTTTTGAGACAAGGTCTCACTTTGTCACCCAAGCTACAGTACAATGGTGTGGTCATAGCTCACTGCAGCCTCAAACTCCTGAGCTCAAGTGATCCTCCAACCTCAGCCTCCCAAGTAGCTGGGACTACAGGCACAAGCTGCACACTTGACTAATGGGTGTTCATTTTTTTTCTCAGTTGGTTCTGTTCATATCTGTTGGCAATGTTGATACAGATACTGTGCTCTAGGCCAGTTGGTAAACGATTTTGTCAGGCTTTTGTCCTTTTGGTGATAATTTTCCCTAATAAAATGATTCATTTCAAAATTGTCTCCCAGGAAATACTGCCAGTAGCTGTATATGTATTACTGCCAGTAGCTGTAAATATATATTTACGAAACATTCATTCATTGAATAAATAAGTATTTGAGTGCCCAGTATTCAGGCTCTATTCTGTATACTAGGCATATAGAATGGTCCTTGCAACCTTCCGCAACAGTCCTTGCAAGCTTACATTTGGGTAGGGGAGACAAATGATAAAGTAGCAAATGCTGTGAAAGAAATTGAGAAAGAATAAAGAGGTTCTCTTGTTGATTTTTACTATATTCATCATTTGAGTTCTGTCTGACCTAAGAGACATATGGTGGCCATTCTAAGGACTTTTTGTCTTATATCAGGAGGTAATCCGTTACATCCCTGTACTTTTCCGCTGATAGAAGCCTTTTCCCCCCTCAGGTTATGGAGTCTTCTGATGATTTTTATATGATCTCAATGCATTGATGCTATTCCTTATCAAGTCTTCTCTCAGCCATCAGTTTATTAGCTTTTGCGTGGTTACAGAGTCTTTCCACCAATTTGATTAGTTATATTTTATGATGCTTTTTTGCATAGTTTTTTTTTTTTTTTTTTGAGACAGGATCTCACTCTGTCACCCAGGCTAGAATGCAGTGGCACTACCATGACATACTGCAGCCTTGACCTCCCAGAACCCAGGTGATCCTCCCACCGCAGCCTCCAAACTAGCTGGGACTACAGGCGCACACCACTACACCCAGCTAATTTTTGTATTTTTTGTAGAGTCATGGTTTTGCCATGTTGTTCAGGCTGGTCTTGAGCTCCTGGGCTCAGGCAATCCACCTGCCTCAGCTTCCCTAAGGGCTGGGATTACAAGCGTGAGCCACTATTCCCAGCCTTGAATAGCTTTTTAAAGATCAAATTAAAATTTGCAGCCTAGTAGCTGAAAACCATACTTTAACCTACAAGAGACTGTGTGCCATCTAAAGTTGAACTCTGATAGAAAGACACACACTGATGATTTTGACACCAATAGGATTTTGACAATAGTAAGTTTTATTGTTTGTGATGGGAGTCACTGTGTACTATTTTTGCACCATTCTGTTGACTCCTAAATAATAGAGTTATTGGTAAGCTATATGGCTTGGAGCATTCCTTGGATTCCCTTTAATTCAGTAAATTCTAGAAAACATTAAATAAAAGAGACACTAGCTCTAAACAGGAGCATAGAAATGTCTGAGCTTCAGATATACACCTGCAGTTAAGAGAATCTCTTCAGATACCTAGACAGCTCCACAGTTTTAGAAGGAAATAGATGTACTTTGGACTGGCCAGACATACGTCAAAGGGGCTAACCCAGATCAGTCATTGTAATAATTTGTGGGATTTTTTTTTTCCAGTCCTCTCACTGGTTATCTTAGATGATATTCCTTTATAAAATTTAAAAATTCCTTTTCAAATTTTCTTTTCTTGGAGTCAGGCAGATTTGTTCCCTTATATAACTTCAAGCCTGTGTGCAGGCTCAGCTCTGGGACTTTTGGCTCTGCCTGGCTCTGCAGAGCTCATGTAACCATGCCGAAATCCCTTTAGCCCATAAGTTACAATAAGTCACCATAAAACCCGTTTTCTGTCTGGTTACTGAACATTATTGTGTAATGACACATTATTGTGTAGTTTAACATGAACCAGGTTCCACTCAGCATTACTTCAGATGTGGTAAAGTGACCACTCTTTGGTAGTAGACAAATGTTAGTATTATTCTCAGTGCCATTTAATGACTACAACAATTATGGGGGACTACTGTGATTGGAGACTGGGGGAACTACACCACTAGCAGAAAATTTGGATTTAGGTATCAATTACAGACTTTTTTCTTTTTTTTTTTTGAGATGGAGTCTCGCTCTGTCGCCCAGGCTGGAGTGCAGTGGCACGATCTCAGCTCACTGCAAGCTCCACCTCCCAGGTTCACGCCATTCTCCTGCCTCAGCCTCCCGAGTAGCTGGGACTACAGGTGCCCGCCACCACGCCCGGCTAATTTTTTGTATTTTAGTAGAGACAGGGTTTCACTGTGTTAGCCAGGATGGTCTGGATCTCCTGACCTCGTGATCCGCCTGCCTCGGCCTCCCTAAGTGCTGGGATTACAGGCTTGAGCCACCGCGCCCAGCCCAGTTACTGTTAATACAGACTTTTAATACAGACTGTTCAATTTTCAGTATTTGAAATATTCTTTTCCTGAAGTTGGCATCTTTCCCCCCTTCTTTCTGTATCTGATTTAGTTGACCTATAATTGACATCATTTTCTTCATGGAGAAAATGGCAGCCTCAGTAAGGCAATCCTGGGAACAATAGTCAGTGGACACCTCCAAGAGACACTTAAAATACAGTATCTAGACATTTAAGATCAGGATCAAAGCCATACCCTGCACTCCTATTCCTTTTCCATCCTGTATTCTACTAGCTCACTGGATAACAGATATCACTCTGAGTTTTACAAGTTCTAGTTTGATTGATTTTGTACCCTACCTGATAAGTATGGGCTTACAGTATATCCAGACAGATGAACCTGCCTCCCAGTAATCTCAGGCTGGGTGCAATGATTCACACCTGTAATCCCGGCACTTTGTGAGGCTGAGGTGGGAGAATCACCTGAACCCAGGAGTTAGAGACCAGCCTGAACAACAAAGTGAATTTTTTTTTTAAACAAATAGTGTCCTACTGAACTGAAATGGTTACTGTCTAGTTCAGGCTGATATACAACAGCTTTCTTGTGTAGTTGTTCACTTTCTAGCTTTCTTTTTTTCTTGATGAATATCTGCTTCCTCCTGTTTGTCACTTGTAGATAGGAGAGGTCACTCACTGGGTAATTCGCTTCCATTCCTGCTGACATCTCCCTGTTAGTCACTCACACCCATCATCATGCTGTCACCTTGCCATGGTTTCAGGGAGGAGGATAATCTCCGTTAGAATCTTTTTCAGTTAAGAGGAGAGTTGCTGAATAGTCTGGATAAGCTGTAGTCTTGCTAGTTAGAAAACATATACAGTATCGAAATTGTCCTTTCCCTTTGCTCTCTGAACATAGCACAAGTAGGTGAACCTATGTATCCCTGACTGTCTCTGATATCTTTTGGACCCTGTCTGTGTCAGATGAGAGTTCATGTTTCTAGCTGAGTTGTATCTGATATACTGAACATAAACAAAGGAATGGCAAGATTGCTTTTCAGTTCTTCATGATTTTGAATAAAATTGACAAGCAGCACTGGGGGACAGTACTTTCAGATCCTTTCCAGCTAAGATAATATTCATTTATCATTCAAAGATAAAGAGAATGAAATATAAGAAAATAAGGGCTATGAATGTGCTTTCTTTCCTTTGGTCTAAACACTACCCATGAATCCCTTTTCTCAATGCCTTTTATTGAATTTAGCAAAACTGCTGTTTCCTTTCCAATGTGTTTTTCTTTCTTGCTGTTCTGTGCCAAGCAGGTCCATAAAGAATTCTGTCTCTTTCAATCTTGGATTATAAGCCTAGCCAGAAGAGGGGAGAATAAGTTGGGAGAGGGAGTAAGCCCATCAGAAAGTTGAAAACCACCTCAGAGTATCAGGACAAATGAAACATTTTTTGTAGAATCCTTTCCAGGGTTTTCTTCTCTGCTCAAATTTTTTTTTTTAATTTTAATTTTAATTTTAATTTTTTTTTTTGAGACGGAGTCTTGCTCTGTCGCCCAGGCTATAGTGCAATGGCGTGATCTTGGCTCACTGCAATCTCTGCCTCCCGGGTTTAAGCAATTCTTCTATCTCAGCCTCCTGAGTAGCTGGGACTACAGGTTCCCATCACCAGGCCCAGCTAATTTTTGTATTTTTAATAGAGATGGGTTACACCATATTGGTCAGGCTGGTCTTGAACTCCTGACCTCAGGTGATCAACCCGCCTTAGCCTCCCAAAGTGCTGGAATTACAGGCGTGAGCCACTGCGCCTGGCCTCTCTGCTGAAATCCTGACTTCCTTTTTAGTCACAAGTTCCAAAGTCATTTCTAAGCAGATGAAATCTTGTCTGATTCTAAATAGCTAGTTCTCTAATGGCAGTGTTTTCAACGTTGGCTGTACATTAGAATCAACTGAGGAAGCTTTTCAAAATTCTGATGCCCAGGCTACACTTCAGAACAATTAAATTACCATCTCCGGGGGCGAGTAGTTTTTAAAGCACTACTCTCTGCAACCCCCACACACAGATGGTTGATTCCATTGTGTATCCAAGGTTGAAACCACACTACTAAAACATAATTGATATAGTTATTAGTATTCTTAGAAAGCTTAGATATTAGTCTAAGAAACCTCCAGGTTTTTATGAAGGGGAAATTAAAAATTAAAGACCGCCTTTGCAAACTTATTTCGTATGAGTATTTTTTTTTAACACATATCAACCCTCTGTTCTAGTCTAATTGGCCTTTTCATTCTACATGCTTTCTCTGCCTTTGTTCATGCTATTTGAGAAATGATCTTCCCCCATTTTTGCTTTTTATAATTTCACACTACCACCTCTTTGAAGCTTCATTCTTTCAGCCAGAGGAAGGTTTTTCCCTTCAGAACTTCCCTTTTTTGCTTTAGTATATTCTGTATGGTTTTGCACTCATGTTTTATTTCTCCGGCTAGTTTGCAAAGCCTCATTCTTACCTATGTAGTCCCCTAATTGCCAGGCATCTTTATATCCCTTGTAATGCCTTGCATCCAGTAAATGTTATGTAAATGTTTGTTTGAATAAAAGGAATTTCAGATGTCATGCTGCAGATGTGTGCTATTATAGAACTGGGGAGAAAACAGATGTGTAATATCTTTTCTATGCCCTTCACACTTTTCCAGTTACTCAAATTCTTGATTTGGAGATGACTTTTTTCTTTTTTTTTTTGAGACGGAGTCTTGCTCTTGTCGCCCAGGCTGAAGTGCAATGGCGTGATCTCAGCACACAACCTCCTCCTCCCAGGTTCAAGTGATGCTCCTGCCTCAGCCTCCCGAGTAGCTGGGATTACAGGCACCCGCCACCACACCCAGCTAATTTTTTGTATTTTTAGTAGACATGGGGGTTTCACCATGTTGGCCAGGCTGGTCTCCAACTCCTGACCTCATGATCCGCCCACCTTGGCCTCCCAAAGTGCTGGGATTACAGGCGTGAGCCACTGCGCCCAGTCAAGGATGACCTTTTTATTTGTTTAAGTATGTGATTTTCATCCCCTGTGCAACCATTAAGTAGTCTTCAGGAATCAGATTCTGGAAATGTTAGCTCTGGTTGGGAGTGCTTTATAGTTTACAACAGAGCATGCTTGCTAATGCCAGATATGAAGCACCCACCAGGGTTATTTTCTGTCATGGTTTAAACAAAACTTTGTTGTAGTCCTCACTATTTTTTAATATTTAAGATTAATTTTTAGATTTTTGAGAATGCCATTTTATATACTACTACTCTCTGTTCATTGAGAAGATAAATCCTCTTTTCCCAGTCTTTTTTTGTTTTGTTTTGTTTTGTTTTGTTTTTTTGAGACGGAGTCTCGCTCTGTCGCCCAGGCTGGAGTGCAGTGGCGCGATCTCGGCTCACTGCAAGCTCCGCCTCCTGGGTTTACGCCATTCTCCTGCCTCAGCCTCCTGAGTAGCTGGGACTACAGGCGCCCGGCACCACGCCCGGCTAATTTTTTTTTGTATTTTTAGTAGAGACGGGGTTTCACCGTGGTCTCGATCTCCTGACCTTGTGATCCGCCCACCTCGGCCTCCCAAAGTGCTGGGATTACAGGCATGAGCCACCGTGCCCGGCCTTCCCAGTCTTAAAGATAGAAAATAATTGTTACAACTCAATGATCTGCAAGTTCCTACCACTAAATGACTATAAAGGAGAGTGTGTTTAAAGCAGACAAAGCATTTGATGATTCAAGGAAGTGTTTTAGACGCACAGTGAGAACTAGGAAGAAACAACTGTGGAACTGTAGGAAAAAGTAGATTTTGCTTTTGAAACAGCTCCATTAGTTGTGTTTATGTGTGTTTTACATTGCGTGTATGCCACCTGTTTTCAGCTTGAGTTCTTTAATGTTTTTGTCAAGGAAGACCGACTTCAGAGTGAATTATATCTTATCAGAATCCTGAGAAAAAAAGCAAGACTAAGACCATGTGGAGTTATTTTCTTGTCAGCTAGGTAATTCAGTTAGTCTCATTCTCTAATGCTTAACGTCCTTTTTAAATGATCTCTAAATAAATCACATTTCTCCTTAGTAGAACTGACTGTGAAAGAGATTTGAAGCACTGCATGCTTCCCCACTTCCTCCGTAGACAGTCCAAATATTTTCTTTTTTAGGAACATTCCAAACTCTAAAAATCACTTTTGTTCCACCTATAATTTTTGCAGCTTGAAATTGCAGCTCAATACTAATTTGGCTCTTACTTTTTCAGTGGGGCAGCAGGTTTTGTAAATTAAAACACATTAATTGTTTTGTTTTTTGGCTTTTTCTTTTCCAACACCTCCCCACCCCCTCCGTCCGCCCCCCACTATAAGTTTCCTTTTAAAGAAAAAATAAAGCATATTCAAAACTGTTGCTGCTTGGGGATAGAGCTTCTTAGAATATGCATACTCTTTAAATCTTGTTTGGGTTTGTGCCTGTGTACCCCAGTGGAAAGATTGGATCTGAAACATCCCTGAGATGTCCCAGCTCCATCTTCTTTCCAAGTTTTCTCCAAACTAATACACCATCACTACCACCACTTAGTTCCCCTAATACATATTTCTTTGTAATCTACAATTTTTTTAGGCTTTGGGAGACAAGTTGAATGGCATGTATTTCCAGCAACTTGGTAGAGCAATTTACAGATTCTATATGGGCATCTAGTATTTAGCTAAATGAACTCTACCTCTCTCTCCTCTCTCTCCTTTCTCTCTTTCAGCTTGGCAGTGACCTTGGCGGGGGCATTGGAGGAAGTCCGGCAGTAAGTGCCATCTGTTTTTTTCACCATGAGAAGCACTGCCCCCTGTTTGATGCGTTTCCTATGTACACATTATCCGACCAGCCACTGCTGCTGTCTAGCATTGCACACCAAAACCTCTTTAACAGTATATGGGGAGTAGAAAATAGTACAGGGTTACTTGGAATTGTTGGGGTCATGCACCACGTGGTGTAGAGACATCTTGAAGGATTAATGTTCCAGTGCTTACAGAGATCTTTGTCTTTCTGATATTAAAGAGCTAAAGGAAATGGACCCTTCCATCTTGACTGGAGAATGCTTATTCCCTGGTGTCACCTAGAAAGAACTTGAGAGGGTCAGCTGGACTCAGAGTGAGACTCTCCTTATAAATGAGTTAGTTTCGGGGGTGTGAATGTCCATCTCCCAGAGGAGAGCTTCCTACTAGATATTTATGTCAAAATGGGAAAGGAAATACTACTTTGCTGAACCCAGGTGGAAATGGAACTGCTGTTTAAGTTGGATACTTCTCCCTCTTTCTATAAAAACAAACTCCTCCTTTCTTAGGGTACCTGTAGGCCTTTTGCACAGAATCATGGAAGCTAAAATTGGAAACAAACACAAAATCTTGAATCACTGTGTTCCTGTATCCTACTGAGTACTCTCTTGATAAAGCTTTTACAGAATGAGTGTGTCTTATCAATGATGAAAAAATAACTGTCATGATTAAAAAGATGAAGAATATACTAATTTGACTCCTAAGAATATTGTAATTATGGTTTTTTTAATTGATTTATCAAAACTACTAAGATATGTAGCAATATTTTAAGGACTGTTAATCGGTTCTTCCCAATCTCCTCTCTCCCCCCCTTTTTTTTTCCTGCAGGTGGGACAATCCTTCATCCCATCATCGGTGCCTGCAACCTTTGCTCCTTCACCTACACCTGCTGTTGTCAGCAGTGGACTGAATGACCTGTTTGAACTCTCCACAGGCATAGGCATGGCACCCGGTGGATATGTGGCTCCTAAGGCTGTAAGTAAAGAGTTAACATAGCAATACTTTCTTAATGGACAGGACCCAAATGGTTTCACTTTTAACATTTGTGTTACTTCTACTGGTAATAAATCAAAGGTTTGGGCCCTTGTTCTGGAGGACTTAAGAGGAAGATGAAAGGTGGCTTCAAACTTAGCAGTAGGAAGCACCATTAGCATCCTTGTTAAACTTTTTTATAATTAGACTTAAAATTAGAAATATTAATTATTTGAGTTTTGTTCCCATGTTTAGAAATATTGTCTAGTTTGTCAATATTGAAGTCAATCTAGTGAAAATCTAGTGGTATGTAGTGCACCAGCAGGAGAAAAAAATACAGAGATGTCATTTCTCTTATTCCCTTTTCCCCATTGGTATTACATATGGATTCTAGAATGCCACTGCTCAGATTTGGTTTTCATGGATTTTAGTGTACCTTTTTAGAGTTCCGATTTAGGTTTGTGTCATTGGGGCTCTTCTTGTCTTGTCTTAACCTTACTTGATGTCACTCACAGTGAAATTCAAGAGGGGAGACTCCCAGTTAAGGAAGCTCATTTAAGCCCTTGGGAAAAGCACCATCCCCGCTAGGCCAGGCTTCATATAGTCTTGCCTTTCTGAGGACCAATTTGACTGGTTGCTTCCTGAATTCTCTGCTTACTAATCTGACTCCTTATGGGGGATCCCTGCTATAGAGATGTAGACTGGTTGTCCATTCCAGGAGTCATAACTGTGATAACTGAGTGTATATAGTTATTACAGTACATAGCAAAACCGAAGATATTCAAAATTGAGCCATAGTGTTTTGGCACACCTCAGTAGCTTTGTTGTAAGGTTTACTATATTGGATATTATCTTCAGACTTTTAATTATTAGTTATCTGATACACTCATTTACTAACATAAAAGTAATGTATACAAATTACCAATGTAAATAATATGAAAATGTAAGATGGAAAATTATCTCCCCCATCCCCCATTTCCCATGTATAGACACTGTTAACTTTCTTGTGTGTCCTTTCAAAAGAAAAAGATCATGCATATAGCTGTATATTTATATCCTTTGAACATTCTGTGTCAATGGAATATACTATTTTGCACCTTGGTTTTTTCTCTGCCATATTCTTTTGAATCCATGTATCTACTGAATTGATACACCATAATTTATTTAATCACTCCTCTGTTAATGAACATTTAGTTTATTCCCTGGTCCTCCCCACCACCTGCCACTCTTTTAGTGTGGCTGAGTATATTACCATGATTATTCCCCACCCACAGATCCTTTGGTATTCTGTCTTAGGTGGTCAGAACAGCTCATGACTCCTGATTTTAAAAAAATTTTTTTTTTGAGACGGAGTCTCGCTCTGTTGCCCAGGCTGGAGTGCAGTGGCGCCATCTCGGCTCACTGCAAGCTCCGCCTCCCGGGTTCATGCCATTCTCCTGCCTCAGCCTTCCCAGTAGCTGGGACTACAGGTGTCCGCCACCACGCCCGGCTAATTTCTTTTTGTATTTTTGTTATCCAGGATGGTCTTGATCTCCTGACCTCGTGATCCGCCTGCCTTGGCCTCCTAAAGTGCTGGGATTACAGGCATGAGCCACTACGCCCGGCCTTAAATTTTTTTATCTTTATTTTTTTTCATAGTATAGGCCAGATGTATCACAGGTTCCGGGACCAAGGGGTGTGTTATGATTTATTTAGATAGATAGAATAGGCATTCAGATTATATGAGCAATATCTGAGTATTTACTATTTACCACAAACTGTAGCAAGAGTTAAAAATGTATATAAGACATGGTCGATGCCTTTAAGGAAATTACCAATAATGGCTTTGGTTGGAAATGATGAAAAAAAATCTTCAAAGATTACAGGCACGCTATTTTCATTAGCAGATGCAGTTTGTTCCCTTTAAACCATTTTACCAAAACTAACAGAAAAATACATTATACTCATTGGAATTTTTCTTTTCCTCTTGGTAGCAGTACTCTTAAAAGCAGTAAAATAACCAAGCTGAACAAAAGATAGAGCAGAAGCCAGGGTCGTTTAAAGACTGGTTTTTAAAAATTATTATTATTTGCTTCTTAAATAATTGACAACGATCTCAAAATTCAGAAAATAAGACTCTATCCAGAGTCTTTTGCACTGGATTGATACTTATGGTATAAAATTTACTATAATTGCCTAAGGAAATGAATTTGTTCACTTAATTGTTAATCTTAATTTGTTCTTTATTTGTTAAAAAATATGTAGCATCAAGATAAATCTTGTCTGGTTCTATTGAGCTTTATTGTGTGTTTCAGGTCTGGCTACCTGCAGTAAAGGCTAAAGGCTTGGAGATTTCAGGAACATTTACTCACCGCCAAGGGCACATCTATATGGAAATGAACTTCACCAATAAAGCTCTGCAGCATATGACAGATTTTGCAATCCAGTTTAACAAGAATAGGTAAGAAATCTGAGTCCCTAGCTTGACGTTGAGACAACAGTTTGCCTTAGAACCAACAAGAGAACTTTCCATTTAGCACTGGTTAAAAACTCACATATTGGTCCGGGTGCAGTGGCTCATGCCTGTAATCTCAACATTTTGGGAGGCCGAGGTGGGCGGATCACCTGAGGTCAGGGGTTCAAAAGACCAGTCTGGCCAACATGGTGAAACCCCGTCTCTACTGAAAATACAAAAATGAGCTGAGCATGGTGGCGGGTATCTGTAATCCCAGCTACTGAGGAGGCTGAAGCAGGCGAATCCCTTGAACCCGGGTGGCCAAGGTTGCAGTGAGCCGAGATGGCGCCAGTGCACTCCAGCCCAGGCGACAGAGTGAGACTCCATCTCAAAAAGAACACCAAACCTCACATGTTGGCAGATGCTGTATGTAGAGTGAGCCCTGGCTCTTGCACGTCTTTTCAGTTATCAGCTTCAACTCTGGAGGCGCTAGGGAGTTTGTTGGGAAATTCATCCAAATGCGATGAAGAAACCAGAACTTAATTTACTGTCTTGGATTCTAGGATTAGAACATTTTTGACAAATTTTTAACTGAAATCCATTTATTCAACAAATCATTGTTTAGCATTAGTATGAGTCAGACATTTCTAGGTACTAGGGGTAGAGTAGTGAATCAAACAAAGCTTCTGACTGAAAGTTCACATTTTGGTGGGAAAAGTTAGCATATTTGGTTGATGTAAGAAATATGGAAGTGTATATGCTGACCAAATAATCACATAAACCTTGACAACCTCCTTTTAGCAATCAATTCTCTGCCTTAATAAGGAAGAGAGCATGAAGAAGTAAAATGTTAATGCCTTATTCTTTTTGAAACATCAGTGGTTTTTATTCAGTTTTATGGTGCAGGAAACTGGCTGTTAGACCTTAATGGCATGTCCATTCATTTGTAAATACAGGATATTTAACCCTGCATATAAAAAGTAGTAATTGGACCCTTAAAGCAGATTTAATAAAGTTTGTCAATAACAATTTGCGTCAGTGACTGTCTGATTTATTTCTCATCATTTGGAAACAATTTTGTACTCTGGATTTGAGGGATTTGAGAGCTTGGCATGTTAAAAATCATTTAACTATCTGGAAAGTCTGTGTTTCTTTCTGTCAAGACTACCAATATTTCCAGCCACTTTTGAGGAGCTGGCCTTGTTAAAGGTCAAGGCTGTTGGGAAAATAAGTAAATAAATAGGCCAAGGCTGTTGGTGGAATCTGTTGTTGTAATAAAGGAAATCTGCAGATGCAGAGTCTGCATTCATCTCTAGCCTTTTTTTCCCCCCCTTTTTTTTTTTTTGGAGATGGAGTCTCACTCCGTTGCCCAGGCTGGAGTGCAGTAGAGCAATCGCGGCAGCTCACTGCAACCTCTTTCGTTCTGTTCCATTGTTTTGTTTTTGTTTTTCTTCTTTGGGGTTTTCAATTATTCATTTATTGACTCTTTGTTTATTTTTATATACTGTTTTCTCTCTAATCGTTAAAAAAAACATCAAATTCTTGTATATCAGCAAATATCCAATTAGTGTCAGATTTTCACAGTAGTCTAATGTTTTTGTACTGTTTGCTTTGTCTGAACAGGGTCCCAGTAAGGTCCCATACATTGCAATTAGTTGATAAGTGCCTTAAGTCCCTTTAAATCTATAGGTTCCTCCTCCTTCTCTGTTTTGTTCCTTAAAATTTATCTCCTCCTCCCTCTCTGTTTTGTTCCTTAAAATTTATCTGTAGAAGAAATTAAGTCTTTTATGTGTGGAGTTTCCCACAATCTCAAATCTTGCTGATTCTGCTTGTAAATTGGAGGCAGATTATAGATTTATCAGATTTAGGCTCATATTCTGGTAGAAAGACTTCATAATTGGTGGTGATTGCAAATCCTGTTTCTCTTGTAGTTTTTTTTGGTTTTTGGTTTTTGGTTTTTTTTGCTTTTTCTCATTTCTATTCTGTTTCTTACCATGTTCACTATGGTGTCTGTTTCCTTGGTCTTTGTAAGTCAGTCTTTTTGTCACTATAATTGTACCTTTTCTATAATTTTTTTATAAATGAAATTACATAATATGGAATCTTGTGTGGTTTCTTTCAATTAGCATCATGCTTTTGAAATACGTATATCAGCAGTTGATTTCCCTTTTGTTGTTAAATAATACTCCATTGATGAATATACAGTTTGTTGACGTGCTCACAAGTTGGGGGAGTTTGGTTGTTTTCAGTTTCATCTTTATGATAAAGTTGCCATGAACATTTGTGTACACATCTTTGGTTGGACATATGTTTTTGATTTTCCTTGGTAAATAACTAGGAATGTTATTGCTAGGTTATATGGTAAGTTTGAGAATTCCAGCTGTTCCACATCCTCACCAATTTTAGCCATTCCTGTCGCTGTGTAGTAGTGTCTCATTTTAATTTGCATTTCCCTAATAACTACTAATTTTAAGCATTTTTTTTAAATAAGCATATTGGTCATTTTTATATCTTAAGTATCTGCTCAAATCTTTACTTTTTGTTGTTTTTTGGGAGAGAGAGAAGATTGTCTTACTGAGTTGTTAAAGTTCTTTGTATATTCTGGATACAAATCCTTTGTTGCAAATATTTTTTCACAGTCCATGGCTTGCCTTTTCTTAATAATTCTTCAAAAAAACAAAAGGGTGTTTTTGTTTGTTTGTTTGTTTGAGACAGAGCCTGGCTCTGTCATCCAGGCTAGAGTGCAGTGGCACAATCAAGGCCTACTATTGCTTCGAACTCCTGGGCTTAAATGATTCTCCCACCTCAGCCTCCTGAGTAGCTAGGACTACACCTGTGCACTACCACACCCAGCTAATTTTTTTTATTTTTTGTAGAGATGGGGTCCCACTGTGTTGCCCCGGTTGGTCTCAATGGCCTGGGCTCAAGTAGTCATCCTGCCTTGGCCTCCCAAGGTACAGGAAATACAGGCATGAGCCATTGCACCCAGTTGAAAGTTTTCAATAAAGTCAGGTTCATCTGTTTTTTTTCTTTTTATGGCTTATGCTTTTTGTGTTCTAAGAAATCTTTGCTTAACCCTATGGTTACAAAGATTTTTTTGGCATGTTTTTAAATATAAGCCTTACAGTTTTTGTTCCTACATTTAGTTTTAAAATTCACTTTGAGATCATTTTTAAGTATGTTGTAAATCAAGAGTCAATGTAAAAATTTTTTCCATAATAGATCTTGAAATCAGATGGCATACGTCCTGCAACTTTGTTTCTTTTCAAAACTTGTTTTAGGTGTTCTTGGTCTTCTACATTTCCCTGTAAATTTTAGAATCAGCTTGTCAGTTTCTACAAAAAAAAATGCTGAGATTTTTATTGGAATTGCAGTGAATATGTAGATCAATTTGGGGGAGAATTGACATCTAAGCAGTATTGAGTCTTCTAATCCATTAGCATAGTATATCTCTGTTTAGGTCTTTAATTTCTCTTTGCAATGTTTTATAATTTTTTATACACAGATCTTACACACCTTTTGTCAGATTTAAGTATTTCAGATTTTTGATGTTATAGTAAATAGTTTTTTTTTTTTTTTTGAGACAGAGTTTTTCTCTTGTCACTCAGGCTGGAATGCAATGGCATGATCTCTGCCCACTGTAACCTCTGCCTCCTGGGTTCAAGCAGTTCTCCAGCCTCAGCCTCCTGAGTAGCTGGGATTAGAGGCACCCGTCACCATGCCCAGCTAATTTTTGTATATTTAGTAGAGACAGGGTTTCACCATATTGGCCAGGCTGATCTTGAACTCCTGACCTCAGGTGATCTGCCTGCCCTTGGCCTCCCAAAGTGCTGGGATTACAGGTGTGAGCCACTGGGCCCAGCAGTAAATAGTATTTTTAATTTTAATTTTTTATTGTTGCTAGTATATAGAAATATAATTGATTTTTATATATTGAGCTTGTCTCCTGCAACTTTGTTAAATTTACTTTTTCTTTCTAGTAGCCTTTTTGTAAATTCCTTATAGTTTTCCACATAAATAAATCATGTTATTTATAAAAAAGAGACAGTTTTATCTTTTCCTATTCAATCTTATGCCTTTTATTTTTCCTTCTTGCCTGATTGTACTAACAGAACCTCCAGTAAATGTTGGGTGGGAGTGGTAAGAAAAGTGTTCTAATTCATGGGAGAAGCATTCAGTCTGTCATCATTAAGTGTAACGTTAGCCATAGGTTTTTTTGTGGAGCTTGAGGAAGTTTCATTCTGTTCCTGGTTTTCTGAGATTTATTATGAATGGGTATTAAATTTTGCCAGATGCCTCTTCTGCATTTACTAAAATGATTATGTGAACTTTTTTAGTCCATTAATATAATGGATTACATCAGTTGATTTTTCAAATGTTAAACCAACCTTGCATTCCTGGGATAAATCCTACTTGGTTAGGATGTGTTGTCTTTTTTTCTGTATTGATGGAGTTCATTGGCAAAAATTTTTTTACATCTGTGTTCATGATATATATAGTCTTCATTTCTGACATGATTTACTTGTTTTATTATTTCTTTCCTGAGTTAGATTGGCTCCCTTTACCTTTTCCTGTTGTCTGTCCCTCACTTTACATTATCTGGTCATCCCTTCCCCAGATGTGTTTTTTTTTTTTTTTTACTGTTGTGTGGTCTTCCTTGGTAGCTAGCACTGTTTTTTGTTTGTTTGTTTGTTTTGTTTTTTCAAGTATTTTTTTTTGTCATTAAGGAAGTTGTACTGCTGTCTTTCCACTTTTTTATACTAGAGCTTTGAATAGTTGCTGTGTTTTTTACCATTTTGATACTCATATTTGAATGAGTTGCAATTTGCAGGAGTAGCTATTAGTAGATTTCTATAGAAAAGGAAGATAGGCAGGGTAGTTTTTTAGACTTTACTCCTCAAGAACGTTTCCTTCTTTGTTCTGGTGTAGCCACAGCTTCTTAGCCTCTCTGAATCTAACTTGATTCTAGAGGGCTGATCTTTGCCTTCAAGCCCTGTCTTCCAAGGTGTTTGTTTCCTCTTTAGAAGGTGGTGCTTCTTGAGCTCTTTCCTCTCCAGGGCTCCCTTGGTAGAAAGGGACTTGCTACCTTTTTTTTTTCTCCAACCGTATTCATATGTTGCTCCTGTTTGATCTTGGTCTATTCTGGGAATGGGGCTCTCTTCTGAGAATGGATATTTGTGGTCAGTCTCTGAGACCTGCTACTACTGCTGATTTCCTCTGAACTCCTTGTGCTTTCCTACTGTATCACCAGAGCATCTCACCAGTTCTGTGGGCTTTCTTTAACTAGTAGTTTTGGAGAAGGTGAAATTACAGCTTTATAGGGACTTTTTTCTCCCTCTTTGTTTCCTCTATTTCATTTCTCAGGTGAGCACTTGGAAGATTTGGAACTATGCTGCTGCCATGTTTCCCAATATTGACTTAATGACAGAGTTTTGATGACTGTGAGAGCAAAATAAAAAGAATAAAATGGTTTTTTGCCTTATAACTATTATCCCTAAATGAGTGATATGAATTCTCAAGATGATTTCATTATTACAATTTGGTACTCTTAAGGTGTAGTTTAGGAAAAAGAAAATATTTCTTTAGCCACTCTAACTCTTGAAAGAGTATCTGTGTAAACTCTTTTTCTATTTTTATTTTTATTTTTATTTTTTTTGAGACAGAGTTTCACTCTTGTTGCCCAGGCTGGAGTACAGTGGCGTGATCTTGGCTCACTGCACCCTCCGCCTCCCAGGTTCCGAGTAGCTGGGATTACAGGCACCCACCACCATGCCTGACTAATTTTTTTTTTGTATTTTTTGGTAGAGATAGGGTTTCACCATATTGGCCAGGCTGGTCTCGAACTCCTGACCTCAGGTGATCCACCCGCCTCGGCCTCCCAAAGTGCTGAGATTACAGTTATGAGCCACTGCACCAGCTTGTATAAACTCTTTAGTTAATTTTATAAACGTCATAGTCCCATCTTCCATCCTGAGGCTATTTAGAATATAAATTCAATATAAATTTGTATCATTTTGTTTGTTATCTTCTAGGCCCACTTTTTTCTTTCTGCTCCATCTTTATAAAATTTTGTTTTCTTCTTTTTTTTCCCTACTCGAAACAGGGTCTTGCTCTTTTGCCCAGGCTGGAGTGCATGGTGCAGTTGAGGCTCACTGCAACTTCAACCTTCTGAGTTCTCAACCTCCTGGACTCAAGCGATCTTACCACCTCAGCCTCCTGAGTAACTGGGACCACAGGAACAGACCACCACACTGGCCAATATTTGTAATTTTTTTCCGGAGACAGGGTTTCTCTATGTTGCCCAAGCTGGTCTTGAATTGCTGGGCTCAAGTGATCCGCCCGCCTGGCCTGGGTCTCCCAAAGTGTTGGGATTATAGGCGTGAGCTACCATGCCTAGCCTATAATTTTTTTCTTTTTTTCTTTTTTTTTAAGACAGAGTCTCGCTCTGTCGCCCAGGCTGGAGTGCAGTGGCACAATCTTGGCTCGCTGCAACCTCCACCTCACAGGTTCAAGCGATTCTCCTGCCTCAGCCTCCTGAGTAGCTAGGATTACAGGTGCCTACTACCCAGCTAATTTTTGTGGTATTTTTAGTAGAAATGTGGTTTCACCATGTTGGCCAGCCTGGTCTCGATCTCCTGGCCTTAAGTGATCTACCCACTGCCACCTCCCAAAGTGCTGGGATTACAATTGTGAGCCACTGTCCCCAGCCCTAGCCTATAAAATTTTATCCTTATGCTTCTCAGACCATCTGTCTTCCCACACATGTATTTGTTTTCTATTTAACTTCAGATTCAGGCTGAGTTTCCCATCTCTTTACCATTCTTGTATTATTAAACAAGTTTTCCTGGAGAAAACTGGTGGCTATACATTGCCTGCCTGAAGCTTAGAAAGTGGCCATGTTTGGCTCCACAACTTACCCTAACTATTTGGAATTTATAAGCCAGTCAATTCCATTTAGACTAGCTCTTTCCCAGTGATTGTGTCCTGTGTAAGTGAAAAAAAAAGGGAAAGTGAGAATTACCAGTAAATAATCCTCTGGACTTATCAGGCAGGTTATCAGGCCTGTAAAATAATTTATTGTACTTCTCTTTACAGAGTAGAAATTGGTTTTGGGGTTTTTTTGGTTTTGTTTTTTTAAAGACAGGGTCTCGCTCTGTCATCTAGGCTGGACTGCAGTGATGCAGTCACAATTCACTGCAACCTCTAATGCCCAGGATCAAGCAAGCGATTCTCCTCCCTCAGCCCCCAGAATAGCTAGGACTACAGGCATGTGCCACCATGCCTAGCTAATTTGTTTTCTTTTATTACTTTTTTTTGGTGGAGGGTGGGCAGTAAAGACAGGGTCTCATTGTATTAAGTGACCCTCCTGCCTCAGCCTCCCAAAGTGCTGGGATTACAGGCGTGAGCCACCACACCTGGCCTCAGGAGAAAGAAATTCTTCTTTCTCCGAAGAATTATCTAAGGAAAGACTTATTAAAAATGTATTATCAAACCTGTCCCTTTAGTGACATTTTAAAGAGAATAAACTTTCAGAGTCATAGCACTAGCAAAGCAGTTCTGCATTTATGGATATTTTCTTCCTCCAATCCATTTAATGGAAAACAGAAGTTATGATGTAACCAATGTTACAGCAAATTGGAATTGAGCACTTTGATTCCTGCTACCCCTTTTATTTAATTGTATTAAAAATTTTGTTTCCTTGCCTGTAATCCCAGCACTTTAGGAGGCCAAGATGACCAGATTGCTTGAGCTCAGGAGTTTGAGACCAACCTGGCCAATACGGTGAATCCCCATCTCTACTAAAAATACAAAAATTAGCATGGCATGATGGTGCATGCCTATAGTCCCAGCTACTTGGGGGACTCAGGTGTGAGGATCACTTAAACCTGGAAGGTGAGGGCTGTGGTGAGCTGAGATCACGCCACTTTGCTCCAGCATGGGTGACAGAATGAGACCTTATCTCAAAAAAAAAAAAAAAAAAGTTTTCCTTTTAATGGAGCAAAATGCCATTAAAACTCAAAGATATGGCAAAATCCTCCCTCTTTTTTTTTTCTTTTTTGAGATGGAGTTTTGGTCTTATTGCCCAGGCTGGAGTACAATGACGCACTCTCGGTTCACTGCAACCTCTGCCTCCCAGGTTCAAGCGATTCTCCTGCCTCAGCCTCCCAAGTAGCTGGGATTACAGGCACCCGCCACCAAGTCTGGCTAATGTTTTGTATTTTTAGTAGAGACGGGCTTTCACCATGTTGGCCAGGCTGATTTTGAACTCCTGACTGACCTCAGGTGATCCACCCACTTCAGCCTCCCAAAATGCTGGGATTATAGGCGTGAGCCACCACACCCAGCCTAAATCCTACCTCTTGATTAACCTCTGTGATTTATGTATCCCCTCTTCTAGCTTTGGTGTCATCCCCAGCACTCCTCTGGCCATCCATACACCACTGATGCCAAACCAGAGCATTGATGTCTCCCTGCCTCTCAATACTTTGGGCCCAGTCATGAAGATGGAACCTCTGAATAACCTCCAGGTCAGAGTTTTACTTCACTCAGGTGGTACAAGTTAATATCTTACCAATTATTATTATTATTATTATTTTTTATTTTATTTTTTAAAGACAGAATCTCGCGCTGCTGCCCAGGCTGGAGTGCAGTGGCACGATCTCGGCTCACTGCAGTCTTCGCCGCCTGTGTTCAAGCGATGCTCCTGCCTCAGCCTCCCAAGTCGCTAGGATTACAGGCCCAAGCCACCACACCTGGCTAATTTCTGTATTTTTTACTAGAGATGGGGTTTCACCATGTTGGTCAGGCTGGTCTCAAACTCCTGACCTCAAGTAATCTGCCCACATGGGCCTCCCGAAGTGCTGGGATTATAGGCGTGAGCCATTGTGCCCAGCCCAATTTTTCATTTACGTGTAAAAAAGTCCCTCTTTCTTCCTTAGGTTTGAGTTAGTCATGGAATAGGATTTGAGATAAATCTTTGTGGACGAGAGTTTTATGTTTTGTTGTTAAGAAAAACAAAAGTCATGCGTGACATAGATGTTCATTCTTTTACTCAACAAACATTTAGAAACTTTTTTCTTCTTATTTGTACACCTTTTTTCCTTAAGACTTTTACAGCAAAATTTGAATGTCATTCATATAAGAAGAGATTTATATGGAGGTTATCATTGAACACTGGACCACAAGACCCCATTAGCATGTATCTATGATAAGTATAACAGCATCTTAGAGGAATTTTATCTGGTATACAAGAGCCTCTTTATCTTGAAAATGTTGAATTTTTTAGAATGCTTGGGTATCAGCTTAGAATTTCATTCAGTTTTCACCTACCTTGAAGTTTCCTTTGAAATATAAACCTTCTGGGCTTCAGGCAGCATGAAGGCAGAGCAGTAAGCTCATAAGTCAGAGCTGTAGCAACCCTGGAGGTTGCTAGCGGTTATGGTTTTAATGTTCACAAGAACAGCAAGAAAGCCTTGGGCTACCCTGAAATGGGGAACTGTAATCGATCCCTGCATAAAGCAGAGACCCTGGAAGGGCAGCTCCCTCAAAGAAAGGAGAACTAGGAAAATGTTTTCGCCATCCCCCAAAAATGACAGGAAAGTTCTGAGCTGGGTTCTGGGTATAGCCCCTTATGAGAAATTCAAGGCCCAATCAATACCATAGGTGAGTTATATAGTCCAAATTTACACTACTTACGTAGATGTAGTAACCTCCAAATCAATACATTAATGTAAAATTGGCCCAGGACTGGTGAAACCTAGAGTCCTGTCAGAAGCAAATACCAAGTAGCCCTTTAACAACAGTTGTAAAATTTAGGGGCTTCAATACCCCCAACTGAAAAGAAAATCTCTACTGAAAGTGAGCTCACACTTTAACAGGAGAGAGAGAGAAAGATGCACTGTGAAGGATAGTCAAAAGACATTGCAAAGAGGAGGACTGGTACTGTCCCCACCCCCACTAAGAACTTAAGATAGAACAGTCTGAATGAGACTATGAAATATATTTAAAATGATGAAAGAAAAATGTCAGCTTTCCACTTTCCAGTCAAGACAGGTGGGATCCCATTGTTTAATCTTCTAGAAATACCAGTGTAAGATACTAGTACTGATGGTGAGACATCAAGAGTAAAGTATCTTGGAGTTAAAACTAAACATTCTTCAGTCATTTAAATACCAGCACAACAGGCCTGTTTGCCAGTTCACTAACTACCTTGTTGCCACAGTAGTTGACTGCCTTTTTTTCAGCAAAGGGAGTAACGATTGAGAGGGTAGACGAGTGAGTCACAATATAACTTGGCTCAGACAAGAAGAATAAAGCAAGGATTACTATGCAGATGGAATTGGCTGTTACTATGATGACAGTAATGTGTTAAGGGGCTTTTCCAGCACAGGATCCTGAAGAAACTTAACCCAAATCTACATCTGTTCCCTTTTCATTGAAATCTAACCTCCCATTGGCCACAGAGCCTCAAGCCTAATATTTGAGGACAGTCAGCATGCACGCAAGAATGCTTTACCTCATGAGTAGGAAAGAGAATTTGGGTCACAGAAACCAGGGCAAATTTTCTGCTCTTAAAATGAAAAGAAAAAAAGAAAAGAAACAGTAAACAAATTAATGAATGTCAGTTTACTTTCCTCTTGGCATTTCCGTTTGACTAACTCCTGAATAGGAATCCTCACAAGAGAAGTTGAATCTTAGGCCAACCCTGTCCTTAAAAGTATTGATATGATATTAGAACTAGTAAGTTTTAATTTTCATAAACCTGATATTATAAGAAGCAACCTTTAAATATTTCCATCTATAGTTAACTACTGATTTTTCAAGTTTCCCCCTTGGATTCTCTTCTCTTGGGGATGTCATAATTGTGGCTATTTTCTCATTAATTGGCATTTCCCAATGGAGATGATAAACAAAACTTGAAAAGAGAAAAACTTTTTCCCCCTGTGAGCAGCTCTACTTAGTGTATGCTGGTGAGAGTTGAAACTAATGGCTAGCTTAGGGATATGTAGGGTACTTTAGATTTCAGCTTCCATTCTGCCTTTTTCCCCATATGAACAAGAAGAAAATCAAAACGTCATTCCAACAAGGTTAAACTATATAGATCCAGATAAAGCCAGATAAAGATTAATCTAGCTTTTATATATATTTGTATAATGTTTACATTCAAGAGCTCATGTGGGAAAATTAGTATTTTTCTAATACTACAGAGCATAAAATCAGGGGAAAAAAATGTTGGGGATTGAGGAAATGAAATTTTGAATTCCATGTGGGTTTTAGCTGTTTTGGCTAATTTAATATCAATGTGTAGAACAATTAAATCAAGCCCAGCTGCCAGAACTGTAGTATAAAACTTATTATAAAATCTTTTCATCAAAACACTCATTACTACTTATTGGCTTATAGACTATTTGAAACACTATTTAAAAGTTAAAAAGATACCATTCATTCTTTTTTTTTCCTTTGAGACAGAGTTTCACTCTTGTCACCCAGGCTCGAATACAATGGCACAATTTTGGCTCACTGCAACCTCTGCCTCCCAGTTTCAAGCGATTCTCCTGCCTCAGCCTCTGAGTAGCTGGGATTACAGGCGCACACCACCACACCCAGCTAATTTTTGTATTTTTAGTAGAGACGGGTTTCGCCGTGTTAGCCAGGCTGGTTTTGAACTCCTGATCGCTGGTGATCCACCTGCCTCTGCCTCCCAAAGTGCTGTGATTACAGGCGTGAGCCACCATGCCCTGCCCATTCATTCTTAATGTAAAATACATTATGCCTTAAATATAGGAATTAAATACCTAGTAGAGATTTGAACCTGGAAGAATTTTTCTGCTATACTGACATTGACTGTAAAAGCTTTTGTGAATCAACTTATGAACATTATACAAAGTAAAGTTAAGCTTGCTCCTACTGGGAGCCTTTCTTGAGTTTATTTATATCACACAATTATATTCCTTAAAAAGAGAATTGATTCTCTCTGCTTAAATAAAGCAAAAACCTTAGTAAGTGTCTAAATGTATTTCCTTTAAATGAGTTTTCTCTGACTCTGATGTCCCTGTTTCTCATTTCATGTGTTAGTTGTGCTTAGAAACATTTTCCCAATGAACTTCTTCAAACTTGACACCTGGCAAGTGACTGCTTTTTCAAATCAGTGTCTGTAAGGAGACAGTGGAATTATGATTTAACATGTGTTCATCTCCAGGGTCATGCTTATGGTCTTTATGTAGATGCTGCAGAGTTCCCACAGCTGCTTGGCCTCTGTTTTCACAGGGCCATAAACTCTTAGGAGAACATTGATAGCATCATTCTTTCAAGTTTTCAGGATGATAAAGGCACAGTTTAAAGAGCCAACTAATTCTACAGTTATTTAAGAAAAACCCAGTCCCCAGACTTTTCTCCCTAACAAGACTCCAATATCTCCTTCCACAAAGCCAATTTCGTTCACCTCTTTTGATTCTTTCGATAATTACCTAAGTAACATGCTCATATTGGACTCCTGGATTTTTCTTTATTTTTATTTTTTTAAGATAGGGTCTCACTCTGTCACCCAGGCTGATTGTGCAGTCATGGCTCACTGTAGCCTTCACCTCCTGGGCTCAAGCAATCCTCCCACCTCAGCCTCCCGAATAGCTGGGACCACAGGAGCACACCACCACACACAGCTAATATATATATATATATTTGTGTATATATATATATATATATTTTTTTTTTTTTTTTGAACTGGAGTCTCGCTCTGTCACCTGGGCTGGAGTGCAGTGGCTGGATCTCAGCTCACTGCAAGCTCTGCCTCCCGGATTTACACCATTCTCCTGCCTCAGCCTCCCAAGTTGCTGGGACTACAGGCGCCTGCCACCTCGCCCGGCTAGTTTTTTGTTTTGTTTTGTTTTGTTTTGTTTTGTTTTTAGTAGAGACGGAGTTTCACCGTGTTAGCCAGGATGGTCTCGATCTCCTGACCTCGTGATCTGCCTGTCTCAGCCTCCCAAAGTGTGTATTTTTAAATTTTTTGTAGAGACAGGGTCTTTCCATGTTTTCTAGCCTGGTCTCAAATTCCTGGGGTCAAGCAATCCTCCCATCTTGACCTCCCAAAGCGCTGGGATTACAGGTGCGAGCCACCACATCCAGCTGGATTTTTCTGTTGTAGGTATTCCTGTACATCTCTCCACTCACTGCCGTCATCTGCATACTTTTCATGTTCCCATATTTTCTGATAGAACTATCTTAAAATTTACTTAAATCAGTGTTCAATGTTTACATCAATTTTTTTTTTCTTTTTTTTTTTTAGAGATAAAATCTTGCTTGGCCACCCGGGCTGAAGGGCAGTAGTACAATCATGGCTCATTGCAGCCTGAAACTCCTAGGCTCAAGCGATCCTCCTGCCTTAGGAGGATCTCAAGTAGCTGGGACTACAGGTGTGTGCCACCACACCTGGCTGATTTTTTATTTTTATGTAGAGATGGGGTCTCACTATGTTGCCCAGGCTGGTCTGAAATTCCTGGGCTCAAGTGATTCTCCTGCCTCAGCTTCCTAAAGTGCTGGAATTACAGGTATGAGCCACCACACCCTGCCCAGTGTTTACATTATTATGACTATATATACTCTTTGAAGCTGAGCCATGTATTAAAGTGATTTTTCCTCAGCAAAGCTTTTTGTAGATAATTGGAGTTAATACTCGTTTCTGTTGGTGTTTTTAACTATAATTTAATCCCAAATTCCATTGAGATCAGACCCTTCAAAGTATACTATCAGTTTCCCTCTCTTAAAGTCTCTTCTAGAATGATTTACTTGAATGCCTGGAACATAGCTATCTTCCTGGGACCTCCTTTCATCTTAACCCTGGGGATTCATTCCCGTCATCAGCTCTCTCATACTCAGGGTCTCCTATTACAGTGTCCTTTTCTTGGTTTACTCCTTCTTTTGATGAAACACATTTTCCAGTGGATTCCTGAGAATAGGTATGTAGACTATTCCATAGATTTGAGCCTTTACACGTTTTTAAATGTCTCTTTTAGTCTGTCTTCATACTTGTTTGACAGCTGCTGTATAAAATTCTAGGTTAGAAATCATTTTCCTCCTAATCAGAAGCTGTTCTAATTCTTGATCCTTGCCTTTGCCCTGTTTTTTTCTCAAGGAAAGCTTATACTTTGTCCTCAGTGTTTCACATTTCACAATGATATGCCTCATTGTGACTCTGACTGCCTTTTCACCCATCATGCTGGGTACTCATTGGGTTCTTTAAAACTGGAAACTCATGTCCTTCAAGTCAAGGAATTTTTCTTTAACTTCTTTGCTGATGCTCTCCCCTTCATTTTCTCTATTTCTTATCAGAAGTGTTGCTATTTGGATATTGATTCTCCTGGACTGACTCTGTTTTCCCCTCCTGTTTTCCATCCCTGTTTCCTTTTGCTCTACTTTTTAAAACCTTGTTTATGGGGACATGCACAGTAGCTCACACGTGTAACTCCAGCACTTTGGGAGGCCAAGGAGGGCGATCACTTAAGGCCAGGAGTCCAAGACCAGCCTGGCCAACATGACGAAACCCCATCTCTACTAAGAATACAAAAATTAGCCAGGCATGGTGGCACACGCCTATAGTCCCATCTACTCGGGAAGCTGAAGCAGGAGAATTGCTTGAGCCAGGGAGGCAGAGGTTGCAGTGAGTTGAGATCACGCCACTGCACTCCAGCCTGTGTGACAGAACGAGCCGTGAGCCTTTATCTCAAAAAGAAAAAAAAAAAAAACTTTTTTATGAAATATTTTTAACATTACAGAAATAAGCAGAATAGTATAATGAGTCCCTGTGTACCCATCATCCAGCTTCAATAATTATCCACGGTTAATATCATTTATACCCCTTCCCACAACCCTACTCTATTCTTTTGAAGCAAATCCCAGAAATTTATATCACTTAATCTGTAAATATTTCAGTAGCTCTTGGTTTTTTTTTGTTTGTTTGTTTGTTTGCTTGTTTGTTTGAGATGGAGTCTCGCTGTGCTGCCCAGGCTAGAGTGCAGTGGTATGATCTCAGCTCACTGCAACCTCCGCCTCCCGAATTCAAGTGATTCTCTTGCCTCGGCCTCCCGAGTAGCTGGGATTACAGGCACATGCCACCATACCTGGCTAATTTTTGTATTTTTAGTAGAGACAGGGTTTCACCATGTTAACCAGGCTGGTCTTGGATTCCTGACGTTGGGTGATCCTCTCTTGTGGGATTACAGACATGAGCTACCATGCGTAGCTCGGTGTGTATCTTTAAAATGGGTCTCTTTTAAAAAATTTAACTACGATAACTATTCTCACAACTTAAAATATTAGCAAGAATTCCTTAATATCACATATCAAATCAATGTTCAGATTTTATTGTAATTTTTTTTGTTTTATTATTACTTTGTGTTTGAATCAGTAAAGTGCACATATTATGGTGGGTTGATAGCTCTTAAGGCTCTTAAGTCTCTTTAGCTACACTGTTTAATATGATAGCCACTAGCCACATGTGGCTATGTAAATTGAAATTAAATCAAACAAATTCAGTTTCATCATTGCATCAGCCACATTTCAAATACATGTGTGGCTAATGGTTACTAGATGGGACAGTAGTGCAGGAGTAGAACATTTACCTTACTTTAGAAAGTTCTGTTGGCAGTGCCAATCTGTAGCCTCCTCTTCCGTATTTCGTTTACCTTTGGTTTTCAGCAGTTTGACTATTATGTATGTAGGTGTTTTTCTTGTATTTCTCTGGCTTGGAGCTCACTGAGCTTGGATCTGCAAGTTGATAGTTTTCCCCAATTTTGGAAATGTTTGGTCATTCTTCAGATTTTTTTTCTACCTCATTATGTCTCTTCTCTCATTCTAGAACTCCAGTTACATATGTGTTAGACCACTTAATGTCATCCCTTAGATCACCGAGGCTGCTTTTTTTAAATTTAATCTTTTTTTCTCTGTGTTCTTCAGATTGGATAATTCCAATTGATCTGTCTTCAAGTACACTGCTTCTTTCTTCTATAGGCAACAACCTTCTGTTAAACTAATCCAGAGCATTTTCATTTCAGATATTGTACTTCTTAATTCTAGGATTTCGATTTGATTTTTTGCTGAATTTTCCTCTCTGGGCTGGCTCAGTTCTTTCAAAAGTTATCTTTAAGTCTCTGTCTAGAATAGAAAGGCTTTCTGCCAGCCTCATGGGGAGCTAAGTTGGGAAAGAGGGCTGGAGAGTCTTAGCATTCAGTATGCATTAATTCATTTCATTCACCACCCCTCAGCCATGTTTGGCTTTTACTTCTAAGTGCCATCTATTTTATCATCTCCAAAAGAATCAATCTTCAGTTTTATGCAGAGCCTAGAGACCTAAGAGCTGTCCAGCAGTGTAGAATCGAGGTTGGGATCTAGAAATCTTATTGACATCTTAATCCTCTCTCTTTTAACACTCCCCACCATACAGTTCCAGAGGTGCTACCAGTCCTAAGCCTTTGAGAATTCTGTGGTAGTATTGCTAATCCATCTGCTTTCCAGGTACCAAGATATTGTTGCTGTTATATCTTTTTCTTACTATCTCTATGAATTTATACCTTGAAAATTTTTTATTTTCCTTTAGTTATGGCAGAACTCTTTCCAAGAGAAAAGAAACTTAAATGTGATTTTTCAATCTACTGTCTCTGCCTAGAGGTCTGATAGCACCTTAAAAATTTTTCTTTCTTTCCTTCCTGCTATACAACTTTATAATTAGGAACCTTAGAAGTGAACCTGTGGAGAAAGAATTAACCCTTTCCCATGTATAGTTTTTGTTATCCCTGTCTTTATTGCCTTTAAATCTCACATAAACATTGTTGAATGAGAGGCTGAATATTAATTAGAGAAAAGAAATAGACACAATGTCTCTTGTTTGTTTTTTTTTTCTTTGCATATCTTTCTAAAACAAGGCAATATTCATCAGTCTGTTCATTTAACCTTTGATTAGGGCAGAAAGTGTCGAAGACACTAGCTGCAAAGGACATGATCTTACAATCCTGTTTACTCATGTCTTAAGATCATTGTCAGCCAAATTTTGCTAGTATATGGCTCTGAGGAAATTCTGTCCCTTGCTACTCCTACATGTAGTTCCAGCCTGTGAGACAGTTAGTTGCAGATGGTGCTTGTCCCTGATATTTCATGTCTTGCATATGTCCGTTCACACTCAGAAAGCCCACAGCTGTAGCTATTATACCAGAAAAACTGGTAGACGCTTCCAAACGGAAGACCTTTTCAGCAGCTTCCATCAAATGAAGCAAACCAGCTTGGCATTTGCTGACGTTTTTTGACTGTTGTGCAAGCCAGACAAGTCAGTGTTGAAGCCTTCTTTGGTCTTCCAAGATCCACAATTGAGGACTGCACACACTGATTGCATTTGTGGGACCACGATGCTGCTTGAATAGACAATGAGTCCTTGAAGTGGTGGATCTTTTGGGAACTATATAGAGGTTCTCACGTCAGACAGTTGGATCCAGTGTTGGATCTGCTATCCAAATGATCCCTGTAGACCTAAAAATATTCCTCCTAAAATATTCCATAAGCAGTATGTAGGTACTGGAGTCTTAATTATGAAAGATTAAAACATTGTGCTCTCAAAAAATAAAATAGAAGATTACTTACTGAGATTGCTACTTCCAGTTTGACATATTCTTCATGTCCCATCAGGACTATAAACATATTCTTTAATCTCATCTGAGAAATTCAATATATTACATATTCGTATTCAGTATTCATATTCAATATTCATATTCAGTATATTACAAACATGGGTCAGATTACCCAGGTAATAGAAATCCATGCTGACATCCTGAGAAAGGATAATGAATTTCACACAGTAGTTCTAAAATGGTAATAAAAGTGATTTGTGGGCTTTTATTTGTTAAATTCACAGCCATCTTTTTATCATGATTATAAACGAGTTAATGATGAATAATGGAATCAGTTTTATGTTTCTAGTTTAATAAATGATTAGAAATAGATTTAACCTTGTGGTCTTTAGATTTAACCTTGTAATGCAGTAGAGGACTTTGAATTCTGGATGTAAAATAGCTCCCTCTTTCTAGTCCCGGCTGATAAAAACCTATATTATAGGTTGGAAATACAGAGAACTCACTCAGATTTTTCCTCAGCTGGATTGAATTTGAGAGCCATACCCTGCTCTCATTCATGTTTACTCTCTTATATTTTGCTATAGCATGATGTTTAATGAGATGGGGAAGAAAGTGCATTATTCATAATTTTTAATGAAGGGGTTATGCATAGGCTTTGTAGTATTAAGGTCCATACATATTTGAATAAAACTGCAGAAAACCTTTGAGCCATGTGACCATGTACACATAAGGAATGTAAAATCTCATAGTTGGAAGGGATGGTCTTTAATTTTGTCTATTTCAAACCCTATCTGTTTTTGATGGAATTCACTCTGTATTGGCAGTGATGGGAAAATCAGTGCGTACATGAATGCCACCAGTGATTTACTACCCTATATGACCCATTCTGTCTTCATAAAACTCTGTTAGGCAGTTTTTTATTTGGCGTTTTTTTATTTTTGTTTTCTTTTTTTGAGGAGGGAGGGAACAGGGGTTGGGGGAATCAGAGTCTCACTCTGTTACCCAGGCTGGAGTACAATGGTGTGATCTCTGCTCACTACAACCTCTGCCTCTTAGGTTCAAGTGATCCTCCTGCCTCAGCCTCCTAAGTAGCTGGGATTATAGGTGCCCGCCACCACGCCCAGCTAATTTTTTGGATTTTTAGTAGAGATGAGGTTTTTTCACCATGTTGGCCAGGATGGTCTCAAACTCTTGACCTCAAGTGATCTGCCTACCTCGGCCTCCTAGAGTGCTGAGATTACAGGCATGAGCCACCACACCTAGTAGTTTATATGAAATAAAATGTCTTCCTTTAGGTTCTTTCTGTAGATCCTAGTTCTACATTTTGAGATTTTTTTTTATTAAGTTTCTGAATCAAGGCACCCAGGGCCTGAAAGTCAATCAGGTGGGCCTGTAATGAAAACATACTCTTTGTCTGAATTTATTTTCTTTTTTTTTTTTTCTACTTCAGGAAAGCCTAAGTTTATGGAAGGACATTTATATAATGTCAGTTTTATTGTTCTAATTTTAGAAGAAAATCCATTTAGAAGGAGGGACCCTGGTAAATGTAGTTGGAATCAGTTATAGTTTGGAGACTGAAGGAAAATATTATCTAATCATTTTTTAAAAGTGTATGAATGAAAGATGATCCTTGACTTGGTAGCAGCCTTCCTTTCCAGGAACCCCTGAAGGAGTTGAAGGGCAAGTACTCAGAACAGGAAAGCACAGAACTTCTCGATTCCATAGCTCCCGCTGTGCTCCTGACAGTAATTTATGTCCCTCTACATGACCTGCTTCCCCAGTGGAACTACCCAGAGACAGCATGTGTGTTCAGTGGCCTGCCCATCTGTCCAGTCATCTTGACAGCCACGTGTCCTCCTTTTGTCCATGTAAAGTTGTACTGTCCACCAGGCAGAACATAGGCACAACCGTGAACCCATTTGATTTCTGACTTGCAGCTAACTAATCTGAGGATGTATGCTTAATATCTAGAACCTAGATTTGATTCTAGATTGACACCTATTACTGCCTATTATTACTGAAGTCTGTTCTTTTATTGAATTTCTACTAGGTCTTCTATGACATACTAAATTAGAGTAGAATTTTAATCACCTTAACTGGTAGTTTTCTAGTCTTGCCTTCAGGATTTTTTGATTCAGTACAGTATTATTAAATGTTTTTGTTTTTTTTTTTTTTTCAGTCAGGGTCTTGCTCAATTTCCCAAGTTGGAGTTCAGGGGCACAGATACAGCTCACTGCATCCTCAACCTGCTGGACTCAAGTGATCCTCCCACCTCAGCCTCCCAAGTAGCTGGGAATACAGGTGCATGCCACCACACCTAGCTGATTTTTTTTTTTTTTTTTAATTTTTTGTAGACTTGAGGTCCGGCTATGTTTCCCAGGCTGGTCTTGAACTCCTGGGCTCAAGCCATCCACCTGCCTTGGCTTCCCAAAGTGCTGGAATTACAGGCGTGAGCCACCGCACTTAGCCTAAATGCATTTTTAAAGTTTAACAGTCACGCCTGTAATGCCAGCAGTTTGAGAGGTCGAAGCAGGTGGATCACTTGAGGTCAGGAATTCGAGACCAGCCTGGCCAACATGGCAAAACCCTGTCTCTACAAAAATACAAAAAAGTTAGCTGGGCATGGTGGCACACGCCTGTAATTCCAGCTACTCAGGAGGCTGAGACAGGAGAATCGCTTGAACCCAGGAGGCAGAGGTTGCAGTGAGCCAGATTGTGCTATTGCACTCCAGCCTGGGCAACAGAGCGAGACTTCATCTCAAAATCAAAACCAAAAACAAAACAAAACAAAACCCAGTAAGCCTACATAGCAAATAATAGCTCAAGTTGTCCCTCCACCCCCCTCTCTCCACCCCTGATTATTAACATAAACAATGTTCGAAGATGAGACAGCAGCAACCAAGGGCATATCAGCCAGTACATGTAGCTGTGTAGCTATCATGAAAGGGAAAAAGAAAGACTGGTCCCTTTCGGCTTGTCTGTCAGGCAGGCTGAAAGGCCTATGAAATTATTGCTGACTGTTTCTGGCAACTGAAACTATTTAGAGTAATTCTGTTGTAGGCTGTTAGAAGAGGAGAGGATTAGGGGCCAGTAAGATTTCTGAAGAGTAACTGGGTTGATCAATATAGTATCGCAGGGGGGTTATACATTGGCAGAAAACAGTCACATATACATTTGCTATAAGTTCTTGATTTATTTTATTTAACTTATAAAACTTTTTAAATGAGGAAGCTACCCAGGAGTAGGAACAGATGCAGTGTATCTTAGCATGATTTTCCCTTGACCCTGAGTTCCCTGTGAGGCACACAGCTGCCAGTGACATAGGTATGGTCCTATCAGAGTCGTGAAAGTTGCTTAATTCTTGCTATACCACTGGCCTGTTACACTCAGGTAACCCTCAGGTAGGTACCTATTATACTCAGATACCTAACTTACAGCAAATGTATATGTGACTGCTTTCTGCCAATGTATAATCCCCCTGTGATACTATACTGACCAATCTTTTTTACTGGCCCCTAATCCTCTCTTCTTCTAGCAGCCTACAACAGAATTACTCTATATAGTTTCAGTTGCCATAAACAGCCAGCAATAATTTCACAGGCCTTTCAGCCTGCCTAACAGATAAGCCGAAAGGCACCAGTCTTATCTTTTCCCTTTAATGATAGCTACACAGCTGCATGTACTGGCTGATGTGCCCTTGGTTGCTATTGTCTCATCTTTGAATACTATTTATGTTAATAGTGGGGGTGGGGTGGGGCTGAGGGACAACTTGAGCTATTTGCTAAGTAGAGTTTACTGTTAAACTCAGGTAACCCTGAGTATAACTGGTATAGCCAGTGGTATAGCAAGAATTAAGCAACTTTCATCTCCCCACCTGGAAGAATTTGCATTAATAGTTTCTAAGCAGAAGAGGCAAAATCTTACCAAAGGTCTCCAAGACCTTGGGTGATCTAGCTATGCCTTTCTCTCACTCCTTTCCTCATTGATTTCATCTGTTACTCCTCCCCTTCACTGTAGCCACTCTGGTCTCCTCACTGATCTTAGAATACAGTATGCTGCTACCTCATGACCTTTTAATTGACTGTTGTCCTTGTCTGGAATGTGCCTTCTCCCAATCTCCGTATCTGTATAGCTTACTTACTTCCTTTAGGTTTTTACTAAAGTAGTACCCAAAAAAGAGAATAGAATGATAGTTACCAGAGGATGGGGGGTGAGGGAAATGAAGAGAAGTAGGTTAATGGGTGCAAACATACAGTTAGATAGAAGGAATAAATTCTTTTTTTTTAAAAGTCTCACTCTGTTGCCCAGGCTAGAGTGCAATGGTGCCATCTTGGCTCACTGCAACCTTCACCTCCCAGGTTCAGCCTCCCAAGTAGCTGGGATTACAGGTGCCCGCCACCATGCCCAGCTAATTTTTATGTTTTTATTAGAGACAGGAGTTTCGTCATGTTGACCAGGCTGGTCTAGAACAACTAACCTCAAGTGATCCGCCCACCTCAGCCTCCCAAAGTGCTGGGATTACAGGCCTGAGCCACCGCACGCCTGGCTAAATAGTACCTTTTTAATAAGATTTTCTCCGTTCATTCCCAGTACTACCAATCTCCCTTATTTTTACCCCATAGCATTTCATTATATTTTAATTACTACTGAATTATTTATTATCACCTCCTGCCCCTCTCCTACTAGAATGCAAATTCCAAAGGAACAACAGTTTTTGTCTATGTTTTCCCCCTACTGCTCTGTCTCCCAGTGCCTGGAATGAAGTCTGGCACACAGTAGGTGCTAGATAAATATTTGTTGTTGAACGAGTCTTTTTGCTTTCATTTAAGAAAGTATTAACCAACATCAGATTCATCTAGTTCTTGAACCAAACTAAGTAAGGCTGCTATCTCTTCATCTTAACAGAGTACCCCTAAACACAGCCTCTGCCTGTTGTTTCTCAGCAGCCTTGCATTCTGTCCTCTGACTCTGATATAATACCCTTTTATCTGGATAGGTCTGGTCCTGGTCCCAAGTTTAATCTGAAGACTTATAATCACAAATTCATTTTCTCTCAAGAAGGCAGAACAAATATTAGAAGCTGTTGCTTCCTTGATATTAGGAAAGGCAAGATCACAGCACATTAATGGACCCTATTTTCAAAATTGGAGATGATTAGGAACATAGCACAAGTTAACTGTGCTCACATTTTGGGAATTTTTTCTGTTGCTAACTTATGTCTGTATGTCTCTTTAAAATAAAACCAAATTGCCACCATGAGACTATTAAATTATTATCCTAAAGAGCCTTAGACTATTTTGGTTAATATTTCTAGAGTAAATTTGGAAGCTCAAACTCAGTAAATGAAGAAGTTCAAGGATGCTCTTACAAGTGTTTTGGAGCCTCAGGAAAAACTAAAATCATTTAGATGCCCACTAGGAAATGGCGCTGAGCAAGCCCTTTTTACTGTGAAAACAGAAAAGCCTGTTTTTTTCATAATCCTGATAAACACAAAGGTGTAAGGAGGCAAACTTTAAAAGCAAGGGCCTGCCAGGCGTGGTGGCTCCCGCCCGTAATCCCAGTACTTTGGGAGGCTGGGGCGGCAGATCACTTGAGGTCAGCAGTTCAAGACCAGCCTGGCCAACATGGCGAAACCCCATCTCTACCAAAAATACAAAAATTAGCCGGGCGTAGTGGCATGAGCCTGTAGTCCCAGCTACTCAGGAGGCTGAGCAGGAAAATCACACGAACCCAGGAGGCAGAGGCTGCAGTGAGCCGAGATCGCACCACTGCACTCCAGCCTGGGTGACAGAGCAAGACTCCGTCTCAAAAACTAGGGCAAAAAAAGTTGTCTTTTGGCAATAGGTATTCATTATTTCTCTTTGCTTTTTAGAAAACAATTTTTTCAGATACTCAAAACAGTCTTTTGCCTTTAAACAGAAAAAAAAAAAGGTTTTTTAAAAAGGGTCTAGTACTTTTCAATTTCCGGTTTTTCTTTACTTGCTGTTAGAAAGCTTACTTTGGTGGGAAATCGGCGTGATTGTTTAGAAATTGAGAGATAAGGAGTGAAAAGACTGAGACCTATAAACTGAAATTCAACTTTGGAAATGAATTTTTTAAAGTCTCACTTAATGAGACTTAAAAAATGAACCACCCAGCTGCACTGGAGTTTGTGTTGCAACTTTGAGGGTGTGAATTTAGCCTGACCTTCCCTAGTTTTCTTTACCTTTCTTTTCTTTTTTTTGGGGGGGGGCAAGGTGGGGACAGCGTTCTCACACTGTCTCCCAGGCAAGAGTGCAGTGGCGTGATCACAGCTTACTGCAGCCTCGACCTCCCAGACTCAAGTTATTGTCTCACCTCAACCTGACCAGTAGCTGGGACTGTAGGTGTCCACCACCACGCCTGGCTAATTTTTTATTTTTATTTTTGTAAAGTTGAAATCTCACCATGTTGCACAGGCTGGTCTCAAACTCCTGGGCTCAAGCAATCTTCCTACCTCGGCCTCCCAAATTGCTGGGATCACAGACAGGTGTGAGCCATGCCTGGCCTCCACAGTTTAGATGGCTGCAGTGATGGCTATGGGTGGGCTACTTTTTCTACCCTCCACAAAGGTAGTCTTTCATGAAAATTGTGACCTACTCACCCTTTTTCCAAATGGCTTTGCAGGGGCGGGGCAGGGGATTCTCTTTTAAAGCAGTACTTGAGAATCTAGTTCAGTTGCAAAATAGTTAACAAAATTTGATTTAAGTAGTTCTGACCTTGCTGTGCTTTGGACTTCTCCCATTTGACAGTCCTAAAGGTTCGTCATTCTAATTTTCTCCTGTTCCAATGGTGATTTTGACAGTGTAATCCAAAGTCTTTTAAAGCAATGTCTATTCATACCACTTTACAATCTTTATCTAATCTTTAGTGTTCTGGAGATTTAATTTGCTGACATTTCTTTTCTTCTTTTTTTTTTTTTTTTTTTGGAATTAACAGTCTTTATTGGGCTCAGACCAGGAGTCCATGGGTCTTGAGGACCTCTGTGTATTTGTCAGTTTTCTTCTCCACGTTCTTCTCGGCCTGTTTCCGTAGCCTCATGAGCTGTTTCTTCTTCCGGTACGGGATCTTGGCTTTCTCTTTCCTCTTCTCCTCCAGGGTGGCTGTCACTGCCTGGTACTTCCAGCCAACCTCGTGAGCCAGGCGCCCCAGATAGGCAAACTTTCTTGTAGGCAAACAGACGCACGACCTTGAGGGCAGCAGGAACCACCATCCGCTTTTTCTTGTTGTAGGGCGGTGGGATGCAGTCAAATACCTTGAGGCGGTCCAGGGCGGCCTGGCCTTGCTTGGTCTTGTGGGGTAGCATGCCTGGCGCTGTCCGCCAGAAGATGCTACTGGGGGCCCGGAAGTGGTAGGGGCCTCGGGAAGGGTTGGTGTTCATCCGTTTGCAGAGGAAAGCCAGGTACTTCAACTTGTTTCTGTAGAAATTGCCAGAAATGTTGATGCCTTCGCAGCGTACGACCACCACCTTCCAGCCCCGCAGTACCTGTTTAGCCACGATGGCCGCCAGGCGGCCCAGGAGATGGCCTCCACCATCAAGCACCAGAACCGGCACCTCCGCCATCTTCGGCAGCCGCCTGGGAAAAGCAATTTGCAGACATTTCTAATTCATGGTCTAAATTATTTGAGAGTTTTTTGAGATTGAGATTAAGCAGATCTCATAGCAGAATGAGGACTACAGGAGAAGTCATAGTATTTCAGTTTCAGTGTCTTTTGGTTTCTGTTGGCTTCCTTTCGAATCAAGGCTTACTAAGAGAGATTGGCTTTTAGGAGCTCATTGCCTTTTTAAAGTCCAATAATTATATGTGCTACTGGAGGATTTACAATTTTAGAGATCATCTGGAGGCTCTGTTCAAAGGTTTCATTTCTGGTTCTGAGAACTGTTTAAATATGAAAACTTCAAATGCTGAAGTGCATATTAGGGACATGGAACCATTGCCTAATCTGTCAAATTTTCCCTGTAAAGGATTCCACTGTCCACATACTCTTAACGAACAACGTCCTAATGTCTCCTGAGAATAAATCAATATGGCTTTATACTCAGGATGAACAGCAGTTTGGTACCATTTGAGGCCTCCTCAGCTATCCTATAATCCACCTGATCTATTGGGTGGACTAAGAAAAAATATGGGAAGAGAGTTCTTGTTTGAATCCTAGCCTTGGAAGTGAACTAAAGATGCTGTTCAGTTTAAAATGGAATCAGTACTGGAAGGAAAGTCATTCGACATTTCATGACTCTTTCTGCTATGTTTTTAACTCTATTAGATATTGTCTAATATCCATAGATAGACCTTTCTGTTTTGTCAGGGTCTCTGAGAATTCCCAGATAATTTATTGGTCAATAGAGTTTGAAATGCTATTTAAACTTTGGATCACCAAGCACAGTGGCTCATTCCTGTGTAATCCCAGCACTTTGGGAGATCAGGGTGGGAGGATTGCTTGGGTCCAGGAGTTGGAGAGTAGCCTGGGCAACATAGTAAGACTAGTATGTCTAGTCTAGTATAGTATATAGACTAATGTCTACAAAAACAACAAAGTTAGCCAAGCATGGTGGCACACGTGTAGTTTCAGCTACTCATGAGGCTGAGATGGGAGGATCACTTGAGCCCAGGAGGTCAAGGCTGCAGTGAGCTGTGATCGTGCCTCCACCGTCCAGCCTGGGTGACAGAGCAAGACCCTGTATCAAAAAAGAAATTAAAAAAGATAAAATAAACTGAAGATGGTAGATGTATTTTGGTGTTGATGAGAAATGCAGAACTACCCGTCAGTTTAACTCTAGCACCTAGCAGAAAGGGCCACTTCTGCTTGAGTCTCAGATGATATATATCACACTGTTGGAGTAAGTACCATTAAAAACCTGTCACTCAGAGCCATTCCCCTAGGATCTGTTGACTAGGTTGTGTGGTACTTAAAACACATCTGAATCATCATTGCTCAGAGAAGTGGAGATGGTTGACGTCACTCCCTGGTCCTAGCTTGGACCAGCCTGCAAATAATCTTTCCAAAAGCTAAATGGAGAAGAGGAATAAAAGAAAAAAAAAAAGTTCTTCAGAAACGAGGAAAGGTCACAAGTGACGTTATGGAAGAGTAGATGATACAGTCTCAAAGGCGAGCCCTGCACTACTTCACTTGGTTTTCCTCGTGGCAGTGCCTCCTTTGGTTACCTGTGGTGAGAGGTGGGGTAAGAGGCCTAATTTGCCAGAGTTCAGACTGAGTTCATGTTGTACCTTTTTATAGTACTTTTGAGTATATTGGTATAAGGTTAGAATATTAATTTAGCCTGTACATCTCCAACTGTCCCACCATAAAGAGATTGTAGCTCCTGCAGCAGGCTTCCTATACTATGGAAAGAAACTAATAGCTGGTTACAGGCTGAAGCTGACAGGTTGCTCTTTCCTCAGCAGCCACTTAAAGTAACTTTAAACAATCACTGTTATTATGAAGCATTTATAGCCCACTTTTATGTTTTCAAAGTGCCTTATAATTTCTGTTTGCTTTCCTATTGATGTCCGTAAGAAGCAAGTTAATATTGTTATGGTCACATGTTGCACATGACATACCAAAGGAACAGAGGATTAGGTAATCTTGGTACCATCTGTGGTCTGCTTTGGGCATTCTCAAAGCAGAAGCTGAGGTGTGCATTCTGTTCCTTCACTCACTGAACCCTTTCTCACTGTTTACTTTGGTGTGTGTGTATTGTGGCTTTTATACTTTTTTGACTGCCACTTACAGTAAGAAATGTATTTTACATAGTGTATACACACATACAATACATAAAACTGAACAGTTTCGGGAAGCATTACTTACTCTTCATGAGATGGACTGTGATATTTTTCATTTTATTTTTTTAATGCCAGTTTCAACCCACTTAGTTAATTTTAAGAACTACCAGTTGGTTGTGACCCACCAAATACCATGTGTATTCTTTATGGAAGCTAAAGAATACACAAGAGCACATTTTCCTAGAGCATCAGTTTTACTCAAAGGGAAGAACACATATTCAAACATATATGGGTACATTATGAAATTTAGCATGGAACTTCAAAGAGATTTGTTCTTATGATAGTCTACTTCATATCATACCCCTAATCTTGACCCATCCCCCTGCCTCCTTCCCAGATGTGTCCATTCTTTCCTCTTCTGTTAAGGGAAATACACTAGAAAAATGTGAGAAATACTGTGCTTTTGGGACTTTGTTTGTTTGTTTGTTTGTGAGATAGGATCTCACTCTATTGCCCAGGCTGGAGTACAGTGGTGCAGTTGTAGCTCATTGTAACCTTGAACTCCTGGACTCCTATCCTCCTATCCTCTTATCCTCCTGCTTCAGTCTCCTGAATAACTGGGACCAAAGGCTCATGCCACTGCATATCGGCTTTTTGTTTTGTTTTGTTTTGTTTTGGTAGAGACAAGGTCTCACTCTGGTTGCCCAAGCTTGTCTCAAATTCCTGGCCTTAAGTGATCCTCCCTTCCCCTTTGGCCTCCCATAGTGCTGGGATTACAGGAGCGAGCCACTGCACCAAGCCCCATAGAACTTTTAAGTTCATTATTGTGTAAACCCAAGTGAGGTCAGAAACTTTGTACAGTTTATTTTACAACTGTTATTCAGCACATATTCTGTGCCAGTCACTATTCTAAAAACTGAGAATATTGTGGCAAATAGAAGACAGGAATTATTTCCCTCATGGAATTTATATTCTACCATAAGTGGGGTATGTGGCATGGGGACAGGCAATAAACCAGCAAATCAGTACAATACATAGTATATCAGATGGTAGGGGGGACAGTGGAAAAATATAAAAGAAGTACTGGAGTTGGAGATTGGGTGGTACAGTTTTACAAAAATATGTTGGTCATGGAAGACCTATCTGAAAAGATAATATTTGGTTAAAGCAAAGACTCAAAGGAGACAGGGAAAGAATCGTGGATTTCTGGAAGAAGAACATTGTAGACAGAAGAAACAGCAAATGCAAAAAGCCATGAAGTAGGAATGTACCTGCTATGTGCAAGGAAGGCACAACAGGCTCCTACAGCTGGAGTAGAGCTAGCAAGGAGAAGAGTATTAACACAACCTCAGAGAGGTTGGAGGAGTTGGATTATAGGCAACTGTAACTTTGGTTTTTATTCTGAGTGAGATGGAAAGGTTTGAGCAGAGAAGTATTTATGAGCTGACCTACATTTTAAGCTACTCTGGCTGCTATGTTGAGCATATACCGGGGAAGCTAGGTGCTGTGAAGGGAAGGTATAGGGGGATGTGGCTGAAAAACTAGTGGAGAGGCAGAGAGACTGTTAAAGGCATTGCAGAATCCCATAGTAGTTACTGAGTTTGGAAAGACAGCAGGAGGTTGTACTTGGAGGTGGGGAGGGGAGATTAAGAGTTTGGTTTTACCACAATGAGATACTATCTCACACCAGTTGGAATGGCTATTACTAAAAAAATTAAAAAAAAAAAAATGCTGGTGAGGTTGTAGAGAAAAACACAAGGCTTATACACTATTGGTGTGAGTGTAAATTAATTCAACCCTTGTGGAAGACAGTGTGGAACCCTTGTGGAAGATTCCTCAAATACCTAAAAATGGGCCGGGCGCGGTGGCTCACGCCTGTAATCCCAGCATTTTGGGAGGCTGAGCCGGGCGGATCATGAGGTCAGGAGATCGAGACCATCCTGGCTAACATGGTGAAACCCCGTCTCTACTAAAAATACAAAAAATTAGCCGGGCGTGCTGGCCGGCACCTGTAGTCCCAGCTCCTCCGGAGGCTGAGACAAGAGAATGGCGTGAACCTGGGAGGCGGAGCTTGCAGTGAGCCAAGATCCCGCCACTGCACTCCAGCCTGGGTGACAGAGCAAGACTCTCTCTCAAAAAAAAAAAAAGGTAAGACCTAAAAATGGAAATACCACTCGACCCAGCAATCCCATTACTGGATACATACCCAAAAGAATACAAATAATTCTATCATAAAGACACATGCACACATATGTTCATTGCAGCACTATTCACAATAGCAAAGACATGGCATCAACCTAAATGCGCATCAGTGATAGACTGGATAAAGAAAATGTGGTACATATATGCCATGGAATACTCTGCACCCATAAAAAAGAATGAGATCATGTCCTTTGCAGGAGCATGGATGGAGCTGGAGGCTATTATCCTTAGCAAACTAACACAGTAACATAAAACCGAATACCACGTGTTCTGACTTATAAGTGGGAGCTAAATGACGAGAACAAATGGACGCAAAGAGGGGAACAACACACACTGGGGTCTGCTAGAGGGTGGAGGGTGGGAGGAGGGAGAGGATCAGGAAAAATAACTAATGGGTACTACGCTTAATAGTTGGGTGATAAAATAAGCTGTACAACAAACTTTGATGACACAAGTTTACCTATATAACAAGCCTGCACATGTACCCCTGAACTTGAAATAAAAGTTAAGTTTTTAAAAAAAGAGTTTGGTTTTAGACATATTCCTTTTGAGCAACCTATTATCCAAGTGAAGATATTAAGTAGGCAGTTGGATGTATATGTGATCATTGATTTCCCTCAGGCAATCTAGGCATGATGTTATAGCTTTTGGAAAATAGTTTAGAAACTTGTCTGGATTATATCTTCCTACTATCTATACCTGTTGGGATAGTGAATTTTTAAATAAGAAAACAAGAAACTGTCGTTCTCTTTTCCTCTCTCCCTCCAACAACAACATCATGCTCTTTAAGGCTGATTTAGTTATATTTAAGAGCAGTCAGCATCAGGATTGGAATTAAACTGACTTCGTACTGTGTTTTTCCCTTGGTTCTTTTTTGACACCCAAAATATGATTGGCATATCCTTGGAGAACCTAGCATTCTTTGGATTGTGATCCACTGCCTATTTTATCCTTTCTTAGCATGTACATATTATTTAGCTCAGTGATTTGAAACCAAAAGAACTCATACATCATCCCATCCCCCCATTCCTGCCTCATTGAGAATCAGTGTGCCTAATGAGAGATGTTACTGATGGGATTCTGTTATGTATATGAATGGTGTCGAGGTAGAAACAATGTTGAGAAACACAGTATTTCATTTTTATTTGTTGAACATCTTCCCCTTATTTTCATGCAACAAATATTTATTGAGGTAGTCAATATGCTAGCGAAGATGAGAGACAGACCCTGCATTCAAGGAGCTCATTGTATTATAGGTGAGCCGGAAGTAAGCCATTATTATATGCTATCATAGAATTGAATGCGTTGGGTGCTGTGGGGAGGGGTTAGAGCTTTCTGGGAAGTGTTAATCTTGAACTGAACCTTAAGGTTAAATAAGTATTTTCCAGACAGTACTAAGCTTAAGCAGAAGAAAATATTAAGCAGAAAGAACAACATATAGGCTGGGTGTGATGGCTCACACCTGTAATCCCAGCACTTTGGGAGGCTGAGGTGGGCAGATCACGGGGTCAGGAGTTCGAGACCAGCCTGACCAAAATAGTGAAACACCGTCTCTACTAAAAATACAAAAATTAGCCAGGCGTGGTGGCACACGCCTGTAATCCCAGCTACTCAGGAGGCAGGAGAATCGCTTGAACCTGGGAGGCAGAGGTTGCAGTGACCCAAGATCGCACCATTGTACTTCAGCTTGGGTGACAGAGCCAGACTCCGTCTCAAAAAAAAAAAAAAGGAAGAACAACATATAAAAAAGGTACAAAGCTGTGACTTCCAGTATTTGGGGAATAAGAAGTAATTTTGATGTATTTGTAGTTAAGGAAATAGGCTGGAGAGGTAGGCAGGAGTCAGATATGGTGAAGCCTATATTCTTGAAATGAACCCAGTTCTAGCCTAGAGGGAAAATTTGAGAGCTGCAAAATACAGATTTTGAAAAGCTAATGTAAAAGAGATGAACTGCTTCCCCCAATGAATGACCTGTGTAGTTGATCCTGTAAAGAGATGATAATTTACCAAGGCAGTAGCAAAAGGAACCATTAAGCTAACAATTTGCCGATAAGCCTTTTTAAAAATCTCTTCTAATATCTTTTTTAACGTAATAGTGGTACTACATCTGAGCATGTGTAAGATTTCAGATAAGTCTAATGTGGTTATCCTTAATTAGGATTCTGAGTAAAAGAGGTAAAACAGGAGATGGTGAAAGCAGAGTGAATTTTTTTTTTTTTTTTTTTTTTTGAGATGGAGCCTTGTTCTGTTGCCCAGGCTGGAATGCAGTGGCGCAATCTCGGCTCACTGCAGCCTCTGCCTCCTGGGTTCAACTGATTCTCCCACTTCATCCTCCTGAGTAGCTGGGACTACAGGCACATGCCCCCATGCCTAGCTAATTTTTGTATTTTTAGTAGAGATGGAATTTTGCCATGTTGGCCAGGCCAGCCTCAAACTCCTGACCTCAGGTAATCCGCCTGCCCCAGCTTCCCAAAGCTCACATGGTGGCTCACGCCTACTGGGATTACAGGCATGAGCCACTGCACCCAGCCGAATTTTTCTTTTTTGAACAGACACTTACTACAGTACTTATGAGTCAAGGCTATTCACTGTGCTTTGCAAATATTAACTCATTATCCTCATAACAACCCCATGAATTCAGTACTTTGTGATCTACATTTTACAGACAGGAAACTGTCAGAGTCAGAATTTGAAATCAGGTGTTCTGGCTCCCAAGTCCATGCTCTGAACCTCTGTATCTGCTGTTTCTGATGTATGGGTATCCTAGCTCCTCAGAAAATTGTTCTACAGTAGAAGTCCCAGGAAGGCCCTCAGGGTGTCCTGAAACTCCTGAAATTCTATGGCAAAATGTTGTGTGGACATTTTTCAGCAAGAGAGTCAGTGGCTTTCCTCTGTTTGTCCAAAGGGTCTACAGTGCAGAACAGTTTAGCACCGCTTACCTTATCGTGTCCTTTCCATTGTTAAAGGGCTCCTGTTGGCATAAGGATTCTTTTGGAAGAACCAGATGTTTACAAACCCATTCAGACTTCTTAGATAACAATGTTCTAAATTAATTGCTTATCCGGTTGATCTTCCTGGGAACTTTTTCACAAATATTTATGCCAGGTCCCAGATTCAGAGATTATAATTATTTCATGTAGGGTAGGGCCTGGCATCTGTTTTGAAAAACCTTTCCAGATGATTCTGATAGAGGTCTTCAGTTAAGAACCAGTAATAGTATCCTCTAGAGAATGGGGATACTACTTTATAGTCAAAGATAATCACTTGCATTTCACATGAGACCTTTACATGACCCACCATTAGCCTACCCCCATCACCCCAGTTTTCACTTTTTTTTTTTTTTTTGAGACAGTTTCACTCTTGTCACCCAGGCCAGAGTGCAGTGGCACAATCTCGGCTCACTGCAACCTCTGCCTCCTGGGTTCAAGTGGTTCTCCTGCCTCAGCCTCCCAAGTAGCTGGGATTACAGGTACCCACCACCACGCCCAGCTAATATATATATATATTTTTTTTTTTTTTTTTTTTTTGCATTTTTAGTAGGGACAGGGTTTTACCATATTGCCCAGGCTAGTCTCGAACTCCTAACCTCAGGTGATCTGCCTGCCTCAGCCTCCCAAAGTGCTGGGATTACAGGCATGAGCCACCACACCTGGCCCCAGTTTTCACTTCTAAATGTTCTTTACAGAGCCTAGCGCTGTCTCAAGGTCTTCTTGGTGCCCTTATTTGAAAGAAGAGTTCTCCTCTCTTATCTGCCAAGTACCAGATGAGTTAGAAAATACCTCTTTCCCAGAAGCCCACAGCTGGCATAAATCTTTGAAAGTAGTGCTCTAGTACATCCCTTGTTGTTGTTGTTGTTGTTTGTTGAGACAGAGTCTTGCTCTGTCACCAGGCTGGAGTGCAGTGACACAATCTCAGCTCACTGCAGCCTCACCTCCCGGGTTCAAGCAATTCTCCTACCTCAGCCTCCTGTGTAGCTGGAACTACAGGTGCGTGGTACCACACCTGGCTACTTTTTTGTATTTTAGTAGAGACAGGGTTTCACCATGTTGGCCAGGATGGTCTCGGCCTCCTGACCTCGTGATCCGCCTGCCTCGGCCTCCCAAAGTGCTGGGATAACAGGCGTGAGCCACCACACCCGGCCTTCCTTTTTTTTTTTTTTTTTTTTTTTGACAGTCTTGCTTTGTCACCCAGGCTGGAGTGCAGTGGCGCTATCTCAGCTCACTGCAGCCTCCACCTCCCAAGTTCAAGCTATTCTCCTGCCTCGGCCTCCTAAGTAGCTGGGACTACAACTGCGCGCCTCCAAGCCCAGCTAATTTTTGTATTTTTGGTAGAGACAGGGTTTCTCCATGTTGGCCAGGCTGATATGGAACTCCTGACCTCAAGTGGTCCGCCTGCCTCAGCCTCCCAAAGTGCTGGAATTACAGGCCTGAACCACCACACCCACCCATGCTCTAGTACATCCTAAAGAATACCTTTAGTTCCTCTTTCCTGACATTACTCTGCTTAAATTCACCAGATTCAAGCTTTTTGAGAATCCTGTCTCAGCATTTTGGGCATCAGGCCATGTTATATATGGGTCACAAACTCCTAGCCTTGTTAGTTGACAGGTTAAAAGCAAGGAAAATAGTTGGATGGACACTTCTGGGAGAGAGAACACACATATTATGGAGAAGGGAATACAGGCACCATTTAAAGTAAGGAAGGTAAGTTGATACTAAATGTAGAAGGACTGGAAGTACTTGAGAAAGAGACTATTTGGATCTCATAGCCACAGTTTTAAGAGGTCAGTATGCTGTTGAAGTGTAGACATTTGCCATAAAAGGCAGAGAGTGAGAATAGTGTACTAGACAAGCACTTTTTAACTTTGTTTTTAGAGCAAAATGAGAGAGAAACAGGTATAGTTACTGATCCTAGAACTTGCTCAGATAAATGTTTTCCTACAGCGCTAAGAGCATAGCTAGGAAAGTCATTAGTGACAGAAAACAGTAGGAGGTGGTGACTTAGAGCAAGTCTCCTCCTACTCCCTCTTACAGTATAAGGGCCTTATAATCTGCTGCTTTGCAATCTGCCTGTTCCTGAATGTATATACCAATCAGTGTTGCCCTGAATAAAAGTACTTCCTGTAGCTTTTTAAAAAAAACAGCATGCTCTGAATTAAGTAGGCTATGGTAGAATCATAGTCAAGAAGTTTGTATTGTGAGAAGAAAATTCATTTATTTGCTTGCTTAGAGGTTTTTTGTTCTTATAGTCATCAGGTTTACCAATGTTGAGCCCAACAAGCTTTTTCCAACCATAAGACCTGGGAAATAAGGTTTTACAAAAGAAACAACTTTAAAACTGGTATTTTAAAAAATAAGAGGTAGTATGGCACTAGTTATTGTGGGGAGAAATAAAAATCAAGGTTTAGCATCAAATTTCTGTTTGAATCCTAATTCTGTGTACCACATACGTGACTCTGGATGTTAGTCTTTCTAAACCTCAGTTTCGTTATCTGTGAAATGAGAGGGGAATGATATCTACTTTGTTTGAGATCATTGTAATGTGAATTAGAAATAATATCATTAATAGGTAACTTAGTAAGTGGTAGCAGCTTCTATTAATCATAGAGAAAAAAAATCACAGACTTGATTATTCCTGGTATACAAGTTGTGCCTTGAAGACAGGCCTTCTAGAAGGAGGTAGAGTTGCAGGTTGTCACAGTTCTATGACAATGGAGTAAATAAGGGTGTACTTTGCATTATATGGGCCAGTTTGTCTTGATTTGGGGAGACCTGCACTGACCGAAACAGAAAGGAAATAGGGATGCATATTTCTAGACACAACGCTGTTCTTTTCCTCCTACCTGGCTCCCTGCGATGTCCTCATTTTACCTTGTTGCTTTCCTGGCAGGTGGCTGTGAAAAACAATATCGATGTCTTCTACTTCAGCTGCCTCATCCCACTCAATGTGCTTTTTGTAGAAGATGGCAAAATGGGTAAGTACGTTCCTGCCTATCCTGCTGAATATACCTTTGCCCTTCCTCTGCATGTCAGTCAAAGCATAGCCCCAGAAGTTTTTAGTTATTTTGGGTTAAAAAATGGAGTAAGGATATTCTAAAGCTCTTAATAATTGTTTATTATTTATTCTTCTGTGTCACAATCGTTCTTGCTCTGCCATTGGTCTCTAAATCACAGTGCCCAATATCTGAATAATCCAGTCACCCCAGGATACAGAGTAAGAGGTTTGGGGACCAGGTAAATATGGATTCGAGTCTCAGCTCTGCTGTTTATTTGCTATGTGACTGGTCAAAGTGATAAACTTTTTGGAACTTCCATTTCCAAATTTGCAGTGCAAATAATTTTTATAATTATTTCATGAGATAATACATGTAAATTTAGCACTTTACTCTGTACTAAGTTCATACTGCCTCAAGCTAAGAATTCAGTAATTTGTAATAAACCATCAGAACTCCGGACGTGCCTATTGACATTTCTCTCTTCCCTTATTTATGAACCACAATCTAATAAAACTGGCTTATATTGGTGCATATTAAACTATGTTAGCACTTAATTGATTTGATTCTCACAATAGCTCTTGGAGTAGGCAGGACAGATGTAATTATAGATAAAGAAATTAAGGCTCAGAAAGGTCATAAGTCACCAAAATAGGAAAACGAGCCAAAATGAAACCCTAGATGTAGACTCTTTTCCAATGTATCCTAGTGTTATTGATGAGGGATTAATTGATCTGAAGTATAGCACTTTTGCAGAACTCAGCATTGGCTCCAGTCCTAGCCTGCTGCTAGCTGTATTGCAAGGGCCAGCATGACAAAGGAAAATATGATGCAAGGCATCAAAAATCAGAATACTGACAGATTATGCACATCCATCCTTCCCCTCTGCTTCCCCATACAGAGCGCCAGGTCTTCCTTGCAACATGGAAGGATATTCCCAATGAAAATGAACTTCAATTTCAGATTAAAGAATGTCATTTAAATGCTGGTGAGTAATATACTCTAAATTTCATTTTCATCTTAGTAAATCAAATTAGATATTTGAAATTTTAATCTTTCTTTTGCCTACCCTTTTATCCTCCCCTGTATCTACTATGTTTCTAGTGGGTGTATATGGTAGATACATTACTTTGGAAACCTCTGTTTAAAAAGGTATATTTGATGTAGGTATGTTTTGATGTAGGTACTAGATTACTTACAAGCTAACAGATTTAAGAAACAAGCTAGAATCGACCCATCTACCCAGTTCTTCACTAAAGATGTGTTAGTTCTGTTACTTAAACATCCTAATAATCAAAAACTGAAGTGGCATTTGAAAACATGTACTCCCCTAGTAATTGAAAGGACCATTTCTTCTTTTATATCAATTTTTGGTATTGGAGGAAGGTTAACTTTCTTTCTGAGATTCTGTACTTAGAACCCTATGTTTATAATTAAATAATGTATCATAGTTAGTGAAAGCCTTGTTGCGCCAAGCATGGTGTTTCATACCAGTAATCCCAGCACTTTGGGAGGCCAGGACGGAAGGATCTCTTGAGTCCAGTTCAAGACCAGCCTGGACAATATAGTGAGACCCTGTCTCTCTAAAAGAAAAAAAAAGCCTAGTTGGTAACCTTTTACTACACTGCCCTGTGCCAGCTTTCATATGATGATACTAACCTCTTTAATCACCATTAAAAAGCTCTGTACTCTTTCGTAGTTAACTTTATTACTGTAAAGGAACATGAAAGGGGTATCCCAAGAAGAGAAACAAGAGCAGCTATTAGTCCCTTGGGCTGTGTTTCTCTCAAGGATTTCTCAGGAATGAAAGGAGCCCTAAGTTATTCAGAGTCCTGCCTTTGTTTCACTGTTGCTCTCTTTCTCTTTAGAGCTTTTTCTTTCTCTCTCTTTTGAGGTTAGTACTAGGCTTTGTGAGTTTGAATGAAAGTGAGCCTTGGTGCTTGGTCAGTACCTCCTCTTTCCTCATTTACCCCTCATTTACTCCTGCATACATTGGTGGTTCTCATAAGGGATTTGCAGCACACTGCCATCCTCCCATTGCAGCTGGAGCATAGCGCTGGGGGAAGGAGGCAACACGGCAGTACAGAAAGCAAATAATAATAATAATAATAATAATAATAATAATAATAATGCCTTCTCATTCCAGATTCCCCCACCTCCACCCGCCCCCGAGACGGAGCGTTGCTCCGTCGCCTAGGCTGGAATGCAGTGGCACGCTCTCGGCTCACTGCACTCTCCACCTCCTGGGTTCATGCCATTCTCCTGCCTCAGCCTCCGGAGTAGCTGGGACTACAGGCGCCCGCCACCACGCCCAGCCAATTTTTTTTTGTTTTTTTTTTTTTAGTGGAGACGGGGTTTTACCCTGTTAGCCAGGATGATCTTGATCTCCTGACCTCGTGATCCACCCTCCTTGGCCTCCCAAAGTGCTGGGATTACAAGCGTGAGCCACTGCACCCAGCCCAGCTTTTTGTTTTTAATTTTAGTTTTTTATGGCTCTATGTAATATTCATCTTCCGTGTTCAGATGAATCTTTTAGGCCTTTTGAAACCCAGCATCGTAGTGATCAGCTTCTTCCTGTGATACCTTTTAAACTTGATGCTCCTATAGGCCCTCTCTGAGACATTCAGGAGACTGAAGCCCTCCTGGAATCCTCAAAAGACATTCAGACAGGCATCTTTGCATATAGAAACTTCAGGCAGATGTTTGCCTCTGATAATAATTGTTTCATGTCTCTGGAGCTCTTGGAAAGGTGTCTGAAGCATGGTCTTCTGTAATTTCCATCATAATAATTGTTTCAAGTTAATTCAATAATTGATTTTTTTCATTTTGTGCCATATTTGAAGAAGATGACAGTGTCATCTGTCCCTCACTTTGAGGCTCACTGGTGGATCCTGTTAGAGGAGCCGCCTCTGTACCCAGCTAGGAAGAGACCAGGCCCCTGGTTATGTTCACCTTTGTGGGACTTGGTTCAATGGCAACATTTCAAATAGTATGTTCCTCAGAACACTTTTCCCTTAAGGAAAAGGGTTTTGGGCTGGGCGTGGTGGCTCACACCTGTAATCCCAGCACTTTGGGAGGCCGAGGCAGGCAGATCACGAGCTCAGGAGATCGAGACCATCCTGGCTAACACGGTGAAACCCCATCTCTACTAAAAATACAAAAAATTAGCCAGGTGTGGTGGTGGGCGCCTGTAGTCCCAGCTACTTGGGAGGCTGAGGCAGGAGAATTGGCTTGAATCCAGGAGGCGGAGGTTGCAGTGAGCCGAGATTGTGCCACTGCACTCCAGCTTGGGCAACACAGCGAGACTCCATCTCAAAAAAAGAAAAGAAAAGAAAAAGGGTTTTGTTATCAATGAAAGTTGAAATATACAGCATATGCTAGGCTTCACCTAGAAATTGCCGTTGCACGTTAGCAGACTAAAAGTTCTGAGAAGTGCTATATTGAAGAAACCTATTTAACTCAGTGTGTTAACTGAACTTATTTGGCCTTGGAATTTAAAATCACAAAATGCTTATTAGTAACATCATGTGGACCACCAGTGTTCCTTGAACATGATCTGGAAAACACTCTCTGAGAGAGAGCAAAGATAAACCAGAGTGATTGGAAAGCAGGTTTGGTTTCAGATGTGTTCAGTATGAAAGGGACATGGTTGTTCAAAAAAGAAAATAGAAGTTTGGGTGACTGAGGACTTTGGTGTGTCAAAGTAACAGAATGAAAAAATCCTCCTGCTTTTAGACTGGAGTTTTGAACTCTTATTGCGCCTCAGCATGTTTTTGTGATCTTATCAAAGAGGAAGTGTCTGGCATTTCTCCTAGTGGGGCTGTGCCCTTTGATGTTGTTTCTCAGAGCAAATTCAGTTTTGATCAATTCTGTCATGGCCTCACGCCAGTTGCTCCATGCTGTAGGTGCTCCAAATACCAGTGAATCAGATTCCAGTGATACATTGCTCTATGGCCATGCCGCACATGAAACGGGAAAACAGCCATTTCATTTTCTCCAGGAGTCCAGTGCCATCATTTTCCCACACTAAATCACAGCTAGTCTTGCAAGACCACTTCCTGCAACTAATCCTTTCCAGCTCTTCCTTTGAGTCCACCCCCAGGTCTGGAGTGCCCTGGCCTTTAGATTTCCTTCCAGTCTCGAGGGCTCTATTAACGTGAACATTTTCGGGTTTAGTGCCTTCTGATTCAACACCCTGGGTCTAGCTGAGAGCTAAAAATACCATCCTTTCCAGCTGATCTGCCCTAATCACAATAGCACCAACACTTTAAATAGCTTTTCTGTGCTAGCATAGACATTTGACAGATGGAACTAACACTCTGAGGGCTACAGGAAGTCACAGGCTTAAAGGACTTACCAACTTAGCACTGAGCTTTACTTTGCTCTTTCATGTCTTTCTAGAGAATAAAGAAACGGACCGTCTTCCCAAGTCTTAATAATTAATCAGATCTTAAGAGAAAAGTATATGATGGGAGTGCTTATGATACCACTAATTGTTTAAGTACTAGAAAATGTTAGATCAGAAAGCTGCTGACAACTCTCTCCTTTCTAGCACTGATCATTTCTGTGGATGTTGGGAGATCTGTATGAATCTGTTTTACATCTTACCATTACAGCTACATTTGGGGTTAATAGGTATCTGGGACTGCTATCTTAAGTGCACAAGAAGTAGTTGCCTCTCCAGCCATATCTGGAAAGGAATCTTTGTAACAAACAGTTCTACAAACCTGTTTTTTAAATTAAGTGTTTATAATATTAAGAAAAGCTCAGAGACTTAATGTAACTATTTTCATTAGTTAGGTACTGTAATGAGAGACCAATATTTGTTCCAGCCTGGGGGCTAGGTAAGGGTGAATTCTGTTTCATTGTTTTGTTGTGGCTTTCCCCATCCTTTGGAATATTTCAAAAATGGAAACACTCTTCCAGCTAGCACCTAACTATAATTTGGTTGCTTAAATGGTAAAAAGCATTCTTTTCAGCAATCATAGTGGTTTTGAACTTGCTAATAAATACCACAGCAGGTCCACAGATGTAAATTCCCCCATTCCCACTCTCTGAGTACCTCCTTCACCCTTATTGCTGTCAGAGGATGTGTGACCTTAACTAAAGTAGAAAGATAAAGGAAGGGCCGGGCGCGGTGGCTCAAGCCTGTAATCCCAGCACTTTGGGAGGCCGAGACGGGCGGATCACGAGGCCAGGAGATCGAGAGACGATCCCGGCTAACACGGTGAAACCCCGTCTCTACTAAAAAAATACAAAAAAACTAGCCGGGCGAGGTGGCGGTCGCCTGTAGTCCCAGCTACTCGGGAGGCTGAGGCAGGAGAATGGCGTAAACCCGGGAGGCGGAGTTTGCAGTGAGCTGAGATCCGGCCACTGCACTCCAGCCTAGGTGACAGAGCAAGACTCCGTCTCAAAAAAAAAAAAAAAAAAAAAAAAGAAAGATAAAGGAAGATCACATCCATACCTTCTTTTTTTTTTTTTTTTTTTTTTTTTTGAGACGGAGTCTTGCTCTGTCGCCCAGGCTGGGGTGCAGTGGCCGGATCTCAGCTCACTGCAAGCTCCACCTCCCGGGTTTACGCCATTCTCCTGCCTCAGCCTCCTGAGTAGCTGGGACTACAGGCGCCCGCCACCTCGCCCGGCTAGTTTTTTGTATTTTTTAGTAGAGATGGGGTTTCACCGTGTTAGCCAGGATGGTCTCGATCTCCTGACCTCGTGATCCACCCGTCTCGGCCTCCCAAAGTGCTGGGATTACAGGCTTGAGCCACCGCGCCCGGCCCACATCCATACCTTCTAAGAGTTCAGACCCCAGATTCAAAATGCCAAATTTATGGAAGGATACAAAAGAACCGAAAGAAATCTCATCTTGACTGGGCTGAGTGGCTCACACCTGTAATCCCACACTTTGGGAGCCTGAGGCAGGAGGATAATGTGAGCCTGGGAGGTCGAGACTGCAGTGAGCCGTGATCATGCCACTGCACTCCAGTCTGGGCATCAAAGAAAGACCCTGTCGAGAGAGAGAGAAAGCAAGGAAGGAAAAAGAAAAGAAATCATATCTTGAATGAAGTGTAACTCTATTTGACCATCTTTTTTTTATTCTGTGCTTTGGGATAAATCTCAGTGTCTTATGCCTGAGATGATATCATAAGCACACACTGAAACAACATGACATTACATGCTCATTCTCAAAGTCTCACAACTATAAGATTCCGTCATGTTTCCCAGAAGTTCAAAATGTGTTTTAAAAAATTAAAAACTGGCCGGGCGCGGTGGCTCAAGCCTGTAATCCCAGCACTTTGGGAGGCCGAGACGGGCGGATCACGAGGTCAGGAGATCGAGACCATCCTGGCTAACACGGTGAAACCCCGTCTCTATTAAGAAATACAAAAAACTAGCCGGGCGAGGTGGCGGGCGCCTGTAGTCCCAGCTACTCGGGAGGCTGAGGCCGGAGAATGGCGTAAACCCGGGAGGCGGAGCTTGCAGTGAGCTGAGATCCGGCCACTGCACTCCAGCCTGGGTGACAGAGCGAGACTCCGTCTCAAAAAAAAAAATAAAAATAAAAATAAAAATAAATAAAAAATTAAAAACTGTAATATCTTGTCAAGAATTATATCCCTGTCTGACCAGGAAGCCTCCTTATATCTGGCTTCCCTTGCCATTCTTAATCATACATTTAGCAAAATCTGATCATTCTGCAATCTGTAAATCTTCAAACTCAAACCTAATACCTAAAATATATAAAAATCAAATCACACATACTAATGTTATGGAACCCTCTAGCCTTCCGATAAAAATCACAGTGCAGTCATTCATTAGGAACAGAGCTAGGTTGCTGGCCAGAATGCTTCCAAATGTATTAAAGTTACATCAATTCAACTTGCTTATTCTTCCTGGCTGTTTGCCATGTTTTCTAATTCTAGAAGAGTGAGAGTGAGTGAGTGAGAGAGAGTTTCTTAGCCTGTCATCTCTTAGGTGGTGAAATAATTGAGATTATTTCATAATTATTTCTGTAGGAGTCTGGCCCTTGCCACATATATACGCTAGAATGTATTTGTGCCTGTGCAGCAAGGTGGCTATTCAACACTTTGTGTGTGTTTGGGTTTCCTGGGAAATGAGCAAAGGCCTGGAAAGTTAGGAATGATTTTTACAACTTAAAGCAAGCTCCTCTGTGTTCAAGACAATCGTGTCAAAAGGCATTAGCCAAACCCTAGCTGATGATGTTGCCTAGCAACCCAGTCAAAGCTGCAAGAGCCCTTTATTGTGGGAACCAGGATGGCAGCCAGAACTGCCTCATCCCCCACTAGGTGATTAAAAGGGCATATTAAGGCCCCTTCTTCCAGCAATATTGCATGTAAGTGCCCTGAGATACATTTTTTAACTCCTCAAATAGAGCCATTTCTTGACTACTCTGCTTGGTGTTAATGAAAACCTTGGAAATAAAAGGGGAAAAGCTAAGTAATAACTAAGTGTGTTAAAAACATCTCATGAAAGGAGTCTTAGTGCCTCCTCTCCTGAGCTCTCAGTGGTTTGAATGTGGGAGAAAGACACCAGGGTGAGAGCTACCTGCAAAAGTAGTTCACATCTATGTCTATGGTATTATGTAAATATTGGCATCTCCAACACCTATCAGAGCAGATAGTGATGAGAGGTACCTGTTGTATCGCAGATAATGTGGGAAACACAGTGATGAAAAACTGCAGGATCCCTTTGTTCAGAGAGCTTACTGTTTAGAAGGGTAGAAAGACCATCCATCATGGCAACCTTTTCCCAGAGTGCACAATAGAATATGACAGATTTTTATGTGGGGAGCATTTCGTTCTTGAAGTAGGCATGAGTAATTTGAATGCTGTCTTCAGAAATGAATATAATAAACAGTCAACAAAGAAGCAGTGCTTCTCATCTCTATTCTTAAAGTTTCTCTGATAACAGCAACATCTCATAAAGAGAGAAATAACCTTTAATTCTGGAACGTTATGTCTTTTTGAAGCTATAGTCATGAGGAAGAGCCAAAACACCAACCCATTCTTACCCTGAGTTGGTGACTATGAAAACTTCTGTCATGACCAGCAGCAGCAGCTGGGATCTTAGGATCTAGCAGCAGTCACCTTTGCACAGCTTCAGTCTTTCTCAAAATCTGTGGTTGAGACAGTTTGTTCTGTTATTATTTTCAAGGCATAGTATTCCCTAAAGGCTTAAGAAATCATTTTTGCCTGCTTTGAGGAAAAAAAAAAAATCTTAAACATCTAGGTTAATAAATTTGATTTGCAGTTGAATTCTGCAGCTCTGGGCCCTTCCAGATCCTGGCAGTTGAGGCCTGAGTGGCTCACAATGAAGTAGTAGTGACTTGGGAAGTAGCGCTGTGGATGTGGTCATCAGTCTGTGTGTCCCCATTGATCTGGAGCCAGCATCCAGAAACGAATACCAACATGACAGTCACTATGGCTTACCCACACACTCATTTCTGTCTTTGTCCTCTTCAGAGCCGCCTTTACCTGTCTAGCACCTAATTTGAGATTGCCAACTCCTTAGGCCCACCAATTTCATAATCTCCAAAGGTAACTCCCACTAATCCATAGGTGTACCTTATTCTGTGTTCAGTCCTGGAATCTGATAGGCAGACAATTCATGAACCTGTTCTTCACTTTTTGCTATTGTGTGGGAGAGTGGCTTCTGAAATGTACACATGTCCCTGTGACAGTACTTGTCAGGGAACTGAACACACGTGGCTCATAAGGATGTGAGAATAGAGTATACATTTGTTTGAGATTTTAACTGAAGGTGTTGGATTTTGAATCTGTATTTCTAGACACTGTTTCCAGCAAGTTGCAAAACAACAATGTTTATACTATTGCCAAGAGGAATGTGGAAGGGCAGGACATGCTGTACCAATCCCTGAAGCTCACTAATGGCATTTGGATTTTGGCTGAGCTACGTATCCAGCCAGGAAACCCCAATTATACGGTAAGGCCTTTCTCAGAATGGGTAAGATGGATTAGAAGAGGGAGGTGAGAGCCCTTTCATTTTTACTTAGTACCCTAGAAAGACCTGGAGGAGGTGCTTCAAACCCGAGATATACAAAATAAGTAGTCAATGAAGAAGCTTCCATTTGCCTCAGTGGAAGACCTCCTCTCTGCAGTGTCTGCCCCATCCAACAGGGATGGTACCTCTGGCAAGTGCCTCAAATCCATCCCTCCCCTCTGGTATATACAGAGCTGCTCACAAAACTTGGCATCTTCATCCTCAGTATCAGTTAATATGAATCTAGTGTATCTGTGCATGTGGTACTATAACAAGCTGCCGAGAGGATTGTTTACATAGCTAATGTCAAGAAGACCTTTCTTGCTGTTGGAGTTCATGACCTAAGGCTATCAGAGTCATTAACACATGAACTTTTTTCAGCAGCATTGTATGACCTGAAATACTTGTTATTAAAGGTAAGGCAAAATGGAACACACCTTTGGAAGCGCATAGGGGGACTTTAGTTTGGGAAACTTCCTTCAGTATCACACTGAACTAAAGTAAAAATTGTGGCAATAATAAGGCAGAAGCAGTTGCTTTGTTAAACAGCAAAGATTGATACCCAAGCACTAGGCATTTGTTTGCTATTGTAAAATGCAATTTCCCAATAGGATGCTGCTTGTCATCTGCATTTTGAAAAGTAAAGAAAAAACCCTTGGGATGGGAGAAATATCTTATTCCTCCGTTGTGTTTGAGGGGTTTAGAGGGAGCTATTTAATTCTGAGGAAGCTGAATAGTCAGTAGCTTAAGGGAGCCTTTTAGTCATTTAGCTGAGAAAAGTCTGTGACCCGTTCCTTAATTTTGACAGCTAAGTCTGTTTTCACTAGCATATATCAAGGGAATAGTACCATCCAGAACTGAACATTCTTGGTGTTTTTCCCACTAGTTCCCTTCCTTGAAGTAAGTCGGAGTAGTGGGAGTTGTCTGTGTGTGTGTGTGTGTGTATGTATGTGTGCATGCTTGCTCCTGAGGCCTATCAGGTTAGACTTTTGCCCAAGCACTTATGAGCTGAAAAACTTTAGGCTTCCCTCATAAAATGTGTGCTCCTCTCCCCAACCCCCCACCAGTCTCATCTTTTTTGAAGAGTAACATATGCTGTCATTTATCTTGAGTTTCCCAAGAAAGGAAAACCCCTCTGTGCTGTTTCTGGAGGGACAAGTTTTACTATAAAACCAAGTTAGCACATGCCTGTAATCCCAGCTGCTGGAGAGACTGAGGCAGGAGGATCACCTGAGCCCATGAGTTCAAGACCAGCCTGGATAACATAGTGAGACCTTGTCTCAGTTGGAAGAAAAAAAGGGTTGAGGGGAGAATAACTCCATTTACTCTCTAAAAATTTGCCAAAAGTTTGTATATGGGGGGGTGTGTGTGTGTGTGGTTTTTTTTTCCTTTTTTTCTTTTTGCTTACTGTCCATTATTTTATTATATATAATCTTCCATCTCAGCTAGGTTAAAGAAGCATGATTACTCCCAGGTTGCAGATAAGTAAACCATGGCTAAGAATGATTAGTGACTAGTTCAAGATCATGTAATTTGTTGGTAGGTGAGTTTTGTTTAGAATTCAGGTGTTTCTTGACACTCTTCTTAACACCATATTCTTGATTTTGAGAAGAGCTTCTTAGTATCACTGTCCTAAAGATAGTTTGTTAAAATTTAAAAAAATGTTTAATTTTGAAATAATTAAAGATTTAACAAATTTTTTAAATGGAACAGGAGAGTTTCTACATCTCTTTTACCAGTTTTCCCCATTAATAATAACATCTTACACACCTATACTACATTTTCAAAACTAGGAAATAGATATTATTACAATATAATAATTAACTATAGACATTATTCTCATTTCACCAGTTTTCACATTACTTTTGGGGGTGGGAAATTGGTAGTGTATGGTACTATGAACTCTTATTACATGTATCAATTTGATAACTGCTGCCAGAGTCCAGACACAGACTTGTTCTGTCACCACACACACAAAAAATACCTTTATGGTCAGACTCTCACCCCAGCCCTAACCCCTGGCAGCCTTTCTCCATTACTATAATTGTGTCATTTTTAGAATGTTGTATAAATTACACATGTAGCATGTAACCTGTTAAGATTGTTTTTTGCACACATAATACTCATAACATTCTTCCTAGTTGTTACATTTATCCATAGCTTGTTCTTTTTTATGGCCAAGTAATAGTTCACTATATCCATGTACCACAGTTTCTCCATTCACCCTTTGAAGAATATTTTCTCCTTTAAACAAAAGTTTTGAGGTAATTGTAAAGTCATATGCAGTTGTGAGAAATTATACAGTGACTGGGTGTGGTGGCTCATGCCTGTAATGCCAACACTTTGGAATGCTGTAATGGGAGGATCGCATGAGGACAGGAGTTCAAGACCAACCTGGTCAACATAGTGGGACCCCATTTTTATTAAAAAATATGTTTTAAAAGAAATTATACAGTGAGCTCTTCCTGTAAGTGGCCTGAGATGATTTCTCTTCAGTTGGCCTAGAAAACCTCTAAAATCATACAAAGCAACAGATTCAAATCTTCATGTTCACTTTAAGAATACCCGTGGAAGTGCCCAGGCCATCAAATGTATGCATATCCAAATAGCCACCAAGTACTTGAAAGATGTCACTTTATAGAAGCAATGTGTGTCATTCCATATTATTATAATGGAGTTGGTAGGTGTGCCTAAGCCAAACAGAGGGGCTGGGCACAGGATGATAGGTAGCCCAAAAAGAGTGCTACATTTGGGTTGTACACGCTTAAAAAGGCCAAGAGTAATACTGACCCTAAGGGTTTAGATGCAGATTCTCTGGTCATTGAGCATGTCCAGGTGAACAAAGCCCCAGGATATGTTGCTGAACTTACAGAGCTCAGGTCACATTAACCCACGATAAACTCCCCTGCCACATATTGAAATAATCCTTACTGAAAAAGAGTAAATTGTTCCTAAACCAGAAGAGAGGCTTACAGGGAAGAAAAAGATATCCCAGAAGAAATTGAAGAAAACACAAATGTATAGCCTGGGAATAAATTCAGCATGGAATAAATGCAAATAAAAGTTTAAAAAAATAGATTCTGTCCTCATGGTTTAGCCACACCCACCTTCCTTTGTCCCATATATTTTTATTTTTTATATATATGTGTGTGTGTGTATATATATTATATATAGAGAGAGAGATGGGATCTCGCTATGTTGTGCAGGCTGTCTCAAACTCCTGGCCTCGAGCAATCCTCCCATCTCGGCCTCCCAAAGTGGTGGGATTGCAGGCACGAGCCACTGCACCCGGCCCCCTCCAACCCCATATTTTTAAATGGTGAATTTGTTTATACTTCCTTGCTCCCTTTCCTATTCTTCATCCTATCTGGTGACTAGGTTCTCTCTGCCCATAATACCATCTAAATCTCCCATCATAGCACTTGACAAATAGGTCTAATTTGTTCCCCTAAGTGGCACCCCAGACTCTAAAGTCATTCTGATCCATTCCCTTCATCACCCTAAGTTCCTATTACACTATTAATCTGATCTGAGCTAAGTATTAAGAAAGAAAGAAGGCCGGGCACGGTGGCTCACGCCTGTAATCCCAGCACTTTGGGAGGCCGAAGCGGGCGGGTCACTAGGTCAGGAGATCAAGACCATCCTGGCTAACACGGTGAAACCCCATCTGTACTAAAAATACAAAAAATTAGCTGGGCGTGGTGGCTGGCACCTGTAGTCCCAGCTACTCGGGAAGCTGAGGCAGGAGAATGGCATGAACCCGGGAGGTAGAGCTTGTAGTGAGCCGAGATCGCACCACTGCACTCCAGCCTTGGCAACAAGGGAGACTCTGTCTCAAAAAAAAAAAAGAAAGAAATCTGGTTGAGCCAGCACTAATGCATGACAGACTGATTGTACCTTAGTCTCCTAAGAGGGGTTAATAAAACACTTCTCCCCAAACCCCAGTTTTTATTGTATTTTGTTAACAAGATAGGTTTATCCTATTCCTATAAGGGTGAGGCTATATCTCTGTAAGTAAGTAAGCCTCACCTGAAAGATAACTTGTCCCACGTGAAGCAGTGTATGTTTCATACCATATGCCAAAAGTGGATGCGTAGCCCCTTAACTTTAATTAAGCAGGACTGGTGACTCTTCTGCCCTTGGTGTGTCTAGTTTGGACTGGATTCCTGAGTGGCTGATGTTAAAGATATGTCACATAAGCAATTAGCAGTTGGAAAGTTAAGCCCCAGGGAAGGCCTCTTTCTCCCTAGGAGCCATACAAAGTGAGACCCAGAGTCCTAGCTATATTTAATAAACTTGACACTTTGTCAGAGGCTGGGATGGAGGTCAGAGTGGGGAGGTGTGGATATTAAGAGTCCAGAGACAGAAGAAGTTTATTCCCCATCCTCACCTAGGGTCTGGTCAGTCCATGACTCCCCACAAATGCCAGCCTTGGCAGTTTGAGCCGTTGTTGAGGAAGGCAACATTTCCTTACTAGTCGTAAACATAAAAATGAACCTCCAGCTGGAGGAACTTCAAGTATTGTTACAAAGATGTGGAAAAATACAAGATAGTATTTTGGGGGAGTATTTGGGGACTACCTCTCTTTAGTCTGGGAGTTAACTCTCTTAAGCTGTGTGTTTCTCTTTTTAGATTCCTCTTCTCTTCCATTTCTGAACCCACATATTCTCCCACTAGAATTTTCCACAACATTGGCAGTAGAGAAGGCTGTAGAGAAGGAGGTAGAAGAATTGCTTCAGGCCGGGCACAGTGGCTCATGCCTATTGTCCCAGCACTTTGGAAGGCTAAGGCAGGTGGATCACCTGAGGTCAAGAGTTCGAGACCAGCCCGGCCAACATGGCAAAACCCCGTTTCTACTAAAAATACAAAAAAAAAAAAAAAAGTGCCAGGTGTGGTGGCATGCATCTGTAATCCCAGCTACTCGTGAGGCTCAGGCAGGAGAATCGCTTGAACCCGAGAGGTGGAGGTTGCAGTGTACTGAGATCATGCCACTGCATTCAAGCCTGGGTGACAGAGCAAGACCCTGTCTCAAAAAAAGAATTCCTTCAATAGGGAGTTTGAAAGTCAAGGAAATGCCTAAAGATGCAACTTGGACCAAAGTAGGGAGCTGTTTTCTATATATAGAAAGTTAGTTCTTAAGTTAGTTGCTTTTTTTTTCACATTTATCAGAATTGTCTTCCTGACTTATACCAAGTAGCAGTTTTGGGAATGCCTTGGAGACTGAATATAAAAGCTGTAAATCAATAGAATATCTTCTGATGTTCTTTTGTTTGGTTTGGGGTTTTTTTTTGCATTTTAAATTTTACTTTAACTTTTTAGGTTGTTAGTTTTTAGGAAATTCGTGATTGACCGAAATCTTCTTGACCTTTTATTCAAAGATAGTCTCACCTTTTGCACTATGTTAAATTGTCCTTAGTCTCTAATAAGAGAATAAAGAGGTAAAATAGTCTAAAATCTCATGGTGCTACATCATTCAAGACAATTTTTGTTGACCTGCGCCCTAATTAACAAGAGGAATGATGTCAGCAATATAAAATATATAGCTATTAAATTTGCTGGTTCTAGAGTGCATTTTGCATGCCTATGTTATTGTTAATAATATTCTGCCTAATCTAATACAATTAGGATTCTAAATCTGGGTTTAAATTTTGCCCTTACTGACTCACAAAGTGAAATTCTCAATATTCACCATTAAGATCTTTTTAATATTGATGTTTAATTTGGTATTCGTTAGACTAAAAGAAGAGGGGGTGGTAGAGGGGTATCAGAGGTGTCTGATTTGCCTGTCTAAAGAGGCAGAAAATAAAAGATTAAGCTGTTGACATGAATTAAGGTTGGGTTACACTAAGTGAGTGTCTTTTCATGTTCTTGTCTTCCCTCTTAGGGGTGTATACTCTCCTCATAATACAGAAAGGACTAATACCTTGGACCTACCTAGTTTATGGTTTTATTTCACTTGATTGATTGTACATCCTCCTGAAGTTGGGACTGAGATATAGCCATCCTCTGGTCAGACTGAGAAACTGAGGCAGGCAGCTGAAATGACCATCAACAAGTTAAGGGCTTTAGCCCTTCCCTTTTCATTTAATAATAATCTCTATAACTCTTAGCAAAGCATTAGAGCAGCTGTTCCTCTGCAGTCAGTGGCTTTGGTGTTTTTAGTATAGATTATTTCCTAATCTTACAGACCCACATGGAATGGAGGTAGAAGCACAGCACAACTCGATTAACCCACAGTACTTATTAACATAATCTCTTTGTTTGGCTACTCCTGTGATAGAAGTTTCTCTCTCACTGTATCAAAAGTTTTCTTGAACTGAGTGCTTGGATACGTTTAGAGTTAATGCCAACCTCTGTGCTAATCTTCCATCTCCTTTTTCTCCTAACAGCTGTCACTGAAGTGTAGAGCTCCTGAAGTCTCTCAGTACATCTATCAGGTCTACGACAGCATTTTGAAAAACTAACAAGACTGGTCCAGTACCCTTCAATCATGCTGTGATCAGTGCAAGCCAAGAACTCTTAACTGGAAGAAGTTGTATTGCTGTGTAGAATCTGAACCCAAACACACTGAGGCCACCCAGCAAGGTAGTAACTAGTCTAACCTGTGCTAACATTAGGGCACAACCTGTTGGATAGTTTTAGCTTCCTGTGAACATTTGTAACCACTGCTTCAGTCACCTCCCACCTCTTGCCACCTGCTGCTGCTATCTGTCCTTACTTGTGGGCTTCTCCATGCTGTGCCAATGGCTGGCTTTTTCTACACCCTCTTTTGAGTGTAGTTTGGTATTTTGTAATTGAGAGCTCATTTCAAAAGCAGAAAAAGACAACAAATATTAAAGCAAGGAAAAGTGTCACTGAAACACTGCACTTTATTGTTTTATACTTTTGTACATATGAGAAACCAAGGGAGTAGTGCAACCGGTAGAAAGCATTGAAATGACTGTCATTAACCACACAGTCCTGGAGGCAGAGATGCAGTTACCTGCCCTAGCTTTTGAGGGGTTGTCTTATCTGTGATAGCCTTATCCCTGGTCATGTGGATTTTCAGTTTGCTTTTTTTTTTTTTTTTTTTTCCCCTCCAGACTCCTTTTCCTTGGCCAAGCCTTCATGTTTCCCCCTTTCCATATCATAATCTCATTTGATTGCTCTGCAATTGGGAACGGTGATCTTCTTGAATGATGTTTCAGGGTGCAAAAACTACAGAGCCTGTCAGCACCAAAGCTGAGAGAAGTTACACCTTACTCCTTTCCTTTCCCCTGAACAAACCTGCTAATCCCACTAATTCAGGAATTTGAGTAGAGATGGGGAACAACAACCCAGATGCTGTCCCCTCACCCCCTCTCCTGCATTTCTCAGGTCCAGTTCAAATCTAAAATCCTACTTTTAGAGTTGAAACAGAGTAATAACTTACCAACCCTCTTTTTCTACAAAGGAGAAAGATAAAAGGCACAAAGGTCACTGCCAAGGCCTGTCAGCTGTGTAGTAGCAGAGCCGAGACTGAGTCTCCTAAGTCCCCGTCAGTGTGGTTTGCACCACAGGACTATCTCTTGTCGTTTTCCCCTAATGCCTTCTCCTGCCTTTTCTGTGCCTACTTTTTGGCTCTTCACATATTCCATATTGATTTTGACGCCCCGTTTATTGGCATCAGGTGGCAGCTGAGTATCTTTTGAATTACTTGAAGGTAAAGCCAGATGCCAGAATGAAGGCGTAGCCGGTATTTCCCATATGCCCCTGGAGCCCCACTTCTTGAGGCCGGCAGAATAGGTGCAGAGATGAAGTGAGCTTAGAGATGTCGCAAATGCCCTTTATCCCTTCAGCTCTCTGATCTGCTCTTTCTTAATGATGCTTAGGCTGCAGGGCATATTAAGATCATCCCAGAGGTTCAGGCAGTTCCTGTCATCTCTGAAAAGACTGGGGGATATGAAATCTTCCCCCTACCCCCCTTAACGCATTGCATATGATTTTTCAAAGGATGCTTCATGCCCAAAATACCAACCTGTTTAGCAGTGTTATACTGTTTGATCTGCGGGCACTTGTTGCATTGCCTGGCACCCAGTATTCAGGGTCCTTGACTAAGACTGTTCTTCTCAGATGCCCTGCTTAAATCTGGGGCACTTCAGGCTCCACGGGCCTCATGTTGGACTGAGACCTAACTCACTGGACTCAGAGGAGGAATCGTGAAAACAAGAGCAAAACTACCCCACACCCCTATTTCATGTCTGAAATAACCCTGATTCGTACCAGTTGCAAAGCTTGTGGGGAGTGGTCCCCCAAAGCACTTTCTTAAACGTTGAGAATCTCCAAGAGAAGAATATTTGGGGAGGGAGGGAGGAAATATATCCCTTGCACACCACCCCTCAAGCACATGGCAGTAGGAAACAGCACAGGATTGTATGTGGGAGGTGGGTAGGTCGGTGATGTGTGGGGTGGAAAAGCAGGTTGGTAAAGTTCCCTTCTTGGGACTCATTCCTGGAGTCAGTGGATACAAGTAGTGAAGAAGGTTCACACTGCAAATAGTGTTCTCATCTCAAAACAAACTATCATTCCAGAAGGAAAAGTGTGTTGGGGCAAGCAGACAACACAATTTCCTACCAGAATATGTCCCTCAACCCCCAAAACAAGGCTTCTGTCAGCCTCCCCACCAGTGATGGATAACAGCTCCTATTCTCAGCTGACCTGACTGAGCCAACCCCTGAACTCTGCACTCCTTGGGGAGGCCACCTCCCGTCACACCCCTGAGCAGAGTTAGGGAGGAATTCTACTTCCCGTAAAAGGACCTCTCCTGAGGGGCAGAACCTGGTGCCTCCACCACAGCTTCCCTCTCGGCTCATTCCAAGCTTGGCCAAATTAGGGGAGTGGGGTGGAGGTTGCCCTGCATCCCCCCTCCTCTGCCTGAGTGTGTCTTTGTAATGTCAGCTGGCATCATACAAAGGGCAGGAGAAGCAAACACCCAGAACTCTTTTGCTGGTCAGAGATTCCCTGAGTGTCTGTCCTCACCCAAGCCTGCTCTGTGTGTCTGTGTTGTGAAGCTTGAGACTCTGGAAAGAAATGGGGAGGGGGGTGGGGGAAATGTTGCCCTAAGAATGCTTCTCATTCCTCTGTTCTTGTTGGGTCCTGTTTTTGGGGAGGGTGGGGGTTGGGGGAAGCTTGACCTTGTGTCTTCGTCAATAAACTCACATTTACACAAAATGAAATTTGTGATATGTACTTTTTTTTCCCCCCAGAATTAACATTCTAGGAGAATACACAGCCAGCCAGAGAGGGACAGAACATTCATAACCACTCTATTAAAACTTTTCTGACTGCCCCAGCCCTCCCAGGGATTCAGCCACATGAAATTAAGAGTAACTTAAGGGAGAATCATATACCTCCTGGAGGCTCCATTTGAGCAAGCCCCAAACCACCCTGCGACTCCAGGCATCTCTACAGACAGGGAGTGCTCAGTTCCCCTGCTGTCTTTCCTGGCAGTTCCCCTGCTGGGGCCCCAGGCAGACGGTCCCAGGGGCAGTAGCCGGAGCCACAGGGCCTTTTTCTGACTTGTCAGTTGGCATCCAGCCAGCAGGACCCAGGGCGAGAGGAATGCGGCAGAGCTTCTCATCAGTTTACTACCCAGGATGTCTCAATCATCTCTCAACTTACAAAAGTCTCTCAGACCTGGCCTCAGGGCCTGCATATTCCCAAGCAAATGGAATTAATGCTGCTTTAAAACAAGTTTCCCAGGGAGTTCCAAGACTAGAGGCCTGCATTTGTGTTGCTGGGGGCATGTGACCCATTTGTTGTCAAGACAGGAGGCCCCCCCCAAGCCTAGGTTCTGATAAGCTGACAGCTGCTGAGATCTCCCACTGCCTGGAATTGGGGGAAGAGGCTGGAATGAACACCAAGATGCCCCTGGACAAGTCCCTGAACCTCTCTCACCACTAGAGTGAATGTAGATCAAGCACTGCAGCATTTGGGACTTGGTGGGTGCTCAGCAACCGTAGCTGCCTTTATTACTTGGATGTCCAAACCCCATGAGCAAACTGCCTTTGGCAGCTAGGAACTTTCTGGTTGTCTCTGTGTTGCCCGGCTGCAGTTGGCCCTGGCTGTAATAGGAAAAATGCTTGGTGAGAGTGGGGTCAAATCGGGGTCGCCAGTTAAGAATGACATTAATGTCACCTGGAGAGCTTTCGAAAAAGACGTGGTTCAGTTCAGTCTGGAATGGGACCTGGGGGAATCAGCATGTTTTAAAACTCCCCAGGTGTTTTCTAACTTGCAGTCAAGGTCAAGAATCACTGCCAGAGAGAGGCTCACACCTGTTCGCCTACTTCCTCTTCTACAGTAATACTCATGTTCTGTGGCAGTTGAAAAATGGTTAAAGCACTTTCATATGTACAATACCAGCTTATTCCCTTACCTATCTCATGAATTTAATTTCATCTCCAGTTTACAGATGAGATGTGACAGAGCCACGTCTTCTGACTCCCTCTCTGCGTCCTTAGAACTACACTGTAGCTTCCTCCTTCGTCCACTGGAGGTTCTGTAATAGGTTCTCTCCTACCTCTGCTCTCAGCCACATCCCACCTTGCTAAGCCCCCAGGATACCAGTATGTTCAGAGCACACTGGTCCCAGACTTGCACCTGAGATTACACTGTCTTTCTCTGCCTGTAAAGTGACAACTAGGAAACACTGAGATCTCAGGTACATTGTTTCTGAGGTCAGAAAACAGCTGAGGACTCGCAGGTTTGGGCTTTCGACTCCCACTTCATGCATTAATGCTTTTTCTGGTTTTGCTTAGACCCAGATTCTTTTTCCCTGCCACCCCCAGCTCCAGGAGGCAAGAGCCTGTTTATTTTAATACCTGGTATGGCACTTGGAAAAGATCACACCTCCCCCGTTGTTACCCAATTCTATCTCCTGAACACTAATCCTAGAATCCCAACCAGCCCTCAGACATGTTATTAGCAACAAGGATGTTTCTTGAAAAGTTTCCGAGTTGGCTCCAAACTTACCATCTCAGTTTCTTATTTAGCTTTTGCCCTGCCGTGCTTCATGCTGCCAACAAAGGGAAGGCTAATTTGGGGGTTGGTTAGACCCAGATTCTCAGCTGGAAAAGTGCTTGCAAGGGCTGTTTCCAAAAGTACCATTTTGAGACAAGACTGCCATCTCTGGGATCATTTCTCAATGCTTTGGGGCTGGGATTACTCCACTCATCCCACTTCTCCCACCGGCTAGATGTTAGAGGATGATGCTCAAGTCCAGCCTTTGGCTCACCCTCCCTTGTTTCATTTACTCTTCACTTATGGTCGGAAACCCCAGGATCTGGCCAAATAGCCTCTAAAAGCTCAGTAGGATCCTCAGCTATGATGGAGCAGGGGCAGAGGTAGGCAGGTTTGGGTCTTTGACACTTCTATCCCACTTCGTGTGTGGGCCTCAGCTACTGCAGGCAGTCCCATGTGTCTGCTCCCTGAGTTTGCACCTCAGCCAACAGGCATCCTCAGCTGAGCCAGACCCACCTGAGGCTCAAGGTCAGACCCAAGTACAGAGTCTTTTCACATGTTCCCATCAAAGTGCTCCTAATGATAGGGGAGAGTGAACAGGCCCCTAGGGGTGCATGTTCTTAGGCCAAAGTGACTCTCAGCAAACCAAGATGACATCTGTATCCTAACTTCGGGCAAATCTTCCACTTTATGTAGATGGAATTGCTGTTTGCTTTTTTAAATAAAAATAATCCTTTAAATGACCTTTCACTGAAGGCCAGTATGAGGTCCCATAATTAACCTGTGGCTTTGTGTTTCCCTAGTGCAGTGGCGCTATCACTGCTTACTGCAGCCTTGACCTCTCAGGCACAAGTGATCCCCCTCAGGTAGCTGAGACTACAGGTGTGCACACCACCACGCCTGGCTGTTTTTGTATGTATTTTAGAGACGAGGTTTCACCACGTTGCCCAGGCTGGTCTTGAACTCCTTGGCTTGAATATTCTGCCCCCCTTGACCTCCTAAAGTGCTGGGATTATAGACATGAGCCATTGCGCCCAGTGTATTTTAATTTATTCCTTCTAGTCCACCTTCGGAATGGAGGGCCACAGCCTGGGGGAGCAGACATAAAGCCTGGGATCCTCGAGCAGGGTGAGGATTAGAGATTTTCAGATACAGTGGAGGGATAAGTGATGCAATCAGGAGGCTCTTAGCGACCCCATGTGATCCCACAGGGCCAGTTAAAATCTGATTTATTCTCCCCAAAAGTGGTGTTCCAGGAGGAAGCCAAATTCATTCCAGCCCTATACTTGCTTCTAGCTGCTGCCCTGGTCCTTTCATACCTCCACCCCAACCCTCTGGGAGCCTACCTAGAATAAATGGAACCGCTGTGCCACGGTGATGATCATCCTCCCCTAGGATGCCTGCGTGTCCCTAAAAAAGGCAAAAAATAAAGGCCCCGTGCTGAGACTTCCTACATGCCAGGCATTGTGTTAAGGACTTTACACACCTCAGCTCATCTACACCCTGTCAACAACAGTGAGGGACAACTAATCACACTCCTTTTAATAAATGAGACTATAGACTTCAAGTTACTTGCCTCAGTTACAATAGCAAGTGGCAGAGCCAAGATTGAAATCCAGCTCTGTCTGATACTGAAGCCCAGGCTCATACCCATTCTCCTCTGTGACTGAACAGGAGAAGGAAGGGAAGAATTGGGAGGGTGCCCAAAATGCAGAGGTCAGAGTGTGGAGGAAAACTGAGTTCTGTTTGGGAGCACACGGTAATAGGAGGTCAGAGTGGAGGATGCAGGGTCCCAGGGGTAAAAACAGTTGGGATATCTCTCGTGCTCCTGCTCCTCCTCCTGCCCTGGAGGCTCTAAAATGCAATTTGATCAGGCGCTTTCCCTGCTTTAAAACTCTTCCATAGGGCCGGGTGCAGTGGCTCATGTCTGTAATCCCAGCACTTTGGGAGGCTGAGGCGGGCAGATCACCTGAGGTCAAGAGATTGAGACCATCTCGGCCAAGATGGTGAAACCCCATCTCTACTAAAAATACAAAAATTAGCTGGGTGTGGTGGGACGTGCCTGTAGTTCCAGCTACTCTGGAGGCTGAGGCAGGAGAATCACGTGAACCCGGGAGGCAGAGGTTGCAGTGAGCCAAGATTGTGCCACTGCACTCCAGCCTGGTGACAGAGCAAGACTCCATCTCAAAAAAACAAAAAAAAAAAAAAAAAAAAAAAACTCATCAATGACTTCCTGTGTAGCACAAGGCTGGATCTGAACTCCTCATCCTGTCAATCAGGGCCTTTGTGACCAACTTCTGGCCTCTTCACCCACCATGCTTCCAGCCTTGTGGGCTCCTGTCTGGTTCCCAGACTCACTTCTCAAGCCTATGTAATTGCTCTTGACTTCTGTAGCTTTCTTTTTTTCTTTTTCTTCTTTTTTTTTTTTTTTTTGAGACAGGGTCTTGTACTGTCACCCAGACTGGAGTGCAGAGGCCTGATCTCGGCTCACTGCAACCTCTGTCTCCCAGGTTCAAGTGATTCCCCGCCTCAGCCTCCCAAGTAGCTGGGATTACAGGTGCGCACCACCATGCCTGGCTAATTTTTGTATTTTTAGTAGAGACGGGGGTTTCATCATGTTGGTCAGGCTGGTCTTGAACTCCTGACCTCGTGATCCACCCGCCTCAGCTTCCCAAAGTGCTGGGATTACAGGCGTGAACCACCGCGCCCAGCCAACTTCTGTAGCTTTCTTCTGCTACAATCTCCCTCCCCCCAGCCCCCAAAATCTACTTCTTTCAAGGTTGCTTCCTTGAAAGTTGCCTCCTGCGAAGCTTCAGTGACTCCTCTAATGAGTTGTCCCACTTCCCCTGCCCTCCGCAGAACCTTGACTTTGCACACAGCACATTTTAATGTTGTGTATCTGCTTTTGGTCTCACATTGGACTGTGAGCCTCATACCAAACTCATCAGTGACTGCTCAGCTAGTGACTCTCAATCGTTGTATTCACATTTTACATCTAAGTGAGACAAGCTTCTGAACCTCAACTATCTCATCAGTGAAGTAGGGGAAACGATCTACCCCATAGAATCGTGAGGATTCGATCTGAGGGTGCATGCAAAGCTCGTAGCACACCGGCAAGATAGAGGTTGCCTATCAGTGATGACATTGATTATGACATGACATTGATCATCAAAGGTTAGACGATGATGAGTGTTAGAATAAATACCTGGGTGATTTTGCCCTCAATCCTGACAAACGCTGGTATCTCCCATTCTGGCGAGAAGAGACCTATGGTAGTTTTAGGGGTATGGAGGTCACCCATTGGCAGGGGAGACCTTGCTTTGTGCCAGCCAGCTCTGCCTTTCACTGCGTCAGTGAAGGGTGAGAGTGATCACCCTTCGCTCAGCCCTTGAGGAGGGTGGAAGAGCAGAGCCTGGATGTCTCTAACACACAGTGCAGGGCACACAGTGGCCTGGTTACAGGCCTGGGCCAGGGGCATATGAGGCCAAGAGTCGGAATGAAGCAAAGGCCTTGAGGCCTTTCCCATGCCTTTCTTCATCTCTTCCAGGTTAGAGCTAAATTCTCGCAGGGAGAGTCTGGAGGGGTGTGAAGGTCGAGACCAGGGATTAAAGAATTCATCCAGGGCCGCCCTAGCGAATATGTCAGGCTCAGGGACCCAGCGGAATGCCAGCCCGCACCCCCGCCCCCCTCCTCCTTCCAGCGCGAGCGGGCGGCGCGCTCCGGAGGGAGAGCTGGGGCTGGAGGTTCCTACCCCCTCGGCGGCCCGCATCTGCCCCCGCGCGCCCGCCCTGAGCCCGCCCCGACTGGGCAGGCGGGGGCGCCCCCACTTCTCTCCCCCCGGGCGGGGGAGCCGGGGGGCAGCGCCAGAGCCCGGGGGGAGCGCAGCCCCGCCGACCGGCCGGCCAGGGCAGGGGGCAGCTAGGACGGCCCCGGGTAAGCGGCGGGAGGAGGGGAAGCGGTCAGGGGTGGAGCGGGGCTGGGGCAGGGGCTGGGGGGGTCGGGCCGGGGTCGGGGGAGGAGGAGACGGCCGGGGCGAAGGGAGTCCGGGACTAGGAGGGGGCCGGCGGGCTGGCGGGGAAGCGGTGCGGGGCCGCCACGTGAGAGCTGGAGCCGGGGGTGGGGGTGCCTGCAAGGTGCTGGAGGCGGAGAGCAAGCTGGGCTTCTACATCCCCCCCAAACTCCTACCAATCAGGTCATGGGGAGCGCAGCATCCTCTGTCGCCCCCTAACCCACCCCCAGGCGAACGTGGTTGGAACAAACAGCTGGCAGACTTGTGACCCGGCCCTCTGGATCCGCGAAGCCCCCGCTGTCAGTCTTGGGCAGCGACCCAGGTGTCCAGGCGCAGGGAAGGGGACGGAACTAGGCTTTGCCCCCTCTGTGTGTCTCTGGTCTCTTGCCTCTCTTGCCGGGCGGTCTCTTGCCGGGCGCTGTCTGCAGACTCACTGCAGAGAGCAGGCCTTGGGGAGAAAGCGCTCAGGGGCCTGGGCCCTGCTTCTTGGGACAGCCCCCTCCCTTCCGCACCCAGCCAAGGGTGTTGGATTAATATACTCTTAGATCCAGGACCTCTGCCTGGAAAGAAGGAAGGGGCACCGATCGCTTCTGAGTTGGGGACAGGGCCACACTTGGGCCTGGTGAGTTCCAGGAGGCTGGCCCCAGCCTAGGGGCCTCCTGCGCCCCTTCCCTAGCTCCTGGGCAGTGCCCCTCTTGCATTTCCCTGCCACTCCCCAGAAAGGGCTGGTTTCTGGGCAGGGAGTGTGGTGTCCGGGACAGTCTGCAGGTAGGATGCATCCTGGAAACCTTTGAGCTGCCACACCCAGAAAGAGGCCAGGACTCCTCTTGGCATTCCTTGCCCTCTCTTCCTCCCCTAGGACTCCCCACTCCCCACCTGCCTGTGCTGGTTATGTAATTAACCCAGCTGAGTCTCTCTGCCATGCTGGTGGTGTCCAGGGATGCCTAAGGGGCTTCGGACCTGGAGGGACATATAGGAAGGAGGGATAGGTACTTCCCCCTAGTTGGGAGCCCATGTAAGTGTATAAACACCTGTTGGAGAAGGGACACTGCATGGAGCAGGAAGGATTTTAGGGTCCTAATCTTAGTTAACAACTGACTGGCTATGAGGTCTTCACTTCCCAAAGTCACTCGGTTTGTTTTGGAGTGTGTTTGTTTTTTAAATCTTCAATAAAATGAGAAGAATCTCTCACACACACACTGCATGCATGTGAGCTCATGCAACAGTAGATAGCAAGCCCTCCTGGGATTGCTAGGAGGTGCCATTGCTAAATTTGTGGGGAACTCAGATGAATGAAGGACCCCTGCCCATAGCAGTGATCACTGTTTATTGAACACCTATGCTGGCCGAGGCCCTGGGCTTTACATGCACACATCATAACACTCTGTTAAGTTTCTTGCCCAAGGTCACACTTCAGGTGAATGGCAGAGCTAGGAATCAAGCCCTAGTTGTTCTCACTCCACATCCTGACCTTTATTTACTATGCTGTGTGCGCACATACCCTGTGGAGTGAGTCCTCTGAACCAGGACAACCTGGGGGACATTCAGCTACGGATTGTGCATGTGTGGAAAGGACATGCATCCGCAGAAAAGTACGCACCCATGAGGAAAAGCATGGCCTTGCCAGAATCCAGCGAATCCACCTGCCCTGGACCCAGTTAGCAAGTGCTGATGTCACCCTCTTGGGAATCCAGACAGGAGGTCTCAGGCATGTAACAGCCTCTTTGGTCACTATCACCAACAAAAGAAGAAAGGTTCCTTTTCCTGGCTAAGAGATTTACGTGGATTTTCTCAGAAATAGGGGCTGTTTACCTCATTGTACCTATGTGCAGAAGCATGGCTCCAGTTGAGAAGGTGATTTGCCCACTGCCATGCAGCAAGGACACACCAGAGCTGAGAGTTATACCCAGGCCCTAAAGTCACTGAAACGGAGCAGGCAAGGAGCTAATGAATTCATATCAAGGCCAACTTCCAGCAGCCCTTTTCTGGGCACCTAATATGTGCCAGGCCCTCTGGGCTCTAGGGGATGCCAGAGAATGAGACCCAGACCTTGGCCTGTATGCATTCATCGATTAGAAACACTGAACTTGGCCGGGCGCGGTGGCTCGTGTCTGTAATCCCAGCACTTTGGGAGGCCGAGGTAGGTAGATCACCTGAGGTCAGGAGTTCGAAGCCAACATGGAGAAACCCCATCTCTACTAAAAATACCAAAATTATCCAGGTGTGGTGGCAGATGCCTGTAATCCCAGCTACTTGGGAGGCTGAGGCAGGAAAATGGCTTGAACCCGGGAGGTGAAGGCTGCAGTGAGCCGAGATCATGCCACTGTACTCCAGCCTGGGTGACAGAGTGAGACTCTGTCTGGAAAAAAAAAAAAAAAAAGAATCACTGAACTTGAAAGTTGGAAGAAGTACTGCGACATCATAGAAAGGAGTAGCTGCCCTTCGGGTTGTGATTGGACACGCTTCTTACTGCTTCTAAGCTTGTCTCTAAAGTGGGAATAACAGTACCTATCCCTCAGAGATGTCGTACTGACCAAGGATACCCACATGGGCATGCCAGCAGAGTAAGTGCTCAGCAGTGTTGCACCCCAGAGGCAACGTGGTCATCTAGTGCAGAATTCTCAACTAGCAGCATTTGGAAATGGGGGGAGGGGGAGTTTTTGGTCATCGTGGTGTCTGGAGGCTGCTGCTGGCAGCTACCTCTTGGGAGCCATGGAAAGCAAATGTCCTGCGATGTGTGGGCAGTCCTGCACAATCGAGTTCTCTCCCCACCAAACGTCAGGAGTGCCGGCACTGAGACACACCTGCCCAGTCCCAGCCACTCAGGAGGACACAGACTCAGAGGTGTTGCCGTCTTATCCCAGGCTCTGTGGGGAAGCTGGGATCAAACCAAGTCCAGTGCCCTTCCCACTCTGCTCTGCAGCCTGTTTTGGTTGGAGTTGGACCTGGAGAAAAGTCAGGTCATAAGTCAAGAAAGATTGGGTCCTACTACTGGAATGCAGGGAAAAATGGAGGAGGGATGGAGAGGTTTTGGATAGGTGGCCACCGGGGTTTTGGGAAAGGGAAGGCATTCCAAGTGGCAGTAACAGCTTGAGCAAAGTCCCAAACGTGGAAAAGTGCAGGACATGTCCAGGGATAAGCTGGTGCACTCAGCCCACCTCTTGTCCCCACAGTCCAGGTGGAGGCCGCAGAGGGCCCAGGGCAAGCAGAGGCAGCAATGGTTGGTCCTGACGGTGGCTGAGCCCCCAGCCCCTGGAATATGCAGCCCGGGGGAGCCCCAGACAGCGGCAAGGACGAGGTGGCGGAGTGGGGCGGGAGGCATGGTCTCCACCTACCGGGTGGCCGTGCTGGGGGCGCGAGGTGTGGGCAAGAGTGCCATCGTGCGCCAGTTCCTGTACAACGAGTTCAGCGAGGTCTGCGTGCCCACCACCGCCCGCCGCCTCTACCTGCCTGCTGTCGTCATGAACGGCCACGTGCACGACCTCCAGATCCTCGACTTTCCGCCCATCAGCGCCTTCCCTGTCAATACGCTCCAGGTAGGAGGACCCTGGGGGGCATGGGTTAGTGGGGAAATGGATGGGTAGGGGAGAGCCTGGATTCCAACCTGCTGTAGCTCGGGCCCTATTGCCAGGGCCGCGTCACTGAGTTTGGGAGCTCCACACTGCACCTTGGGCCACCCTGCTTAGAGTCGTTCCAGGAATTCATTCACTGGTGTACTAGCTTATTCAACAAATATTTGATGACCGTTTAATGTGTGCCAGGCCCTGCAGTGGGCACTGGTGCAGAATGGTGAGCAAACAATTTATGGAATTTGCTTTCAAGAAACTCATAGTCTGGTGAGAAAAGGCTAACAGGCAACTATTACATGGTGTGATAAGTGCTATGATTGGAGGAGCAGGGAGCTGGAGCAGCCCTTAAGGGGGCATCCAGGTCATCCAGATGTGTTGGGGTGGAGTTGGGGGGTCACAGAGGGTGATGTCTCAACTAAGTAGGTTTTAGGCAGGTAAGAGGCAGTAGAGAAAAGGGCAGGGAACACTAGGCTGCAGTGAGTATTCGGGGCTGTGCCTACCATAGCCTCACTCCACGTCCCCTGGAGAAGGGACAGCAGCAGAATAGACAGGGCCCTGGGAAAGGTGTGTTCTCAGAGACTCTGGAGACCCCAGTCAGCTCTCTTGCCCAAGGCCCTCTTCTCTTAAGTGATGCTCTGCCCCTGACCTCAGGACCTGCCTGCTGGGTACCCTCCCTGCCAGGTTTGGATTTAAATGCCCCCAGGGTCCTCACTTATTGTGTTCCTTCCCCACTGCCTGCTGGAACCAGGTCCTCTTGCCCTCTCTCAACCTCTGACTCGAGAGGGAGTGGAGAGAAAAAGGAAGCTGAGCTCTAAGACGTGTTTGCTCACTGAAGGAAGCCTCTGACCAGAGTGCACAGAGCTTTTCCAGGAAGGACAGTCACAGTGGTGGAGACCCAGAAGGCAGGAGACAAGGCTTGTCCAGGTGTAACGGAGCAAATAAAGCAGTCTCTCAGGCTGCGACCCTGGGCTGGGAGCTGGCGGGCAGCTCAGCACTCAGCACTCTCAGCAACACCAGGCAGGAGGGCCCTGGCGTAATCTGCCGGAGACACCCGTTCACCCATCCCAGGCCCCTGGGGTCAGCAGCAAGATGGAAGCCTGATCCCACCTCTGCCCTGGAAGCAGTGAGGCTGAGCCTATCAGGGCAAACGGTCTGGGCACAGGGCCTTCTAGTTCTCTTCTAAAGGAGACTTTAACAATCACCTGATTGGACATTCAAATCTTGCTCCAAGCCTAGACACTGAGCTTTATTTCATCTTGCCCCCTTTACCCTGATTCCTGCCCCACTCTCTGTAACCATTCTTATCGAATTTTTCTTTCTTTTTAAAAATATATTTATTTATTTATTTATTTATTTTTGAGATGGAGTCTCCCGCTGTCGCCCAGGCTGGAGTGCAGTGACGTGATCTCGGCTCACTGCAATCTTTGCCTCCTGGGTTCAAGCGATTCTCCTGCATCAGCCTCCTGAGTAGCTGGATTACAGGCACCTGCCACCACACCCAGCTAATTTTTGTATTTTTAGTAGAGACGGGGTTTCATCATGTTGGCCAGGCTGGTCTCGATCTCCTGACCTCAAGTGATCCGCCTGCCTAGGCCTCCCAAAGTGCTGGGATTATAGGCATGAGCCGCCGTGCCTGGCCGCTTAACAGATTTTTATCCATACGTTCAGTATTTCTTTACCCAAGTAAGAAAATGCATTCTTCCCTGCTTCTTACCTAAAGAACAAAATGGAGGCCGGGCGCGGTGGCTCACGCCTGTAATCCCAGCACTTTGGGAGGCCGAGGCGGGGGGATCATGAGGTCAGGAGATCGAGACCATCCTGGCTAACACAGTGAAACCCCTTCTCTGCTAAAAATACAAAAAATTAGCCGGTGTGGTGGCGGGCGCCTGTAATCCCAGCTACTCGGGAGGTTGAGGCAGGAGAATGGCGTGAACCCAGGAGACGGAGCTTACAGTGAGCCAGATCACGCCACTGCACTCCAGCCTGGGCGACAGAGCGAGACTCCGTCTCAAAAAAAAAAAAAAAGAACAAAACAAAAACAAGAACCATACTGTTCTGTACCTTGACTTTATTTTTAAAATTTTTTGTATAGATGGATCTTGCTGTGTTACCTAAGCTGGTCTCAAACTCCTGGCCTCAAGCAATCCTGCTTTGGCCTCCCAAAGTGCTGGGATTACAAATGTGAGCCACTATGCTTGGCGCTGTACCTCAATTTTTTTTAACTTGCTATTATAACCTGGAGATTTTTCCAGGCTGTTATCTAGAGGACTTCCTTGTTCTTTCCTCATGGCCACACCCTGCTCCATTGAAGAGCTGTACCATGGAGTCCTTTCTTGTTGGACAAGCGGGTGATATCCAGTCTTGCGCTGTTTCAAACAGTGCCACAATGAATAGCCTTGTAGATAAGTCATTTTGAACGTAAGTAGGTATATCTGTGGGATTAATTCCCAGAAATGGCATTGCTGGAAATGGCATTGCTGGATCACAATGCCTGGAAATGGTATGGTGAATACAGAGCCAGGTGAGGTGACTCAAGCCTATAATCCCAGCACTTTGGGAGGCTGAGGCGGGCAGATCACTTGAGCTCAGGAGTTCAAGACCAGCCTGGGCAACATGGCAAAACCCCATCTCTACCAAAAATACCAAAAATTAGTCGGGCATGGTGGTCCATGCCTGTGGTCCCAGCTGCTTGGGAGGCTGAGGTGGGAGAATCGCCTGAGCCTGGGAGGTTGAGGCTGCAGAGAGCTGAGATAGTGCCACTGCACTCCAACTTGGGCAACAGAGTGAGGCCCTGTCTCAAAAAAAAAAAAAAAAAAAAAAAGTGTGACTGTAACTGGAGTTTTGAGGGGAGGTTATTTCCAGATTGCCCTCTATAGCAGTGGTGTATGCTGTGCTCCTGTGAGCAATGTGTATGAGAGCCCGTTTTCCTGCAGTCTTGCCATCAGAGTATATTGTCAGACTTTTGACAGTATATTTGACAATCTGAGAGATGAGATGTGATATTCTCCTTGTAGTCTCCATTTGCATCTCTGATCATGAGTGAAATTGAGCATCTTTTCATAGGTTTAAGGGCCTTTGTGTTTCTTTTTTCAAGAACTATTGATGTCCTTTGCCCATTTTTCTATTGGGTTGTTGGCTTTTTTCTTCTTGACTGACTCTGAGTTTTGGACTCTAGAATATCCAAGATTTCACTCAAGGAGCCCAGTAAGGGACTTTCGGCAGAGAAATGCTGTGAAAAAGGGATCCTCGAGGTGCCAAAGATTAAGTATAAAACCTAAGACTCCTGATGGCCACCATCTGAAAATAAAGTAATACATTCTTCTCCAATGCCGGATGAGATAGAGCCCAGGAGAGTAGTGTTTCCTGGATGTGAGCCTCAGTGTCTTCTGCAGCCCCTTCTATCAGAGAAGGAAGCTGAGATTATCAGGTGCTTGCAAACCACCAAAGGAATTATCAGCAAATGCATGGTTGAGACGCAGGTGACTGAGCCTCTCTCAGACTGCATGTCCCTGAAACTGGACTCCCTTTCCATTGCTCCTTCTCTGTTTTGACACAGCCCCAAGATGACCTTTTACAGTTTGGAAACCTGCTTCCTCCCTTCAATCATGGGGGAAGGGACAAGCTAACCAATCAGGGGCCTTCCTCCTCTCTCTTTTAGGAACCCGCAGAGAGGAGTGGGTGGGAGGAAGCCAGGAGGTCCCCTCAAGGAGGCAACATGTTGGGGGAGAGGTGGGCCTGTCACCCTCAAAAGCTGGCAGCTGCTCCCTCTCCCCAGCAGAGAGATTGAAGAGACTGGGAGCCTCTCATCCCTCCCACTTCTCATTGATCTCCACTCGTCTTGGGAGATCAGAGGAGCATCTGTATGCACAGGTTCCAGGCTCCTGGAGATCACTGTGTCTAGCAGAATGCAGTCTTCCCTGGCCTAAGAAACCAGTTCAGTTTCCTATGGTTTTAGGTTTGTCCTCAGCATCCTCCTGCTGCACCAAAAATTTAAACCTCAGCACAAAGAAAAGATGCCACATCATCTCCCTAGGGAAATCCACTGCAGCATCTTCTAAGCCTTTGAGTTGGGAAGTGCTGTTCTGAAGTTGGACTTAACTCTGCGCTACTGCCACCAAAGTCATTTCCTTTTGATCCTTCTTGGAAATGGAGAACTGTAGTCCTCCTTTGTGCCTGGCCCCTGCCCCACTTGACTCAGATGCTGGGACAGGAGACATACCTCCACCTTCTTCTAGTCTTTTGCCTAAGCTTTGGTGGGAGAAGACTGGTTTCCTTTGTCCTTGGAGGCCTCTGTCCCCCAACTTTAGGGACCCACTTCTTTCCACACACTGGCTGCCTGAAACCACTCTTGCAGTTGTAACTACTGGCACGCTGACTAATGAATCTCTTAAGGAAACTTCTCTTTAGTGTACTTGGCCTTTCTAGGAGTCTCTTCATCTTGAGCTGTACCCCGCAATCCCTTGAGAAGCTGCACAAACATTCAGGAAGTTCATCTCCCTGGAGCTTCCCTGGGGCCCTGCTCTACGTCAGCCCATTATGCATCCAGTCCGAATCTTTTTCTGTTTCTCAAGCCTGAGGGCAGAGATGAGCATACAGAAGGGACACATCAGGTAGCAGTCTAAGGGCAGTAGAAGAGGCAGGAGTTGCATTGATCCCAGATGGGGCTACGGAGAGCTCACCAGCCCAGGTAGTGGCATTAAGGAGCACCTGCTTTGACACTCAGAGAGGAAGAGGGAGTATATAAAAATGAGGACAGCCTGGCTGTGGCCCTCTCAGGAGCTCACAGCAGAAGTGGGGAACTGAAGATGGAACAGCTCTAATGAAAGTGTAATCGAAGGATTGTTAGAACACAGGAGATGAAGGGAGTAGTCCCCTGCTTGCAGGAAGGATGGGAAATCAGGAAGCTTCCTGGAGGCAGTGGCACTTCAGCTGAGCCCTGGAAGATAGAATTTTAACAGCTCCAACACCCAGCTCAGAGCTGGACTCTTAAGAGGTACTTAATAAATGTACTTGTTGAAAAAAGGCCTCGATGGATGGATGAGGGGACAAAATGGAGCAGGGCAGAACTAAGTTCCAGATGTGCACAAAGGTCAAACAATGTGACCTGCTCCATCCTGGCTTGGGAATGGGGAGGCTACAGCTCCTCCATTCTCCCTGGGCCTGGTCTCCTGGGGATGAGCAGGTATGGAAGGCTTCAGGTGCAGTGGCAGGTGAGAGCACTGCCCCTCTGATGGGAGATGTCTGGGGGCTAGGGGAGCCCTCATGGCTGCTCTGACCTTGGTACTGGCTGGGGATATTGCAGGAGTGGGCAGACGCCTGCTGCAGGGGACTCCGGAGCGTCCATGCCTACATCCTGGTCTACGACATCTGCTGCTTTGACAGCTTTGAGTACGTCAAGACCATCCGCCAGCAGATCCTGGAGACGAGGTGAGAGGCTGGAACACAGTCCATTGCCACTTCTGTGGATGACCCAGTGCTAGCCAGTCCCTGTGAAAAGGGGACAGTATAGGGACAGAGCCAGAGGTATATGTGTTCTAAGATTCCCACACATACACTCAAACATGCATACATTGTGCTGTCCCCATTTCTGTTAACTCATGTTGGGACCCTGGCTGTGGGGGTGGCTAGAGTAGTGCAGTAGTTAAGAACTGGGACTTCTGGAACAAGACTTCCAGGGCCACTCAGCTGCATGACTTGAAGCCAGTAAACATTTAAGCCTATGTCCTCATCTGTAAAATGGGGATAACAGTAGAACCCATCTTTTAGATCAGTTGTGCTGATCAGAAACTATAACACCTCCAGGGCTTAGGGCTGCGCCTGGAGCAGAACATACGGTGGTGGTAGTATTGGCCAGGCACAGCCTGCCCTGCTGGGAGTACAGCGGTTGTGAGACTGACAGAGTTCTGAGCTTCCTGCCTCGCCCCGCAGGGTGATCGGCACCTCAGAGACGCCCATCATCATCGTGGGCAACAAGCGGGACCTGCAGCGTGGACGAGTGATCCCGCGCTGGAACGTGTCGCACCTGGTGCGCAAGACGTGGAAGTGCGGCTACGTGGAATGCTCGGCCAAGTACAACTGGCACATCCTGCTGCTCTTTAGCGAGCTGCTCAAGAGCGTCGGCTGCGCCCGGTGCAAGCACGTGCACGCTGCCCTGCGCTTCCAGGGCGCGCTGCGCCGAAACCGCTGCGCCATCATGTGACACCTGCGCGCCCCGCGGGCTGCACCGGCACTGGCCGGGCGGAGGGTGGGGCTGTACTGCGGTGCTGGGGCGGGGAGCGGGCGGGAAATGGAACTGTGACGGTCCCGGCCTGAGGCCCCTGCAGCCACGCATCTCCCGGTGAGAAGCAAAGCGCGAGAGGGAGCCCCCAGTAACTGCTAAGCCCTGCCCCTTGCCCCCGTGGCTTCCTGGGACAGCCGTCTTCAGTGCTGTATTTAGTGCAGTGCCCGGCCCGACCCGCGGGGGTGCCACAGCCTTTTGGGATGGGGGTGAGCGTGCAATGGAGGGTGGGGGTGGCGAGGTGCCGCCTTGGCCGGGCCCCCACCTGTCTTTTCCAGAATGTGTCTGTCTTTGCCGGGTGTCTTCCTTTCCCATGTCCGCCCACCCAAGCGTCTGTTGGTCCTTACCTGTCTCACCCACCCTCCAGTCCCCCCTAGCTCCGCTCACAGGGCTCTCATTTCGTCCATCCCCTTGTCGCAGATCCTGGCAGCTTCTTTGTGAGGCCAGGCCTTCTGACTGTCAGCACCACCGGCACAGGGCAGAGATGCGGGTGGCCCAAAGACCACCATCAAGGGGTCCGGGGGCTGAGGTCCCAGATCAGTGAGGGGAGAAGGTTGAGCTCTCCGGCTTCCAGGGAGACCTCCCCGCCCAGCAGCCCCCAGAGACACAACAACCTACCTTCCAGCCTTAACTCGATGGTCCGTCCCTGCCAGGTGCCCCTCACTCTTCCTGATCCCAAAGCCAGATCACCCCCTGGGTTAAAACTTTTTTTTTTTTTTTTTTGGACAGAGTGTGGAAAGGGAATCCCCCAAAGGATAGTTTCTTTTCCATGATGCCAGGTTCCAGTCTTCTATTACCTCCTGCATACTGCAATCTGGTCTGTCAGACTGGGGAATGTTAGGTTCTGGGGTCTGGTCGTGGGCAGGATGGTGCCCAGAAGGGGGTCAGGTTGTCCCAGTGAAGATTCTGTTGCCCCGTCTCAACCCCATCTGACTACCCCAGACTCTGCCTGCCTCAGATCTCAGACTATCCTGATTAATCTGGGGAAGAACAGAGCCAGGGAAAGAATGGTGGGGACCCCTGTGCTTGGGGGAGACACACCTGCATCTTCCCCCTGCCGGCCCCAGATGGAGGCCCTCAGGATCTGACACCCTCTTGTCCCAACACCAGTCAGCCCTATGCCCTAACTCACTCCGCCCCATTTTCTCCGGCTGCCTGGCCGGGTTTCTACCTCTCGTCACCGGAGCTGATCACTGTCAGTTTTGTACCGATTTAGAAATAACAATAATAGTGAAGATTCTAGGAATGGCATAAGGGATTGATGCGGGAATTGGAGGGAGGGAGAAGTGGTGCCCTGTCCCCTGCCCCCTGACCAAAGAAAGCTGTCCTTGAGGCTGAGCCCTCAGCCCTGGCCTGGTGGGAGGACAGCAGGGTCCCTTGTTATAAGACGGGCAGAGAGGACAACTCCACTTTGGCCAACTTAGCCAAGGCTGCAGCATATAGACTAGGAAATCAGGTAGCCCAGAGTGGTGATGGAGCGGAGTCTGGGGGAAGGGTCGTGGGTGGGGAATTTATCACCAACATCCATTGTAGGGGGAATCTATGATTCTGCTTCCCCGGCTGATTCCCACTCTGTCCACCAAGTGGGGGTAGCACAGCCCCACAGCAACCGCCTTGACCTTGGGCAGTCTAGTGTTCCTGCGTTCTAGTCCCTGCTGTGCTGCAGGACTTCGGGCAAGTGACCTGCCCTCTGTGAGCCTCCCTCTGACACAGAGGAGGTGGCTCCCCTTCCCCACACCTTAGAGTGGCTGGGAGGGTAACAAAGAGGGCCTGCCCCTTAGTCTCCTGCACCCCTGTCTCCTGGTTCACCAGAGGGAGGGGATGAGGGATGGCAGCATCTCACATGCCCCATCACCCCCAACTCTGAGGCACCTGAGGTGGGGGGAGGGGGCCCAGGCCTCTGGCTGCTCCCCTGTGGGAGCCATTGGAATGTATCATCTGACAGGCCCCCTCCCGCCTCCACTTCAACCCAGGTCTTGGATTTCAGGTCCCTCCACCCCCATTCTGAGTCTCTGTCCTTCCCCTCCCACCCCCTCCCAGGGTTTCCCACCACAGGGTCTGGAAGTGTGTGTGACGCCCATTGAGCTGTTATCCGAAGTCAGATTAAAAATCAGGGAGTGTTTTCCCCTGTTTCTGTACCAAGGTGTTGGCTCCGTTCCTCATGGTAGGAGGGGAGGGATCCCCACAGGGCTTGCCTGCTGAGCTCCGTGTGGAAGGAGGGTGAAGGTGGTGAGGTGGCCCCCAGTCCCAAAGCCCAGGTCAACAGGGAGACCACCGGTGAAGAGTTTGGGACGTATCACCTTTCCACCTAACCCCAAACCCTCCAACTAATTCAAACCATTCAGAAGGGAAGCAGAACTTCTCCCCTGCCAGTCTGGAAAATTTCCATAATGGGACTGAATCCCAGCTTCTCCGTCTGCGTCTCGTCCTTCCCACTCAAGGCTGAGACTTTGCAGCCTCTCAGTCATAACTTCTTGGATGTAGATGTGTTAGGAACACTTTCAGCCACCCGTCTTGTCCCTGAGTGATCTCAGGACCCAAACTCCAGAGCAAAGCTTTGAAGTCTTGGGCAAGGGTGCCTTCCAGAAGCGTGTGTGTTGAGGGCAGGATGTCTCTGTCCGTGGTGCTGACCCACCAGCCACTTCCAGGAAAGATGGGGCTGCCTGTAAAGACTGGCTGAGCCTCAAAAGAGGAAGCCTCTCTCACCACCAACTCCTTCCTCCTAGTCCCCATCTCCTGCAGTGGGATAACATCTGAAGCTATACCTCCCCGCACCACCACAGTCCTAGAGTGAGGGGCTCAAGAAGCTAGGGGGAAGGGGGAGGTGGGCTCAGTTGTTCACATCTTTAATCCCAGTGCTTTGGGAAGCCAAGGCAGGAAGATCGCTTGAGGTCAGCCTGGACAACATAGTAAGGCCCCATCTCTAAAAAATAAAATAAAATAAAATTAGCCAGGTGTCATGGCACCTACCTGTAGTCCCAGCTACTTGGGAAACTGAGGTGAGAGGATCACTTGAAGCCTGGGAGTTCGAGGCTGCAGTGAACCATGATAGTGCCACTGCACTCCAGCCTGGGTGACAGAGCAAGACTCTGTTTCTAAACTTTAAAAAAAAGAAGCTGGGGCTCAAGGTAGAATCACATGCGTTTAATAACTTAGGGGAGTTATGGAAACAGGTGGGCATGGCCAGGGGCCAGAGGCCAGGAGTGTGGGGAGATGTTCTGAGGGAGAGTCATGAGATATAGGATGGTCTCACTGCCCCGGCCTACCTCTGGAGTTGGAGTGAGAGCAGTGGGTTGCCCCTTTGCTCAGATGAGCAGATGGAGTCTATATTTGTCTTCTGACCCACTCCTGCCCAAGGCCCTGTGTGGAGATGAGGGAACGTCCCTTCTGTTCCCACAGCTGTGAATCCAGTGTATACATGGCCATTCTTTTTGCTTCCCTCCTCCCCGACACGTTCATGTGCCTCAGACCCAGGACTCCTCCTCAGGTGGAAGTGGAGCTTGATCAAGCCAGTGAGGTCGCAGGTCCTCTGGAGTCTGGGGCCTGCTCTCCAATGGAGCGGCTGGCTCTTTCTCCTTTCCTTCCTCCTCCTCCTCACCTACTGAAGCTCCGTCCACCCGGGATGCCTCCCCTCCCTTGCTGCCCAGCACAGCTCTCAACAGTCTGTCCCTGCGGGGCGGCCTGGCTGGACCCAGGCAGACATAGGCCAGTGGCTTGGGGATTCGTGAAGGCTGCTTCTCAGGCCTGTGGTCTCTTCGGGGCCGGATCCTGGGTCTCAGCTTCAGCTTGTAGATGGATGGGACCTTCTTGGGCTTCCGGAGAGTTCTCCTGCCCTCACTTAGACATGCCTTGACTTTGTCAGAGTTGGGGTCCAAGGGCAAAGGTGTGGGGGCCTCCGGGCTGGCAGACGCAGTAGGGGCCGAGCAGTTCTGCCCTCCCTGTGGTGGGACCTTCCTCATGTGGGTGCCCTTGGCACTCAGGCTTGCCTTTGTGCTGGGCCCACTCTGTATGGCTCCCAACTTCCCTTTGAGGCTTCCCGGTCCTGGGGTAACAGCTGGCTTAGGGGAGCCAGTCGGGGCTGCCTTCCAGGCTTCCAGGTCCACTTTAAGGAGGGGTGGGGGGCCCTGAGCCAGTTCTTGGATGACTTTGTCATAAGGACCCCCAGGCTCAGGCCACCGCCCACCCAGGCTGGGGACATAGACCCCACTGCGAGGGATGACCCCAGACCTTGTGCCCTGCAGACAGGCACTCCCGACTTCTAGCAGCTTCATGTTGCCCAAAATCTCCTCTTCAAGGCTACAGTAGATGGCTTGCTCCTTGTTCCTGCCCAGGGGCAGAGGTGTGTACTGCCCCTCCTGCTCCTGTGGGCCCAGGTCCCGGGACACTTTGGCCTCTGCCATGAGCTGGATGTCCAACTGCTGGTCCTCCTGCCTCACTTTCACAGAGCAGTCCCCATGCGTGGACCCAGCCAGGTCCGCAGTGACGGCCCTTAGTGGAATGGGGTCTCTCCCAAGTTCTGTCCCGGGACTTCTACTTGTAGCACCAGGAAAGCTCCTTCCTGGTGTCGGGGGGTGAGGAGAGGGCAGCCGGATGGGGATCTTGGTTAGGTCTTGGACAGGGGTTGGAGAACAGACAGACTCTGGCTCCCTGAACTGGAAGAACGCACCCTTGGCCTTACCCTGGAGTGGCAGCCTGAGGCCCAGTTGCTCGGCTGGGCTACAGGAACGAGGCAGGGGAGATAGTCCTCTTGCTGATATCCCTTTGGTGGTGGCCTCAATGTCTCGGAGTCTTTGTGGGGTGGGGTTCCGGGCATCAGTTCCTTGGCTGTCTGTTTTCTCATGAACCCAAGATGTGGGAATCCTTCCCCTGGGGAGTCCAGGGGGGTATCTATCCACCCTCTTTCCTGACAAGGTGCACTGTGGGTCTCGGCCCTTTTGGGAAGACGAGGACTGGGGGCTGGGTGGGCTGTCCCCAGCTGTCGGCTGCCTCCAAGATGGGGTGAGAGACCTCTCCTGGCACCTGAAAGGGAGAATCACAAGGCTGCAAAGGGAGACTCCTCAGGCCGGCAGGGTCATCTAGTGTGGTCCCTGGCTCGGGGAAGTGACGGTCTTTCCCCAGTGAGAACACCCAGGGGGCTCGACTTCACGCTGAATGAAACCTATGCTCCCTCTCCTCCCTGACTGCCTTGAAATCCTCCTTATGACAGTCACTGCCTAAGTCTATGTGCCCTTGTTCCCTGTGTAGCAGATAGAAGGAAGCCTGATCCTGGCCTGAGGTGACTTCAGATCCTTCAAGGGATGGCCCCAGACCAGTTGCAGGGCAGTGGAGAGACAGAGGGGAGTGCAGGGGTTGTCTTAGTCTGTGCTCTACCGTGAAATGGTAGGAAACCTTGAGTAAGTCTGTTCCATTTCTGAGCCTCATCTGTGAAATGGGAAGGCATATGAAGTAACCACATTATCCCAAAGGTACTGGGTGTGCTTCTGGTTCCAAACACCTGTGGTCTCGGGATAGAGTCACTGCTGGGGATCTGCTCCTCTTATCTTGGAGTGTGGTGGCCTCTGAGAATGTGCACTCCAAAGGAAAAAGAGCCCCTTCCCTATCTCTTCCCCATACCTCAGGAATGGTGCCATCTCTCTGGACGCCCCCGTCCCTGCTCCCCGTTCCCTGCGGGGTCTGGGGGAGGATGGGGTGGGGGACCTCAGCCTTCGGCCTGAAGAGGCATATGTCTTCCAGTCCACGGGGGGTGGCGGGCTCTGTGAGCGGCTGATGGTCATCGTAGGCTGGGTCTGTGAGGGTCCATCCTGTACCCTTACTTCATGCTGCACTGGTGGGGCCGGGGGCTTCAGGAAGTTGCCTGGCTTGTGTGCTACCAACAGTGCCCCGGAGAAAGGAGAGGAGAGAAGAGTTCAATTCCTGCTGATGGGGCCCATTGTTCCTCCCCCAGTGGTCCCATGCCCCACACCCCACACTAAAAACAGTGGGACCTACAGTGGCAACACCAGAGTTTCTTTACAGGAGGGGCTTGGGGACCCAGCTGGGGGATTTGTTTAAAGCTATGTTTGTAGTGCAGGTACACAACTTTCCCTTAGAGCATGTGCTTATTTGGAGTGGCTGGAGGCATTGATGGAGATTATGGAAGAACTAAAGACCTTCCAAGTCACACTTGATACCAACACTGTGGATCCCAGAGCCAGACCTAAGCTCTGCCAAAATGCACCCTGGCCAAATGCTGCTTCTGCGTGTGTTGCACACCATCTTGTGGTGACATTTAGTACTGTACTGTGCCCAACTACTGCCTTCCTTCCTCCAGCCTCCCCACATACCTCTTCCCCCTGGAGATCAGACCTCCCACCTCTGCCTCCAGCCTCCCAACCCAGAGTTACGCCTTTTCAACCAACCCCGCAGGGAGAGGACCCTCAGGGGACTCACAGAGGGATGTGCAGCGGCAGGGGTCATGTTTGTCCAGATAATGGCCCAGCGTGTCCCAGCCGCCCCCTACACGTACCATCACATTGTTCCGGAGGATCTGAGGGGGCAAGGGTGAGGTTGAGGGCAGGGTGGAGGGCAGCCTCTCTTCCTGGACCACCTTGCGGGCTTCCGGCACCCACTCGGGGATGCTCTCATCCAGGTACTCATCCACACATAGATGTATGTGTGTGCCGTAAAAAGTCAGCCCAAATCTCCTCCTCCATGACTGGCATCAGATAACACATGCGGTCAAGGGTGGGGGCCAGGCTGAAAGCTGTCCCACAACTGGACAAGGGATCCCAAAAGCATTGCAGAGGCTGCCCCCAGAGCGCTCCTTTCGCTGTAAACAGTTTTGCATCTACACATGCCTGTGTCCAAAATGGGACCCTAATGCCACTGGCTTTGCCTCTGTGGCCTGTGTGGGAGAGCCCATGGGAGTCCTGATCCCACTCCACCCTCAGGCAAGTTACATGTCTCTTCAAGCTTCAGCTTCCTGTCTTGGAAAGTGGGGCCACAAGTTCTTGCCCCTATCTGCATCACAGGGCTGTTGCCTCAGGTCTAGGGGAGGGCCCAGAAGGCTGGCTCTGCTCCCAGGTGTGGCCTGTGCCCCAGGAAAGGGCTGGGCCATGACCCGAGCTGCTAGCCATTCCCGTGGGTACAGACCGTTTCTGGTGAGGCCAGGTATTGGGATGGAAGGCACATTTCAGACCTGTGCTGCTACTCACTGCTGAATGTACCCCCAGGCAAGTGGTGGGGGTGGAATTATGGGGTCTGTGTGGCTGGGGCCATGCACTGAAACCAAACTTGGGGTTCTCAAGCCGCTTCCTCTAATCAAGCCTGTGGGTGGAGTGGAATGGAAAAGTGTGAGCACCCTTCTCCATACCCCACTCCGCCTGAGAACCCGCTCTAGACTGGGCCATGGTGGCGGAGAAGGAGGGTGCTGGCTCTGGCTGCCCTGATGGGAGGAAGAGATAGTCTTGTCACCTTTGCCAGGGATCTCCTGGAATTCTCCCAGGGAGAGAAGGAGAGCTCCAAGGCCTGATGGCTTGGGGTGAATGATGACTTACTGTCATTGCCATTAAGCCTGGGCAAAGTCCCATATTCTGGGGGACTTACTGTCATTGTCCCAAGCCTGGGCAAGAAACCCTATTCTGGGGGTCCCTTGACCCCCAGCCTGGACTTACCCGGATGAAGATGAGGGTGTTGGAGTCACCCACACGGTACTTCCCCTCAGACACTTTGACCATGGAGAACTGCACCGGGCACGTGCATTGGCTCACAAGGTTCTGCACCTGCGGGCGGGTGGTGAACTCAGCCCTCTCTTTTCCCCACTCTGGGTCAAAATGGGGGGCCTACCTGCCCCCACAGTCACCCCTGAGGTTTCTGCTGAGGTCAGGGCTGGGGGCTGAGAAGGAAGGAGGGAGTGGATAAGGCTGTAAATGACCCAGTGAGAAGAGACCTGGGTGGTCACCCATGGACCTACCTACCATGAGGTCCAGAGCCCTCATGGGTCAGCTGATGGAAGCAGCGGAGTGTCACGGGGGGACTGTGGGATCTGACAGGCTGGGGTCAGTGCCCTGCATCCACCGCATCATAGGCTTTTCATTAAGAAACCTGCCTGAGCTCCATTTTCCCCAGGGGTTAACCACACAGAACTAACTGCTGTGAAGCGACCCTCTGTGCAGACCCTGTTCCAAGCACTTTGTATGTGCTGGTTCGTTTAAATGAAGGTAGGTGCTGTTACTGTCCTCATGCTGCAGATAAGGGAAGCCAGACACAGAGAGGTTAAATAATTTGCCCTAAGTCAGGCAAGCTGCAAAGCAGTGGAACTAAGACTTGAACCAAGGTGTCTCAGAGAGTGCCACCGTCCGTGTTCTTGAAAACTGTCGCAGCAGAGGTTAAATGAGAGGGGCATCCAGTGCTGGGCTGGTAAGAATGCTTGAGAAATGACATGGCCATTAATTACTACGGGTGGTTAGGGTTGAGGCTCAGAGTGGAACCGTCCCTTAAGGCCACACAGTGAATTCGTGTCAGGGTGGACAGTGGAGCTCAAGAAGCGGGTGGATTAGAGGGGGCTGGAGTGGGACTGGGGAGAGGAGCACGAAGGACAAAGGGAAGGGGGCCCTGAGGGCGTGTGCAGAGCCCCTCACCATCTGGTCCAGGTTCCGGAAGTGGCAGGGCTGGCGCCTGGGGGGCGCTGGCGGCAAGGGGTCGGGCGGAGGCAGGGCCAGTTCCCTCCGCACCTCCTCCTCGATCTCCTCCTCCAGCTGCACGAGGGTGGGCGCCGCAACGCCAAAGCGCCACGCCCGGCGGCCCAGCTCCAGCAAACACAGCAACACGTTCTTCACGTTCTTGCGCTGCACCAAGTCTTCCGTCTCGAACATCAGCACCTCTGGAGTGGAGGCGGGGAGAAAAGGGCAGAAGCAGCGTGAGCCCCCAGACGACCTGAGCCTCCGGGCAGGGGCGAGCGGGGAGAAAACCCTGGGGTCATCCCCGGTCTGGGGCAGCAAGGATCCTGACATGTCACATGGGGAGTGGTTTGGGTCTCAGAATCTTGGGGTCAAGTCAGCCCCCTAGGAGGGGTCTGGGCGGAATTGCTCAGGTGCTGGGTACAGACACGCGGCCCATCTCACAGGACAGGCTGCGGGTGGGAAGAGGTGACAGCAAAGCAAAGGCACCTGGAGACTGGCTGTGAGTGTGAGTGAGAGAAGGATGAACTCCACCTTTCCCTCTCCCCACTCAGTTTGCCTGGGTGGGTCCAGGAGCAGGAAGCGGTTTGTTCCACTTTCCACCCACGCCTCTCCCCTCCAATCTCTGCCAGGCATCTCAAACTCAGCTCCCACCCAGGCCCAACCAGGCACACTGAGGACATGCTCTGAAGCCAACCACTAAGGCTGGAGTCCTGACTCACTACCAACCGCATGACCTTGAGCTAGACCCTGAGCCTCAGTTTCCTCTTCTGTAAAATGGGGATGTAGTCTGTTTCATGGGGTTGTTGTAAAGATTGGATATGCTAACAGTTGTTAACCATTCACAATGTTCCGCACATGCAAGCATTCCTTAAAGCACTAGCTTCTATTAACCTTCCAATTCTGCTCCTCAGTGCCCAGCCACCAGCCAGTAGCCCAGGCCGCACCCTTTCCCCAGTCTCACCCCTGCCACCTTTGGCCAGGAGGATGGCGCAACATCCAGTCTTATCCCATTCCTGGTTTCAAGGCCAAGGAGATGAAGGATCCTGACATGTCACTCCCTGAACTCTACAAGCCCCAGCATGACGGTGCCCCTCCCTGGCGTCATCCCATCTGTCTCCTCCTGTGTTCTCTCCTCATCCTAGCCCTGTGCCCTCCCCACCAGGCTCCCCCCAGTCATTCACACATTGTGCTTTTTCTGCGCCTTTGCCCCTGTCGTCCCCCCTGCTTAGAATTTCCTTCCTACAAAATTATATTTATTCCTTGAGACTCAGGCCAGCCGGGTGTGGTGGCTCACACCTGTAATCCCAGCACTTTGGGAGGCCAAGGCGGATGGATCACTTGAGGTCAGGAGTTCAAGACCAGCCTGGCCAACATAGTGAAACCCCATCTCTACTGAAAATGCAAAAATTAGCCAGGCGTGGTGGTGGGCGCCTGTAATCCCAGCTACTCAGGAGACTGAGGCACAAGTAATCGCTTGAACCCGGGAGGTGGAGGTTGCAGTGAGCCAAGATCACGCCACTGTACTCCAGCCTGCGTGACAGAGTGAGATTCAGTCTCAAAAACAAAACAAACAAACAAAAAAAGACTCAGGCCAAATCTCCTTCCTTTATGAGGCAACCTTTCTCCGCCCCATTCCACCTAATCAGGCTGCTGTTTCCTCCCCTGGCTCCCAGCACTACACCTCTACTTCAGGCCTTTAATTTACATATCTATCCCTTTGCCTCTCTCTTTTTTTTTTTTTTTTTTTTTTGAGACAGACTTTCCCTCTGTCACCCAGGTTGGAGTGCAGTGGCGCCATCTCAGCTCACTGCAACCTCTGCCTCCTGGGTTCAGGCAATTCTCCTATCTCAGCCTGCCACCATGCCCAGCTAATTTTTATATTTTTAGTAGAGATAGGGTTTTGCCATGTTAGGCCGGACTGGTCTTGAACTCCTGACCTTAGGTGATCCACCCATCTCAGCCTCCGAAAGTGTTGGGATTACAGGCGTGAGCCACCGCGCCTGGCCTTCTGCCTCTCTTGCTAGACCATGAATTCACTGGGCGCTGGGTCTCTTTCCTCTGTGTCCTTGGCGCCCAGCAAAGTGCTCAGCACAGAACAGGTGCTTGATATATGCTTACTGAAGTAATCATCAGCATTTATCAATCATCAACATATTTATTTATTGAGAATTTACTATGAAGTGGGGAGATTGAGGCATGAAAAAAAGAGGTGGTTCAAGGCAAATCTAGAATGAGGACCCAGGATCCTGCCCCCCAGACCTAGCCTGTGCATTTGAGAAAAGATGAATACCCCCCAAGATAAGCATCTGGGATGGGGAAGGGGGTGCAGCGTGGTTACCTTGGATGCCCATCTCCTTTCGACACCACTGGATGAAGTTGGAGACGTTGTCCCTGGCCTGGAAGGTACCTGGCTGGGCGGCCGCATTGCAGGAGACCCCGACCCGGGGCATGGGAATCTTCTGGGCTCGGGCAGGTGCCTCAGCCAGGAAGGCCAGGGCAGCGTCAGTGACAGCGTTGGCATGCCGGCACAGCACCAGGCCCGTCTCCAGCACCTGCAGGAAGTTGGTCGAGTCGATGTCCAGCCCATAGAGGTCGCGAAGCCATTCAGCCAGGTCTTCCTTCATGGCCTCCAGGTACTGCTCACTGGACTTGAAAGGCCGGATACTGCACACAGGTGGCTTTAGGGTCCCGGGCCTCCTCCTGCCTCCCGCAGGCTGGGACATGGCTGGACCCCAGCAGCGGAGGAGGTGGACACCTCCCCCCTCCCACTGCCACCTCTCTCCTCCCACCGCTGCTGGGTTTCGGCTGGGTTCTCCCTGATTCCGAGGTTCCCCTGTACTCGCTGAGAGCCCCGGACTTCCAATGCTGCTACTTGCCACTGGCTTCAGCCACCAGGCCAGGCCCAGCCCCTGCTCCCCCACATTCCTCAGTCCTTGCCACAGCTTTCCCTGGTGGCCCTGCAGCGACCTTGCTCTCAGGCTGCCCAGTCCACTCAGAGTTCACCCTTCTCAGGCCGGGTGGAGGTGAGGACACTCCTCTCTTCCCCCAGGGCTGGACAGATCAAGCTGGCTGCCTCCTACCCTCTGCTGGCTGCGGCCACGGAGCCTGGGGTGGCTGCCGGCCTCCCCACTCTGCTTTTCCTCCCCTCTCCTTGGAGACCGCGGCTGCTACAAACACTCCTTGTTAACCCTGCCCAGCAGGCAAGGACTGCCCTGCAGAACTGAGGGAGAGGGAGGAGAGGCTGGGGCTGGTTTCTCTCACGGGGCTGACCAAGTGGGAACTTTGGGGGAGTGCAGGGAAAGCAGGGGTAGGAGTTGCCATACCCCTTGGTGTTTAGTGAGTACAGGAGAATGGGAATGAAACAGACATAGCAATAGAGCACGACACTCATGAGTTTAGCCTTAAATCCTGTGTGACCCTCATATACTACCTAGCCTCTCTGTGCCTTAGTTTCTCAACCGTAAAATGGGGACAATAATGTTTACCTCTTTGGTGTGTTGTGAGGGATAAAGGAATAATGTATGTGAAAGTGTCAGACCATTGGCCGGGCGCGGTGGCTCAAGCCTGTAATCCCAGCACTTTGGGAGGCCAAGACGGGCAGATCACAAGGTCAGGAGATCGAGACCATCCTGGCTAACATTGTGAAACCCTGTCTCTACTAAAAAAATACAAAAAAACTAGCCGGGCGTGGTGGCGGGCGCCTGTAGTCCCAGCTACTCGGGAGGCTGAGGCAGGAGAATGGCGTGAACCCGGGAGGCAGAGCTCGCAGTGAGGTGAGATCCGGCCACTGCACTCCAGCCTGGGTGACAGAGCGAGACTCCGTCTCAAAAAAAAAAAAAAAGAAAGAAAAAGAAAGTGTCAGACCATCAGAACTCACAGGCAGGCACAGGTCTGGGTGGGTCCCAGTTCTCCCAGCAGCTCTGTTAGCACCATGATCCCCGCTTTCTCTGAAGAACCTGCCCCACTGCCCACACTAACCATGTGATTGTGCTGGAGCAGGCTGTCAGTCATAATATCCTACCCTCATGGCCACAGCAATGCATTCATTCAACCAACATCTTGGTTGGTCACGGTGTAAGTGCTGCCTGTAATCCCAGCACTTTGGAAGGCCAAGGCAGGAGGATCACTTCAGGCCAGGAGTTGCAGACCAGCCTGGGCAACATGATGAAACCCTGTCTCTACAGAAATAATACAAAAAATTAGCCAAGCATGGTGGCATGCACCTATAATCCCAGCTACTCAGGAGGTTGAGTCTGTACTGAGCCATGACTGCACCACTGCACTCCAGCCTAGGCAGCAGAACAAGACCCTGTCTTAAAAAAGAAAAAAATCTTGAGCACCAACTATGTGCCAGGCACTACTGCAGGCCTGAAGATACAGAAATAAACAAAAAAGACCAGGTCCCTGACCTTATGGGGGCTTCCATGTTACCAAGTGGTGAATGACAGATAGACAAATAAATCTAAGGCCGGGCACCATGGCTCATGCCTGTAATTTCAACACTTTGGGAGGCTGAGGTGGGGGGATCACTTGAGCCCAGGAGTTCGAGACCAGTCTGGCCAACATGGCGAAACCCCGCCTCTACTAATACAAAAATTAGCCAGGTGTGCTGGCGGGCACCTGTAATCCCAGCTACTCAGGAGTCTGAGGCAGGAGAATCACTTGAACCTGGGAGGCAGAGGTTGCAGTGAGCCGAGATCGTGCCACTGCACTCCAGCCTAGGCGACATAGAGTCCATCTCATAAATAAATAAATAAATAAATAAATAAATAAATCTATAGTAAGTCAGATGGTGATCCATACCAGGGAGACAAATAAAGGAGTAAAGGAGGCAAGGGTGTGCATGGAATTTTCTCTAAGATGCTTAGAGAAGGCCTCAGGGATAAGGTGATAATTGAGCAGAGACCTGAGAGAAGATCAGAAGCATGCTCTGCAGCTGTCTGGGGGAAGAGTGCTCAGGCAGAGGGACAGCCAGTGCAAACGCTCTGAGACCCCCATCTCCACAAAAACTTTTTTTTTTGAGAAGGAGTCTCACTCTGTTGCCCAGGCGGGAGTGCTGTGGCAATCTCGGCTCACTGCAAGCTCTGCCTCCCAGGTTCATGCCATTCTCTGCCTCAGCCTCCTGAGTAGCTGGGACTACAGGTGCCTGCAACCATGCCCGGCTAATTTTTTGTATTTTTAGTAGAGATGGGGTTTCGTCATGTTAGCCAGGTTGGTCTCGATCTCCTGACCTCGTGATCCGCCCACCTCGACCTCCCAAAGTGCTGGGATTACAGGCGTGAGCCACCGCGCCCAGCCTCTACAAAAGCTTTTTAAAAATGTTAACCAGGCGTGGCCAGGCGTGATGGCTCATTGCAACCTCTGCCTCTCAGGTTCAAGCAATTCTCCTGCCTCAGCCTCCCGACTAGCTGAGATTACAGGTACACCACCACGCCCAGCTAATTTTGTATTTTTAGTAGAGACAGGGTTTCACCATGTTGGCCAAGGTGGTCTCGAACTCCTGAGCTCAAGTGATCCGCCCACCTTGGCCTCCCAAAGTGCTGGGATTACAGGCTTGAGCCACTGTGCCCAGCAGAGAACACCTTAATTAATAGCAAGATAGGCCGGGCTCCATCTCAAAACAAACACAAAACATTCAATGGACCCTCCTGGAAAGTGGACTGGCCTCAGTGGATAGGAAGCTGGAAGTGGATCATCATCCGGTTGGTTCCTGATTAGACTCCTAAGGATTACAGAGGGAATAAGGGACCCCAGAATTCAGTGTAGCCTGTATCCAAGGAATTGCATGGATTGGGGCAGGGAAAGACAGAGACCAGTAGCTGGGCAGCTGAGGAGAAAAGATAGGCTGGGAAAGAGGGTAGAGGGACCATGTCTTCTGCCTCCCACACCATCCTATTTGCAGGTCACTGGCTGTGGCAAGCCTCAGGGTTTTCTATTTTCTCAGAGGACTCAGAATAAGTCATAGGGCCTGTCTGAGTTGTTCTCCAGGGACAGGGGAAGAAGTATTTTCCTCCCTTGAGCATGTTTAAAAAGACTGGGCTGGACGCAGTGACTCATGCTTGTCATCCCAGCACTTTAGGAAGCCAAGGCGGGCAGATCACTTGAGGTCAGGAGTTCGAGAACAGCCTGGATAACATGGTGAAATCTTGTCTCTACTAAAAATATAAAAACTAGCTAGGTTTGGTGGCGGGCACCTGTAATCCCAGCTACTCAGGAGGAGGCAGGAGAATTAGCCACTGCATTCCAGCCTGGGCAACAGAGGGAGACTCTGTCTCAAAATAAATAAATAAAATAAAATTTAAAAACTGTAGGAGACAAAAATGAAATTGTTTTATAACTATACTCCATGAGTCCCACTTGATCAAAGGTACCAGTTACAACTGGTCTAGGACAATCTTGACAACCCTCTTTTTGCCATAAGTTGGTTCAGGAATGGGTTTGTGCCCCAGTTCTGGCCAATGAGATTCAAAGAGAAGTCTGTTGGAGAGTTTCTGAGAAGTCTCTGCCATTCCTTTTCTTCCTGCTTTGGTCATAGCTGCATGAAGCCGCAGTGCCCAGATCTGCAGCAGCCATTTTGTAACCAAGAGGAGACAAAGAAGGCAAAGAGGAAAGGTGAGAATAAGCAGGGCCCTTAATAACTCCAGCAAGACACTGAACCAATCCTGGAGCCCCTTACTAAGTAAATTAATACATTTTATAAAGTTTGAGCTATTATTAGTTAGGCATTATGGATTTTACTAGCCAGTTACATCTTCACTGACGTGATGCTGTAAGTTTAGGAGGCCCCATTCCTTTTCTCTATACAAATGTAAGATGTTGTTACAAATATTCCCAATCAAGTAGCACTTACATACTATCTTACTGGATTATTGTTCTTAATAATTTTTTTTTTAAGAGACAGGGGTCTTGCTCTGTTGCCCAGGCTGGAGTACAGTGGCTATTCACAGGCACAATTATTGTGCACTGCAGCTTTAAATTCCTGGCCTCAAGTGATTTTCCCATCTCAGCCTCCTGAGTTGCTGGGACTATGGGTTCCCCTCACTGTGCCCCACTTAGACATTATTTTCTCTTAAGTTATATTTATGGCCCAGCCAAAACTGATATTGCATTTCCGTGTTATACCTATTAGAAGTTAAGGAACTATTTATACTATTCATTTCAAAAGTTAAAATTTAATATGAAAAAATTGTAGCTTTACCTGTGATAACTGACTTTGTCTTGTCCTTTAGGTATGATTTCCATAAATAACAGAAAATAATGCTTGAGCTTGCCAATAAAATATAGCCCATTCTCTTCTGGTTTCAAACAGTCTCTTTTGGACAGAGATTCAGTCAATTCTGAGTTTTCACTCATTCCCAGGATGGTTTCGCCCCTCTCAAGAGGTCTCCCAAGCTGATGTCTGAGTGCAGGAGGCATGCATATGTTCCTGGGGCCAGTGGGATTACCTGCTTGCTCTCATGTTTTCAATGAAGACTGTACTAGTCCTCTGTGAGATCAATTTCTAGTGTGCTGGCTGGGCACGGTGGCTCACACCTGTAATCCCAGCACTTTGGGAGGTCGAGGCAGGCAGATCACTTGAGGTCAGGAGTTAAAGACTAGCCTCGCCAACAGGGTGAAACCCCGTCTCTATGAAGAATCCAAAAATTAGCTGGACACGGTGGCACACGCCTGTAATCCCAGCTACTCAGGAGGTTGAGGCAGGAGAATTGCTTGAACCTGGGAGGCAGAGGTTGCAGCGAGCTGAGATCACACCACTGTACTCCGTCCTGGGCAACAAAGCAAGACTCTATCTCAAAAATAAAAAAAATAATAATAATAAAATAAATTTTAGTGTGCTTTAATGCTAGTATGGGTTGTTTGAAAATCTGACTTTTTATGAAGGTCCCAGAAAACCCAAAATAGCCTTGGGAAGAGGGAATGCACATCCTAAGGATGGGTGGCTACTGGGCAGATTAGGGTTGGGGAAGCAGGATGAGAAGAATGACCATGCCAGGGGACACTCTGTTGTGGTGTCTTGGTGAGATGCTCCCTAAAGACCATAGCACAGGCTCACTGGTTTAGATGTGCCTGCCAGGGGCATTAAATCTTAGTGAGTGTCTCATTGAGATTGCTCATGGTGCCAGCGTCCATGGGTGACCCCCAGCAGTGGCCTCCAAAGTGAATTGTTCCTGTAATTCGATCTTGACTATGTCCTTATTCTCCATCCTTCCTTGATTCCTATCCAGTTCTCAAGTCTTTTGGTCATTCTGTGAGCTCTCGCTATTCTTTCTCTTTAAATCAACCAGAGGGAGCTTTTGAATTTTGCAATCAAGAGCCATGGTGGCTACAAATGCTTTCAGGAAATTTAAGGAGAATGAGTTTGTTGGGAGACAATTCTCCTTGGGCCTTTTGTGTTTATGCATGTCTTGAAAGCAGAGACCCTGACTTTTCAAGGGTTTTTGTATAAGTGAACAATCTTGGAAAATAGATGTAGTGCCTCCTTCCTGAGCAAACAGCAGGTTTGCTCACTACCCATTATAAAAGATTTAGGTTTCTTGGCTGGGCACAGTGTGGCTCAGGCCTGTAATCCCAGCACTTTGGGAGGCCGAGGCGGGCGGATCACCAGGTTAGGAGATCGAGACCATTCTGGCTAACACAGTGGAACCCTGTCTCTCCTAAAAATACAAAAAATTAGCCAGGCGTCGTCACACGCGCCTGTAGTCCCAGCCACTTGGGAGGCTGAGGCAGGAAATTGCTTGAACCCAGGAGGTGGAGGTTGCAGTGAGCCAAGAATGCACCACCGCCCTCCAGCCTGGACGACGGCGAGACTCTGTCCCCCCCGGCCCCCCCCGCCAAAAAAGATTCAGGTTTCCAAAGCTTGGGATTTCCCTAGTAATGCAAACCTCTGCATATACCAGTATTCACTGGCACTCATCTGTGTCACTCATCGGACATTAAAGCAAGGAAGCTGAGGCAAATAGGCCGAAGTTGCTGTGCCACGAGGAATAAAGTCCTTTGTCTCTGACCTGGAGCCTTGTGTTTTCTGGCAGCACCCATGAAACTACAACTGGTTAACATGGTAGCTTGCAAGTAAGATAACATTTCAGATCCTTCACAGTTCTTGATAGGGTTGCCCCCTTGTGACTAGGAGATTCCTGGGGCCAGGTCTGCTCTCTGTTCTCCAGCCCATCAACTTGCCTCCACCAAATTAAGATGCCCAAAGCGGCTGGGCGCGGTGGCTCACGCCTGTAATCCCAGCACTTTGGGAGGCCGAGGCGGGCGGATCACGAGGTCAGGAGATCAAGACCATCCTGGCTAACACAGTGAAACCCCCTCTCTACTAAAAAAAGACAAAAAAATTAGCCGGACGTGGTGGCTGGCGCCTGTAGTCCCAGCTACTCGGGAGACTGAGGCAGGAGAATGGCGTGAACCCAGGAGGCGGAACTTGCAGTGAGCCGAGATTGCGTCACTGCATTCCAGTCGGGCGACAGAGCGAGACTCCCTCTCAAAAAAAAAAAAAAAAAAGATGCCCAAAGGAAGGGACTCCATCGCCCTCCACTCTCAGACTTGGATGGAGGATTGCAGATCACTATCAGACTGGGATCTCTTTGAGGTCAGCAACTTCTCAACAGACGGAGGGCTTTTCAGAGCTGAATCTGTCCATTGTCCATCCGCACATTCTTCTCTGTGCCAATATACTCCACTTCGAGTCCAGGAAAGGAAAGGATTTTCCTGAAGCTCCATGATTTTACTCCCTCCCCAGCCTCTGTCCCCTACAAATACACAATATCCAGGAGCTATACCCTCCTCGTGCCCAAGTCCTACTTCCTACTGGACTTGGCACCTATTCCCTTGTATTCCTTGGCACTAAGGCAATGAAATGGAAATAGGAGAAGTGGGGAGTATGGGGTGAAGAAGGATAAGGATAAGACAGGAGGAGGAGGAGAGAATATAATGATACAAACAAATGCAATGCTTTCAGTGCTTCCTGTAGGCCAGGTAGAGCCTGGTACTGTACTACTACTCTGACTTACAGATGAAGAGAGTGAAAGTCAGAGAGATACCATGCTGAACATCAGATAACTTTTGTATTTATGTGGTAGAGCTGGGATTTGAATCCAGTTTACTGGGGGCCAAAGCCGTCCTCTCTTCCCCTTTAATGCCTTCCTAAGAGGGAAGGTAGGAGACACCTGAGTTGTTAGTGCTTTGGGAGGCTCTGGAAAAGGAAATTATTCCTGGGCAGAGCCTTATGGGCAGGTGAGGTTCTAGCCCCACCCCTTGTGATCCAATAGAGGCCCTAGACATGAGACAAAGTTCTGTGGGTTCTGGGCATCCTCTCACATCCCAGTCCCTGATCAGGGAAAGCAGGGCACAGCCTTGGGAAGAATGGATAAGCATGGTGAGTGGGGCTGGAGGCAGGGTGGGGCTGGTGGACAGGTCCTCTTGACCCTAGCTTGGACAGTCAAGACCATCACCATGAAGTCCAACCTCTTCTCAGTTACCCATCCATGTAGCTGCAAGCCCTCTCCTTTCCCCTTCCTGAATACTCTTTTTTTTTTTTTTTTTGGAGACAGAGTCTTGCTCTGTCACCCAGACTGGAGTGCAGTGGCAAGATCTCGGCTCACTGCAGCCTCTGCCTTCCGGGTTCAAGGGATTCTCGTGCCTCGGGCTCCCGAGTAGCTGAGACCACAGGAACACGCCACAGCACCCAGCTAATTTTTGTATTTTGTATTTTTAGTAGTTGGCCAGGCTAGTAGCGAACTCCTGACCTCGAGTGATCCACCCACCTTGGCCTCCCAAAATCCTGGGATTACATGTGTGAACCACCGTGCCTGGCCTGTTTTTGTTTGTTTGTTTGTTTTAGAAAAAGTCCTGCTGTGTCACCCAGGCTGGAGTACAGTGGCGTTATCATCATAGCTCACCACAGTCTCAACCTCCCAGGCTCAAGTGATCCTTCTGCCTTGGCCTCCCAAAGTGCTGGGATTACAGGTGTGAGCCACTACATCTGGCTCCAGAATAGTCTTCACATCTGCTTCATCATCTCCACATGCTCTTGTTCAAGCCTTTGTCTTTTCTGGCCTGGACCACTGTAATGACTCCTAGGTGGGGTCTCCCTCTGTCTTGTCAGAGGGAACATCCTAAAAGACAGCTTGGAACATGTCCTTCTACAAGAATGTTCAGTGGCTCCTCACTGCTGAGAGGCAAAGTCCAAATTCCAAGCGCAGCACTCAATGTCCAACCCTTTCTTTTCAACCCCTTTTCCTCCTCCCCTTCCTCCTGAAACATCTCTGGAACCCTTTTCTAGCTGTGTACTAGGCCTGGCCTTTTACAACCAGAAGGCTAAAACACCAATTATGAGCATTTCCTTTGCTCTTTAAATAGGATGGACTGGGATTGATAGAAACGTTTCTTTTTCTTTTCTTCTTTTTTTTTCTTTTTTGAGATGGAGTTTCGCTCTTGTTGCTCAGGCTGGAATGCAATGGCGTGATCTCGGCTCACCACAACCTCCACGCCCGCCCCAGGTTCAAGTGATTCTCCTGTCTCAGCCTCCTGAGTAGCTGGGATTACAGGCATGCACTGCCATGCCTGGCTAATTTTGTATTTTTAGTAGAGACAGGGTTTCTCCATGTTGGTCAGGCTGGTCTCGAACTCCCGACCTCAGGTGATCCACCTGCCTCAGCCTCCCAAAGTGCTGGAATTACAGGCATGAGCCACTGTGCCCGGCCTAGAAAAGTTTCTTGACTTTTCCATAGCAAACTCCACGAGTTGTGTCTTCCCTGCCCTCCTCCCCTCTTTCCTTTACATCCTGTGACAGACACAGGATGCAAGAAGCCTGGTGAATGTTTGCTGAATGGGCGGGGGACACCTTCTAGGGGAGGCCAGCTTAGCTTCCATGTCAGTCCAAGAACGTCCTGCTGGGGCTACTGCTTGTGGTATCTGTGCCCTGAACAAAGGCACCAGCAAGAGGGGACAGTGGTGGCTGAAGTCTGAGGCACCTTTTCCTAATCTGCTCACCCTAAGGACAGCCTTTTCCCAATTGGTCTGCCCATAGAGGGTCCTTTTTCCATCTCCCTGACTATAAGGCGCCTTTTCTAATCATACAGTGGTGCTGTAAGCCCACCCGCCTGCCCGCCCCACCAGCGGAGATGCTGGGCTTCCTTAAGGCAAGACCCACTTGGAGGAAGGAAATCTCATTCAGAAAATAAAATATTCTACAAATAACCACCTGTTAAAATGGGATCAGCGACCGGGCGCGGTGGCTCACGCCTGTAATCCCAACACTTTGGGAGGCCGAGGCGGGCAGATCTTGAGGTCAGGAGATCGAGACCATCCTGGCTAACACGGTGAGACCCCGTCTCTTCTAAAAATACAAAAAGTTAGCCAGGCATGGTGGTGGGCTCCTGTAGTCCCAGCTACTCAGGAGGCTGAGGCAGGAGAATGGCATGAACCCGGGAGGTGGAGCTTGTAGTGAACCCAGATGGCACCACCACACTCCAGCCTGGGCGATAGAGCGAGACTCTGTCTCAAAAAAAAAAAAAAAAAAAAGGATCAGTAAGCCAGGGGAGGTGGCTTGTGGCTGTGATCCCACACTTTAGGCGACCTAGGCAGGAGAGCTGCTTGAAGCCAGGAGTTCGAGACCAGACTGGGCAACATAGTGAGACCCTGTCTCAAAAAAAAAATTTTTTTTTTTTAATTGTAGAGAAGGGGTCTCACTCTTACCTAGGCTGGAGTGCAGTGGTGCGATCATGGCTCACTATAGCCTCGACTTCCCTAACTCAGCTTCCTCTCACCTCAGCCTCCTAAGTAGCTGGGACCACAGGTGTACACCACCATGCCGTTTTTTGTTTGTTTGTTTTGTTTTGTTTTTTGTAGCGAAATAGAAAGAGTCTCACCTTGTTGCCCACACTGGTCTCGAACTCTTGAGCTCAAGCCAGCCGCCTGCCTCGATCTCCCAAAGTGCTGAGATTACAGGCATGAGCCACCATGCCTGGACTTACAAAATTTTTTTGAAAATGTATCCAGGGCCGGGCACGGTGGCTCACACCTGTAATCTCAGCACTTTGGGAGGCTGAGGAGGGCAAATCACCTGAGGTCAGGAGTTTGAGATCAGTCCGGCCAACATGGTGAAATGCCGTTTCTACTAAAAATACAAAAATTAGCCAGGCGCAGTGGGGCGTGCCTGTAGTCCCAGCTACTTGGGAGGCTGAGGCAAGATAATCGCTTGAGCCAGTGAGGCGGAGGTTGCAGTGAGCAGAGATCACGCCACTGCACTCCAGCCTGAGCGACAGAGAGAGACCCTGTCTCAAAAAAATAAAATTAAAAATTAAATAAAATGAAAAATTATTCTGGACCCCTTCTCGGGGACAGCAGGACTGCCCTGACCTTCTGGCTCGCAGGTGTGAAGACTCCCTTGTGGAAGAAGGAACCGGAAGAGCCCCGGGCCAAGGAGGCGGAAGAGGAAGGGAAGGAGGGGTCGGAGGACGAGGACGAGGACGAGGACGAGGACAACCAGAGGCCGCCGGAGGAGAGCGCAGCGGAGGGCAAGGAGCCGCCGCGGGAGGCGGAGGAAGGCGAGGGCCGCGAGCGGCGCTCAGTGTCCTACTGCCCGCTGCGCCAGGAGTCCAGCACCCAGCAGGTGGCGCTGCTGCGGCGCGCGGACAGCGGCTTCTGGGGCTGGCTCGGCCCCTTGGCGCTGCTGGGCGGCCTGACGGCTCCCACCGACAGGTGAATGTGCGCTCCTCGGCCGGGGCACGAGGGACGCGGTGCCCGGGCCCCAGGGAGGAGGGACGGCCCTAGGCACTGAGCGCCGGGTCCCCGCCGGCAGGAAGCGGAGCTTCCCGGAGGAGCCGTGCGTGTTGGAGATCCGGCGACGACCGCCGCGCCGCGGGGGCTGTGTGGGCTGCGAAATCCTTTTCTGCAAGAAATGCAGGAGTCTGCACAGCCACCCGGCCTATGTGGCGCACTGCGTTCTGGATCACCCGGATCTGGGTAAGGCGGGGGCCGCTGGGAGCTCCTGAGCTCCCCCACTCCCAGCCTTTGTGCCCTCCATCCTTTCCTAGTCCCAGACTGCATACCGACCTTCTCTCTTCGAACGCGGACTCCTCTCTGACACATTCCCAGAACCGCCCCTTCTCAACTGCAGTCCAGAGCGCCCCCATCCGGCAAGAAGGCCCACTGTTGGTGCTTGATTCCCACCTGTCACCTAGCGCCCCCAGTGCAAAGCCCAGCATAACCTAGAGCCCACTGTCAACAGCGCCCACCAAGGGCTCCCCGCCCCACGCAGCACCAGCGCCACCGCACACCTGACTCTGTCGGCTCACACAGCCTCACCTTCACCTCTTGGGTATTTCAGATCTGCTCTGGCCCGATGGGCAGAGGCATCGCCTAGAGAAAATAACCTCCGGGTTCCCTCATCCCTTTTGACAAACCTGCCTCTTTCCCTGAAACCATTCAGTAAAACCTCTGATCAAAGTGTCAGTGCTTTGAGGTGGGGCACGGTGGCTCCGGGTGGGGATGATCCTCCTGGGGTTCAAGCCAGAGGTCAAAGTGTGGGCAGGGAGCCGCTTCCCTCTCTACCCCAGAACAGTACAAACATTTGTATCCAACGGTAAATGCCCTTCTGCTCGCCGCAGAGAAGAAAATGAACGGGCAGGGCCAACAATGGCCCTGGGGAGCTGAGGGCTGAACCCTTGCCAGACCATTCTCCCCTCCCCTAGACGCCCTGGCTTGCTGAGGTCAATGCTGTGCATATGAGGCACTAGCAGGTGTGGAAGGGTGGGGGAAGCCTGGAAAACCAGATGCTAAAATAAATGCTGGCATGGGTGGAGGCTGAAGACAGGGAGGCTGGGGAGCTGGTTCCTTCTCCAGGAATCCCAGCTATTCTTGGCCAGACAGCAGGAGCTTTGGGAATGCCACGTGTGTGGCCTGGAGAATGTGGCCATTGTGAGAGCACAAGGCCACCCCCAGCCTGCAGGGCTGCCTGTTGTGGAGGCTGCATCCCCAGCGCCTGCAGCGTTGCAGACCCCCAGGAAGGCCCCTTGACCTCTCCCTGCTGCACAACATTCTCCATCTGGCCTAGGGGGCAAGGACATTTTGCTTTTTGAGGAGAGGCAGGCACCCTCTCTCCATCACAGCTCCACACACACACATACACACACAGCTGGCTGGTCCTGGCTTGGATAGAAGAGCATGGCCTTGGCCTCCCCTGCACCCATGCCCACCTGCTCTCAAAGCAAAGGATGGAAGAACTGCTCCAAAGAAGGCTGCTTCCTGCCTCTTGGCCCACCAGCTGAAGGCCCCTCTTTATTCTAGCCCCGGACAAAAAGCCAGGGACTGGCAGGCCTGCATCAGTCTCCCTCCCACTCTGCGTCCTGACCCCACAAAGGGCCTCTGAGGTTGGAGACACCTATGCCCTCATCCCCATCCATGCTTCCTGGGGGTGCGGCCTCTGACTAAATATGACACCGTTTTCTAAGAACTGAGCCAGGAGGTCCTGAGGAGAAGGGCAGTCTTGCAAAATGGTCTCTAATCTCTCTGCTGAGTTTTTCATCCTGCTGTTTGGATCCCAGTGCTGTCACCTCTTGAAAGGAACTGTACCTTTAGCAGAAGAAACAAAGGCCTGGGGAGGATAGAAGTCCTTGAAGGAAAGGGCCAAGGGATCTGGGACCCTTTTTTGCTTTTCCTAAGATTGATCCCACCCCCACCTCCATGTGGTGGGAACAGACAAAGGCAATGCTGCATTCTTCAAGGAACAAAGGCAGACAGACTTCCAGATGGGGGCTTTGCTGCCTGGTCTTCTGCAGAGGGACTCAGAGGCTTCTAAGACGGGTTCTGCCCCAGGGGTGGGGAACACGATTTTGCCCTGAGAGCACCACCAGTTTCTGAGATGAGGAGGTGCCTTCAGAACAGGGTACTCCCTGAGTTGGCGTGCCAGCAGCCCATCCAGGGCAGCTCGGTGCCCCAGCGGCCTGAGGTGGTCGCCCGCAGTTTGGCCTGGTCGAGGCGCCAGTAGCGGTCATCTCGGAAGAAGATGATGGAGCCGTCAGGCCTCGGCAGGGCGCCGCTGACCTCCTCAGGGATGCCGCCCCAGTCCTGCAGACTTCGGGGGTAGTAGGGCTCCACTTGCAGTCCCCCTTGGGCCAGCACGTAGTAGCGGGCACCCTTGAAGAGGATGAGGCGGCGTAGAGGAGGAAAGAAGAGGGCGGCGTCGGGGTGGTGGGGCAGGCCCCCTGCACGGCACAGCTGTGGGAGACCCCACACTGGCTTGGGGCCCCGGAACCTCCAGCATCGACCCCCTGTGGGAAATTGGGAGAGCCAGGGTGAGCTCTCTACCCTACCTCTATCCCCCATACCTCTGCTGTCCTTTAAGCTGGAGCCCACGATGGTTGGTATTCATACCAATCGAATGGATTGCACTACTAATTAGTTATAAATAGCAGGGCGGTAGTAGCGACCACTGTTATTGTCTAGACTTCCAGCAGGTGTCAGCAGAGGGCGGATAGCGTCGAAAGGAAAGCCCAGCGCTTTCTCCACTGCCACTACTAATAATTCTATGAGGGCAAGGATTTTTGTTTCGTTCACTCCTGTATCCCTAACATATCCAACCGTGTCTAGTGCATACAAGGCACTCAATATTGGTTTAATGAATGAAAAATGAATGAATGCTATTTACCTAAGTATTACCATGTATCTAGTAAGATATTGTACACTCTTCAAGCAATATTCTCTTTTCATACTCCTTCCTCAAAAAATCTGAGGTATTGTTTTCCCCATTCGAGAAATGCACACTCCAAAAGTTAAGCGACATGTCCAACCCCACACGGCTAGGATTCCAAGGAAGATCCAGCTCTTTCTGTGGAATTGCAGAATTCTAGAGCCGTCCTCTGCTTCCCTCTAGACTCCTCTCTGAAACTGTCCCTGGGACCTTGACACTTGCTGCTCCCTAATCCATCCCTGAAAGGTATCTTCTGATAGCGTCTCCCCTGGGGTCACAGGTTCAAACTGGAATAGAGACTCCACGATGGACTCGTGTGAGAGTCTTCCCCTCTTTTGTCCTTTTGACCTTGGGCAGGACACCTCCCCTCTCTAGGGCTCAGTTTTCCCAGCTGCCCCAGAGCCAGTACCTTTGAAGAAGTAGAAATCTCCATCCTCCAATGACACTGCAGCAGCCTCAATGTTGGGGGGCAGCCCGACCCACCTTTCCTGTAGTGGACGGGGCTCTGAGACGTTGCCATCAGGTGCCACCTCCCAGAAGTGGCTCCCTTTAAAAATATATAGTCGCTGTTGCCTGTCTGCCCAGAGACAAGAGAGAGTTGAGGTGTGACCATCAGCTTCCTGCTGGCTTTCCAGGGAAGATGCTGTCCTGGAAGCCAGTTTCCCAAATGGACAAGGGTAGGGTACGGTGTGTACAGTTGGCACAGAGGGGAAAGTGGGCAGGAAGAAGCAGTGTTTTGCTTGGTGTGGGGTTGCTACTTGCAGCATGCTTGTGGCTTGGGATTTCTGGCTTTTACAATCCATCCCCCCACCTTGTACTCCAGCTCTGGAGACCCTAAGAGATGTGGAAGGAGAGAATAAAGAAGCAAAGCCCCAGTGGGACCTTCTTACCTACAGTGATGGCATCGAAGGAAGAGTGGCAGTATTTAGGGCCCTGGGTTTCAGGGCGCCTTCCTTGGGGGCTGTGGGAGTCCCAGGCCTCAAAGTCAGTGAACAGCTTTCCTGGGAGCTGGACGGCCACTGAGCCCCCTAGGGGCTTCCCTTTGTGAGTAAGGAAATGAGAGAGAGAGAGAACACACATAGAGTGGAGGGTATGCTGTGCACTCAAGACCTTCCCTTGGTTACTTTCATGATTATTTAATATGAGGGGCAAGGAAGGAGAGTGGGAGTGGGGGGTTAACAGTTGTTCCTGGGCCAGGAGTGGTGTTTCATACCTGTAATCCCAGTACTTTGGGAGGCCGAGGCAGGCAGTTCACTTGAGGTTAGGAGTTTGAGACCAGCCTGGCCAATGGTGAAACCCTGTCTCTACTAAAAATACAAAAATTAACCGGGCATGGTGGCCCACACCTGTAGTCCTTGGGAGGCCGAGGCAGGAGAATCGCTTGAATCCGGGAGGTGGAGGTTGCAGTGAGCCAAGATCATGCCACTGCACTCTAGCCTGGGTAACAGAGCGAGACTCCATCTCAAAAAGGAAAAAAAAAAAGAGTTGTTTCTGGTTGTCGGTGCTAACCATCAAACTAAACTCAGGAATCTTCTCCTACCCAACATCCTGGGACAGAGGAACCTCCTGAGATAAAACTGGAGTGGGGTATCAAGCAAGGGTTTGGAACTAAAAGGGGCAGGGAGTCCTCTTCCCTGATTCCTGGGCAACACAAGTGTCATGAGGGCAGAGTCCAGAGACCCAGGCTGTGATAACTACAGCAATTATAATAATCACATCACTATCCTTCACTTATGAGAGGAGTGAAGCAGAGTCCAACCAGCTTCTTATTTGGTGCCATCACCTGAATCCCAGTCTGCAATTTCCTAGCTGCATGACCCTGAGCAAGTTACCTAACCTCTCTGAGCCCCATTATTTTGATCTGTGGACAAAAAGAAGCATACTTCATGAGTGTGTTGCATGTCATGAGCCCACAGTAGGTACTCATGAAATAGTAGCTGTTCGTATTACGGGGCATAAGTTTCTCACGCTACAAAGCATGTGCATACCCAGTAGCACAACAGCCCTGTGAGGTAAGCAGGGCCTCAATTGTTATCCCTTTTCACAGAAGGTGAAACTGAGGGCTCACAGAGGGAAAATGCCCAAGAGCATCTGCTAATCAGGGATGGAAGGTGACTTGAACCCAGGCCTCCTGGCTTTGCCCATGGCACTCTGAGAGAGACAGCCCTGCGCTGAGATAGGTCCCAGGGCAGGAGCACTGGCCCACCCTGGGGAAGAAGACCTGGTCTGAGCCCATCACCAGGCAGAGGTGGGCAGGTTTTGGGGGTAGGGGGCATCATCGTCATGGTGAGAGAAAGGCTTGGGGAGAGCTAGTGGCTGGGGCAGGAATGAAGGCTTTGGGGTCTGGGATGGGGGAAGAGGTGGGCCCGAGGATTGGGTATGGGTGAGGGGGCCGGGACATGATGTGAGCGGGAGCTCTGGAGGCTGGAGGTTGCTCAGAAATCCAGTAAGTGGAACGCAAGGAGCTGGGGCTGGGGGGACTGTGCACAGGAATTGGTTGGGACTGATGGAGAGATGAGGGCCATGGACTCGGGGGAGCAAGAGTCCGAGGTTTTTCAGATTTGAGGGGGGCATGGGGCTTTAGAATTGGGACGAGTCGGCGACAGGGAGGCCAGATCTATGCGCTTAGGATGGGAAATCATATTTGAGGAGCTGGTGTTCAAGGACAGAAGGCCCGGGGGGCAAGGGTGGGACCAAGAGCGGGGCATGTCCGGAGGCCTTACCATACAGGCTCTGCACGGCCAGCACGTCGTCCCAGCTGAGCAGCGCGTCGCGGCCCAGCCTCTTGTAGTAGGGCGCCATGAGCGCGCGCGGTGCGGGCGAGTGGGTGAGGCCGAGCGTGTGACCAATCTCGTGCGCCAGCACCACGAACAGGTTGCGCCCACGGCGGCGGCTCAGGGACCACCGCTCGTCTTGGTCGAAGTGCGCTTCGCCGCGGCGGGGCAGGAAGGCGTGTGCCAGGGCGCCCCCTGCAGGCGGGGCAGAACGTCAGGGGGTGCCACGGGCCCACGATGCCCCCAAGTACTCGCGGCCCAGCACAAATGCCACTGGGGTGTGTGTGGCTGTTTTCTGCTGTATAGTTTCCCTCCTAAAGTCTGACAGAACCTGATGTGTGCAGAGGTGAACAGATGACTAGGCTGTGGAGGCCTAAGAGGCACTGTGGTGCAGATACGGCATGGGCCCACCAATTTGGGTGCCATACCTACTTTTACAATCTACTAGCTGTGTGACCTTCAGCATTTAGTTTAACCTCTCTCTGTCTTAACTTCCTGATCTGCAAATGGGAATGATGATGGTGAGCTTCTTCCTCACAGAGTTGTTCTGAATAATAAGTGTGTATGTGCGTGTGTGTGTGTACATGTGTATTACAAATCATGCAGCAGGGTGCGGTAGCTCACGCCTGTAATCCCAGCACTTTGGGAGGCTGATGTGGGAGTAACACTTGAGTCCAGGAGTTCGAGACCAGCCTGGGGAACAAAGCAAGACCTCCTCTCTGCTAAAAACCAAGAGCATTAGCTAGGCGTGGTGGTGTGCACCTGTAGCCCCAGCTCCTTGGGAGGCTGAGGTGGGGAGGCTCTCTTGAGTCCCAGGAGGTCAAGGCTGCAGTGAGCTGTGATTGTGCCACTGCACTCCAGACTGGGTGACAGAGTGAGACCCTGTCTCGAAACAAAAACAAAAACAAAACAAAAAAACATGAAACAACAACAACAAAAAAGTGATCCTTGGAACAGTGCCTAGCACATAATAAGGGCTACGTAAGAATTACTTTCAAAAATATCTAGAAGTAGGTAGAGTATAGTTACCCCTAAAAGGAGGCGTGATGGGACCTTCTGTTTCTTGATTTGGGTGCTGCGAGTGTTCAGTGTATGAAAGTTCATCAGGCTAAACTTGAGATAATTCACTTCTATATTATGTATATTTTCTTTAATAAAAAGTATATATTTTTATTATTTATATATATAATTATAATTAATATAATATTTATAATTATAATTAATTTTATATATATATATATATATATATATATATATATATATTCTTGCCCTCCTCTGCCAGGGCACCTCTGGGGGGCCTCTCTCTACTTATAATAGGAATGAGCAGAGGGAGTTGGGCCGGATCAGTGATTTTCAAGCTTTTAGTGTGCCCCAGATGGAGCTTATTACATGTGCAGGTGCCAGGGTACCACCCCTAACGATTCACCTTCCACAGGGGCAGGTGACCCTGACACAGGAGTCAGAAAACTGCGCTAGGATAGTTTGCATAGAAGCTTGTTGAGGGTTCCTCCAGCTTTGCCTTCTTGGACCCCAGGCCAACTGGGACTGACAAAAATAGGGGGGCTGGACTAAAAGGAGAGCCTGCTGGGGGCATGGAAGGTCAGCCGTGTGTAGGAGGAATACATGCTTATTTTGAATACGCCTCCAGCTGTTTCAAGCACTGTTCACTCTATTCAGCTCTCACTGGGAGACAGATGGGCAGCTTTGGGAGAGGAGAAGACCACTATTCAAAAAGACAAAGTATCTGTTCCAAATCAGAGAGTTGCTTGGGGATCCCAAAGTCCTCACTCCCAGTGCAGTGCTGTCTTAACTAGGTATGGATAGAACCATCTCAGGTAGATCACGTGGATGAAGTCAGTTACAAATAAGTGCATGTGTGTACTACATGTGGATTCTTGCAAAGCCTAGATTTCTCTTGGTCCTAATCCAGGTCCCAGCAGCAGGGCCTGGATGTGGGCTTTGCTGTAGGTGGGCTTGACTGAAAGCAGGAGGGTGCGAGGGAGATGGGGGCTCAAGTTCCCAGGCCATACAAGGGCTTAAGTCCCCAGCCTAAAGGGGTCTGATCAGGTTTCCTTTCTTCATTAGGAGAGGAAATATGCAAATAGCCTATATTCAGGTTCTGAAGGCCAGCGTTGGGCAGAAGGGGAAGAGTGGTTTAAATTGCAGCCAGAACCTTCAGGTTGGGGACAAACAGAACTATCTGTGGTGTAGGTATATAAAGCACTTCCCTGTCAGGGTTGTCAGGAGTAGGGTGCCTCTTGCCCTGTGGCAGCAGCTGTGGTAGTTGGGGGTGGGGGAGCAGTGGTGGGCAGTGGATGTGTTTTAGGGCTCTGGAGTGAACATCCACTCTGGAGAACAAGAGAAGCACAGGACTGTCTAGAGGCAGAGGATGGATGATGGGACCTTGGGAGATTCTCCCAGAATGCATAATACTCTTTAGAATTTGCAAAGCATTTTTCTTGCAGAGCTTTATCTGACTGTCCGTTCAGACATGTGACACATAGTAGAGCAGGGACCACTGTTCCCATTCTAGGATGAAGAGACTGAGGGTTTTTTGCAGGGAGATGTGGCTCTGCCAAGGCCACAGGGAGGGTGAATACTTCGTTGCCACCCCCAAACTGCCTCTCCAAGTTGGGTTCCCCTCCTGCTGTGTGGGAGGGAGGCTTTGTGTCAGCACCTGGGCCATCAAAGGCGTTCCCCAGCCCATCGTTGTGGTCCCCTTGGAAGAAGGTGAGCCGGATGTCAGCGGGGCCTGTGGCTGGGGCCTCCCAGAACTCCAGCGCTGAGACGTTGCTCCACAACTGGAAGGCGGCACGCACCGCGCCCCGAACTGCCGGCTCCGGCAGGCGCTCAGGCCAGTTCACCAGGCGGTAGGAGAGGTGCTGCTTGTACCATTTGTTACCTGCCACCCAGAAAGCCCACGTCAGTCACACCTGCTGCAGAGCCTGAGTCTGGTCCCCACAGACCCAGTATGATGGCGAGGTGTAGGCCCTCTCCCAGCAGCCCCTGGTCTGATGGGGAAGACATAGTTTTTGCCCTGACAGCTCAGGCTTTGACTAGGGCAATACTACCTGGCCGAGGGCAGCCCTCAGACTGAGAGGACTCCCCTTACCCTGGACAGTCCCCAATACAGTGGCTTGGACTGTGGAGGTCCCAGTGTGTTGGAGGGGATGCAGCCTTTGCCCAGGAGAAGCCCCCAGTCTGAAGGAGTCTGTCTGAACCCTTGGTCTAGCATCTTGTTCTTCCCCACAGCCTGGACTGAGTCTGAAAACAGTTCTGTGTCTGTTGCTACCAGCAAATCCCAGCCCCCGCCTTCAGTGTCAGAGCAGAGGAGAGTGGGGCCACAGAGGCCACAGCTGTGACTCCCCCAGCTCCCCACCATCTCTCTTCAGGCCTCACACCCTCCTGCCACCTCTAGATACTTCACTCTGCCCTTTCCAGGGCCTGGGGTCTATGGCCAGCCAACAACCACAAGACTCATTCATTTGAGGTTCTTTCCTGCCCCTCTCCTCTTCACTTCCTCAGGGACTCTGGAGAGCTCTGAGGTGAAAACAAATAAGAACAAAGGGTGTGTTTTGTCACTGACTGAGAGAAAGTTTTCCATCTCTGCTTAGTTAAGGGTTTTTCTCCCTTTGCTCCAAATTACAACTCCTCCCTGAGGGCTGAGACTCTGGCCCCTTGCCCCAGCCCCCGTCAACTGAGTCTGGGCCCATCTGCAGCTCAGCATGAACCCGGCAGCAGCATGGCTGGAAGGGCCAGTTTCTTGTGGGCTATTTCTGAGCCCTGCAAATCCCAGGGGCTGGGATTGTAACCTCAAGTGGAAGACTCATGGCTTGGAGGCAGGACTCTTGGGCCAAGGGTGTGATAACTGAGACCTGAGACCCCAGGACAAGGGGCCTGCCCAGGGTCCCAGAATGAGTGAGTAGCTGAGGCAGGCCCTGACACCTAATCCAGGGCTCTTCCATTATCCCACATAGACAGGCAGGCACATTTGCCAGGACTCCGGGCTTATAAATCTGCCCAAACATCATTCCTTCTGGTCAAAGCACGAGCTGAGATTCTCCAGATGTAAGGGAGGGTCTTGGAGAGCAGAGGAGCTGGATTCCCTTCTCCTCACCAATGCAAGTGGGGGAGGGGCACATCCCTTCTCCCACCCCTGAGTCAAGCTCCATTCAAGGCAATGCCGCCTCCCTGGGCCTGTTTGGCCTGGCAACCACCCAACCTCTGCCTCCCAGCCAGTGACCAACCCTTAACGAGGGGAGAGGGAATGGCTCTAAGGAAGCGAGGGAGACAAGGAAGGCAGAGGGAAGGCCTGGGGTCCAGAGGTGCAGCCGAGGGTTTGTGATGTGCCAGTCACACTTCTGCTGGGCACACTGTGAGTCTTCACTGGGCACCAGACTGTCTGGCGCTGGGCTCTTTCACACCCTGCTGTGGGGACAGACTCCCAGGCTCTTTCTTTCCCCTCACAAACCTTTAATCCACTAGCATAGTGTGAGATGGCTCCTTCCGCCTCTTTGCAGCTAGCGGGGCCCCTCACTTCCCAGGCAGAAGAAGGGGTGGTGGGCAGTTTTCTCATTCTAGGCCGCCAGTGAAGGTGACAGGTCTCAGAATAAAATCCTGTAGGAAACTCTGAGTGTGTGCATGTGTGTGTTTGGGGGAAGGATAGAGAGGATGAATAGGAATGGAACTTGAAAGAAAATGACTGTTTTCCTGAGAGAGGAGCAGGGTAGGGGGTGTCACTAGTGTGCCTGCCAGGAAGAAAGGACCTGGCCGGGGGCCAGCAGCCTGAGCCCTTGCCCCTGTCTCCCTCCAGATTTGCTCCCATGGAGAAAGCTAACCGCTTCAGGCCCTGTCCCAAACTCCTGGCCAGGGAGGGCTGGTTTTCGTGGTGACCCCCAGGCCCTAGTAGCACCTGGCATTGTACCCCCTGACACCCTTGCTCCACAGTTCAAAAAGAAAGAGGGAAGGAAACAGTATGGGAAGGGGGAGGAGAGCTAAAAGCTTTCCCTGGACAGAACCCTGGAGTTCTGACTCCCAGCAGGGAATTGACACTGTAGAAAGAACATGGGTTAGAATCCCAGTATCTCTACTTGCAAACTTACATAACAAATTATGGAATCTCTCCAAGCCTCAGTTTCCTTATGTGCAAAATGGGGTTGATAAGACTTTCCCCATAGTAAGATGTGAGGCTTAAACGATATAGCAACGTGGAACTGCTGGGCATGTAGTGCATACTCAATAAATATACATTCCCCTCTTCTTTCCTTTTCTACCCAGATACACCCTGGTGCCCCCAGCCTCTGCCAGCTCAGTGAAGGAACAGAAGGCCTGCAGGTAGGTAGGAAGAGCAGGTACCTGCAATGAGGTTGTCAGATGAGTTTCTTTTTTCTTTGTTTTGAGACAGAGTCTCACTCTGTCACCCAGGCTAGAGTGCAGTGGCACAATTTTGGCTCACTGCAACATCTACCTCTCAGATTCAAGGAATTATCCTGCCTCAGCCTCAAGTATCTAGGATTACAGGTATGTGCCACCACACCAGGCTAATTACTTTTTGTATTTTTAGTAGAGACAGGGTTTTACCATGTTGGCCAGGCTGGTCTCAAACTCCTGACCTCAGGTGATCCACCCACCTCGGCCTCCCAAAGCGCTGGGATCAAAGATGTGCGCCACTGTGTCCAGCTGCCAGATAAATTTCTTTTTTAACTTTAAAAAACTATTTGTTGTTCATCTGAAATTCAAATGTAACTGGGCATCTTATATTTTATTTGGCAACTGAGTAATACTATCCTCTATGAAAAAGAGATGCTCTGACTGGGCACGGTGGCTTGCGCCTGTAATCCCAGCACTTTGGGAGGCCGAGGTGGGCAATCACCTAAGGTCAGGAGCTTGAGACCAGCCTGGCCAACATGGTGAAACCCCGTCCTTACTAAAAATACACACACACACACAAAATTAGTCTGTCATGGTGGCGTGTGCCTGTAATCCTAGCTATTCAGGAGGCTGAGGCAGAAGAATTGCTTGAACCCCGTAGGTGGAGGTTGCAGTCACCCGAGACTGCGCCACTGCACTTCAGCCTGGGCGAAAGAGCGAGGCTCCATCTCAAAAAAAAAAAAAAGAGAGAGAGAGAGAGACATGCTCGAAATTGTATAGTGACGAACTCTATTAGATCTAATACCTTCCTTTGGGGCATGAGAAGGTGAGATACAGCCAGAAGGAAGCAGCCCCAGAGCTCAGGTCAAAGTATAGCTGTTGGACTGTTTCTGGGGCTGCCCCACTTTCCACTGCATTCTCACAACAAGCCCCTTCCACCTGGTAATCAGGGACCATCTCTCCTTTGCAACCTGGAAGGGCCTATGTCTCGGATGAAGGAATGGAGCCTCAGTGAGCAAAGTGACCTGGCCCAGGCCACACAGCTGAGACTTGAACCCAGGGCCTCTGGCTCCAGGGATGCTGCTCTCTGTTCTACCAGTGCCTCTTGAACTCACAGCTCTCTGCTCTTCTACTTCACTCTTCCTCTCTGTTGCCCAGAAACATGGTGGGACACAGAACATGTTGACACCAAGGGCATCTTGACTCTGGAGCCGGACCCCATTGCTGACTCCTTGCTTTACCAGGAAGGCAAGCAGTCAGTACTGAGGACCTAGAGTGGCTGGGCATATAGGTGAAGCAGAACTGGGTTGGCAAACACCTGGAAACAGCTGCCCTCCAACAGTGAAGGGGAACTGCCCACAATTTCCTTACAGGTTAGTTAAGAAATGAGAACAAACTATGTGCCTTCTGTCCTGTTCCTAATGAATACTATCAGTAAAAGTAGTCAATTAGACACATTAAAAGTGGCAATGGCCCAAAGTGTTCGCAGTAAAATTGATGATAGATGAAAATCTGGTTAAAAACCCCCATCTTGTTAGAAATCTTGAAAGCTGCAAAAATTGAGCAGAGAAAATTAGACTTAGTAAAAACAATCAGGTTGTTAATATTATGCATGGTAGGCCAGGCGCGGTGGCTAACACCTGTAATCCCAGCCTTTTGGGAGGCCGAAGTGGGTTTGAGACCAGCCTGGCCAACATGGGAAAACCCTGTCTCTACTAAAAATCCAGAAATGAGCCAGGCATGGTGGCATGCGCCTATAGTCCCAGATACTTGTGAGGCTGAGGCAGGAGAATCGCTTGAACCCAGGAGGCGGAGGTTGCAGTGAGCTGAGATTGCGCCACTGACTCCAGCCTGGGCGATAGAATAAGACTGTCTCAAAAAAAATTATGCATAGTAAAACTCGCTATTTGTGAAAAACTGACAAAAGAATCAAATCTTCATAAATCTTAGATCTGTACTATTTAACCCCTGGAATATTAAATTTGGCTAAAAGAAGGAGGAGGAGAAAAGGGAGAAACAAAATAAAGCTACAAAAGGAAAATCATGACAGCAGAAACTGTAATGTGCAAACTGTGCTATGATGAAATGTTCAAAAGAGGCAAATCCACTGAGACAGAAGTGGATTAACGGTTGCCAGAGGCTAGGGGAAGGGGAGAAGGGGGAATGACTGCTAATGGGCATGGAGGTTCTTTTCCGGGTGATGAAATGTTCTGGAATTAGATTGTGGTAATGGTTGCACAATTCCACAAATATCCTAACCACTGAATTGTACACTTCAAATGGGTAAATTGTATGGGATGTGAACTATAGCTCAACAAAGTGGTTAAAAATATGCTATGGACAAAGTAAATCTTATGAATCACAACTTTGTTTAGTAACTGTTTGAAAAAGAATGAATTCTAATCCCAGCACTGTGGGAGGCCGAGACGGGCGGATCACGAGTTCAGGAGATCGAGACCATCCTGGCTAACACGGTGAAACCCCGTCTCTACTAAAAAATACAAAAAACTAGCCAGGCGTGGTGGCGGGCGCCTGTGGTCCCAGCTACTCAGGAGGCTGAGGCAGGAGAATGGCGTAATCCCAGGAGGCAGAGCTTGCAGTGAGCTGAGATCTGGCCACTGCACTCCAGCCTGGGCAACAGAGCGAGACTCTGTCTCAAAAAAAAAAAAAAAAAAAGAAAAAGAAAAAGAATGAATTCTGATGAAAATAACTTCAGTAAATATAAATGAAAAACGTTAGCAACAATTTAACTGCCCTGCATTGAAAATTGATCAAGGAATTACGTGGGTTTTGTGGGGCTTGATCTGGAAAAATACTTGTACAATGAAAATTCATCAATGTAGGTGTCATTCCGACTTAAATGTCTGTATTCACAATCATGGTCCTCAAGCCAAGAGGTCCTATTCACCCACTCCTCCCGTGCCCTAGGGAAGAGAGGTTACCGATAAAGTCCAGTCCCAGACTCAGCTGTTTTCCTAGCCATTGGCTTCAAGACTTTGGGAAATCTTAGCCTAGCCAGATTTTAACAGTGCTCACCTTGCTTTGCAAAGCGTTTCTTACGCCTCATTTTGGTCCGGTGTCTAGCAAACAGGTCACTGATCCTCTCAGCCCAGACCGCATAACTGTTGGTATCTGCAACCCCGCAGCGGGGACGAGTCATCTGGCGCAGGGTGGCGCGGTCCAGCACACCGCTGACAGGTAGCTGGGACACCCACTGAAACGCTCTGTCAGGAGGAAAGGACCACAAGGGGAGGGTGAGTGGTAAGGGTGAGGGCAGGGAGGTCTGCCTCCCTGGGGTGTGGCCAGCCAGGCTTCCAGAAGGAGGGAGGAAATGGCCAGAGCTTGGCATCCTAGCACCCCTACCCCAAGTCCTCCACATCCCTCCACCCTACCTGATGGCATCGCTGAATCGAGTGGAGGTGGGAGCTTTGGGGACCTGTTCATTGAGGTATCCATACTTCTCTAGGAATGCCTGCAGGAGAGAGGAATATCTGCTGTTTCCATAGCATACTTTTCCTTTCCTTGGTCCCCAAGGGCCCATGGCATATACATCCTGCCCAGTCTCACCTCTTGTCTTTTGCCCAAGAGGGTCTATAAGCTATAGCAGAATCAGTCCTGGGATTAAAGTCAAAAGGACTTGGACTCAATTCCAGGCCACCACTAACTAGCTGATGATCTCAGGCAAGTCACTCAATATTTCTGAACCTTTGCTTCCTTATGCCTAAAACTGGGCCACTAGTACCTGCCCTGCAGTACCTACTGGGCCAGTGGTACCTACCCATATCTTATGGCATCGGTAGGAATCTAGCAGGACATGCTAGACAGTAGAGTAACAGGCTCTGGAATCAGGCCCACCTAGGTTTGAATTCCAACTAGTAAGATACTTCTCTAAACCACAGGTTTCTCAACTGTAAAGTGGGCGCAATACTAGTACTTACCTTACAGGGGTTTTTTGTGTGTGAGGACTAATCACAAGAGTGCTTATAAAGCACTTAGCACAGTGCCTGTCACATAGAAGGGACTCCATACAGAGTAGCTATCATAATATGTGTTATGTGCATATACACTATTCATATGCATCCTGAAACAACTACATTCTCTAGAATATATTCTGGTATTGATTAGGAGCTAATCAGGTGCTAGCTCTGCCATGGCTGGGTTGTGAATTGTCTAATTCTGGCTTTAAAAAAAAAACAGTTATCTTCCCCACCAATGTAGATATATTTATTTTGTTTTTGTTTTGTCTGAGATGGAGTTTTGCTCTTGTTGCCCAGGATGGAGTGCAGTGGTGCCATCTCGGCTCACTGCAACCTCCACCTCCTGGGTTTAAGCGATTCTTCTGCCTCAGCCTCCCAATTAGCTGGGATTACAGGCATGCGCCACCACGCTTGGCTAATTTTTTGTATTTGGTAGAGATGGGGTTTCACCATGTTGGCCAGGCTGGTCTTGAACTCCTGACCTCAGATGGTCCACCCACCTCAGCCTCCCAAAGTGCTGAGATTCCAGGCATGCGCCACCGCACCTGGCCCAAATGTAGCTCTATTAAAGGTCCTAGAACAAGAAATGCACTTACCACTAACCTTATAATTGATATAAAAACTTGACTCTCTAAAAGATGTATTTTTTGAATTAGAAAGCTTCTTTTAGTCATTCATTTGTTAATTAATGCAGTGTACTAGGTACCCTGCTAGGTACAATAAAAAATAAGACATCCCTAAGCCAGGCACAGTGGCTCACGCCTGTAATCCCAGCACTTTGGGAGGCCGAGGTGGGCACATCACCTGAAGTCAGGAGTTCAAGACCAGTCTGGCCAACATGGCGAAACCCTATCTCTACTAAAAATACAAAAATTAGCTGGGCATGGTGGCGGGCACCTGTTGTCCCAGCTACTCTGGATGCTGAGGCATGAGAATCACTTGAACCTGGGAGGCAGAGGTTGTGGTGAATCAAGATCACACCACTGCACTCCAGCCTGGGCAACAGAGCGAGACTCTGTCTAAAAAAAAAAAAAAAAAAAGGAAATAAATAAAGGACATAAATTGGTACTATGAAGAAAAGAAACCAAGTGATGTGACTGAGAATAATTTAGAGAAACTTCACATCAGAAGGTCAGGAAGGGGTCGAGTCTCTAAGGAGCTGATACATAATCTGAGTCCTAAAGAATGAGAAGCTTGCCATGCAATGAGGTGGGAAAGGGTGTTCCAGACAGAGGAAAAGGCAAATTCAAAAGCCCTAGGCTAAGAATGACGGTGTCATGTTTAAGGAACAGAAGGAAGGCTGGAGCACAGTAAGTGTGAAGAAACAGAGTGTGAGATGAAGTCAGAGAGAGAGGCAGGGCTGTCAGCCAGGACAAGAAGTGTAGGTTTGTTTTAGTCCTGCTGATGGATTAATTGGTGGGGAATGAAAGAGAGAAATCCAGGATGCTCCTAAGTGTTTTGGCTTGGAAGGTGATGCCATTTAATGTATGAGGAAGTCTGCAGGAGGTACAGATCGGGGTGCCTGGGGATAAGATTACCCTGGAGATTTCAAAGTGGCACTGGCTGTGTGATCCTAGAGCTCAAAGCAGCAGCCTGAATATTTCAGCATGTGGGTGACATAAAGCCATGGACCAGGACGAGCTCCTCTGGGGAAATTGGTATAATTGAGAACATCTCAGCGTCTAGGTGCCTTTGACTCTGCCTGCCCTAACATACCTGGAAGCTGTTGTCTCAATAATCAAGTGATTTGAAGCCAGTGGAGAGAAAAGTGTGACTATTATTCTCACCTGTCACCAGTTCTACCCTTTGGGCAGACGATGCACTTGGCTCTCCGCTTGCCCTTCTCACTGATAAAGTTACATAAATGTCACCTTAGATGAAAAAAGAATGTTACCTCAGCTGCATAATTCCACACGGAGAATTCTTGTACCTACATAGTCTCAATTTTTACCCCTCCTTGTTGTGCTACCTATACAGAAACAATTTTCTGTCTTCTTCTCTTACCCCCACTTTTCTTTGCTGTATTTCTTTTTTCTTTTCTTTTTTATGTTTTGTGTTTTAGAGATGGGGGTCTCACTACATCACCCTGGCTGGAGTGCAGTGGCTGTTCCCCGGCATGATCATCGCACACCACAGCCTCAAAGTCCTGGACTCAAGTGATCCTCCTATAGCCTCTTGAATAGCTGGGACTACAGGTGCTGCATGCCACCATGCCTACCATGCCGTCTTTCTCTCTCTTTTTTTTTTTTTTCTTTTTTTTTGAGACGGAGTCTCACTGTGTCGCCCAGGCTGGAGTACAGTGGCTGCGATCTCGGCTCACTGCAAGCTCCGCCTCCTGGGTTCACGCCGTTTTCCCGCCTCAGCCTCCCGAGTAGCTGGGATTACAGGCACCCACCACCACGCCCGGCTAATTTTGTTTTTGTATTTTTAGTAGAGACAGGGTTTCACCGTGTTAGCCAGGATGGTCTTGATCTCCTGACCTCGAAATCCGCCCGCCTCATCCTCCCAAAGTGCTGGGATTACAGGCGTGAGCCACCACGTCCGGCCACTATGCTGTGTTTCTTAATTTAAAATAATTCCAGTCATAGCTGCTGTCTTAAGGAAAATGCACAAGTTGGCAATGAAGCTAGATACTAAGACCAGCAAACCCTTAAATCTTTGCAAGTATCCAACCTCCCCTTGTGGATTTAACTCACATTCATTTTCAGCAACCTCCACATCCTCTTTTCAATAAAGTAACTTTCATAGACTCCTCTTTCTAGATAACTTTCCCAGTCCATTTCATTGTTTTTCTGCATTAATTCATTAGTATTTCAGAACTATTGTTTCCTTTTTTCCCTTTGCAAATGTACACTATTTTTGGATGCATAATGGATAAAAAGTGTTCTAGTGGCTTAATTTGGGAAGTTATTTCCTGCTCAAAATCGTGTGGCATCACAGTATAGCCGCCAGGTTTGGGAATGAAAATCTGTTCCCAACCCTGACTCTGCCAGATAACTGGGGACAAATTATTATTATTTTTATTTATTTTTAGTTTTTGAGACGGAGTCTTGCTATGTTGCCCAGGCTGCAGTGCAGTGGCGTGATCTCGTCTCACTGCAAGCTCCGCCTCCCGGGTTCACGCCATTCTCCTGCCTCAGCCTCCCGAGTAGCTGGAACTACAGGCACCCGCCACCACGCCCGGCTAATTTTTTGTATTTTTAGTCGAGACGGGGTTTCACCGTGTTAGCCAGGATGGTCTGGATCTCCTCACCTCGCAATCCGCCTGCCTCGGCCTCCCAAAGTGCTGGGATTACAGGCATGAGCCACCTTGTCTGGCCAGATGGGGACAAATTATTTAATCTCTTTGCACTCCTCTTTCTTTATCCACAAAGTGAAAATAAGTTCAATTTATTCTTGATCTTATTCAGGGTTCTCAGAAGGACTAAATAAAAGAATGCACATTTAGCATAGTGCCTGGTACATAGTAAATGCTCAATAAACAATTGATCTGGTTGATTTACCTTAGAGGGAACATTAACTACAGACTTTTGGAATGCAATCCATCTGTAAAAAGGGAACTGCTTTGAACATGGCAGTTACACCTCTGTTCTCAATTCAGGTGCTTCTATCTCGGACTTGCCTGACCTCATCTGGATGCCTGGTTCTCTTCCTTGTCTCCTCTCTTTCCCTCGGGAGGATGGACAGAGGACTTTCTAAAGGTAGCCAGGGAATTAATGTCTCCTTAGAGGCAGTTGTGCTAGGTGAGTGACTTGGGAGAGACCAGGTCACAGGTCGGCATGCCTGGCACTCCCTTTTGCCTCTCTCCACAAACACACCCAGCCCTTATCAGGGAGTTGGCTCTGGTTCTGGAACTCTGAAGCCTTGGCCAGAGTGGGAGGGAGGGGAAATTAACTGGCGGCGTCTCCTGTTTCCTGGCTGGGCTGCTGTGCCTAGTACTCTGGCAGGCAAGGTGGGGTGGAGGGCAGGATGGGGGTTGGGAGTGAGGGCCTTTTTCAGGGGTCGCTCAGAGGGGAAGTCCTGGGCCTTTCTTCCTAACTCACCTCTGGGACCCTGTAGGGTTGCAAGGCAGAATTAAAAGTCTCAGTAAGCAGAATGAGCATATGCCTGGGACACCAGCCAAGCAGAGCCACTGAAAGAATGAGAAAAAGAAATTTTAAGCATTTGACATTTTATATTTCTATAAAAGCACTGAAGTGGCTGTGCGCAGTGGCTCATGCCTATAATCCCAGCACTTTGGGAGGCCGAGGCAGGTGGATCACCTGAAGTCAGGAGTTCGAGGCCAGCCTGGCCAACATGGTGAAACCCCATCTCTACTAAAAATACAAAAAATTAGCTAGGAGTGGTGGCCAGTGCCTGTAATCCCAGCTACTTGAGAGGCTGAGGCAGGAGAATCGCTTGATCCCGGGAGGTGGAGGTTGCAGTGAGCTGAGATCACTCCATTGCACTCCAGCCTGGGTGGCGACAAGAACAAGACTCTATCTCCACAAAAAAAAAAAAAAAAAAAAAAAAAAAAAAAAAAAAGGCACTGAAGTATTATAACAGGGATTATCAGGATTTATGGGCTCTCTTATATTTTTATGCTTAACATGCGTATATTCCAAAAAATTTCAAACACATGCAGGAAGGGGCTCCTGCTCCTTACTGATGTCAGGGCTGAGTGCTCTAACATTCTGTGGGGTGGAGGCAGATCCACATCCCCGGGTGAGGAGGTAGTGGGGCTGAAACTCCCTCTGCTCCTGGAAGTGTCCCTAACCCTTTTCTGTGAGGCTTTTTTCATGCCTCAGTTTTCCCCCTGCAAAGGCGAGAGAAATGGTCTACTCTGCATGGGAGAAGGAGCAGGGCTGTGGGGTCAGGGTGGAAGAGTGGAAGCATGACAAAGGGATCCCAGGAGAAGACACAAAACTGGGAGGTGGAGCTCCAGTTCTCATCCCAGCTTGACCACAAACCCTCTTGGGGGTCATTTTCCTTCTAGGCTTCCATTGTCCTGGGGACTTGTTCAGTGGTTCTCTTAAGGACTCTCTGAGTTCCATCTGGGATCATCCCTGCCCCACTTCATGGAGGCAGGGTCTAGACTGCTCCTCCTGGCCTTGAAGTTCAAGGACCAGGTTTTCTCTCTTCTCTATTTTCCACCCGTCCTCTCTCTTAGGGAGCCCAAGCCTTGAGCTGAATGGAGAGGAAGCTGGAAGGCTGTGCCCCTTAGGTGACTCACCATACTCTGGCCTAAAAGCTTGTGCCAACATGCCTTACCCCCTTGGTTAGGGCTGGGACCACTTTCCTGGGGAGTCACCTCTGAAAGTCCCTGGGAGTGGCTGTGGAGTCCGGGTAAAATGGAACTAGTTCTCCCGGGACCCAGCCAGCTTGGTGGAATCACACAGTGCTAGGGATTTTATGCCTGCATCAGTCCTGACTTGTTCTGGGAGGGTGCATACAGCCAAGCCTATTTAGTGCCTGAGGGAAGGGAAATTTTGGCCATTTCTGCGCAGGGCAGGACCAATGATGAGGTGTAGCAAGATGAACCCAAGACCTGAGTCAGGAAGTCTGCATCATTGAACTGGCAGGGCAAGGGCACTGGACTGAGAGTCTTGAGTTTTATTCCTGGTACTATGGCTAACTGTGTGTTCTTAGGCAAGTCCTGTGCCTCTCTGGGTTTCAGTTTCCTCCTCTATAAAATTAGGAGGTTGGATTATTCTTATCATTTTTGAGACGGAGTCTCGCTCTGTCACCCAGGCTGGAGTGCAGTGGCGAGATCTCAGCTCACTGCAAGCTTCGCCTCCTGGGTTCACGCCATTCTCCTGCCTCAGCCTCCCAAGTAGCTGGGACTACAGGTACCTGCCACCACGCCCGGCTAATTTTTTGTATTTTTAGTAGAGACAGGGTTTCACCGTGTTAGCCAAGATGGTCTTGATCTCTTGACCTCGTGATCTGCCTGCCTCGGTCTTCCAAAGTGCTGGGATTACATGCATGAGCCACCGCGCCCGACCAGGAGGTTGGATTGTTAGAGCTCTAATATATATTCCAGCTCTATTCATTATTCTAGCCCTGCTTCTGCAACTGACTGTGTAAGCTAAAACAAAGTTACTTAATCTCTCTGTGCCCCAATGTATAAAATGGGAGAAAGAACACTGTTTACCTTTCTCACAGGAGCATCCTCAACATCTAAGAAGATGGTTTGGGAAAGCTTTATGACAGTTGCCCTATTAACAATGTTATTTTTACCTCTATGGTCATGGAGCTTTATTGCTGGAAGGGACATTTGGTAGGTGAGTGTGTAGTACTCACCTTCTTCTTCTTTTTTTTTTTTTTTTGAGATGGAGTTTTGCTCTTGTTCCCCAAGCTGGAGTGCAATGGCGCAATCTCAGCTCACTGCAACCTCTGCCTCCTGGGTTCAAGGGATTCTCCTGCCTCAGCCTCCCGAGTAGCTGGGATTACAGGCGTGGGATTACAGGCATGTGCCACCATGCCAGGGTAATTTTTTGTATTTTGTTTGTTTGTTTGTTTGTTTGAGACGGAGTCTTGCTCTGTCGCCCAGGCTGGAGTGCAGTGGCCGGATCTCAGCTCACTGCAAGCTCCGCCTCCCGGCTTCACGCCATTCTCCTGCCTCAGCTTCGCGAGTAGCTGGGACTACAGGCGCCCGCCACCTCGCCCGGCTAGTTTTTTGTATTTTTTAGTAGAGACGAGGTTTCACGGTGTTAGCCAGGATGGTCTCGATCTCTTGACCTCGTGATCCGCCCGTCTCGGCCTCCCAAAGTGCTGGGATTACAGTCTTGAGCCACCCCGCCCGGCCTATTTTTTGTATTTTTAGTAGAAATGGGGTTTCACCATGTTAGCCAGGCTGGTCTCGAACTCCTGACCTCAGGTGATCTGCCCACCTCGGCGTTCCAAAGTGCTGAGATTACAGGCGTGAGCCACCATGCCCAGCCAGGACTCACCTTCTTAGACATCCTCCATATCACAGAATTTCAGCTGCAGAAATGAAATTAAGAATTTAAAAATTGCCAAATGCATGCAGAAACTGTCACTTTACCTATGATATACTCCATCTCATGTTACATTTTATTATTATTTTAGTTCTCATAGTGACTATTTGAGATTGTGCTTATCATTTAAGTGTATCTTTGGCATTATTAGCCAAGTCAAGATGCAGAGAATGGCAAGGGGCAGTGGCTCACGTCTGTAATCCTAGCACTTTGGAAGGCTGGGGCGGGAAGATTTCTTGAGGCCAGGATTTTGAGACCAGCCTGGCAACATAGTGAGATCCTGTCTCTACAAAAAAAAAAAAAAGAGAGACGAATGATAGCTGGTATTGTGCCTTGATGTGTTCTATATATGAAAATATCGGGGCCGGGCATGGTGGCTCAAGCCTGTAATCCCAGCACTTTGGGAGGCCGAGGCGGGCGGATCATGGGGTCAGGAGATCGAGACCATCCTGGCTAACACGGTGAAACCCCGTCTCTACTAAAAATACAAAAAATTAGCCGGGCATGGTGGTAGGCGCCTGTAGTCCCAGCTACTCAGGAGGCTGAGGCAGGAGAATGCCGTGAACCCGGGAGGCGGAGCTTGCAGTGAGCTGAGATTGCGCCACTGCACTCTAGCCTGGGTGACAGAGCGAGACTCTGTCTCAAAAAAAAAAAAAAAGAAAAGAAAATATTTTCTGGTAGTCAGGAACACAATAAGCCCTAGACAACTGTAGAGCTTTTTGAAGATATCACACCTTCTTTGAACCTCACAATGACCTTGCAAGAATATAGACAGGACAGGTGTTGCTATTCCCATTTTAAAAATGAGGAAATTAAGTCTCAGGGGAGTGTAGTGTCTTACCAAAGTGACCTAGTGTGTGACAGAACCAGTACTCTAATCTGAATCTTCTGACATCTACCCTAGGATGTTTTATTTTACATTTAAACAAGTGACTCAGAGGCTTTAAAACTAAAGGGGCAAGGGCCAAGCTGCTGTCTCTACTGGCGAACTGACTCTCAAGAAAAAGGTCAAACTGGGGTGTTTCTGGCTGGATTTCTCTTATCTGCTTTACAAGAAAGTCCAGGGTTAGAGCAGAGAAAAGAAGTTGCTCAGGCAGTGGGCGCTGGCTTTCAAATAGGGGCTGGGATCCTGTTTTCCATCACACCCAAAACAGGTTGTTTAACAGGCCACAGGCATTGGACTGGACTGAAGCATGTTTCTGCGTAAAGACAAACATCTACTACCAGAATGATCTGCTTTCACTCTCTGGCTCCTGGGAGCTAGTGAAGACCTCAGGGCAGTGGGGTCAACTCAGCTCCTTTCCTTTATTTTGGGCAAAGGCTTCCCCTTCCCTTCCCTCTGCCTGACTCCCTTTCTTTTCTCCTTCTTTCCTTTGTCCTTCATTTTTCTTTTCCTTTCTTTTTTTTTTTTTTTTGAGTCAGAGTCTTGTTCTGTTGCCCAGGCTGGAGTGCAGTGGCATGACCTCGGCTCACTGCAACCTCTGCCTCCTGGGCTCAAGCGATTCTCCTGCCTCAGTCTTCCAAGTAGCTGGGATTACAGGCGTGCACACTGTGCCCGGCTAATTCTGTATTTTTAGTAGAGATGGGCTTTGCCATGTTGGCCAGGCTGGTCTCAAACTCCTGACCTCAAGTGATCCACCTAACTTGGCCTCCCAAAATGCTGGGATGACAGGTGTGAGCCACTGCACCCAGCCCCTTTGTCCTTAGTCTTATAGTCACAAAGTTCTGTCTGGGTATAACCTAGATACCTCTTGCTATAATCCCTGCTCCTTCTTCTTTCTCTCTCTCTGTCTCTCTTTTTTTTCTTTCTTTCCTTTTTTTTTTCTTTTGAGATAGGGTCTTGCTCTGTTGCCCTGGCTGGAATGCAGTGGTATAATCACAGCTCACTACAAACCTTGACTTCCCGGGCTCAAGTGATCCTTGTACCTCAGCCTCCTGAGTAGCTGGGACTACAGGCATGTGCCATTGTGCCTGGCTAATTTTTCAATTTTTATAGAGATGGAGTCTATGTTGCCCAGGCTGGTCTCGAACTCCTGGCCTCAAATGATTCTTCTACCTTGGCATCCCAAAGTGCTGGGTTTACAGTCATCATGAGCCTTTGTGACCAGCCCTCCTTTCATTTTCTGTCCTTAAGGAAGATGGAAAACAGTAGCCAGTTAGTCTTTATCCAGACCACATCTTGTACTCTTTCTCTAATGCCAAATAAATATACTGTGTGGACTCATGGTTCTCACTAGACTTGTGGGGCTAAGTTTAGGGCACAAAATAATGCCTTGATCAAGGGTGGGTTTAAGGAGATATTTTCCAACCATCTCTCGCTGCTATTAGGGTCATGCTTCCACTCCCCAAATCCTGGTAATCTGCTAGACAAGTGCTTTTCCACCAACTGTGGTCCTCTAGAACCCTTCAGAGCCTCTTCTGCACTTCTCTTCACCCTGTACCCATGAGTCACTGAGCCGAGTTCTTGGGAACAGCTTCCACACCCAGGCTTCTGGGTTTCTGACTCACGAAAAGTCAAATGAATGGCTCTGGGGTATGAGAAACAGACACTGCATCTGGGGGTGGATACTCCACAGAAGCTCCAGTGTCTCCCTGGAGAAACAAACTATCCAGCTCCTTGTACTGGCACACTGGGAGTAGCTGTACAGATATAGCTAGACCACCCAGTGGAAGGCAGGTCCTGAAACTACTGCCTGGCTGTTCTAAAGAAGGTCCAAGCAAAGCAAATATTAGATAGATCCCTTAGGAATCTGTGTCACCCAAGCACAGGACAGTGTCTGGCTTGGAATGGGAGTGGGGGACAGGGTGATGATGTCATCCGTTAGTTCTCAATCTTGCAACTCAGCAGTGTATGCTCTTCCTACTTACTAGTGCTGTCAGCAGCTCTAGTTTTCCTAAGTGGGCAACAATGAACTTGTTTGTTCACAACACAGCTTTGTAAGCAGTTAGTCTCCTCCCTGGCAAAGCCCACTCTGGAAAGGCCTCGACTTTGTTACATTGTGTGCACACAGGGGACACATAGAGCCATGTACACAGGGTACAGGAATATACCCAGAGACTTGAGAACACAGGCACATCCAGACAGACAGACATGGACACAAAGGCAGATGATGTAAACACACACACAAGCACACACATACATAGAGGCACAAGCATACAAGCACACCAAAGCCAAACAGTGTTAGAGCTAGAGAGAATCTTAGAAGTCATTTAAGAAATTTAGCCCTCTTATGTTACAGGAGAGGAAACTGCAGCCAAGTGAAGGAACTACCTATGATCACACAGCTGCTTTTTATTATTTCTTTCTTTCCTGTGCCCTTTTGGTTTAATTTGTTCTTTCTTCAGATTCTTAAAGTGGAAGCTTAAATCATTGACCTAAAATTTTTCTTCTTTCTTACTATAGGAATTTAAAGCTGTAAATTTCATTTAAAGCTCTGCTTTAGCTGCATCTCACAAATATCGATATAAATGTTGTATTTTCATTATTATTTAGTTTCATTGCTCTGATGATTTCTGAATCAACTCATGAGTAATTTAGGAGTGTGTTGTTTAATTTCCAAATATCTGGGGCTTTGCTAGATGGCTTATTGCTACTGATTTTAAAATTAGTTCTGTTTTTGGTAAGAAAACACAATTTGCAGCATTTAATTTTTTTTTTTTTTGAGACGGAAGTCCCGCTCTGTCGCCCAGGCTGGAGTGCAGTGGCCAGATCTCGGCTCACTGCAAGCTCCGCCTCCCGGGTTTATGCCATTCTCCTGCCTCAGCCTCCCGAGTAGCTGGGACTACAGGTGCCCGCCACCTCGCCCGACTAGTATTTTGTATTTTTTTTTAGTAGAGACGGGGTTTCACGGTGTTAGCCAGGATGGTCTCGATCTCCTGACCTCGTGATCCGCCCGTCTCGGCCTCCCAAAGTTCTGGGATTACAGGCTTTAGCCACCGCGCCCAGCGTTTTTGGTTTTTTTTGTTTTTGTTTTTTTGGTTTTTTTTGAGACAGTCTCGCTCTGTTGCCCAAGCTGGAGTGAAGTGGCGATCTCGGCTCACTGCAACCTCCGCCTCCCGGTTTCAAGCAATTCTCCTGTCTCCGCCTCCCGAGTAGCTGGAATTACAGGCACACACCATCACGCCCAGCTAATGTTTGTATTTTTAGTACAGACGGGGTTTCACGATGTTGGCCAGGCTAGTCTCAAATTCCTGACCTCAAGTGATCCACCCGCCTCAGCCTCCCCAAGTGCTGGGATTACAGGCATGGGCCACAGCATCCGGCTTTTTTTTTTTTTTTTTTTTTTTTGAGACAGAGCCTGGCGCTGTTTCCCAGGCTGAAGTGCAGCAGCACAATCTCCGTTCACTACAACCTCTGCCTCCTGGGTTCAAGAAATTCTGCCTCAGCCTCCCGACTAGCTGAGATTACAGGCGTTTGCCACTATGCCTGGCTAATTTTTACTATTTTTAGTAGAGATGAGGTTTCACCGTGTTGGTCAGGCTGGTCTCCAACTCCTGACCTCAAATGATCCTCCTGCCTTGGCCTCCCAAAGTGCTGGGATTACAGGCATGAGCCACTATACCTGGCCTTTTGCAAAATTTAAATTTTTTAAATGAACTGAGACTTATTTTATGGCCCAGCCTAATGGTCTCAGTTGGTAAATTATTGATATGCACCTGAAAAGAATGTGTATCTGGAGTTCTCAAGTGTGGTTTTCTATCAACATCAATTAGGTCAAGAAGGTTTACAGTATCGTTCAAGTCTGCTACATCCTGAATGATTTTTTTTTGTCTATTTTTTCTATTCTTTATTGGGAGAGTAGTGTTAGAGTTTCCAACTATCCAGTTCCAAAAGGCCACATATAATATGATCCCATTTATATGAAATGTCCAGGATATCCAAATATATGTACACAGAAATTAATCTGTAGAGGCTGAGTATGGTGGTTCAAGTCTGTAATCCCAGCAATTTGGGAGCCCGAGGCAGGCAGAACATTTGAGGTCAGGAGTTCAAAACCAGCCTGGCCAACATGGTGAAACCTCCATCTCTCACTTCCCACTTGACACATCCCATTTCCCAGTTCACACTGACATTCCAATTCACAAATGTATTAATTGTTTTTTTTTTAATGTGTAGAGACAGGGTCTCTCTATGTTGCTCAGGCTGGTCTCAAACTCCTTGGCTCAAGCAATCCTCCAGCCTTGGCCTCCCAAAGTGCTGGGATTAAAGGCATGAGTCACTGTGCCTGGCCACAAATGTACTAATCTTACAATAGCAGAATTCCATTTACCTGCCCCCGCTTGCCTTGTGCCATTGTCATAACTGTTACTTTTACATGTGTTTTAAAGTCCAACTTATGGCCATAAGGGGGCATAGTCATAAGTTGGACTTTAAAATACACATAAAAGAAGTAGTTACGACAGTGGCACAGCACCTGGCCAAGGGAAGCAGGGGTGGGTAAATAAAATTCTACTGTTGTAGAATAGTAGAATTCCAGCCTGTAATCCCAGCACTTTGGAAGGCCAAGGCAGGAGGATTGCTTAAGTCCAGAAGTTTGAGACCAGCCTGGGCAACATGGGGAGACCTCATCTCTACAAAAATATTTTAAAATTAGTTGGGCATGGTGGTGCGTGTCTGTAGTTCCAGGTACTCAGGAGGCTGAGGCATGAGAATCACTTGAGCCCAGGAGACTGAGGCCGCAGTGAGCCATAGCTGTCTCAAAAAATAAAAATAAAGTCCAATTTACAATGTTATTATTTTGCTTTAAGCAGGAAGTTGTCTTTTACAGAAATTATGACAAGGGAAAAAAGTGTTTTATGTTTACTCATTTCCAAGCTTTGTTGGAGTAGGTCTTACTCTAGTTCATGGTGCTTACACCTAAAGCATGGCATTGCTGGTGTTTCAGATAGATGCCCAGGGTGCTGAAGAGGTTTCTCCATTTTGGCTGGCCCAGACTGCCGATATCTTCCAGAACCGCTCAACTTCTCCAGTTTTATTTCCTGTTCTCAATCACATAGCAGCTGTTCTCTGGTAAGTGTCACACAGTCTCACCCTACACGTGCTAGCACAGTCCCCAGGCAAGGACTTGCAGTGAACCCCATACAGACTTATGGGAACCCCCTTCAGTATAGCTCTCTCCTCTGTAATGCACCGCTCCACGGATTCCAGCTACTTCAACAGCCCTGAACTCTGAGCTTTGTCCCTCAGCACGGCAGGACTGCTGTGCTCTGCTTGAGGTCTAGTTCCCCGCACTGCAGTCGGGAATTGTCTCCAAGCAAAGGACGGGGGCAATTGTGGGGCTCACTTTCTGGGTTTTCCTTCTGTGGATGGTTGTTCCCTAAATGACACAACAATATCTCCCATTCCTACATTCTTCTCACAACATGACTTTAACACTCCTCCCAGCAATTGTGGGGTCTACCTTCCCTACCCTTGAACCTGGGAGGGGGCTGTGACTGCTCTAGCCAATAGAGAGCAGTAGAAGCAATAGTAGGTCATAAAAAGGATATAGTTCCTCTCTCTTCTCCCCACTCCCAACACTCATCCCCAGGGGCCAGACACCATGTTATAAGGAAGCCCAAACTAGCCCACATGGACAGACCATGTGGATAGGTCCACGTGAAAAATAACTGAGGCCACCAGCCAACAGCCAGCATCGACTGCCAGATATCAACACACTTCAGATGATTCCAGTCCCAGACACTGTAGAATGGAGACAAGCTGCCTTGATGTGCCCTATTTGAAATTTCGACTCACAGTATCTGTGAACTCAATAAATGGTTGTTTTACTTCACTAAGTTTTGGGAGTAATTTGTAATGTAGTCATAGTAACTAAAATACTCACTTAAGGAATTGCAGCTCTGTGCTGTCTGCTGTCCAATGCTGAAAATAGTCGCCTTACATATTTTGTCCTGTATTATTGTCGTGAGGGAGCTAGTCTTCAAGCCCAGACTTTAAGCCGAAGCTGTATTCTCTAAAGTCATGATAAAGGTAATAACAACATTGAGAGCAACTTCCTTTTATAGACTGCTTTCTATATCCTATGAACTGTGCTAGGCATTGTACATACGTTATTTCAGTGAAACCATACAACAATCCTGTGAAATAGGCATTATTAACCCCCATTGTATGGAGAAGAAAACTGAGGTTCATAGAGGTTAAATGAGTTATCCATGGTTTACATATGGGTTTGTCTGGCACTGAAGCTCATGCAATTACCCATATAAAAAACACATATAGACACACACATGTGTACATGCATAGGTATATAGAGACACATACACACCCATTACACATTTCCAGAGTTTTTATGCTTTTAAAATATTTTCTTGTTCTCAGAGTTAAAAATCCCCTTCCCCCCAATTTATGTTAAATAGACTGAAAGAAAATCTGCTGGATATTAAGTTTCCCAAGCATACCCCAAGATGAAATTCTCTCCATCTGGGGCCACCACAGGCATGAGCAGCAGAGATATGCCTCTGTTCCCTTGCCAGGGATTGCCTGGGACCCGAACTTGCAGGGAGGTGGGGTGAGACTCTTAAACAAGACTTGGCTTGGCAGACAGAAGCCTTCTCCTGGGGCTGCAAGGACTCTGTACTTGATGTTGTAAGAGTCTCAATTCAGAGAAACAAAGTGCTTCTCTGAATGTGCAGAGAAAGCAGAGAGCACAGAGCAAGAGCCCAGTGCTAGGAAGGGAAGGAGTGGAAGGCGACGAGAGATAATCCCTTGTTGAAGCAGGGTCATTTCCAAATATTACCCAGTAGTGATGGGAGCTGGCTGATGGAAGGATGAGGCATTCAGAGAGGGCCCTCTTCATTCTGCAGTTTCCCCAAATTCAGCTTGCCCTTCTAGGGAAGGGGAGTAGGGAGGATACTGAGAAGCTCTCAATGGGCAGTTTGAGGGCAGGAAAGAAGCTCTTAGAGGAGCAAGAGTTTCAGGGCAGAGCGTTGAGCTCAGTAATTCAGAACCTGTTCATATTCCAGCCGGGCGCGGTGGCTCGCGCCTGTAATCCCAGCATTTTGGGAGGCTGAGGCAGGCGGATCACTTGAGGTCAGGAGTTTAAGACCAGCCTGGCCAATATGGTGAAACCCCGTCTCTACTAAAACAAAGCAAAACAAAACCTGTTCAAATCCCTTCTCCTTAAAATAGTGTAGACCCTGGTCGTATTCTTGAGAAGTAAGAACACAGGCAGACATGCTTCTCTAGGGGGAGAAAAGAAACGATACTGTTGTGTTATTACAATCATTTTGTTTTGTTTTGTTTTGTTTTGCTTTGCTTTGCTTTTGAGACAGAGTCTCGCTCTGTCGCCCAGGCTGGAGTGCAATGGCAGGATCTTGGCTCACTGCAACCTCTGCCTCCCGGGTTCAAGTGATTCTCCTGCCTCAGCCTCCCGGGTAGCTAGGATTATAGGCGCCCGCCACTACGTCCGGCTAATCTTTGTATTTTTAGTAGAGACGGGCTGGTCTCGAACTCCTGACCTACGGTGATCCGCCCACCTCAGCCTCCCAAAGTGCTGGGATTACAGGCGTAAGCCACGGCGTCCGGCCTACAATCACTTTTATCTAGAAAATAGATGCCCCATATTGATCCTCACCCCTACCTCACAAAAAAATTCCCCTTGCGCAGCCTGCAGCAAGCACGTTGAGTCCAAAGCAAGAAAATGGAAAGGGAGCTCTCTAAGGTTCCTGCCCCCTTTTCTCAAGTTCAGTCCTGAAGCCCCGTTTAAAGCTCCTTAGAAGCAACTCTTGAGAGTATACTGCTCTTGGACATTTTACACACAAAGAAACTAGTTTTGAGCAGTTTCAATGGCTTGCCCAAGCCTGAGGTCAGCGACGGTCCCCGACCAGGAAGCCAGAGCTGTGTTCCGCGTCCCGGCCAGCCAGCGGTACCCTCTCCACAGCACCAAACTGAGGCTTCCACACCGTTCGGGGGCACCCGACGAATGAACGTCATTCTCCCCAGCCTAGGTGGTGAGGGAGAGTGGCCCCGTGCCAAACTAGGGTAGGAGGTCCCCTCTGGGCTTTTGTCTGTCTGTCCGGTCTCGTCTCTGCACCCACCCCAGACCATCAGTGCGGATCCGCGTGCCTGTGTGGTTCCAGCCCGGCACGGGGAAAAAACTGCCCGGCTCTTTATGTTCAAGTGCGAAGGGGGCGGAGGACGGGGGAGGGTAACGCAGATTGTCTGCTCACAGGGGACTGCCAGGTGGCCTGACTGCCGAGTTCTGACAGGTCTCAAGCACGCGCACCGCTCTGCGCCAGGTACACACCGCGTACCTCCGCCTCCTTGCGCAGCTCCTGGCCTCCGCGCTCCGCGGGCTGGGCGTCCAGGCGGTCCCACAGCAGCAGCGGCAGGGCGCGCAGCAGGAGGCCGACGCGCGCGACCATCTCGCTGCCTCTGGTGCAGCCCGACTCGAGGAGCTACTGCGCGCAGGGAGCCAGCCAGCAGTCAGCCGCGTCCGGGACCCCAGGGATGGCAATGCTCTGCGCCGACCCCGCGCGGAGTGGGACTGTCCCGGGGTTTCGCCAGTGCCCCAGCTCCGCCTGCTGGGCCGCTCCTCCGCCGCGCTTCGCCGGGAGCCGGCCAGAGGTCGTCCAGCCCGGGCAGTGCCTGCCCGCGGGTCCGCCGGCCCCGGGGACCGAGGGAGGGAGGAAGGAAAGGCAGGCGGAGGGGGCGGAGGCCCGGCACTCCCGCCCCACCCACCCCGCTCCGCCGCTGGAAAGCGCAGCGGTCCCAGAGCCTCTTCCGTTCGCTGCACGGCCTCGCCCTGCGCCCGCCACCGCCCTACGGATCAGTCCTCTCGCCCGCCACCTCCAGTTGACCCGGATCTGTCCAGGGAGGGTGAAGGAAGAAAGGCCTTCTCCTGGCAAGCGTGGCTACCTAAGACTCCGATGAAGAGAGGTCTTGGTCTACCTGAGGGTCGTTGATTGTTTCAGCTGGGTTGGGAGCGAGGCCCCCCACCCAGGGTCGGGGTGTAAGAGAAGGAGCACAGGGCTGGGGTCAGAACTGGGTTTGCGTTCCAGACTTGCTCCTTTGCTAGCCCTTTGAGTCCTGCCTCAGCCACCTGCTGGCTGTGTGGTGTTAGACCAGTCACTCACCCTCTCTGAACCCACTTTTCTCATCAGTAAATGGGATAATAAGAATATCGTTATCCTGTGACTGTTGGGGAGATTTAATGAGATAACAATGCCTGTAAATTACTGAGCAGGGTGCATGGCATCATGAAGTGTGCACTTAATAAGGGGTAGGCTGCAGCTGTGTGATCTTTGGTGAAGGATTTAACTACTTCGAGCATCAGTTTCCTTATCAATAAAATGACAGCATATGATATTTAGTGCCCAGCGTTGCATGAGGATGAAAAGAGAAAATGAGTGTAAAGTGTCTGATTTTATATACCCCACAAGGATGGAGTGAAACAGTTTATGCGTAAGCCTTTGCTAAACTCACATTGAGCAAAAAGTAAACTGTTTTCATTATCTGTCTGTGTAACTGAGAGCTGGTTGCTGTCTCACTTCTACTCAATTCACTACTTTGTAAAATGCAAATGGAAAATGATACTGAGCTCTGGGGGTCATTGTGGATTTAGATGAGTTAATGTGTGTAAAAATAATCTGGAATCCCTAAAGTGCTGAACAAAAATAATGCTGTGTTCCAACCCTAAGGCTCAGGGCCTCAGTATCACACAATGTTTTCATACTATTTAGAAAAATACACCACTTGTGTGGAGGAATTGGAAAAAGCCCCCCCATCCCCACTTTTTTTTTATGAGATGGAGTCTTGCACTGTTGCCCAGGCTAGAGTGCAGTGGCTCCATCTTGGCTCACTGCAGACTCCGCCTCCCGGGTTCAAGCGATTCTCCTGCCTCAGTCTCCTGAGTAGCTGGGATTACAAGCGCCCACCACCGCGCCTGACTAATTTTTGTATTTTTTAGTAGAGACAGGGTTTCACTATCTTGGATAGACTGGTCTCGAACTCCTGACCTCATGATCCACCTTCTTTGGCCTCCAAAAGTGCTGGGATTACAGGCATGAGCCACCGCGCCCAGCTGGAAAAAGCCCTTTTAATAGACATTCTATGTGTGTATATATGTACATATGTATTTTTAAGACAGGGTCTTGCTCTGTTGCCCAAGCTGGAGTGCAGTAGCACGATCACAGCTCACTGCAGCCTTGACTTTCAAGGCTCAAGCAATCCTCCCATCTCAGCCTCCTGAGTAGCTGGGATTGCAGGCACGTGTCACCGTACCCGACTAAATTTTTAATATTTTATAGAAGAAGGGATGGAAAGATTCTGCCTGGAGAAAAAATTGGCAAACCTAGGTCTGACTCCAGCTTGGTCCACAGTGTCCTTACCAATTGATGATCATCAGAGCTCCCTGCCCAAAGCAGGGCTATCTGGCCTGTCAAAATTCATCTATTGGTAAAAGCCACCATATGTCATGCCATACCTGTAACCACACACACACACACACACACACACACATTCTCTCTCTCTCCCGCTTTCTCTCTAAGGTTGCCAGGTGAAACAGAGGATGCCCAATTAATCTTGAATTTCAGATTAATGATGAATAAGTTTTTGGTGTTAACTGTCCCAAATATTGCATAGCACCCATTTACTTTTTAAAATATTCATTAATCTGAAATTCAAGTTTAACTGGAGTCCTGTATTTTTATTTGCTAAATCTAGTAATCCTATCTCACTCTCCTTCAGAAGCTCCCTCCCCAAGGTCCATTGCAGGGTTTTGCTTGAATCGGCAGCCATGTTACAGTCTGTTCTTTTTGGGGGGATATATGTTGAGTATAGGGTCTTGCTGTGTTGCCCATGCTGGCCTGAAACTCCTGGGCTCAGACGATCCTCCTGAGCAGCTGGGACTACAGGCATGCATCACCACACCCACCTCACAGAAGGAAGGAGAACCTTCCTACTAGTTGCCTGACAAGGCTGGAAGCTCTCTAAGAGCAAGGGGCAGTTCAGCCTCATATCCACTATCTCTGGGGCACCAACCCAGGCAGGGATGCTTCTTACGAATGTGCACAGGGCATCCTCAGAGAGGGGGCATAGATGGCAAAGAGATCCATCCTCAGCTCTAGACACCCTACGGCTGCCTGATGGGGATGCATCTGCACATCCTTTTTCTCATTGGTTTGCCCAGAGAAGTGCCTTTTAAAAATTGGTATGCCCAGGATGGATGCCCCTTTTTCATTGGTTGGTTGGAAGGTGAACAGGGCCTGTTTCCAGTTAGTCTCCCTCAAAGGAATGCCTGTTTCTTTTTATTTCATTCTTTAGAGACAGGGTCTTGCTCTTATTCTCAGGCTCGAGTACAGCGGCATAGTCAGGGTTCACTGTAGGCTTGACCTCTCAGGCTCAAGCCATCCTCCCACCTCAGCTTCCAGAGTAGCAGAGACTACAGGACACACCACCACACCCGGCCAGGAATGCCTGTTTCTAAAATGTTTATTCTGGCTGGGAATGCCTGCTCTAAAATGTCTATTCTGACCGGGCGCGGTGGCTCATACCTGTAATCCCAACGTTTCAGGAGGCTGAGATGGGAGGATCACTTGAGCCCAGGAATTCAAGACCAGCCTGGCTAACATAGTGAGACACACTATCTCTGTATCCCAGAGGTTCTCCATTTCAGCTTCACTGGGAAGAAAGGGTACAAGGAGAAGTCATGGTTCTCTGGAGGGCTGAATGTCTGGGAGAAGACAGGCTTGGCCACTTCGAAAGCTGATCCTGCCTCTCTCTGCATCCCAGCCTAGCTCTGGTCCCTGAACCCCTCAAACTAGCACCACTGTGCATTTGAAAGTTGACTTTCTCTGTTTTCCTTTTGTGTTCTTGTTTGGATTATTTCATCCCATCCTTTCCTCTCCCTATGCCATCTCTGCTTGTGGTCACCTTGAAGTGCCATCCAGACTTGAAACTGCCTGCAAGAATTTATGCAGAACAAAGCTTTCTCCACCCATACGCTTAGCCCGGACTTCAACCCTGCCTTTGCGTAGGATGTCTCTTTCCCGGGAAGATAACATATTTCCATGGTTTGAATTTGGGTAGCAGGAGGTTCCGGTTCCCTTCTTCCTCTGAAGATTACTCATAAATCCCAGAGCACCAAATTCTGTGATCTTCAAAATCCAGGGGCCTGTGAAGCCCCACAAGTGACTTGCTGTATGTTTTCATGTCTAGTACATATCCTGAGCCAAATTCACTTTGGATGGGGTGGGGAGGGTGGGCAGCAGTTTGCTGTGTGGATGCTGGGAGGATGGGAGGGGGTTCAAGGAGAAAAGGAAGATGAAAGCAGGGCAGTTTATTGACAAGAGACTCAGTTCATAGGAAGGGTATCTGGAGAGTGACTGGAGAATGGCTTTGGATCAGGGATTCTCAAACCATGACCCAAAGATTACCCACATCCAAAAGAATACTGTGGTGGCAAGTCCCTACATTAATCCAATATCATTATTTCCTCCTCTGGTAGGAGTGGGTGTGGGGATGGGAATGAGGAGTTGGAACAAATGATAGTGATTAATACTTGTTGAGAGATTAACATGGGCCACATATGTGGTATGTACTTTACATAAATCATGTCATTGACTCATTGCAACTTCCTTATGAGAAAGCTACTATTATAAGCATCCTAATTTTAAATATGAGGAAACTGAGGCACAGAGAGATTGTATCACTTGTCCAGAGTCACAAATCTTATAATGGTTTTATGTTTTTGTTTTGTTTTGTTTTGTTTTTTTGAGACAGAGTCTTGCTCTGTTGCCCAGGCTGGAGTGCAATGGTGCGATCTCAGCTCACCGCAACCTCCGCCTTCCAGGTTCCAACAATTCTCCTGCCTCAGCATCCCAAGAAACTGGGATTACAGGCACCCGCAACCACACCTGCCTTTTTTTTTTTTTTTTTTTTATTTTTAGTAGAGACGGGGTTTTGCCATGTTGGCCAGGCTGTTCTCAAACTCCGGGCTTCAGGTGATCCACCTGCCTCAGCCTCCCAAAGTGCTGGGATTATAGGCCTGAGCCACTGCACCCGGCCACAGATCTTATAATGGAACCTGTAATTCAACCTGGATGCTGTAACTCCAGATCTAGGGCCTATAAATACTACACTATCCTGCCTCAAGTCAAATTTATAAAATGTGATTCTTAGATCACCTGCATTGAATCACCTGAAAAATTCAGATTCCAGAGCCCTATTCCAGACCTACTGAATTACTGATTAGTAAATACCAACTTCCAGGAGGAAGATAGGTTTTCCCAGGGTCTGTTTCTCTCCTTCCTTCTCTCCCTGTTTTGGCTGAGCAGATTCCTGACCCAGCTTGGCTGGTAGTTCTCTTCACACCTCCTCTTCAAAGAGAGCTGCTTCTCCTGCTTCCCTCTCTCTGCATTGGGGCTTGGCTTAGATCCACAGTGCCTCCCAGCACTCCCAGAGTGGACAGGATCCTGTGGAACTCATGCCAGGGCCTGGGCACATTGCCTGCCCAGGGGAGTGTCTGGCAGCTGCTGCTTCCCAGTCCTTCCTCCTGCTGACAGAAGACAACAGCAGAACCCCTTGAATCAGGCAGGATGTGTGAACCTGGACAAGGTTCCTCTGGGCCTCAGTTTCTCACTTTGTAATATGGGGAACAATCAGCTTTGTCTCTGCCCCTTCCTCCTCCCCAGGAAGTGTGTGGAACACAATGTAGATTTTCTCAGGAAGAATGCTGAGCTCCGGAGACAGGCACTCAAGAGTGCCTGTCTCAAAAACACATAAGCAGAAGAATAATTAGCGGAATAATGAAGACATGAGGTTAGGTTGGGAGCACTGAAGAGGAGGCTTTCCTGAGTAGTGAGGACTTTTGCTGTCAAAATTTAAATTCATTTTTGACCATAGCCTCTGCATTTTTAGCTGTGATTCAATTCCAGAAGCCCTGACTAACAACCGTCTCTGCCTCTGGATGGGAAATATCCTCTCTCTGGCACCGGGGGATATGGTCTCAGCAGTCTGGGTCACACTCACAGGCATACATCGCTGTCTGCTCCCCCTGTACATGTACACACACGCTCATACAGGACTGGAAAAAGTAAGAAATTTGGAGCAAGATAAACCTGGGGTTGAATCTCAACTTTTTCACATTCTGTGTGACTTTTGCAAGTCAACTAACCTCTCTGAGTTTCTGCCATTATAAAATGGGAGAGAAATAACTCTTGCCTTTTCTGCTATCCAGTGTGTAATGGGGAACAAGCTAGACAATCAGAAAGTATTAAATACAGCCGGGCGCGGTGGCTCAAGCCTGTAATCCCAGCACTTTGGGAAGCCAAGGAGGGCAGATTACTTGAGATCAGGAGTTCGAGACCAGCCTGACAAACATGGTGAAACCCCGTCTCTACTAAAAATACAAAAATCTGGCCAGGTGCGGTGGCTCATACCTGTAATCCCAGCACACTGGGAGGCCAAGGTGGGCAGATCACCTGAGGTCAGGAGTTCAAGACCAGCCTGACCAACATAGAGAAACTCCATCTCTACTAAAAAATACAAAATTAGCCGGGCGTGGTGGCGGCGCATGCCTGTAATCCCAGCTATTTGGGAGGCTGAGGCAGGAGAATCACTTGAACCCGGGAGGTGGAGGTTTTGGTGAGCTGAGAGATCACGCCATTGCACTCCAACCTGGGCAACAAGAACGAAACTCTGTTGAAAGAAAAGAAAGTTAAATCCTACAAAGTGCTGGATATTGGGTGCACAGACCTGAGAGCACAGTCATGCATTCTGTGCACAGGTTCACACTGGAGCACGCTCACATGCAAATGACATACACAAACCTGCCCCAGGACAGTCACACGAGCATCTCCGCTCCTGGCAATGATCTCTGTCTCAGAGCAGCCCTGTCTTCCCTAACTCTCATCGTGGTCTAGCAGGGCGTCAGCCTCTTCTTGTTTTTTACTCACACCAGGACCCAGGGGACTTGCAAGGAGCACAATAAAAGCCTGGCCAATCTGGCGCTGTGCCCCACTTCCCTTCCACATAAAGGCTGTCTAACCACCAGGCATCTGGCCTGAAAGGCTGGGCCAGGACCTACTCAGCATCTGCTGCTTTGCTTAAAAGACCTGCTAACAGGAAAGTGTCTGGTTCCTTTCTACCCCAAACAGGAAGCGCCTGCCACTGTCGGGAGGATGGGGTAGCCTGGTCATTTACAAGGAGCCTCCCTCTCCTGCACTGGAGCCTCAGAGTAATTATCCTGGCAGGGCCGCTCTCTAGGAAGGCCAGGGGAGAAGGGCTTCAGGGACGCCTCCACTGGGGTGGGGCTGGGGTGGTGACAACAGCTACACATTGCCTGTGGCAATTGGCACCAGGTGGTTGTCGTTCTTTCAACACTCACTGAACACTTACTCTGTGCCCCGTGGGAGACATAGGGAAGTCCTAGATAAGGCCTTTGAGCTTGAGGAGTTTAAAGACAAGACAGAAAGACAAGTCATGCTCCTTTTTTCCCCCCATTTATTTATTCATTTATTACATGCCATTGTTTTTTCCTTTTTAAAAATGCCTAGTGTTGGACTGGGCGTGGTGGCTCACGCCTGTAATTCCAGCACTTTGGGAGGCCGAGGTGGATGGATCAAGAGGTCAGGAGTTCAAGACCAGCTTGGCCAAGATGGTAAAACCCCGTCTCTACTAAAAATACAAAAATTAGCCGGGCACGGTGGCAGGAGCCTGTAATCCCAGCTACTTGGGAGGCTGAGGCAGGAGAACTGCTTGAACCCAGGTGGCAGAGGTTGCAGTGAGCCGAAATCGAGCCACTGCACTCCAGCCTGGGTGACAGAGTGAGACTCCGTCTCAAAAAAAAAAAAAAAGAAAAGAAAATTAGCCAGGTGTGGTGGCACATGCCTGTAATCTTAGCTACCTGGGAGGCTGAGGCAGGAGAATCTCTTGAGCCTGGGAGGCGGAGGCTGCAGTGAGCTGAGATCACCCCACTGCACTGTCTGAGTGACAGAGTGAGGCTCCGTCTAAAAAAAAAAAATACCTACTGTTTCAGGCATTGTGCTGGGAGCTGGATGTTCAGAAAGGAATTATGCAACCCAACTAGAGAGCAAACAGGCAAGGCATGCAAGCCTTGAATTATGCGGTACAACTGTGAGTTCCTGAGGATTTCAAAAAAAGCAAAAAATCATCATGATCCGGTTTTTACTTTGGTCAGAGCAATAACCTTTCCCTGCCCTCTAGAGTCTATGTTCTAAACAGCAGGCAGAGTAATCCTGGCAAAACAGGTCAGCTCTTGCTGGGCCTCTCTGCTCAAATGGCTCCCTCTAATGGTTTCCCCTTTAAGTGAATCCTTACAATGCCCTTACAAGGTCCTATACCATTGGTAGAAGGGTTAGGGGAAGCCAAGCAGGGGATGGAGGGAACTCAGAAACGATCAATAGCAAGATGACTATAAGCTGTAGGTGGGGGGACAAAGGGAGGAGGCAAGTTACTAGGGCCAAGGAGCCAGGGTCACCAATGGAAACTGGAGCTCTGAGACCTCCCTGAGGCAGAGGGGGAGGGGGAGAGATAACCCTCTTCTTTCTTTTCTTCCTCTCTTCTTCCACCTAATTTCCCACCAGGTCTCTCCTTGGCCAATTCAAGCTGAAAGATACCGCCAGAGGGACTTTCTGAAACTGAAACAAGGCAACCCTGTAGGGGTCTGCTCCCCTGTGACGACAGGAAGAAGGGATCCAGGGCCAACAGGCACAGTACCAAGACTCTATTTTTTTTTTTTTTTCTCTTTTGAGATGGAGTTTCACTCTTGTTGCCCAGGCTGGAGTGCAATGGCGTCATCTCAGCTCACCTCGACCTCTGCCTCCCAGGTTCAAGCGATTCTCCTGCCTCAACCTCCCGAGTAGCTGCAATTATAGGTATGTGCCACCATGCCTGGCTAATTTTGTATTTTTAGTACAGATGGGGTTTCTTCATGTTGGTCAAGAGAGTCTCAAACTCCTGACCTCAGGTGATCTGCCCACCTCAGCCTCCCAAAGTGCTGGGATTACAGGCGTGAGCCACTGCGCCCGGCCTGAAGACTTTCTCAGATACATTCTGCTAAAACTGATGTGTAAAATCTACCTGCTGTCTTCCCTAAATATGCAGACTGAGGCCAGGAGAGAGGATGTAGAGGGAGCAGGATCTTGCAGCATGAAGAATGCCTGGGTGATTGCTGGGCACGGTGGCTCACGCCTGTAATCCTAGCACTTTGGGAGGTCCAGACGGGTGGATCACCTGAGGTCGGGAATTTGAGACCAGCCTGGCCAACATGATGAAACCCTGTCTCTACTAAAAATACAAAAATTAGCTGAGTGTGGTGGCCCCACACCTGTAATCTCAGCTACTCGGGGGGCTGAGGCATGAGAATTGCTTGAACCTGGGAGGTGGAGAGCCAAGATCATGCCACTGGACTCCAACCTGGGCAACAGTGAGACTCCATCTCAAAAAAAAAAAGCCTGGGTGATGGCAGAATTTTGTTGCAGATAACCATTCCAGTGGAATCACTCCACTACAGGAGGGCACAGGAATCAATCTATGAGTCAGTCTGTGGTAGAGAAGGACCCTTGGAAAGAGGCCCCAGAGCAATGCAGACCTGGAAGGAGTTCTTTGCATCAAGTGTGGGAGAACAGGGACACTGCGAAAAGAACACTGAGCATTATCCAAAGGCCTGGGCATGAGTTCTCATCAGCTTTGTGAACTTGCTCAAGAATTACACCTCCCTGAGCTGCAGTGTCCTAACTGACCAAATGTGGATAGCAGCACTACCTGTTTCACAGGCCCATTCTAGAAATAATGGATATAGAAAATGTCAGTCCTTTGATTTTATTCCTCAGAAGTTCCCCATTGTTTTAGATTTAATGTTCAAACTCCTCTGTAAGGCACACATGGCTCTTTGGAAGGTGGCTTCTGCCTACTTCTTTCATTCCATTTATTACAACTCCTCACTCCTGCAACTCCATAGACCAGCCAGACTGAAGCACTTGCAATTCCCAGATCTTTGCTCTCTACCAATCTTTGCCAATACAGCCCTTTCTGCCTGGAGCATGATGTTCCTAGTATATCCTTGCTGCCTAATTCCTGTACTTTCTTCAAAGTTCAGTTTAGGGGGCATCTCCTGCAGGAAGCCTTCCTTGATACCCCCACCCTTCGTGTGGGCAAGGTGTCCTGCTTTTGTGTTTTCAGAGCACACTCTGCATCCTCCAATCCCAGCACATCCAGCAGTTGATTGAAATCACAGGTTTGGGCCGGGTGTGGTGGCTCCAGCCTGTAATCCCAGCACTCTGGGAGGCCGAGGCGGGCGGATCACGAGGTCAGGAGATCGAGACCATCCTGGCTAACACGGTGAAACCCCGTCTCTACTAAAAAATACAAAAAACTAGCCGGGCGAGGTGGCGGGCGCCTGTAGTCCCAGCTACTCGCGAAGCTGAGGCAGGAGAATGGCGTAAACCCGGGAGGCGGAGCTTGCAGTGAGCTGAGATCCGGCCACTGCACTCCGGCCTGGGCGACAGAGCGAGACTCCGTCTCAAAAAACAAAAAACAAACAAACAAAAAAGAAATGACAGGTTTGGCAGGACAAGATGGAGTTAGTGCAGGTCCTGACTTGTGGGTGGCAGCAGGTCAGCAGACAGGCAGCCTCTGAGACGATCTACAGACTTTTTTCAGGGCAAATGATGTGAGGGTTGGTACATTAGTAGGGGAAGGCAAATACGGAAACAAATACTATGAAGACAACAAGAAACTTTTTGGAACATGGATGGAACCGGAGGCTATTCTCCTTAGCAAACGAACAGGAACGGAAAACCAAATACTGCATATTCTCACTTATAGGTGGGAACCAAATGATGAGAATTTATGAACACAAAGAAGGAAACAACAGACACTCGGGTCTACTTGAGTGGGGAGGGCAGGAGGAGGTCAAGGAGCAGAAAAGATAACTATTGGGTACTGGGCTTAATACTTGGGTGATGAAGTAACATGTACAACAAATCCTTGTTACATGTGTTTATCTGTGTAACAAACCTTCCCATGTACCCCCAAACCTAACATAAAAGTTAAAAAAAAAAAAAAAAAGAAATCACAGGTTCACACTGTTCCTGTTATGAGACTGTAGTTCCTGGAAGGCAGAGGCTCTCCTTCTTATTTTTGTCTCTCCAAGGCCTTTCAGAGCCTGTCACATAGTAAACCTCCAGAGATGGCAATTGAAGGAGGAATGAATGAATAAATGGTGGTACAAACTTAAGGAGTCGATGAGTAACACTTTTGGTGTTTCCTTCTTTGAAAAAATTCTCAAAAAAAGAAAATAAATAAAAAAGAACAACCCTCTAGGTCCCTCTAGGGATCTTCTAGAATTACCTCTTCCCCTCCCCTCCATAACCCAATTCTCTTCTGTTGGACATGCCCATCTTCTCTGCTGGGCTGCCTTCCTCAATATATATGCTAAACAGTTTAATGGTTTTCAGTCATGAAATACTTTCTAATTCCTTTAGTCTTGCTTGTTTGAACTTATCTAGAGTGTTCTGTGACCCTTTTTATCTAGAGTTGAGGGCACAATCACTGCTGGTATAACAGTGGAGAGATGACCTCATGTCTTTTTTCTGACCTGAAAGCATTAATTCTGAACTTCCCTTTTCACCTCCATTGCAACCTGCTCCTCTTTTTGTTCCCTATCACAGTCAATGACACTACCACCGGGACCCCATGTCTACGCCGAAAACCCAGAATTCACCCCAGACTCTTCTCTCTCCACTACCCTCTCCAACCCAGGTGATCACCAGCTCTTGTCTAGTCTACCCCGGGGTATCTCTGGGATCGCTTCACTTACCTCTGTCTCCGGAGCTACTACCTAAGTCCAGGGCACTATCATCTCTCACCAAAATTACTGCATTGGCCACCTAATTGGTCTCTGCTTTTAAGCACCTCTCATCTCCGTGCATTTTTCATTTGGCAGCCAGAAAATACAAATCTAATATAACTCCTCTCCTACTAAATCTGGTGAGTGGTTCTCATTTCCTTCAAGATAAAGTGCAAACTCTAATGCATTTGACAAGGCCGCAGCTATTTAACCCCCTCCTTTTCGGGCATCATCTCCTTCTACTCTCCCTCTGAACAACTACTTGTTCCACAACCAGTCTGCAAAGTACTTTGCTCACTTCTTCACTCGGTCAACTTCTGCACATCACTTACGGTTTGGCTCAGATACCATGCCCTCCCGGAAAAAGTCTTTGTTGGCTCTCTGAGCTTTTCCAGCCCGTTTCCTGCTACAGAGCCCAAGCGGCCTTGGGCCCACCCCTCTGGGCCGTGCAGCATTTTGATTAAACTCACATGCAATGGCGTCGGGTTACCAGGCTTCACATTCCGCCTTGGCCGTTTACTAGCTGTACGACCTAGGTCAAGTGAATTCTGTCTTCTCATCTGCAACATGGGGAAAATATTTCATCAGTCTGTTGTGAGAATTAAATGAGATGATGTAAGGTGCCTGACAAGAGTCAGCTATAATTACAGTGCTGAAAATAAAAGCTCGATCCCTCTGCCCCGCCACATTCTCAGGGTCAGATTTGTGTACGATTTCGTCTTAAGGCACCCTTTTGTTCCAGCATCCTTGTTTGCTACTCGGCGAGACAGTTACAACAAACCGGGAGGCGATGAGGTACGCGAGCTGGTCACGACTCGCTGTCCCCGAGCTCGCCGACTCCGAACGCCCCCAGGTGGCCCAAAGCACTCTGCAGCAAAAGCACGCCAGCTAGGACGTACCATTCGAAATTGTAGGGAAAGAAAAGCTTTGCATAACCAAATAGTCTGTGTTTATAAGGTCCCTCCTCTTTCGTTTCCTAACCGCAAATTCCATCAGACCCACTAAAGTGAGAAATGGGATTGTAAATAAGACGGAGCGAGAAGGTTCCGTTTCCTCCCCGATCGTGATCTTGGCATTGGTACTTTCTCTTCTCAATTCCCTCTCAATAATGGTACGGCTAGCGGAGGGGGGAATAGAGGGGCCTGAGAAGGCCTCAGGGCTCGGCAGCTAGTACCAACGCAGAAACACCCCTCCTGCCGCGGCTTTGTGGTACCACCCGCTGTCCGCTGATTGGCTGCCGGAGCGCCGCAGTCCGCCTCAGCCCGCCGCGCCGCCCTCAGTACAGCTCCGGCCGCCGCGCCGCCTGGCTTTCGTATTCCTTGTTCTCGGCGGGCTGTGGGGCCTCCGCGCCGCGGCCGTTAGTCATGTCGGGTAGGTGACTCCTTCAGCGAGCAGCGGCAGCGACGAGAAGGGCCTGGCGGGGTTGGGCTGTCTTCCCGCCCACTGGAGGGCCCTGAGGAGAAGCCTCCGGCCCTGAGGGAGGCTTGGGGTGGGGGGGCGGCCGCTGCCGCCGCCATGTTGGACTGGAGGCACGCACGCTCCCAACGCTCTCCGGCTGCAAATCACGGCGGGAGCGCCTCGGGCCTCTTGTCTTTTGACCCTGTCCTTGGAACCCGAGGAGACTTACCGTTCCCGGGGGAGGGTGTGTGTGAGTCGGGGGGCGGAGGTCGTCTACGCCATCGTAGGGGCGGGGGGAGCCGAGATTAGAGCATCAGCCTAAGAGAAGCGGTGCTTCTGGTTCTCCGCTCCGCCTCGGATCTTTCAGCGAGGCCTCGGGCCAGCCATCTCGCCGCCTCGTACCTCAGTTTTCCCATCCGTGAAGTGGAGCCGGGCCTGCCTGACTCACCCATTCATCAGGTGGGGGCCTTGAAGCTCTGGGAACCCTTTCAAAGGACGTTGCCTTACACCAAATCGTACTTATCGTTATTCACTCTGCAGTAACCACCCGGACTGGAGTTGGGGGTGTTTTCCTAGTAATTCAGCTTCCTCTTCACCTTCCTGCCATTCGTCTTCCCCTCCAGTTTATCTCCTGAAAGAGTTTGAAAGTGAGCCTTGTCTATTATTGAGAAGCTCCTGTAGGTGTATGTGGCATTTACCTTAAAACATGCAGATCGAAGGAAAGGCAATCTTTTTCCTCCCACGAAGCAGTTAACTTGGCAGAGGCCACCCATTGTGTGGAAGAGAAAGAGAGGCATTAGTCTCTTCAGGGCAGCCAGTTTGGATCCTGCTAAACCAGAATAAAAAGTCTAGAACATGGATGTCCTCCTGCTTTAGCAGACCTAGCTAATCACACAGGGTCCTCTACTGTTAGGCTGCATCACGGGCCGCAAAGACCCAGGTATCTATCCACTTGCTAGAAACCCTCATGAGAGTTAGATACCTCTTTTCTGCTGGAAATACAGAACATTTCCTGAAACCATATGGTTGAGGTGAAACAGGCCTTTTGCAGTCTTGTGTTTTGAGTAAGGCCAAACCTGCCTAGTGTTATAAAACCAGGCAAAAAACCCAGGTACCCAGTCTTGCAGGATAGAAATGTGTGATCAAAATGAAGCATCGATCTGAGAAGACTACAGCTTAGCGGGAACGTTTGGACAGGAGCATGCTGTACATTACTTAGATTAATGTTGATACTTAAGGAGCCAGGATATTGGTTTGTTTTTGAGGGGTGCCCATCTACTTTATGTAAGAGGCTATAAACTGCACTTCTTTCAGTTTCTGCTTAATCCTTGTTCAAATAAGTAATAATTTCTTATTCCAAAGTAGACATTGGTATATCTTTTACTAGGTACATAATTTGGGATGAATTCTGATAAAGCTGCTTAGAAGTACTTACAGTACACCCTCACAGAGTGTGTCGTAATCTACCCATGGTTTAACCAGAAATTAAAATTCTACCCTTGTGGAGAAATTTACCAAGTTTTAATGGTTTGTTTCACTGCTCATTAAAAACTTTTAGCTTGTATTGATCTTTAACATAATTATTGATATAAAACAATGGCTTCTGTGGAAAGTTAAAGTTTTAGTGGTTTGCTATTTGTAAAATACAGGCTTTTTCATGTATCATATTAGCATATAAGCTGGCTTAATCGTTAGTACTGATCTTGAAGCTACTAAGACACCAGATATTTGTTATTTTGTAATTTGAGTTTTTTTTTTTAATACGAAATTGGCTTTTCGATGTGTGAAAAGGACTACTTATTAGATGTGTGTTTTTAAATTAACATTCAGTTAATTAAAGCTAGACTTTATATTCTTAGGCTTGGTATACTATTTATATGTTTTGTAATAAGTGTATAAAAATAATACCTTTGACTTTGTATAAAAATAATGCTTTTGACTTGCTCTTTGATGCATGTTTATTAAAATCCCCCAAAACAACTAATGCCATTAATAATTTTAGTTAAGTCCTTTAAACATTCCAGACTACATATGTTTGATATATCCAGTTTAATATACCCAATTGACTCAGCCACTCCAAAAAACCTAATAAAATATAAGCACTTAAGTAATCAATAAATCAAAATTGTAGAAATTATAAGTCAGAGTCTTATATTCAGGTACTGTTTACAAATGTGAATTATCTAACACCTTACAAATTCAGATTAGTTACACACATAAAATTACAAAGTCAAGATACCTTCTCATTCTGGCAGTATGGCAGACCACGATTAACTTGAAAATCTATCTACAAAGATTTTTTAAAATGCGAAAACTAAGGACAAACCCCCAGTGCCAAAAATGAAGTAGAAGGCAGCATGGTAGGCAAAGAGCTAACTTGCCAGTTACACTGGAGAGGAAGGTGTACACCTCTTTTAGAGACCTGAGTTTTATTGCTCAAGTAACTGCATAAGGACCAGAGATAAAACGTATGGACCATTAATGACAGGTAATGGGAACTGAGACTCTTAACACAAATTGTAGACTTAATGTGTTATGGAGTCGAAGGACTGCACATTCTGTGAAGGAATGAACTGGAGAAAACCTTAGTACCAACATAAGAGATAACAGGGTAGCATGGACATTTAGGCTCCAGGAAACCTTAAGACAAATTAACGTAAAAATGGTTTCTGGGCTGGTAATACTCTTGGTGTTTCTGTTAAACACATGAAAAACGGCCCGACGTGATGGCTCACGCCAGTAATCCCAGCACTTTGGGAAGCTGAGCTGGGTGGATCACCTAAGGTCGGGAGTTCAAGACCAGCCTGACTAACCCTGAAGAAACCCCGTCTCTACTAAAAATACAAAATTAGCCAGACAGGGTGGCGCATGCCTGTAATCCCAGCTACTCAGAAGGCTGAGGCAGGAGAATCGCTTGAACCTGGGAGGTGGAGGTTGCGGTGAGCTGAGATTGTGTCATTGCACCCCAGCCTGGGCAACAAGAGAAACTCCATTTCAAAAAAAAAAAATCAAAAACATTTTCTGGAGGACATTTCACAGTTTAGATGACAAGGAATTTCAGATAAAGCACGCCTTGCAAAAGATGTGTTCATAGTAAATTGCAGAGCTTTAGGAAACATTTCACCGAAATGAGAGTCAATGACAGGATTAAAGCCTCTAACATTATCTGAGAGAATATTTTTATGTTTAAAATTGTTAAAAAAAAAAAAAAAAAAAAAAAACCTAAAGGAAGGAATCAACCCTAAGATCAAGGTGTTGGCCGGGCGCGGTGGCTCACGCCTGTAATCCCAGCCCTTTGGGAGGCCGAGGCAGGTAGATCACCTGAGGTCAGGAGTCAAGACCAGCCAGGCCAACATGGCAAAACCCCGTCTCTACTAAAAATATAAAAATTAGCCAGGCGAGGTGGCAGGCACCTGTAATCCCAGATCCTTGGGAGGCTGAGGCACCAGAATAGCTTGAAGCTGGGAGGCAGAGGTTGCAGTAAGCCGAGATCGAGCCACTGCACTCCAGCCTGGGTGACAGAGCAAGACTGTCTCAAAAAAAAAAAAAAAAAAAGATTAAGGTGTTAATAAAACAAGCCACATAGATTTGAAAAAGAATAAAATGTTTAGAATTAGAAAAAGTGAGTAAGTTGGATAGCAGACCTAGTAGAAGAAAGAATTACAGATATGATGGATGTGATTTATCTTTCAGATGTGGAAGGTAGATGTGATCTTCCAGCATTCAGTTCAGGGGGATAAGATATGAAAATGAAAGATTTCGGGCATGGTGGCTCACGCCGATAATCCCAGCATTTTCAGAGGCTGAGGTGGGTAGATCGCTTGAGTTCAGGAGTTTGAAAACAGCCTGGGCAACATGATGAAACTCCCATCTCTACAAAAAGTACAAAACAGATCAGCTGAATGTGGCAGTATGCGTGTGTAATCCCAGCTACTCGGGAGGTTGAAGTGGGAGGATTACTTGAGCCCAGGAGTTCGAGGCTGCAGTGAGCTGTGATTGTGCTAAGCACTCCAGCCTTGGCAACAGAGCAAGACTCTGTCCTGGGGAAAAAAAAAAAAAAATTAACAACTATGGGAGATAGATTAAGAACTCCTGTCATACGTCTAATAAGAGGTTGAGAAGGAGAAAATGGAGGAAGAATCAATAATTTCCAAAGTAAATGAACATTTTGAAGTGAACACTAGTTTAAAACATGAAACAAATTCATACCTAGATACATTGATATGAAAATGCAGGTTATGAAATACCAATAATCTACTAGAGAAAAGAGGAAGCAGTGGTATGATTGATAACAGACTAATTAAATATTTTAAGAAGCTGGAAAATAATGAAATGATCCTTAGAGTTTAGAGAGAAAGTACTTTGAATTTTCTTTTTTTCTGGGTTTTTTTTTTTTTAATGGAATAGCTGGGACTGACAACAACAGGTGCACACAGCCTTACCTGGCTAATTTTTAAAATTTTTTGGATAGGGTCTTTCTGTGTTGCCCAGGCTGGTCTTGAACTCCTCAGCTCAAGCAATTTGCAAACACCAACTAAAAGGTGAATTTTTTTTTTTTTTTTGAGACAGAGTCTTGCTCTGTTGCCCAGGCTGGAGTGCAGTGGTGTGATCCCTGCTCACTGCAAGCTCCGCCTTCCAGGTTCACGGCATTCTCCTGCCTCAGCCTCCTGAGTAGCTGGGACTACAGGTGCCCACCACCACACCCGGCTAATTTTTTTGCATTTTTAGTAGAGACGGGATTTCACCATGTTAGCCAGGATGGTCTCATCTCCTGACCTCGTGATCCGCCCGCCTCGGCCTCCCAAAGTGCTGGGATTACAGGTGTGGGCTACCGCACCCAGCTGATTTTCTTTTTTTTTTTTTTTTAAGTTATGTTACTAGCCAAAATAAAGTTCAGATGTAATGTTAAAAGGAAATTCACCAGGAACATAGGCCTATACTTTTATGTGCCTAATAACATAGAAAACAGGCCAGGCTTGGTGGCTTAGCACCTGTAATCCCAGCACTTTGGGAGGCTGAGGCAGGTGGTTCACCTGAGGTCAGGAGTTTGAGACCAGCCTGGTCAACATGGTGAAACTCCATCTCTATTAAAAATACAAAAACTAGCCGGGTGAGGTGGTGGGCACCTGTAATCCCAGCCATTCAGGCGGCTGAGGCAAGAGAGTTGTTTGAACCTGGGAAGCAGATGTTGCAGTGAGTCAAAATCCTGTCACTGCACTCCATCCTGGGCGATAGAGCGAGACTCTGTCTCATAAAAAAAGTGTGTGTGTGTGTGTGTGTGTGTGTGTGTGTGTATATATATAAATACACTATATGACAATTAATAGATCAGGTAAACAGTAAGAATATGACCAAACATCATTAAGACTAGACCAAACACTAGTAAAATATGAGTGATACAGCTAATGAGCATAATGTTATAGTCTGATATAATTCACTTGAAATTTAGAAAGTACATAATTCTTTTCAGGCACACGGGACGTGCCAAGGGGGAAAAGCAAAACCAGAAATCCGAACAAATACCAAGAATAATAAAATAACTTTTCTGGCTGCAGTGGAGTATTAGGAAAAAACACAAAGAGAATCAAAACTATACACTTTTGGAAATTTGAAAGCACTTTAAATAATTCATAGGTCTAGACAAAAAGCACAAGTGTCAAATAATCACAACGGTTGTTTGGAATGCCTTAATTTATAAACTGATTTTCTCTGGTGAATATAAAACGTCTACACTTTATCACTCAAGAATTTATACCAAGGGTCAGATTTACTAGTCAGTATGCTTATTTCTAGATCATCTTGGAGTTTTTAAGCTAGCCAGCTAAAGAAGTTAGATTTATAATTTCAGAGGGCTGAAATGACTAGGTTAAGATTAAGGACCTTACTGTTAGATTTGAGATAGGGTTACAGGACCTATGAGCTGTACCCTACTAAAACTTTGCCTGAACCTAAAGAAAATATGCTGCGATTATATACTTTGTCACTGGGGGAACCTACATCCATGCTTCAGGATATAGTTTAAAGCTTCATGCATCCGCAAATACCTTGTTTTACTCATTGTTTTCCCCCCATAGCCCTTTTCATCCTTTGATTTAGGAGAATCTGATTTCCTGTCATTTCATAGAGGCATCTAATCTCTTAATGTCCTAATTAGATTGTGTATTCTTCTCTGATTTTTCTTATTTGGTTGTTAGCTACAACTCTAGTTATCTTTTCACGGGCCTGGCAATGATGTGTAATTTTTTCTTTTTCATTTCAGCTAGTTTTATGCCCTCCATATTCCTAGTAGTAGTTGTGTCAAGATTTCATTTAATATTCTTTTTTTTTTTTCTTCTTTTGAGACAGGGTCTCGTTCTGTCGCTAAAGCTGGAGTGCAGTGTTGCAATCATGACTCAATGCAGCCTCGACCTCTTGGGCTCAAGCAGTACTCCTGTCTTGGCCACCCAAAATGCTGGGCTTACAGGGATGAGCCACCAAATCTGGCCTTCATTTACTATTCTTAAAATTAAGCATTAAAATCTTATTTGGTCTAATTGGAGAGCTTTACTGCAGAAAAGTGGCAAATTTGGTGTCACCCACTTATATTCGGTGGCAATATTTTCATATTGTAGCTTTTTATAAATTGGATGAAAAAGTTTGTTACAGGGACATATTGTATAATTAAATTTTAAAAAGAGGAAGTTACTGAGACCCTGTCTCTAAAAATTAAAAATAGCTTGGCGTGGTACTGCACACTTGTAGTCCCAGCTATGCAGGAGGCTGAGGCAGGAGAATGGCTCAAGCCCAGGAGTGAGCTGTGATGGCGCCACTGCACTCCAGCATAGGTGACAGGAAGACTTCATGTCTTAAAAAGAAGAAAGAAAAAGTTACCAATTTCATTAGGTTTTGGTGAGTTTTAGAACAATTTGACAGCAGTGATTTTTTCAAATTGAGTGAGGTTGGGCCTGATGGTCAACAGTTTGCAACTTAGAGCCATTTTCTGTGGTTGCAAAAGTGTTTCATATAAAATTGCTTTTATGCATCACATACTTAGGTCATTCATTTGAATCTGAGTAAAGCCTAAAGGATAGATAAATAGAACCTCTTCAGTAATTTTTGATATGATTGACACTTTGAAGTATTGAGAACAGCTCAGAGTTCAAATTCTGTATTTATTTTTTATATGTTACCATCCCCACCCCACCCCACCTTTTTAAAATTTTTTTTGAGAGTCTCTTTCAGTCATCCAGGCTGGAGTGCAGTGGCACAATCACAGCTCACTGCAGCCTTGACCGCCCCTGGATCAGGTGATCCACCTCAGCCTCTCGAGTAGCTGGAACTACAGGCACATGCCACCATGCTCAGATAATTTTTGTATTTTTTGTAGAGATGGGGTTTCGCCATGTTGGCCAGGCTGGTCTGAAGCCATCCGCCTGCCTCAGCCTCCCATGGTGCTGGGGTTGTATGAGCCACCATGACCGGTCCCTTGGTAGTTTTTTTAATTGCTCAATTGAAGCTACAAGCAGATATTGCTGACTTGCTATGCCAATTGGCTGAATCCCTGAAAGCTTGGTAAAATCAGAATAGAGCAACTAACTTAGCTGCTTTTTTTTTTTTTAGCAAGTCTTTGGAAATATTTTTGTTGGTGCTGACAGCCAAAGCAGTCCAGTACAGAGGAATGGTGTATATCTTGGGGTGGTAAGGATATACAAGTAGATGTAATCCTGAGGATGTCATAGTGCATGTCTTTCCCTTTTTTGGACCTGATTAGTTTTAACAGATGTCTTTTTATATATAATAATATTGCTTAAGCTCTTGAGTCTGTTTAAAGAATGGATTTTCACTGATTTACATTTGTTCACTGGCTTCTTGTGACCCTCAGCACACATGTAGAATAGTAGTTTGCAAATATGTCGTTATTGTAAAAAGTAAATACTATTTGTACAAATTTCTCGTTTCATAGTATTTAACTTGGGTTAGTTTTTCTTTCTGCAATTCTTCACGTTTTCTTACCATATTTCTTCTGTATGAGCTAAAGTCAGCCTTTGAAGGAAGCATAATTTTAAATAAGATTTAAAATTCTTTTTATGTGTTCTAGATTCTGGAAGTTACAGTCAGTCTGGGGGTGAGCAGCAAAGGTAAAGTATACATACATTTTAATAATATGGAAGGGTATAACTGAGGTGAATTTTGTCAAGCTTCTCTTGAGACTTGATGTCTGGATGTCATAAGTTAATTAAATATTAACTTGTCACAGAGTGAAGAGGGTCAGTGTAAATAGGTGCTGTAAAACATTTATTCCTTTTCTGTTTTTCTTTATGTTTTGAGACAGTCTTGCTGTGTTGCTCAGGCTGGAGTGCAGTGGCTATTCATAGGCAAATCATAGTGTACTACAGCCTTAAATTCCTGGGCTTAAGCGATCCTCCTGCCTCAGTCTCCCAAGTAACTAATCTCCACTACAGACGTGTGCCACTGCGGTAGGCTTCTTCGTTTTCTTAAATCTGTCTGCATCAATGAATATACCTCCTAGAGATTAAAACAAATTTCCTTGGTATTGTAAAGTTTATGTTTTATTTAGGAAATCTCTTAGAAGAAACAATTATTAAAGAAATTTAATGCCAGACACTATGGCTCATGCCTCTAGTCCCAGCACTTTGGGAGGCCAACGTGGGAGGATTGCTTGAGGCCAGGAGTTAGAAACCAGCTTTGGTAATATAGCAAGACCTTGTCTCTAAAAAAAATTTTTTAAATTATCCAGACATGGTGGTGTGTACCTGTAGTCCTAGCTACTTGGGAGTCTGAGGTGGGAGGATCACTTGAGCCCAGGAGTTCAAGGTTGTTACAGTGAGTTATGATCATGCCACTGCACTCCAGCCTGGGTGACAGAGCGAGACCCTGTCTCAAAAAAATAAATAAATAAAATTTAAGCAATTGAACTCAACAGTTTTTTAGAGAAAGCGTTTTAGGATGGTGTGTAATATGTTAATGTGTTTATTCAGAGCACATGTTTTTTAAATACCATAAAATAAATATTTAGCGTTTTTTTTTTAGTGTGCTTGCCATGCTCACAATAAAAATGAAGTTCTATTTTTATGTGAATGTATATATGCAGTGGGCTTCTCTTACGAGAAATACAGACTTCAACTTATAGGATAAATGTTTTACAGCTCAGTGTGAGGTATTCAGAATAGCACCTCAGATATCAAATTTTAAGCTTCTTGAAAAACAAAACTGATTTGACTTTTTTGATCTCATGAGATAGTGCTAACTTCCTAGTAGGTATCTAGCAGAATGTTTATTTGATGAAATATATTTTCAGAAGTTAAGGAATCTTGTTAGCACTTGATACCTTTAAAATGATAAAAAAAAAAAGTTTTGCAAATGTTTTAGTTTTCTTTGGATATTAGGAAGTCATAGTATAGATTCAGAAAGTTTTTCTGACTTGTTAGAGCTTATATACTATAAAATTAAAATTCAAATCCCAGGAGGGTACATTTATTTAGTCAGTCAACAAATATTTATTGAGCTATGTGCCAGGCCCTGCTACAACACTGAGGATACGGCATAATTTCATTCTATAACTGTACTCTAGAGATAAACATGCCTCTAATTATTGAGGCTTTTAAACTGGACTTCTAGTGCCTCCCTGTGCATCTTTTAGGAAGTTAAAGACATTTAACTAAGGCAAATGGTAGGAAAAAGTTAATCTGTCAAGATGTAATTAAATTGAGTAAGGTATTCATTTTTTGTGTAGTCATCATTTTTGTGCTTCAGATATTTATTATAGGTCTTGCTATGTAGTTGTTATTACCCCACACCGAAGCATAATTCTCTTGGAATTTTCTAGCTCTGATCAAGTTTTGTTTCTGCGAGACTGTCAAAACAAAACTTTGGGGTATTTGACATTCAGGAGATCTGGGAGTGACTTCATGTATTTCTTTAACAATCTTTGGTCATCACCTTTCAATTTAGACTCTAGAGACAGGCAGATTGATGATTTCTCAATAAAGCTTGTATTTGAGTTGAAAATTGAAAATGCAGGCAAGGTCTTCATTTAAACTTTTAAATTTTAACACATTTCTTTCAAGTATTACATTTTTCTTTTGCAGTTATTCTTCCTATGGAAATCAAGGCAACCAAGGCTATGGACAAGCACCACAAGTAGGTTGAAATATAAATTGTATTCTTCATAAGTAGTTATTTTTATCTTAAGTAGGTGATGAAACTTGAGTATTTACCTAAATTTCAGAGCTATTCTGGCTATGGGCAAACGACTGATTCCTCTTATGGACAGAACTACAGCGGTTACTCCAGTTATGGACAAAGTCAGTCAGGTTGGACTAGTTTGTTAAATTTGTTGTTTCAGAAATTGAAAAAGCAGAGCCTTCACTAAATGATATACTCATCTAATCTTTAGGTTATTCACAGTCCTATGGTGGTTATGAGAATCAAAAGCAGAGCTCATATGGCCAGCAACCATATAATAACCAGGGACAGCAGCAAAACATGGAATCATCAGGAAGGTAAGGAAATAGTAAAGTACTGAGATTGTTTTGGGCAGTGGGAATAACACTGATATTAAACAGATTTAACCAACAAAACCCTAGCTTTAGACTTTTTTTTTTTTTAAGGAAAGTTTTAATGAAGTGTGGATTTCAAAACTGTATATTATGGAGAATGTGGAAATAGCATTGTCATTTGATTCTTATTATGTATTTGTGAAATCATTGTTTAGCTATAAATTGATGTCCTTAAAAATGTTAGAAAATTTTGGACCTCTGCTTTATACCTGAGATTAAATAAAAACCTGCCTTTAGAATGAGACTTCTCAATATCTGTTTTTAAATTTCCATTTTATTTTTGAACCATTTGAATATATTACCTTTTCTGGGACAAAAATATTTTTTAAAAGGGTCAAAACTTACACATATATCAGATATCCTAAAATGTGTTTATTTGTTGATATATGTAGATGAATATTTACTGATAAATTTCAGGTTTTATAAAGTTGTTACCTTTCAGATTTGAAGAGTTGGTACTTAATTTTATGCTATTTACTTAATAGCAAGTTACTTTTTAAAAATTGTGCTTTACATTCTGTGAAATGCTTTTGCACTATCTAATGTAATTGATCTTCAGATACCACTATGAAATAGTGTCAGTAATTATTCCTACTTTACAGAGGTAAAGAAATTATTTGGCCTATCAAGTGATGTGGCTAAAAACTGAGGTCTCTAGTGTTTTCTCTCTACAATGAAGACATTTATTCTAAGTGAAAATTAAATAATAATCCCAGCACTTTGGGAGGCCGAGATGGGTGGATCATGAGGTCAGGAGATCGAGACCATCCTGGCTAACACGGTGAAACCCCATCTCTACTAAAAATACAAAAAACTAGCTGGGCGAGGTGGCGGGCGCCTGTAGTCCCAGCTACTCGGGAGGCTGAGGCAGGAGAATGGCGTGAAGCCGGGAGGCGGAGCTTGCAGTGAGCTGAGATCCGGCCACTGCACTCCAGCCTGGGTGACAGAGCGAGACTCCATCTCAAAAAAAAAAAAAAAAAAAAGAAAAAGAAAATTAAATAAAAGCATTGAGGAAAGATTTGTGAGGTCAAATTACCACCCTTACAGATGTGAGAGTGTTTTGAAAAGCAGAAAGTAGAGTACAAATGTGGGGAATAATACTCAGAAGACGTACTACATTAAGAGAATTAACTCCTCAAGCCTTGTTGGTTAGTCTTAAATTTAAGGAGAATCCTTTTATAAATGATGTATTTTTGGAAGCATGACCTATAAATGTAGTCTGAAAAGAAATGTTAAGTTTGACAGCCATTTTAAAATGCTAGGGTTTGGACTGTAGTTGTGTTGTGCTTTCAATAGGGAGTTAGGGAACATACTGATCTTTTAATAGATTGTTCTGATCCTCTGGTGAAGAATAAAATGTAACTATTAGGAGATCTTTTTTGTCCTCCGTCCAGCCCATTTTTTAAATAAGTAAACCTATTGGAACTCAAATCCAATTAAATGTTGCCTTTTAATATTCACACCCTGAGAGCATGTAATTAATACAGTAATATTGTTCTGAAGATACTTAGGATTTTCCTTTTGAATTGATGGAATAAGCAGTCTCATTACCTGATAGACTTCTTTTCAGATAAAAAAATTGCATTACAAAGCAAGTTCCTTTACTGTTTTCTAAAATGTACTATCACTGAAGATGTTTAGAAGACTATACTGTAGGTTCTAAAGATAATTCTAAGAGAAAAGATCTAAAAATATTTTAAGAGATGATGCTTGTTAAAATTAAGTGATATAGAGTATTTTATTGTAACTATTAAAAGGACTCAACTCTTGTGGCATGTTTATTAAAGAGTCAGACATATTCCCGTACTTTGTAGCATCTTTTACTTTTTTTTTTTAAATTCTAGGAGACAGGCTGGGCGCGGTGGCTCACGCCTGTAATCCTAGCACTTTGGGAGGCCAAGACGGGTAGATCACCTGAGGTCAGGAGTTCGAGACCAGCCTGACCAACATGGAGAAACCCTGTCTCTACTAAAAATACAAAATTAGCCAGGCGTGGTGGCGCATGCCTTGTAATCCCAGCAACTTGGGAGGCTGAGGCAGGAGAATTGCTTGAACCTGGAAGGCGGAAGTTGCAGTGAGCCGAGATCACGCCATTGCACTCCAGCAGCCTGGGCAACAAGAGTGAAACTCTGTGTCCAAAAAAAAAAAGTTCAGGGAGATAGTAAAAACTATAGTAATTTTTTGCTTTACTACAGTTTTCAAAGATACATTTTTTTTTTCATAATATAGCACCTCTTTAATGTTAGCAGAATTGTCTTTTGAAGGGAGTTCCAGGAGACTGCAGATAACTAATTACCACGAGAAGGTAGTCATAAATATGGTTAATGTCTAACTAGTCAGGACCCTTAACATCAGTTTCAGTCAACTTGCTTCAGCAAATGTAATCTTCCTATGAAGTCTCTTAAGTTCTCCATTTCTATTTAGCCAAGGTGGAAGAGCACCTTCCTATGACCAGCCAGACTATGGTCAACAAGATTCCTATGACCAGCAGTCAGGCTATGATCAACATCAAGGCTCATATGATGAGCAGTCAAATTATGATCAGCAGCATGATTCCTATAATCAAAACCAGCAGTCCTATCATTCACAAAGGGAAAATTACAGCCACCACACACAAGGTAAGATTTACTGACCTCTATTATTATTTTTCCCCCTCGCAAAATTATTTGTATGAATTTCTGATTAAAAGAACCACGGAGGATTTCACCTGTTTGTCAAAATTTAGGGTAACTTTGAAGATATGTTCCCTCTCATGGTAATCAAAATTAGTTTATCAGATTTCTACTTCTGAACTTGGAGACCTCCAAATGGTCATGACTTTTGATGACTGATTACATGAATTTCCTTTTTGTCTCAGTGAACTCTGATCCTTTGACAATACTGCTGGTACCAGTTCTTTTGGTGTTGGTGGTGTACTTGATTTGGGGCACTTATTTTTGTACCTTTAAGGCCTAGTACATGGTTTGGTTCATAACAAGTGCTCAGTAAACATTTGTTGAATAATTGAATGAATAAGTGAATGAATAAAAGTGGAAGCACATTCACTAATAATCTTCTCTCAGTTTGAAGATTCAGTTATTCCTTGTCCATGCTCAATTTACATTTAAACGTTTCCGAAGTGAAGAAAGAAGTAACTTTTAAGATTGGGGGGCCGGGTGCGGTGGCTCACACCTGTCATCCCAGCACTTTGGGAGGCCAAGGGGGGTGGATCACAAAGTCAGGAGATCGAGACCATCCTGGCTAACATGGTGAAACCCCGTCTCTGCTGAAAATACAAAACACAATTAGCCGGGCGTGGTGGCGGACGCCTGTAGTCCCAGCTACTTGGGAGACTGAGGCAGGAGGATGGTGTAAACCCAGTAGGCGGAACTTGCAGTGAGCCGAGATCGCACCACTGCACTCCCGCCTGGGCTACAGAGCGAGACTGCATCTCAGAAAAAAAAAAAAAAGATTAGTGCTTTTCATCTAAGTTACTAAGGTTCTTGTAGCTAAGATTGTATTTTAACTCATACTGTTCCACATTGCTGTTTTGCCATATCACTTTAGCAGAATGGAATTTGACACAGATATAATTCTGAAAAACGTAATTCCAGATGATTTTATGATGACTTGCATTTGAGTTGTGTGCGCATGTGCCATTTTCTATAAGGATATGTGTGGCCTAAAGAGCCATTTATGATTATTTGAAGCCTTAGAAATGAGAGTGGTTATTTGTGTGTAATATTTTCTTTTTTGTAGATGACCGTCGTGATGTGAGTAGGTATGGAGAAGATAATAGAGGATATGGCGGGTCACAGGGAGGAGGTAGAGGGCGTGGGGGATATGACAAGGATGGAAGAGGTCCTATGACAGGATCAAGGTAAGTATATAGATAAAGATACCTACATTTTTTCTTATTCCTCTTTTGTTTTTGGTGTTACTTAGCTGGATCAATTCCAGCATCTAATTTAGTTAAGAGACTTAAAAAAGGGATTATGTATTGGAGAAAAAGGCAGAAATTAAAACTGTATTTTCAGTCTTAAGATCTCACATAAATGACCTTAGAATTGGCTATGTTAGCAGTTAGTTTATGTGGTACATGTTAAACACTAGTAGAGAAACAACTATGGTTGTGATTAACCACTTGACTTTCCTGCCAGAGCTAGAATCTAAACTCCTTTAAAAGACAACTCTGGGAAATCCAGTGTTTGTATGTAAAAATAAAAGGTAAGTTAATTCTAGATTGAAGGGCAAGGGCTATTTCTTAATCTCAAATCTCCTTGGGAAGGGAAAGTATTAGGAGGCAGTAATGGAGTAGAAAGGTGGGGATGGCGAGTAAGAGAAAGATTTAATGTAACGAAACTGTTTTGTCCCTCCTCTTAAGTAAATAATTATTGGAATAATTAGTGTAACATCACATAGTAATGTGTATTTTGTCTTGACTAAGTTGTGTAAAGGAATGTCTTTCTAATTCAGCTTTTCTTTTCTCCATGCTAGTGTTACCAGGTTTTGGTATTTATTTACTTACAGCATATGTTATGAAGCTGGTTTTAAAATTGGTTTTAGATACATCTGTAAGTTTACTACTTTGACCATAAAAACAAAAATGAAAAAGTAGTTGACATCTGTCCTCAGAAGAAGTTTGCAGGTTGCATATTTGTGTGTAAATACACAGGCTAAAAGGTAATTTATGTTCCTTGGGAATTGAAATGGTCAGTGGCCTGTTGCTGAAACTTATCAGTCATATATCAGCACCGGTTCATTCTTTTGCACCTTAGGGACCATCTGTCCCCTGAGGTGACCTGAGAAACAACCAGTTGCCCACAGACTGTTATTTCTTCAAGCCAGGATTTGATTTCACTGCCTTGTATTTCTCTATTTTTAGTGTACAGTGGTTTGATTTTATGGAAAACCTAAATTTTAAACATATTTGAAAAATGTTATAAGACTTGGACATTAAGTCTGTTGATTGATAGCCAAAGTCAGTTTACCAAAGTAAAACAAGTAGATTCTATGCCTCTTCATTGTCGAAGAGCAGTCTGCCATCATGTGGATATGAATGGACAATGTAAAGTGACATGGTACTTACTCTCTACCTAATAATAGCCTCCGTCCTATCCCAAACAAGATAACCAACAGGTATATTTAATTTACCAGTTAATATGTTTTGGATAATTGGCTGCCTTGAAATGCTTTATGTTTTATAGTATATCATAGCTTTAGTTTTCTTCATAAGGAAATTACAGTTATATCCTAATCGATTATTAAACTATCACTGTGTCTAAGAATGGAAGAAAAAGATAGGGAATAGGTAGGGAAGTCATTATAAATATATTTTCATTGGCCGGGCATGGTGACTCACGCCTGTAATCCCAGCACTTTGGGAGGCCAAGGCGGGCGGATCACGAGGTCAGGAGATCAAGACCATCCTGGCTAACACGGTGAAATACTAAAATACAAAAAATTAGCCAGATGTGGTGGCGGGCACCTGTAGTCGTAGTCCCAGCTACTCAGGAGGCTGAGGCAGGAGAGTGGCGTGAACCCGGGAGGCGGAACCTGCAGTGAGCTGAGATCGCGCCACTGCACTCCAGCTTGAGTGACAGAGCGAGACTGCGTCTCAAAAAAAAAATTTTTTTTTAATGTATTTTCATTTGTGACTCATCTTGTGACTAGAAGGTTGAAAGGACTTTGAATGATCCTCCTGACAAAGAAGGGAAGGAGTACCTTAACCAACTGTGGGGTCCAATTAAGTACTTTTATAAACCCCTGGCAACATACTTCATATAATTTGTAGCCTAGATACTGACTTATAAACTAAGTTTTTTATTTTCATTTAATACCCCTTCATACAAAATCATATGCAGAAGTCCAGTATGTAGTTGGTCAAAATGATGCTGATCTGGTTTCAGTGGGGGGAAAGATTGGCTGAGGAAGGGATCTGCAGTCTTGCCTTATACTCTGTTATTTGTTGAGATGTTCATGAAAGGCCTGTTTTAGAAATCCATGTGGATGCCGATTACTCTTACATTGAGTTGGCAAACTGTGTGAAAGGCCAGATAGTAAATGTTTTGGGTTTTGTAAACCATATGGTTTCTGTTGTAACTTCATTTCTGCCCTTGGAGCACCAGAGCGGCCGTAAATAATAGGTAAATGAATAAACAGGATTGTGTTCCAGTAAAGCTTCATTTATGGGTACTGAAATTTGAAGTTCATATAATTTTTTTTTTTTTTGAGATGGAGTCTCGCTCTGCTGCCCAGGCTGGAGTGCAGTGGCACCATCTCAGCTTACTGCAGCCTCCACCTCCGAGGTTCAAGCAATCCTCCTGTCTCACCCTCCTGAGTAGCTGGGACTACAGGCATATGCCACCACGCCTGGCTAATTTTTTTTTTTTTTTTGTAGAGATGGGGTTTCACCATGTTAGCCAGGATTGTCTCAATCTCCTGACCTCGTGATCTGCCCGCCTCGGCCCCCCAAAGTGGTGGGATTACAGATGTGAGCCACCGCACCTGGCTGAAGTTCATATAATTTTTATGTGTCATAACATCTTTTTAAAGATGTGCTTTTTAGCTTATTTATTGGGATAAAGTGTTTTGAATTTGAATGTAAATGACCTGTTTTAAGATTTCTTTTTTCCACACAATTTTGCACTTAAGTACCAAAATACCCAAACATTTTTCATTAGTCTTCATCAACACTCCCATTTGTGTTCTCAGTCATCTTAAAAATAGCAATTCTTGGCCAGGCGCGGCTCATGCCTGTAATCCCAGCACTTTGGGAGGCCGAGGCGGGTGGATCACAAGGGCAGGAGAATCGAGACCATCCTGGCTAACACGGCGAAACCCCGTTTCTACTAAAAATACAAAAAAATAAATTAGCTGGGTATGGTGGCGGGTGCCTGTAGTCCCAGCTACTCGGGAGGCTGAGACAGGAGAATGGCGTGAATCCAGGAGGTGGAGCTTGCAGTGAGCCGAGATCACGCTACTGCATTCCAGCCTGGGCAACGGAGCAAGACTCCGTCTCAAAAAAAAAATAAATAAAAAATAACAATTATTTTGGGGGCTGTTTGAAGAATATCTGGCATTAGTTGGTTTATATTAAAAGAAGAAGGAGCATAGACTGGGTGTGGTGGATCACCTGAGGTCAGGAGTTCGAGACCAGCCTGACCAATATGGTAAAACCCTGTCTCTACTAAAAATACAAAAAATTAGCCGGACATGATTAGCTGGTGGGTGCCTATAATCCCAGCTACTCGGGAGGCTGAGGCAAGAGAATCACTTGAACCTGGGAGGTGGTGGTTGCAGTGAGCTGAGATCACACCATTGCATTCCATCCTGGGCAACAAGAGCGAAACTCCATTGCCAAAAAAAAAGGGGGGGCAAAATTTGTGGATGAAGATTGGCTGTAAGGTAAAGGATGGGACATTCTGAGACTTATAGATGGTGTGATTGCCTGGCTAGAAGAAGAATTCCGGTCAAAAAGAAGCCATCAGCTTTCCAAGTGTGAAAGAGAGATAAGTGAAGATTATAGGGACTACAGGAAACTTAATCTTTTTCTTTGAAAAAGCAATTGTAGCAAAAAAAAGACCATTTCTTACTGTCATCTATAATTAATAGGGACATCTTAGTGGACTAGAAGCTAAGGGCATAAATTCTCCCAGTGATTTTTAGTTTTAGCATTGTGATTAACGCCTTGTAAAATTGCCAGAACTTAATAAATAATTGCTTTTCATTATTAGTATGCCATCAAATTTAGTAACTGTTTCAGGCTTTAATGTGTCAAGCCTAAAATTATCCAGATTTCTGAGGATCTTCTCCCCCTTGAAAGGGCATTCAATTAGCTCCCGTAGAAATACGCATGTATACAGGGGCACTGTATACATGGGTCTAAAAAAATAAATAAAAATATGCATATGTTCTGGTGAGTCTAGCACAGCATTGCCCAATAGAAATACAATAGAGGTCACAAATGTGACCCATATAGTTAATGTAAACTTTCTAATAGCCACATTGGAAAGAAAACAACACAAATAAACAATGAGAAAATATATTTTATTTAACCCAATATATTCAAAATATTTCATCATGCAATCAATATAAAAAATTTCTTTTTGTTAGTCATGATGGCCTGCGCTTGTAATCCAGCTACTTAGGAGGCTGAGGCAATAGGATTGCTTGAGGCCAGGAGTTTGAGACTAGATGGGCAACATAGTAAGACCTCATCTCTTAAAAATGAAAAAAATTAGCTGGGCACTGTGGCATACACCTGTAGTCCCAACTACTTGGGAAACTGAGGCAGGAGGATTGCTTGAGCCCAAGAGTTCAAGGCTGCAGTGAGCTGTGATTGTGTCTATGAATAGCCACTGCACTCCAGTCTGGGTAATAGTGAGACTGTCAAATTCCATTTCCCCTCCGCCCCATACCTCTTCACATGTAACAAAGGGAAAAAAAAAAAAGCGTAGTGTACATTCCTTTTTTCATACTAAAATTTAGAAATCTGTTTTGTATTTTGCATTTAGAGCACATCTTAATTTTAGACTAGCTACATTTCCAGTGCTCAGCAGGCCACATGTAGGTAGTAGATACTGTGGACAGTGCAGCTCTAGAATGATAGATTCTTGGCCTCCTGAGATGTTGATAGATGCTGGTTCCAGAAAGCCTTTTTACCATGCATATAAGACATAGGAGGAAATAAAATGTAAATACAGCTGTTATTGAGAATAGTACTTAAATCCATTGAGTCACTTAAATGTGGAATTTGTGTTGTTCTTTTCCTCTTTTCCTCACACTCAGAAAATTGTATTCTGGATTTAGTAGTCTGAAAACTCAAGCACAGCATGGGTTTTTAAGCTAATCTTTCTCCATTTTTAGCTAAGCCCTTTCTCTCTAGTTAGTGAAATTTTCTAAGAATAGAGATTCCTGCATTGTCCTTTTATTTCTTGGCAATTTTAGTCCGTAAATAGATATAGTTAGATTTTTTTTTTTTTTTTAAATTAAAGATTTGGAGGCCGGGTGTGGTGGCTCACGCCTGTAATCCCAGCACTTTGGGAGGCCGAGGCGGGTGGATCATGAGGTCGGGAGATAGAGACCATCCTTGCTAACATGGTGAAACCCCATCTCTACTAAAAATACAAAAAATTAGCCAGGCTTGGTGGTGGGCGCCTGTAGTCCCAGCTAGTCGGGAGGCTGAGGCAGGAGACTGGCGTGAACCCAGGAGGCAGAGAGGTTGGAGTGAGCTGAGATCATGCCACTGCACTCCAGCCTGGGCCACAGAGAGAGACTCCATCTCAAAAAAAAAAAAGGTTTGGAGTGGAGGTTCTGTCAAAGAACTTTTTCTTTCTTGAGAAGCATCTGAAATGGAATCTGTTGTCTATTCTAAATATATACTGCGTAACAGTGAAAGAACCTTCAGAGTATGCCTTCGTGTGGGCTGCTCTTTGTGGTTTTGAACTTGGGGGAACTGTCTCTGTGTTTGGGTCAAGATTATGCAACTGGCTGGGCGCACTGGCTAATGCCTGTAATCCCAGCACTTCGGGAGGCTGAGGCGGGTGGATCACCTGAGGTTGGGGCTTCGAGACCAGCCTAGCCAACATGATGAAACCCCGTCTCTACTGAAAATACAAAAATTAGCTGGGCATGGTGGCGGGTGCCTATAATCCCAGCTACTCGGGAGGCTGAGGTGAGAGAATCGCTTGAACCCTGGAGTTGGAGGTTGCAGTGAGCCGAGATCGCACCATTACACTCCAGCCTGGGCAACAAGAGCGAAAGTCTTGTCTCAAAAAAAAAAAGGCCGGGCATGGTGGCTCACGTCTGTAATCCCAGCACTTTGGGAGGCCGAGACGGGCAGATCACGAGGTCAGGAGATTGAGACCATCCTGGCTAACATGGTGAAACCCCGTCTCTACTAAAAATACAAAAAATTAGCCGGGCGTGGTGGTGGGCACCTGTAGTCCCAGCTACATGGGAGGCTGAGGCAGGAGAATGGTGTGAACCCGGGAGGCGGAGCTTGCAGTGAGCCAAGATCGCGCCACTGCACTCCAGCCTGGGTGACAGAGTGAGACTCCGTCTCAAAAAAAAAAAAAAAAAAAAAAGAGTATGCAACTATCTGGGGACTGTGGCGTGTACCTGTAGTCCCAGCTACTTAGGAGGCTGAGGTGGGAGGGTCACTGATGATCAGGAGTTCGTGACCAGACTGGGCAAAATAGCAAGACACCATCTGAAAAAATAACAAAAAAGCAGGTAGTTTTCTTATGCAGGTGGTACTCTGCCAATAAAGTTGAGTATACTTATGTCTCTGTTAAATAGCTCTGCTACTTCAGGAATTCTTTATGTGTACATGTTCTCTCCTTTTTCTGGGAATTAAAGCAAATTTATTGTGTCAACATCTTGACTCATAGATGTTCAAGTACCTTTGTGTCTTAATTTGCCTTAGCATGTAGAAAAGGGATTTGTAACATTAACGCAGATTTTAAGGAAAGATTGTTAACCTCAGGCACATTTTCTGTTAATATCTAATAGTACTACTACTTGAAGGTTATTTTCTGTATTTAATAAATTCCTAAAAAAGGATTATTTTCTATTAAGGAGAGAAAATGATTGAAATGTTTGAACTTGAAAGAAAGCTTTGCATAAAATTACAGATCATCTAGATCAGTGCCTAAACCAAATTTCTAGACATTTTAGACTTAAATGTGCGTATGAATTACTTGGGGGATCTTATTAAATGCAGATTCTTATTCAGTAGGTCTAGAGTGGCGCCTGAGATCCTGCTTTTCTCAGAAGCTTTCAGGCTATGCTTACGCTTCTGTTCCATGACATTTTGAATAGTAAGGATACAGACCCTTATTTTGTTAAGGAGATTGAAGCTTATGGAGAACCACTGACATGCCCAAATTTTCAAGATTGATTAGTGATAATTAAGACTATACCCTGAGTCTCTTGGTTTGAAGACTAGTTCTTTCTCCAGTGTACCATAGTATTTCCAAATTTATGGCCATGTGTTGAAATCTTCAGCTCCTTTATTTTCAAAGGAAATGCTCAGTAAAGATGACATTCAAGGTCAGGCTTGGTGGCTCACGCCTGTAATCCCAACACTTTGGGAGGCCAAGACGGGGGATCACGAGGTCAGGAGATCAAGACCATCCTGGCTAACACAGTGAAACCCATCTCTACTAAAAATACAAAAAAAAAAAATTAGTCAGGCGTGCTGGCAGGCACGCGTAGTCCCAGCTACTCGGGAGGCTGAGGCAGGAGAATGGCGTGAACCTGGGAGGCAGAGGTTGCAGTGAGCCGAGATCACGCCACTGCACTCCAGCCTCGGTGACATAGTGAGACTCTGTCTCAGAAATAAAAAAAATAAAGATGATAATGTTCAAATGTATTATATGGAGGAATAAGAAATCATAAACCTTTTTAAATGTCATTTGTTTTATATCCCTTTATTTTTGCCAGGGGTATGTCCTTTTTCTGTTGTTCAAAGTTATATTGCTGGCCAGAATGGAAATTATGGGAACTAGCTATGTATGAAATGCATGTTTTCCGTCCATTGTGGCCAGATTAGGTATTTCCTTAAGATGACAACAAAGTAAGAGTCATTTCTTGTAGCACTTATTTGTGAACCCAGTGACCTCCAATTTCCCATTTGAAAAGTCATCTTTATCCTCGGAACTTCAACCTACTGGCATAAGAATGTGGGCTTAATATTTTCACTAGTTCTTTTCTCTCACTTTTTGGAGTTAAAAAACCTCTGAGAGGCCAGGCGCGGCAGCTCACGCCTTTAATCCTAGCACTTTGGGAGACCGAGGCGGGCAGATCATGAGGTCAGGAGGTCGAGACCATCCTGGCTAACACAGTGAAACCCCATCTGTACTAAAAATACAAAAAATTAGCCGGGTGTGGTGGCACCTGTAGTCCCAGCTGAGGCAGGAGAATGATGTGAACCCAGGAGGCGGAGCTTGCAGTGAGCCGAGATCGCGCCACTGCTCTCCAGCCTGGGCAACAGAGCAAGACTCCCTCTTTAAAAAAAAAAAAAAAACCTCTGAGATACCTTGGTTTCTAATAATAGTATTTTCGGCAGTTTAATCTTTTAATCTCAAATCTGTTGGCTTCCCTTTCTTAAAGAGTTAAGCAGCGATATACATGTCGTTTAGAAGTATAGGGAGGGCTTCAGTACTATTTGTTCTGAAGTAGGGGGTTTAGAAAATTCAGTGGTAAACTGTATAGGAAGGGCTTGAGTTTCATATTGTCTATATTGCCTTGAAATAGCCTTAGACTCCTGCTTAAAAAGGCATCCTGGAAATCATATAAAAAGTAACAACAAGTTAAAATGCATGTGTCTTTACCCAAGGCAGTTGTAAGTGGAAATATTTTTACCTTACAGTGAAATAGAATAGATTTATTAAGAAGGGAGAATTTTTTCTCAGAGTGTTTTATCTCAGTGTGGCTCAGAAAAGCCATCTATAGGGTAGGGTAATCACTAGAGTTGAGGGTTCCTCCTCCCACCCCCTATAAGATAGGTATCCATAAAGCAGAGATTTATAGGCAGTGAGAGACTTCAGTATATTAGATTAACTTCTTGGGTTATAGTAGAATAAGATCATTAGTAGTAGAAGAACTGATATCAGAAAACTTGAGTGTTTTTATTGCCATATTAGCATATAAATCTTAAAGGATTACAGAATTCAGTTAAGAGAAGCAAGCTTTTATTGGAAGAGTGTCTTGATAAGAGAGACCTTAGATTTCTTACATAAAGCCATACTCACAAGGACCACTGTCCTTGTGATTGTAATTTGCCAGATAAAAGTCTGTGTCCTGGAGTGGTGGCTTGTGCCTGTAATCCCAGCACTTAGGGAGGCTGAAGCGGGCGAATTATTTGAGGCCAGGAGCTGGAGATCAATTTAGGCAACATGGTAAAACCTCATCTCTACTAAAAACACAGAAATTAGCTGGGTGCGGGGACACATACCCGTAATCCCAGCTACTAGGGAGGCTGAGGCAGGAGAATCAACTTGAACCTGGGAGGTGGAGGTTCAGTGCAGTGAGCCGAGATCCCACCACTGCACTTCAGCCTGGGTGACAGAGCAAGACTCTGTCTCAAAAAAAAAAAAAGTTGTCCCGTGGGGAGTTGCATTATTGGAATATGTTGCCTTCTGTCTGTAATATGCACTACTGATAGAGTACAGAGCATGTGGCAGCATGAACCTCTGTATCTCTGATGTGAAGAGATGTAGTCTAGTGGGTATGGAGTAGGAGGGCGGTTTTTAAGTGATGCTCTTTTTAGTCTTTTATAAGGGTTTTGAATGATTTGAAATTTTAAGACTGCTTTTATTCAGTCTCACTTTTGTGTATATTTGTATTTCACTTTTAAAATTCATCTCATAAAATCCACTATTTGGTATCACAGCAGAACCTAATACTCAAGTTTTAATCCTCTCCTGTTCTAGCATCAAAATCTTAACCTTGCTTTATATTCTTCTAGTCTTTTTTCTTTTTCTCATATTTAGAAAATACCCTTTTGGAAAAAATACTTGCTCTAGTTTAGTATTCTTCATGCTGTGCCTCCAGTTTTATGTTATGGTTTAATAGTATCCCTTTGGCTTGGGGTTGGGAAGATTTCAAAATAACAGTGTATTAGATATGTAATAAGCTTGAAAAGACATCTTGTGGAAATAAATCCTTGGGAAAACACTTAGATGGAAACAACATTTAGAACTCTATGAAATGGAATTTACTGAAAACTTAGAGGTGCTACTGTTTTCCTAAGCACTCTACTTGTGACAGTTAAGTGTAGATTGAGCCCAGGGCTCAGCACATTAGAGACTTAAGGAAGAAATCATTTCTTCAATTTTTCCTCTGCAGTGGTGGTGACCGCGGTGGCTTCAAAAATTTTGGTGGTAAGTGCTGAGTATCCCAAAATGTTTCAGTGGAAATGCTATATAAATCTAAAAGCCACCAATATCCCGCAGATGTAGTCAGAAGTCCTTTCTTACTCTGTTGAGGCTGGTGTGTGTTGTGTGCTTTAAAAAAAAATTTATATATATATATATACACATATATATATCAAAGTAAACATTAAAAAGCCAGAGTTGATCTCAAACAGTACAATGGGTTTCTACACAGTGAATTTGCATGAAAGAGTCTGTGGTGACCAATGAATGACACCTTCACTGGATTTTGACAGTTTGTTTTTATAGAGGTAGCTGACGTGGTGTTTTTAAATTACTAGGGTTGTCCAATCAGCCTTTACAACCAGAGCTTAACAAACGTGATACTAGCATAATGCTAAAGTGGCAGGTGCTCTCTAGGACAAGTTAAAGGGAATGTTGACATCTCGATTTCCTAAACTTTAAATAAAACATAATTTATATATTTACTTTGTAAATCTGTGATGGTTGACTTTCAAGGATTTTGGAAGTATTGACTTTTCATGCCTTGGTTTATTACTATTTTTTTTGTTAATGATTTTAAATGAATTGCCTTAAATAGCTCTCTTTTCTTTTCTTTTCCCTTAGGTCACAGGGATTATGGACCCAGACCAGATGCTGGTAAGGTTTATGGTGGTTTGTCACTTTGCCATTAAGAAAATGTTAGTTTTCCATTTTTCGGTGGGAAAAGTGTGTGTTTGGAGGGCTTAGTATGGGAGGAAGATTTAATTTGATAGTGGTGCCAGAACTGGGGAGCTTGCTTGCTTGCTTGCTTGCTTGCTTTTCTTTCTTTTCTTTTCTTTCTTTTCTTTTTCTTTCTTTTCTTTTTCTTTTTCTTTTTCTTTTCTTTTCTTTTCTTTTCTTTTCTTTTCTTTTCTTTTCTTTTCTTTTCTTTTCTTTTCTTTTCTTTTTTCTTTTCTTTCTGTCTTTCTGTCTTCTTTTCAATGGAGTTTCACTCTTGTTGCCCAGGCTGGAGTGCAGTGGCGTGGTTTTGGCTCACTGCAACACCCACCTGCTGGGATCAAGCAGTTCTCCTGCGTCAGCCTCCCAAGTAGCTGGGACTGCAGGTGCACGCCAGCATGCCTGGCTCATTTTTTGTATTTTTAGTAGAGGTGGAGTTTCACCATGCTGGCCAGGCTGGTCTCGAACTCCTGACCTTGAGATCCGCCTGTCTTGGCATCCCACAGTGCTGGGATTACAGGCGTGAGCCACCACGCCCAGCCGGGGAGCTTTATTTCTAAAGAAATGTCAGAAAAATTCAGGAGTATTGATGGGACAGTTTGCTAGGGAAAATTGCTGTTTGTGCTTTCCCATATTCTTCTGTGAAGAAATATTTGAATTTTTACTGCTAGTTAGCATTAATTATTGAAAATTATTGCAAATCAGATTTAATGAAAGAATTTATATCATTGTGGAATTAGAAGTAGAAAAACTTAAAGAAAATCCTACGTTGGATTGGTAGTCTGCTTAAGTGTGCTGACTTAGTGAATTCAAGAAATGTGAATTCATACATGAGAGAACTGTCTTGTTTTGGGTAGAGGTCACTAATTTTATGTGGCTTTTTATTTAAATGAAATTCAAGGCTACAGATTTACCTGTGGAGCCTGTTGAAAGTTATAATTTAGAGGTTAAAAATCTATTTGAGCCAAAAATTTAAAATCAGAACTTTTGTTTTTATTAAGATGCCAAAGTATTCTATATGGATGGCAATTTCTGAATTATCCCTTCATGGACTGAATTTTTATACGTCTTTCTTACTTTGTTGTACTAATCCAAAAGTGTGCATGTAAGGTAAGGTGTGTGTACAAGGTGCCTCTGCCCCTGGTATATACAAAGCTTATTGCAATGAATGGGAAACCAGCAGTTCTGCTTGGTGGCTTGCTTGGAAGTTCAAAGTATCAGATTTGGAGAATTTTCTACTAGAGAATCTTAAAAATGTTTAATCGTAAAGAATTAGAGTTCTCCAGAGAAAGAAATGCTAAATTAACTCCATCTCTTCATGACCTTTAGCCCTATGTCTGATCTGAAGAGTGAGATTTGTAAGATCATCCTTAATTGGTATATAGATATTTCACATTGTGTGGACTTGATCCACGTTACCTGAAATTTAGTTGTAAGAATTGATCAAATAATTATTGTGAATACTTTGCATGTTTATATAAGATTGTTCTTATATTAGTCCTCTCCTTTTTGTCATAGAAACAATTGAATATTGGACAATAAGTTATTGTCTTTGATTACTGAACAGAATGTGATAACTAAGGAATATGTAAGATTAACCATCACTTTTTTTCTCTTAGATTCAGAATCTGATAATTCAGATAACAACACAATCTTTGTGCAAGGCCTTGGGGAGGGTGTGTCTACAGATCAAGTTGGGGAGTTCTTTAAACAAATAGGAATTATCAAGGTGAGTAAAAATATATGTTGAAAATCTCATAATGTTCTGATTACAATACATAGACTGTGTAATAAGCCTATATACTTCAGTAAGCCTTGTCTCTTAAAATTTTATGATACACGTGCTTATTTATGTCTGTAGACTTTTGCTAAATTTGTTGAATATATGAAGATTTTATTTCTTGCTTGTGTTTACCTTTCCACAGTCTACCTGTGCTTTAGCTTCCATCCTAGGACTCTAAAATTAGTCTCTGCTTAGTTCTTATAACTGTGAGAAATAAAGGAGTTGCTGAAAACGTTTTATAGACTGAAGTACATGCAAACTCAAGTTGTTATAGCTCTTGGGAGGGGTTATTTCATGTTTATGCTGGAGATAATACGTTATCTTGTAATGACTCATTGTTCACTAAAGCGTCTTGTGCACTATTAACTTCATGCATGTGTTTTTCATCTCTTCAACTAGAAAGCAGCCTTAGTAGTATTTACATAGTAGCAGTTTCTTGAAATCAGTTTACATCTGCCCTTGTTTTGTTGGTTTTGGTGTCTATGGAATTACCCACTTTTTTTTTTTTTTTTTGGAGACGGAATTTCACTCTTCCACCAGGCTGAAGTGCAATGGTGCGATCTTGGCTCACTACAACCTCCACCTCCCAGGTTCAAATGATTCTCCTGCCTCAGCCTCTCAAGTAGCTGGGATTACAGGCGTGTGCCACCACGCCCAGCTAATTTTTGTATTTTTAGTGGAAATGGGGTTTCACTATTGCCAGGATGGTCTTGATTTCTTGACCTCAAGTGATCTGCCCGCTTTGGCCTCCCAAAGTCCTGGGATTACAGGCATGAGCCACTGTACCTGGCCTACTCACTTTTTTCTTTCTGTGGGAGTTATAATTTGTTAAGGAATTAATTACACACATAATACGTAATTTTGTTGTTGCTGTCTTGAGACAGGGTCTTGCTCTATTGCACCCAGGCTGGAGTACAGTGGCATGATCATGGATCACTGCAGCCTCAATCTCCTGCGCTCAAGTGATCCTCCCACCTCAGCCTCCTGAGTAGTTGGAACCACTAGTGCATGTCCTCATGCCCAGCTAATTAAAAAAAATTTTTTTATAGAGATAGAGTCTCCCTGTTATTGCCCAGTCTTGAGCTCCTGGACTCAAGTGATCCTCCCACCTCAGCCTCCTGAGTAGTTGGAACCACTAGTGCATGTCCTCATGCCCAGCTAATTAAAAAAAATTTTTTTATAGAGATAGAGTCTCCCTGTTATTGCCCAGTCTTGAGCTCCTGGACTCAAGTGATCCTCCCACCTCAGCCTCCCACCAAGTGCTAGGATTACAAGCGTGAGCCACCATGCCTGGCCTAAATTCACAGAGTTTTGAAAAAGTAAAAATTCTCCCTTGTCTTATCCCAGCCAAATCCCAGTGTAGTGTTTTAGAAGTTAACGTATTTACAGCTGGGCATGATGGCTCACGCCTGTAATCCCAGCACTTTGGGAGGCCGAGGCGGGCGGATCACGAGGTCAAGAGATCGAGACCATCCTGGCTAACATGGTGAAACCCCGTCTCTACTAAAAATACAAAAAATTGGCCAGGTGTGGTGGCATGCACCTGTAGTCCCAGCTACTTGGGAGGCTGAGGCAGGAGAAGAACCCAGGAGGCGGAGGTTGCAGTGAGCCGAGATTGCACCACTGCACTCCAGCCTGGGCCACAGAGCGAGACTCTGTCTCAAAAAAAAAGTTACATATTTACATGAAGCATTATCTACATTTAATTTCTGTGGATTTAAAGAAATTATAAACTGGGTATGGTGGCTGATTCCTATAATCACAGCACTTAATCACAGCACTGTGGGAGGCTGAGGCAGGAAGGTCACTTGAGGCCAAGGGTTTGAGACCAGCCTGAGCAATATAGCAAGACCCCATCTCTACAACAACAAAAAAGCTGGACGTGGTGGCACTCGCTTGTAGTCCCAGCTACTCGGGAGGCTGAGGTGGGAGGATCTCTTGAGTCCAGGAATTTGAGGCTACAGTGAGTATGATGGTGCCACTGCATTCCAACCTGGGTGACAGTAAAACCCTGTCTCAATTAAAAAAAAAAAAAAACAATTATACGTAGATAAAACAGTATACTGTATCATTTTTATAGCTTGGTTTTCACTTAGTGTAGCTTGGAGAGTTATGCTTGTCCAAACCTACAGGTAACTTTATATCAGGTGCACAGTATTTTATAGTATGAATGTGTGAATTCTTTGCAAAAAATAAATCTTTGATTATCTAAATGATACATGATTACTTATTTTAAAAATGCTAACACCAAGTGTTTTTGTTTTTCCTCAGACAAATAAGAAGACTGGAAAACCAATGATAAATCTTTATACAGACAAGGACACAGGAAAGCCAAAGGGGGAGGCAACAGTGTCATTTGATGACCCTCCTTCAGCTAAGGCAGCCATTGACTGGTTTGATGGTATGCCTCATTCATACAGTTTTCAGCATGAAGTTTGGATAGATGTTTTCTAGTCTGGAAGTCAGAATATGCTCTGGGTGACAGTGGTTATGTTCATGTTTACTTTTACTAAAAATACAGGCCAGAATTTTTATGTACCTTTAGAAATGAGATGAGCTCTATCCTTGTTGGTCTAGCATATTTCCTTATATCATGCCTTGTGCATGAAGCTACCCTGATACAGATGTAGAGAGTTGGCCTGGTTGACTGTATGTTATTTTTTCTTTTTAAAAAAAATAAATTTAAGAGGTACAGATGGCATTTTGTTACATGAATATATTGCATAGTGCTAAAGGCTGGGGTTTTCCTGTATCTATCACTTGAATAATTTACATTTTACCCATTAAGTGATTTATCATCCCCTGACTTTATAGTTTGAAATTTAGGCCAGGTGGCATTGCTTATGCCTATAATCCCAGCACTTTGGGAGGCTGAGGCAGGAGGATCAGTTGAGCTCAGAAGTTGGAGACCAGCCTGGACAATGTAGTGAGAGCTTGCCTCTACAAAAACAGAAAAAAAAAATTTTTTTTTTTTTTTAAATAACCTGGACATGGTTATTACCTGTGGTCCCAGTTACTTAGGAGGCTGAGATGGAAGGATCACTTGAGCCCAGGAAGTCGAGGCTGCAGTGAGCCATGATTGAGCCACTGCGTTCCAGCCTGGGCAACAGAGCGAGAACCTGTCTCAAAAAAAACAAACAATAAATAAAGTAAATTTTAGGCTGATTTCCCTTCAAATATAAAGTTAATACATACTTAGAAGAAATAGACTTTTTTTAATGGAAAGTAGAAGAAATGGGTAAAACATCTATAGCCCTCTACTCAAAAGTAGCCACTGATAATATTTCTTAATAGTTTTCCTTCTAGTGTTTTAAAATGTATCTTACATCGTAATACTCCAAATAGAGTTTTGTCTTATGGTTTTTTTCATTTAACATTTAAACATAGTCATTTCCCCATGTTACAAATTCATCATTTTTGTTGCACCTTAATTTAATAGTAACTAACACTTACTGCATGTTTACTGAGGTTTATGAGCTAAGCACAACTTTAAGAGCCTTACTGGCATTAACTCAATTTAATCTTCATCATAATCTTATGAGACATACATCCTGTTACTCCCATTTTACAGACAATGAAACTGATGCATAGAAAAGCTAAGTAATTTCCAAGATCACAGAGTAAGTGGCAGAGTCAGGATTGAAACTCAGGCATGCTGGATCTACTCTCTCCAAAGTACTTAACTATGCTGGATTGACAGACACTTGCAGTTCCTTTCAGTTACAAGATTATTGTACCTCTGTCTTCCAAAACATAGTTGTGTTATTTTACTTTTTTTTTTTTTTTTGAGATGGAGTCTCGCTCTGTTGCCCAGGCTGGAGTGCAGTGGCGCTATCTCGGCTCACTGCAAGCTCCGCCTCCTGAGTTCACGCCATTCTCCTGCCTCAGCCTCCCAAGTAGCTGGGACTACAGGCGCCTGCCACCATGCCTGGCTAATTTTTTGTATTTTTAGTAGAGACGGGGTTTCACCGTGTTAGCCAGGATGGTCTCCATATCCTGACCTCATGATCTGCCTGCCTCGCCTCCCAAAGTGCTGGAATTACAGGCATGAGCCACTGTGCCTGGCCAGCTGTTTTACTTCTTCAAAGGTGAGATTGTAGGCCGGGCACGGTCGCTCATGCCTGTAATCCCAGCACTTAGGGAGGCTGAGGCAGGTGGATCACAAGGTCAGGAGTTCGAAATCAGCCTGGCCAACATGGTGAAACCCCGTCCCTACGAAAAATACAAAAATTAGCCGGGCGCAGTGGCGAGCGCCTGTAATCCCAGCTACTCAGGAGGCTGATACAGGAGAACTGCTTGAACGCGGGAGGTAGAGGTTGCAGTGAGCCGAGATCACACCACTGTACTCCAGCCTGGATGACACACAGCAAGACTCCATCAAAAAAAAAAAAAAACAAAAAAAATGAAATTGTAATACCCTATCTGTTCCCATCTCTCTATTCTTTACTTTTTTAGACTAATTGTCAGGCTTCATCACCTTGCTCTTGAAGTCTAAGTCCATTCTTTCCTACTTTTCTGCTTTCATAAGAATGAGAGAAATGAATCATGAAGCTATTTCTTTTGTGTATGGTATATTCAGAAATTATAGTGACTTCTGCCCATAGGACGTATGAGCCTTTTAAACCTAACTCTATAGTTCAAATCTTGCCAATTCTTATTTACTACTATTTTTTTTAAAGTTACTAATTATTATGCTACTTTGGAAATGATCAGAAAATTTCAAATGGTACCAAGGGCATATGGTAAAATAGGAGTTTCTTTTTCACCTTTGAACCCTAGTGATCTTGTTTCCCCTAGTAAGCACAGTAGGCAATGCATATAAGCATATGTGTAGATAAATACATACATGTTATTGCACTTACACATGTATTCATTCCCTTAAACTGGCTTTTTTTCCCCCCATGTAAAAATATTAGATACAGATTTTTTTTTTTTTTTTTTTTTTTGGAGCCCATTGCCAAGGCTGGAGTGCAGTGGCGTGATCATGGCTCACTACTGTAGCCTTGACTTCCAGGGCTTAGGTGATCTGCTTCAGCCTCCAAAGTAGCTAGGACTTACCGGTGCCACCACACCCAGTTAATTTTTTTGTATTTTTTGTAGAGACGGGGTTTCACAATGTTGCCCAAGCTGGTCCCAAACTCCTGAGCCCAAGCTTTCCTTGGCCTCCCAAAGTGCTATGATTGCAAGCGTGAGTCATCATGCCCGATTTTTTTTTTTTTTGAGAGAGAGTATCACTCTGTCTTCCAGGCTAGTATACAATGGTACAATGATAGCTCACTGCAGCCTTGAATTCCCAGGTTCAAGTAATCCTCATGCCTCAGCCTTCTGAGTAGCTAGGACTATAGGCACATGCCACCATGCCTAGCTCATTAAAAAAATTGTTTTTCAGAGAAAGGGTCTCGCTGTGTTCCTCAGGCTTGTCTCAAACTCTTGGCCTCAAGCGAGGCTCCTATCTCAGCTTCCAAAAGTGCTGAGATTGCAGATACAAGCCACTGCACCTGGCCTTTTCCTCCACCCCTGACACTGTCTCCTTCCCCAGGCTGGTCTCGTGCTCCTGGACTCAGTTGATCTCCCACCTCAGCCCCCTGAGTAGCTGGAAGCTGGTACTACAGACACACACCACTCTACCTTGTTTTTTTTTTTCTTTTTTTCTTTTTTTTTTAAGCTTGGTAAGAAGTGACTATCTCCCAGTGACAGACGTGCTCTTTTCAGTAGATAATGACATTTTTACCACTGTTAGTGTGACTCTGGAATACCAGTGTATTTTAATTTCTGTGAGGACATGTCAGTTACTCCTCCGAAACCAAAAATTTCCAAGACTTTTATATTTTTGTTGATAGGTGAAGAGTAGCATTGCTTCAAAGCCGATTTCTTTTTTCTTAGGAAAAGAATTCCATGGCAACATCATTAAAGTGTCCTTTGCCACTAGAAGACCTGAATTCATGAGAGGAGGTGGAAGTGGAGGTGGGCGGCGAGGTAAGATCCTTGCTGCGCACAGTCCTGGATACTATCCAAGGGTTTAAATTTGAGTTCATATTCTGTTTCTATTTGTGTGAACTTGGTACTGCTTTTTCTCTCACTAGGTCTTTTTCCCTGTGTCTTAAAATGAGTTCGGGTACTGAATAGGTAAACGAGATATTGTAATAGCTAAGAAAGTAGTGGGAAATGGTTGTAGATATCCCTTTGGAAAGCTGTATCGTAGTTTGCTGTTCACTTGGAAATCAGGAGGCAATTTTTTTTTGTTTTTTGTGTTTTTTTGAGATGGTGTCTTGCTCTGCTCAGGCTGGAGTGCAGTGGCCTGATCTCGGCTCACCATAACCTCCGCCTCCTGGGTTCAAGCAATTCTCCTGCCTCAGCCTCTCAAGTAGCTGGGACTACAGGCGTGCACCACCATGTCCAGCTAATTTTTGTATTTTTAGTAGAGACGAGGTTTCACTATGTTGGCCACGCTGGTCTCAAACTCCTGACCTCGTAATCCACCCACCTTGGCCTTCCAAAGTGCTGGGATTACAGGCGTGAGCCACCGTGCCTGGCCGACTAATCTGACCAGTTTTTAAGCTACCTCATACAGTTATTGCCAGCTTTTTAAAAAAATTTTTTATTCTAATTTTTTTTTTTGAGATGGAATTTCGCTCTTGTTGCCCAGGCTGGAGTACAGTGGCGCGTTCTCGGCTCACCACAACCTCTCCCTCCGGGTTCAAGTGATTGTCCTGCCTCAGCCTCCCGAGTAGCTGGGATTACAGGCATGTGCCACCACACCCGGCTAATTTTGTATTTTTAGTAGAGATGGGGTTTCTCCATGTTGGTCAGGCTGCTCTCGAACTCCTGACCTGAGATGATCCGCCCACCTTGGCCTCCCAAAGTGCTGGGATTACAGGTGTGAGCTACCGTGCTCGGCCCAGCTTCTTTATTTCTATTAGATTCATATACTTGTCTTTTTTCTTTTTTTGTTTTGTGGGTGAATGTTACTGTGGCCTTTACATTCATACTCTTGCATTTGGAGTTTGTCTTCTCACCTAATCTTCATCATGGAGATTCTCTAAGTAGGGTATAGGTTAGGCATCCTAAATTTGAAAATCTGAAATTGGAAATGCTCTGGAATCCGAAACTTTGAGCACCGACATAGTGCTCAAAGGAAATGGTCATTGAAGCATTTCAGGTTTTGGGTTTTTGGATTTGGGCTGCTCAACTTGCAAGTAGAAGGCAAATATTTCAAAATCTGAAAAACCCAAAATCAGAGACAGTTTTGGTCTCAAGTATTTGGGGGAAGGGATACTCAACCTGTATTATAGAAAATGGACTTTGAAGTTTTCTAGTGCATTATTTGCACTGTATTGTGTGCCTAGGGTCTGTTTTCAAGGTCCTCTGTTTACTAAGTACAAGACCCAAATCAAAGAATTACGAAGTCCTGCTACAAGGGGTTAATTTGCAGAGTGCTGCCTAAGTATTGATGGGTACCTACTCTTACGTTATCTGATGCTTTTCTTCTGTTTTGTTAATGTCTGCTGCTGATTTTTCTCCCCTGGCCCCATCCCCGTAGGCCGTGGAGGATATAGAGGTCGTGGAGGCTTTCAAGGGAGAGGTGGAGACCCCAAAAGTGGGGATTGGGTTTGCCCTAATCCGTAAGTATCTTGTTTACTTTGGTGAGAGTAGGGGTTGGAATTGGGGCTGGAGGGTACAGAAAGGGGTTCTGAGTCCATTAGAAACTATCTAGGAGCATTATATTTTCCTCCTTTCTTAGGTCATGCGGAAATATGAACTTTGCTCGAAGGAATTCCTGCAATCAGTGCAATGAGCCTAGACCAGAGGACTCTCGTCCCTCAGGAGGAGGTGGGTCAGCCTTTTAATGGCATCTGCATCGTGCTTATCTTCTGACTAGCATTAAGGAGGCTTTACGTTGTTTCTGCTGGCCTCATTGTTTGCATTTCTACCTTGCAGATTTCCGGGGGAGAGGCTACGGTGGAGAGAGGGGCTACAGAGGTCGTGGGGGCAGAGGTGGAGACCGAGGCGGCTATGGTGGAGACAGAAGTGGGGGTGGCTATGGTGGAGACAGAAGCAGCGGTGGTGGCTACAGCGGAGATAGAAGTGGGGGCGGCTATGGTGGAGACAGAAGTGGGGGTGGCTATGGTGGGGACAGAGGCGGCGGCTATGGTGGGGACAGAGGAGGCGGCTATGGAGGAGACCGAGGAGGTGGCTATGGAGGAGATCGAGGTGGCTATGGAGGAGACCGAGGAGGCGGCTATGGCGGAGACCGAGGCGGCTATGGAGGAGATCGAGGAGGTTACGGAGGAGATCGAGGAGGTTATGGAGGAGATCGAGGAGGCTATGGAGGAGACAGAAGCCGGGGGGGCTATGGAGGAGACCGTGGTGGTGGCAGTGGCTACGGTGGAGACCGAAGTGGAGGCTATGGAGGAGACAGGAGTGGTGGCGGCTATGGAGGAGACCGAGGTGGGGGCTACGGAGGAGACCGAGGTGGCTATGGAGGCAAAATGGGAGGAAGGTGAGTATTAGAATGCATTTATTAACCTTTTTACCTCACTACACCTAGATTGGGGGGTTTGAACCACATTTTCTTTTTACCAATTTTTTGGAACTTGAATTTCCCATTGGCAGTTCTCTTAGGATGGAGAAGATGATTTAGTTTCCTGCTTAGCAATTTCTAAAATTTTGTTTTGGAACTTTTTATTTTTTAACTTTAATTTTTATTTTTTAGAGACAATAAAAATTAAATTTAGTGACAGAGACAGGGTCTTGCTCTGTCATCCAGGCTAGAGTGCAGTGGTATGATCATAGCTCATTGTAACCTCAAACTCTTAGACTCAGGCAATGCTCCTGCCTCTGTCTCCCAAGTAGCTGGGACTGTAGGTGTCTGCCACCACACCTGGCCAATTTTTTTAAATTTTCTGTAGAGACAGGGTCTCACTATGTTGCCCAGGCTGGTCTCAAACTCCTGGCCTCATTCCTCCTGTCCTGGCCTCCCAAAGTGTTTGGATTACAGGTATGAGCCACAACACCTGCTGGAAATTCTTTATTATTATTATTATTATTTTTGAGTCTCACTCTGTCACCCAGGCTGGAGTGCAGTGGTGCAATCTTGGCTCACTGAAAGCCCCGCCTCCTGGGTTCATGCCATTCTCCTGCCTCAGCCTCCCGAGTAGCTGGGACTATAGGCGCCCACCACCACGCCCGGCTAATTTTTTGTGTTTCTAGTAGAGACAGGGTTTCACTGTGTTAGCCAGGATGGTCTCGATCTCCTGACCTCGTGATCCGCCTGCCTCGGCCTCCCAAAGTGCTGGGATTACAGGCGTGAGCCACCGAGCCCTGCCACCTGCTGGAAATTCTTACTCATAAATCTTTATTTGTTTGGATGTATCTGTGTGTGTATTTTTTTTTTTTCTCATAAAGATAATTGAGATAGAAAGATAATAACTTGAAACTGTGTGTAAATCAGGAGTTCCTAAGTGAAGGAACATACCTTTCATAGGGTGGTTCTTTTTCAAATCATATATATTACCCTGCAGTTATTTTTCTGGAGATTCTGGTAATAACTTTTCCAGATGAAAACCACTGATGGGAATGCCTTATGCACATGAATGGTGTAGCGGCAGAAGAAGTTGAAGACCAATGATAGAAAGTAACTTCAATTATTATACTAAGGACCTCTATGCCAGCGGCAGTATAAGGCAGTGAGAATACAGAATATGGTTAAGAGCGTGAAGTTGGGAAACAGACTGTCTGAATTTAAATCCTAACTCTACCACTTATTAGCTGTGTGATCTTAGGAAAGTTACTTAATCCTTTGGAGTGTTGGAGTGTCAGTACTCTTTTTTTTTTTTTGAAATGGAGTCTCGCTCTGTCGCCCAGGCTGGAGTGCAGTGGCACGAACTCAGCTCACTGCAAACTTCGCCTCCCGGGTTCACACCATTCTCCTGCCTCAGCCTCCCAAGTAGCTGGGACTACAGGCGCCTGCCACCACGCCTGGCTAATATTTTGTATTTTTAGTAGAGACGAGGTTTCACTGTGTTAGCCAGGATGGTCTCGATCTCCTGACCTCGTGATCCGCTTGCCTTGGCCTCCCAAAGTGCTGGGATTACTGGGTGCGTGAGCCACCGCACCCAGCCTGGAGTGTCAGTACTCTTATCTGTAAAATGGGGCTAATAAAACATCCTTTTCAGATTTGTATTAGATTACGATACACTAGTTGCTGGCCCATAGTAAGCACTATATAATTTTTAGCTATTATGAGTAACCTAATTACCATCTATTGAACACTTCTTAGTGTGTGGCCAATACTGTAAAGTGTTCTTATAATCTTTAGTTCTAGTCCTTCTGTCATCCCTATGAAGTACGTATACTTCCCATTTTACAGAGTCAGAGTCATTTAGTGTAACTTTTCCAAGGTCACATAGTAAGTGGCAGATCCAGAATTCATACATGTAAGTGCTTGCTTATTCCACTATGCCACTCTCCTATTTAGAGTGCTGGAACTGGGACAGTTTCTGATCTCCTGAAATATTGGTGGTTTGGAGTCTTTATTCTAGGTGGAAAATTTTTAGGAGTGAAGCAAAGCTTCTTCTAGGAACTTTGTGAATCTTAAAGCTGATAAATTAGACATTTAAGTATCTTCTAGGAGTATAGAAATAAATGAGGCATGGTGTCATTCTTTAGAAATTGTCTAGCTGATGCCAATCACTAGCACCCTGAAGTAGTGTCTGATGCTCCCCCTTGGTAGAAAATTAGAATTTAGTCTGGCTCTTTATTTTTCATTCCTAGAAACGACTACAGAAATGATCAGCGCAACCGACCATACTGATGACTGTTTTGAATGTTCCTTTGTCTCTGACATGATCCATAGTGAAATTGCCAGAGTTTTGCCTGCTGCTTTCCTCGTGGCCTCTTCTTGGGTAGTGAAATTAAGTGACATTTGGATTTTTATTTGGGTGGGAGGGCTGGGACAGTTTTTCTTTTAGAAATGTCTGTTGAGAGTTCCCCCTTTAGTTTCCAACCTTCTCCCCAACCCTTGGAGCTAAATGCGTTGTAAAATATTGCCAAAATGAAAAGTGTTTTGTAATACTGCAATAAAGGCTGCTTGTTTTTGTGGACTTTTGTACATATTAGTGCATTGTTCTGTCACACACAGGACTCAGTTACATTAGACTCTAATCCTAAAGAATTAGGAAATGAATTATGTACTTCAGTAAATTAAAATGTTACTTTCAACAATATTTATTGAGCTCCTACTATGTTTAGTGGTTCCCAGGAATGACGACAAGTCAGAATCACCTGAAGAGTTTGTCAAAATTAGATTCCTAGATTGTTAAATTTAGATTCCTAGATTCCCAGCCCCCTAGGTCTGCTGGATCAGAACTCAGTGAGGTATGGGGAGTTAGGGCTGGAAATACTTATTTATATAAAGCTTACCAGGTGATTTTGATACAGTTGTTTAGTATCAGTTGACAATCATTTATTTAGAGGAGTGTACTAGATGCTGGGAATATGAAGTTCCAAGGAAGAGAAAGGATTTACAAGCCAGGGTTAAGATGGCAACATATGTTATTTGCTGTTTATTAGAGAACTATTTATTCTACTCCTTTTTTTTCTTTTTGAGACAGAGTCTAGCTCTGTCACCCAGGCTGGAGTGCAGTGGTGTGATCCCTGCTCACTGCAAGCTCCGCCACCTGCTGTCCGGCCATTCTTCTGCCTCAGCCTCCCAAATAGCTGGGACTACAGGCGCTTGCCACCACACCTGGCTAATTTTTTGTTTTCTTAGTAGAGACGGGGTTTCACCCTGTTAGGATGGTCTCGATCTCCTGACCTCGTGATCCGCCCTCCTTGGCCTCCCAAAGTGCTGGGATTACAGGTGTGAGCCACCGCGCCCGGCCTATTCTACTCTTAACTGTGGGTAAGGCACTGGATCACATTCTAGATACGTTGCTGGCCAAGTAAACAGAAAACATAGTCGATAAGTGCACCAGTAAAAAGTACAAGGTGCTTAGAGGGCCAATTTGAAGGACACTAAATTTAGTCACATGGGAGTAGGGAAAGGCGAATGTGGAGGGAAGACGAGGAGTTCACTAAGTACAGAGACTGAGAAAATAGTGTTCACTAAGTACAGAGGTGAGAAAATAGTGTTCCCAGAAGGAAATGACATGAATAAATCAGGAGTTAAGACAAAGAGTGGGGAGCAGGATCTGCACTTGAGAATTGTATTTCTTTGTGACTGAAGGGAAGAGTTCAAGGGTGGTCATGCAAAAGAAAAGACTGGAGAGGTAAACAAGCTCTATGACAAGATCCTTGCATTTCACTTTTGATCTCCCTCCAAATAGGGAGTCATTAAAAGATGGCAAATCGGTGTGGCATGATCTGAGTGGCATCAGATGGATGATGATTATGACTGCCTTGTGGGAAGGCTGGACTGGAGACAGCCAGGTGAGGGATTATATTGGCCTGAGGCTCAGAAAGTGACTAGAAGAAAGGAGATAACTAGATTTGAAAAATCAAGAGGGAAATTTGACAGGATTTAGTTGGATGTCAGAAATAGTGGAGAAGGAAGGGTCTGGTTTCTGGCCTGCGTGATTGGGTAGATACGTTGTTCATTGGGAAAGGAACAGCTTTGCAGGCAAGATGGGAATTAATTCCATCTTAAATATGTTGAGTTCGGAGTACTCATGAAACTTCTAGATAGAGACATCCTCCAATTCTGCAACTCAGAAAGTAGCATTTAATACCATGTTCCCGTGATTATCTGCCTTACTGAATTACATGTCTACCTTCTCAACTCGACCTCTACATGTTGGAAGTTTCTCGGGGCTTTTTCTAAGCCCCTTTCTCTTAATCACTTTTATCCTGGGCAAGCTTATCCAGGATATGGCTTTACCATCTAATATGGTGATACCTACCAAATTTAGGTCTCCAGTCCTGACCTCTCCCCTCCCAGTTGCCTACTTGACCTTTGCACTTGGATGTAAAATAATTGTATTTAAAACATGTGGACTGAATAGAACTTTTGAGCTTCCCTTCCAAATGTTTCTTACTAGTGTTCCTAACCCACTCCAAAACAAATCTGTGAATGAGGCCTGGGCATTTTTTATTGTTTTGAAACAGTCTTGCACTATCACCTGGGCTGGAGTACAGTGGCACAACCTTGGCTCACTGCAACCTCTGCCTCCTGGGTTCAAGCGATTCGCCTGCCTCGGCCTCAGCCTCCCGAGTAACTGGGATTACAGGCATCTACCACCACGCCCAGCTAATTTTTTGTATTTTAAGAAACGGGTTCACTGTGTTGGCCAAGCTGGTCTCGAACTCCTGACCTCGTGTTCCGCCCGCCTCGGCCTCCCAAAGTGCTGGGATTACAAGTATGAGCCACCGTGCCTGGAGGCCTGGGCATATTTTAAAAGCCCCAGGTGATTCTAGTTTTCGGGGACAGTATATGGAAAGAGAAGAGCCTAGGAGGAAACTTGGAGAAATACTGACATTTAGTAGATGAGCAGAAGAGGATCCTAAAACAGATTAGAATGGGAATGGCCAGTGAGGCGTGGTCAGTGGAACCCAAAGGAAGAATGAATTTTAGGAAAGGAGAAGCTAATAATACCAAGTACTTAAGCCAGGCTATGTCATGTAAAGGATAGAAGGCATTCATTACATTGATCAACGTAGTTATACATTATTTTAGCCCAGGGTTTCTCAACCTTGATAATATTGATATTCTGGGTTGGAAAATGCCCTGTGGGATGCTGCCCTGTGCATTGTATGATGTTTAATAGCATTCCTGGCCTCTACCTACTGGATGCCTGTAGCAGCCCTTACCTCTCCATGTTGTGACAACCAAAAAATGGCTTCAGATGGCCACTAGGGGGCAGAATGGCCCCCTGTTGAGAACCACTGCCTTAGCAAAAGTAGTTTGGGTAGAGAATTGAATTCTGAACTCAAACTGCAGTGAGATAATAGAAACGTATAATAGAAAGTTAATAAAAATTGGAGAAATGGATACAGGACAAAGAATTTTGATTATGAAGGGTAGAGGCATGATGTGAGAGGAGGAGGTAGCTAGATGGGGATACTGGCTTGTGGAAGGTTATTTTTAAGATGGGTGAGAATTGAGCATATTTATACACTACATGGAAGGAAACTGAATAATTGATGTTCAAGTCCCTTGAAGGGATGGCGTCTAGAATGTCGGTGAAGGATTTGCCTTAGGAGAATGCCTCTTGCATTGCGGTTGGAGGTAAAAATAGGTGTGAATGCTGATAGTAGTAAAAACATGACTAACATTAATCGGGAGCTTACTGTGTGCCAGGCACATAAGCAGTCTATGTGTATTATCTCATTTAACTCACAGCAATCCTTTGAAGCTAGGAGGTATCGGAAATAATTCACAGAAGAGGTAGATGGTGTAAATGATATTGAATGCCGTTGGGAAGGGGCTTTTTTAGGGGGTACAGTAAGGAACAGAGGCACTGAGAGATTGAGCAACTTGCCCAAATCAAATCTTTAGTAAGTGGCAGAGCCAGGATTCTAACCTAGGCATCTGCCTTAGAGCCTGTGCTCTTATCTACTCTTGTGCTATAAACAAGGATAAACGTATAGCTGAGGTGTCAGGAGGAAGTTGAGGTAATTCCATCTGATGTCTTTTTGTTTTCCTAATGAGAAAGTATAATAGCCTGCAGAGTTTGGGGAAGTAATACAATAGAAAGGTTGTGGTTGTTTTTGTTTTTGTTTTTTTTGAGACGGAGTCTCGCTCTGTCGCCCAGACTGGAGTGCAGTGGCACGATCTCAGCTCACTGTAAGCTCCGCCTCCCGGGTTCACTCCATTCTCCTGCCTCAACCCCAGAGAAGCTGGGACTACAGGCGCCCGTCACCATGCCTGACTAATTTTTTGTATTTTTAGTAGAGACAGGGTTTCACCGTGTTAGCCAGGATGGTCTCGTTCTCCTGACCTTGTGATCCACCCACCTCGGCCTCCTAAAATTCTGGGATTAAAGGCGTGAGCCACCACACCCAGCCGAAAGTTTAAGAGATTGCAGGATATGTGAGGTTAGAAGGGAAGGCTTGACATATAACCACTGTGGGGATCAGGAAAGTGTGTGCCTAGGAACCCATACATCTGCCAGGCGACAATAAGGGTTCAGTTAAAGTAGGAGGCAAGTAGGCCAGGCGCGGTGGCTCTTGCCTGTAATCCCAGCACTTTGGGAGGCCAAGGCGGGCGTATCACGAGGTCAGGAGATCAAGACCATCCTGGCTAACACGGTGAAACCCTGTCTCTACTAAAAATACAAAAAATTAGCCGGGCATGGTGGCAGGTGCCTGTGGTTCCAGCTACTCAGGAGGCTGAGGCAGGAGAATGGCTGGAACCCGGGAAGCAGAGCTTGCAGTGAGCAGAGATCATGCTACTGCACTCCAGCCTGGGTGACAGAGCCAGACTCAGTCTCAAAAAAAAAAAAAAAAGGAGGCAAGTATTTAGGGGTACCAGTCTGTATGGATATGTGATTTTTTTCAACAGCTTTGATAGCAACGTGGTTATAGGAGCAGAGGCAGTTTGATTTAGAGTAGTTTTTCTCATCAGAGATGATCAGAGATGAAAAAAGTGAGGGTAGTGATTAATGAATGGGATCCAAGTTGAGTAAGAAAAAAAGAGGGAGTAATAGGGAGGATGGATGGGAGTCAGGACTTTAGTGTTGATGATGAGATTCAAAGAACTTGTGTGGATAATAAGAACGGCACAGATTGAAGGTTGGGTCAGAAAGTGAGATGTGAACATTTTAGAGATAGAGCAATTCCTAGGATGACAAAGGTTAGGTGTGATGTTGGAGGTGGGTAGCTGAAGTGAATGGAAGGGAAATGTCTTTGTAATTGAGACGGACTGAGGGGCTGGAGTATTGAATGGTTGTCCAAAGGGATGCCATCAACGAGGTGACAAGATTAAGATTCAGGCAATGAATGAGAGGAAATGGAGAAATGGACCAGTGGTAATTGCTGGTTGGAGAGCAGGATCCTCAGAGAAACATTGATTTTCTTTTTCTTTTTTTTTTTTTTTTTTTTTAAGATGGGAGTCTCGCTATTGTCCAGGCAGTGGCATGTTCTGGGCTCACTGCAACTTCTGCCTCCTGGGTTCAAGCAATTCTCCTGCTTCAGCCTCCCAAATAGCTGGGATTACAGGTGCCTGCCACTGCACCCAGCTAATTTTTGTATTTTTAGTAGAGATGGGGTTTTGTTATGTTGACCAGGCTGGTCTCAAACTCCTGACCTCAGGTGATCCACCTACCTCAGCCTTCCAAAGTGCTGGGATTACAGGCGTGTGCCACCACGCCCAGCAGATTTTTCTTTTATTTTCTTTATTTTTTCTTTATTTATTTTTTGTTTATTTATTTATTTATTTTTTGAGACGGAGTCTTGCTCTGTCGCCCAGGCTGGAGTGCAGTGGCGCAATCTCGGCTTACTGCAAGCTCCGCCTCCTGGGTTCACGCCATTCTCCTGCCTCAGCCTCCCGTGTAACTGGGACTACAGGTACCCGCCACCACACCCAGCTAATTTTTTGTATTTTTAGTCGAGACGGGGTTCACCGTGTTAGCCAGGATGGTCTCGATCGCCTGACCTTGTGATCCGCCCATCTCGGCCTCCCAAAGTGCTGGGATTACAGGCGTGAGCCACTGCACCCGGCCTCTTTTTTATTTTTGAGACAGAGTCTTACTCTTTTGTCCAGGCTGAAGTGCAGTGGCACGATCTTGTCTCACTGCAACCTCCCCCTCCTGGGTTCAAATGATCCTCCTGCCTCAGCCTCCCAAGTAACTGGGATTACAAATGTGTTCCACCACATCTGGCTAATTTTTGTATTTTTAATAGAGACGGGGTTTCACCATGTTGGCCAGGCTGGTTTTGAACTCCTCACCTCAAGTGATCCTTCTGCCTCAGCCTCTCAGAGTGCTGGGATTACAGGCATGAGCCACTTCGCCTGGCTGAAACACTGATTTTTATATAAATGTGCAAAACAGTGGTGATATTGGGAGGGATTTAGGAGAATCAGCAACACCTGAGCGATTTCAGAAAGGGGCCCAGTCAATAGCCAGATTTCAGTTACAGCCTGAAAGATAGATGAGAAGGTTTGAAGGAGAGTGGAGGGTGTGAATGCTTTTTGTTTGCCATCAGAAGAAGCATCCAGAGATCCCATTAGAAAAGTTTGGGTTAGAAGAGAGAAAAGAGAGGGACTTATATTTTGAATAGTGTCTAAGGATCAGTCCCAGTATCTGAGACCAGTGGGTATCTTTGGACTATGAGAGAAGCCAGCTATTGCTTGGATAAAGTAGACTTCTAAGAGTGATCTAGATAGCTTTGGTACTGGGAGGGCTCTAGTACATTGGTAGTGTACCAGATGGTGAGTGCTCTGTGAAAACCTTTATGCCCCTCACTGCCATCTTAAGTCTTCTTGTGGGAACTGGTGAAGTTAGGATTGAGGTGCTACTAGGCAGATATTTGTATCTGGTTGAGTAATATGACGTCCTCTGGAGATACCTAAAAATATGGAGGTGGAGTGGCTGGGGATCTGCGGGCAGGATTTTGCAGAAGTTGAATTTGAATTACGTAGTTAGTAAGGCCATGTCTTGTACTCACAGGCTTTTGAGGCACAGGGAAATTTGGGTTATGTTGCTCATGGACCCAAAGCAGCAGAGTAGGCAAAAGAGGAACATCTTTCCTATCATTGGACTTTGATGTCACAATATTAGAGGGGTCCCCCAGGCAGTGCTGCATACACTCAAAATAGTGAAACCACCTTGGTTTTTACTTAAACCTTGCTCTCATGCAAAACATGAATCTAGAAGTGATGGGGTAGGTTAGGAGATAATTCTGAGTGACACACTATACAGGTTTAGTATCCCTTATCCAAAATGCTTGGAAACAAAAATGTTTTGGATTTCAGATTTTTTTCCCCAGAGTTTGGAGTATTTACATTATACTTATAGGTTGAGTATCTCTAATCCCCAAATCTTAAATGCTGCAATGAGCATTTTCTTTGAGTGTCATGTTGGTACTCAAAAAGTTTCTAGTTGGAGCATTTTGGATTTTGGATTTTTGGATTAGGAATGCTCAGCCTGCACTGAATTCAGAATAACTGTTGGGACTACTGTAGAACCTGGGGTGTGGGGAAGTAGAAGGGAGCGTCTGTTTTACTTTAACTTTTCTATGCTTGAGGGGAAGAACTTGACCTCCCAGTAAATCAGTAGGATTCGGGGAAGAAGAGGAGGTGGCAGGAGACAGCCGTTTTTAACCTCTGATGGTCACAGGCTCACATGACAATATTAAAGAGGAAAGGAGAGAAAAGTTCATATTTGGTTGTTTACTATGTAATGACAGGCACTGTTAAGCTTTATGGTAATCCTCATGGGAGCTTTCTGAGGTAATAGGCATTATTCTTTTCATTTTATAGGTGAGGAAACAAAATCACAAAGGTTAAATATTAACCTTTAATAATAATAACTTGTTCAAAGTTAAAAGTGATGAACTGGCCAGGCGCAGTGGCTCACGCCTATAATTCCAGCACTTTGGGAGGTTGAGGTGGGTGGATCACGAGGTCAGAAGATCGAGATCATCCTGGCTAACATGGTGAAACCCCATCTGTACTAAAAATACAAAAAATTAGCCAGGTGTGGTGGTGGGCACCTGTAGTCCCAGCTACTCTGGAGGCTGAGGCAGGAGAATGGCATGAACTCGGGAGGCGGAGCTTACAGTAAGCCGAGATTGCGCCACTGCACTCCAGCCTGGGCGACAGAGCGAGACTCCGTCTCAAAAAAAAAAAAAAAGTGATTAACCTTAGGATTAAATATCAGATTTGTCTGACTCCAAAGTCTGGGCCCTTCCTTCTTGACAGGGGTTGTAGCTTGTTGGGATTGGTGTGGTAGGTCCTGTTAGCAAAGGGAAACTAAAGCTTCTTCCGTAGAAATAGGGGAGAAATTAAGGCAGTGTTAGAGAATAAAAAGGGTCTTTCAAAGGGAATGACCTAGAGAGTAAATAGGGTCTTTCAAAGGAAAGGGTAGAAAGCAGGTACCTAGGTAGACGAGGCAGCAGAGAGGATGGTTGGTTCTGATTAACGCTTAATTATCTCCTGACCACTGGTAGGGAGGTAAGGGGTGAGGGCAAGTTAGTAAGAGGACGTGATCCAAGCTTTCCAGCATTTTCTCCTAGTTTTCTCTATCTAGGCAGAGACTCCTCTCTAGCTTTGCCGTCAAATTCTGGACACAGATAAGCACTTGATTTAGGGAGGCAGGCTGGCCGTCCAGAGAAGCTTTGACTCTGTCTTTCCCTCTTTCCTCTGGTAGAAGGGCATGTGGCTGAGTGGAAAGTATACACAGGCAGGAGTGAGGAGACCTGTATTCCAGTGGAGCTTCTGATGAACAGAAGTGGCAGTAGTGATTCCGAGAAATGTGGTAGGTAGAGTGACACTTGTTTATTCATGGAAGGTAAGTATAGATTGTTTTCTCAGGGGAGCCTGAGAAGCATCTTTAGGGAGGGAGTCAGGGAGTAGACCCAAAGAACTGACTTATTTGGCAATTTCAGCAAGGACCCGGAGCTGTTTCTTGATCCTTGGCTGCCAGGGCCCTATGGCCTGTGGCCTATGTTTTCGTGGTTTCGAGCAGTACGGTGGGAAAGCAGGTGTTTTCTTTTGGCCTACTTTGGTGATGGACTTTGCAGTAAACAAGGGGTTCAGCTTTGCAAGTCGAAAGTCTTGAATAGTTAACTCTTCTGGGTTCTCAGGCTCTTTCCGGAACCTTGTGGGCTCTGCCTTCACATTGGTCTTAGGTGCCTCGTATACAGAGAGAACCTTGTTTTTCAGCTTGTTTTGGATCCAGGGATCAATTGAGGCACAAAGGATTAATGTTTCTTGTAGCTGCGTTGAAACAAAGGTCCTAGTGCTGGCTCACTTTGGGTTCAGGCTAGGAGACTCCAGAGAGGGGACACCCAAAGGAAGGGGGAATTCTAGCCACAGGGCACTGTGGCCCCAAGGAACAAGGTCAAGGGACAGTGTCTAAGGGCTCATGACCCTCTCCTCCTGACAAGGAGCAAATGGTGGTGAGATAGGTGGGAGAAGCTTGGAGGAGGGATAGAGAAGAGGAAAAGGTGGGCAGGAATGCCTTACTTACACTCTTCTTCACAGCCTGGTGGTTTTCTGCATCTAGTAAATCCAGGAGCAAGTGGAACACTTGTGGGCTGCGGATCCCCAGGACACCCTGGTAGAAGCAGAGTGAGAGTGCCTACGTAGCCAGCCCCAGGAAGATGCCTTATACTCTTTCCCATTCTAGCCCCTTTGTGAGACTCTGCAGCATAGAGAGCGGGGAGATAGGGTTTCCCAGCTGAGATACTCCTTTCCTTGCCATTTGGGACCACTACATGGGACTTTAATGCCCATATTTGCTAGGAGGAGTCAAGACAATTTCAGCAGCATCTAAGCAACACCCCTCACATCAATCTTCTGTCCCTTAGCCCACCCACCCCCAACCCTGAAGAAAAGGTTATCTTAACTCTCGGTAGGGCTGGAATTCTAAAATAAACAACTTCCCCAAAATGTACAGGCCTTTATTCCCCTCAGTGACTCTGCTCAATCGCCTACTCCGCCTGCCATCAACACAGGAATTGGGTCAGAGAAGCAGAGCCCACCTTACCAAAGAGATGACTGCTTCCTGGCGTGCAGTGGCATCTGGGTTCATCAGTTGTCTGTGTAGAAGGGAGTGAGTATGTTATAGTTGAATTAAGGAGTAGGGGAAGTGGAAGGGAGGCTGGTTGCTTTTTAGGTCCAGAGTGAATTAGGCAAAGTGATGCTAATTTCATTCATTTCCTTCTCTTGTTTCTTGGATCAGAAAAGGGGCTGGGAGAGGAAAAAGAGGCACCACAGTTTGCCAGAAGGCACTGAATGATGATCAGGACTGTCCAGAACTTTTCTTTTAAAAGTTCTTTTCGTGTCATATTTTCAGCTTTATAGCAACCTATACCTAACCTTAGTAGGTATTATTACTCTCTCTTTACAGATGAACAAAAGCTCAGGGGTCAAAGAGTTACTTGGTTAGGGGCACAGGAAAGGGAGAGCTCAGGACCTGCTGCACTGCAGGTTCTCAGCTCTCACTGACCCTCTGCCCCCTTCCCACACCTAGGATTTGGCCCTGGCAGCTCCCAGGCCACTCACGCCTCCACCAAGTTCATCATCATAGGCTTCAACTTGAGTTCTTCCACAGTTTGAGCCACAGCCTGCCTCACAGCCTGCAGAGGGATCAAAATGAGTCAACAGAGAGAGGGAATGCGTAGGGTACACATAGCAGGGTCTCCTAACTCAGTCTGGGGTGCCAGGAAGTCTTCCTGGAAGAGGTGATACCTGAGCTGAATGAAACTTGGAAGGTGAGTAGGAATTAACCAGGCAGATGGTTGGGGTTGGTCAGATTTTAGGAGCAGAGGGGAGAGCATATTCATAAATCTGGAGGCAGGAGAAGGTGCAGAGAGGATGGGGAGCTGAAAATAGTTCAGCTCAGAGAGGTGACCAAATGGACTCTTCCAAGCACTCTGAGTGCTCTAATTACCCTGGGACAACAGGTATAAATCAGGACATGGTTGTTGTAAGCATAGTTGGTGCGTCGTTCTGGCGGGGAGAATGATGAGAGGTGAAGCTAGAGAGGCAAGTAGGCTTGAGCTGTGGAAGCAACATAAGCCATCCACAGGGCATTGGGAGCCAATAGAAAGTTTTATGCAGAGAAGGCACAATCTGATTTATATTTTTAAAAAATGTCTTTAGAAATATAACACCTAGTTTTATAACAAGCTATAGTAAATACAAAAGCAAGGGAACATAGAGGAAGGTAGGATTAATGCTGGTTGGTGATTTGGGAAAGCTTCCCATAGGAGGTATTGTTGGGATCGGTCTTGAAAGAGCCATACAGTATTTTTAGTAGGCAGAAGGGGAGAGGGGTTACTTACTGGTGCGAGTGAATAGTATGAGACAGTTTTTTACCTTATAGAAGGAAGGATGACTCAGATCATTTTAACCTGAGAGAGCTGCCTGAGCAAAGGCAAGGTGATATGAAAACATGAACTGTGTTAGTTGAACAGGAGTAGGTCAGGATGAATGTGATACTTTGGAGGAAGCCAGGGGAGGTCTCCAGAAAAGGGAAAAGAGAAAGGTTTGGGTGTCTCTAGGCTTGGGAGCTTTGGTCTCACTTACGAGGAAGGGTTCATTATGCGTCTTCCTCCTGAGCAGGTTAAATGTGAGTTCCTCTAGCCCCTGTGCCTGGATCTGTTCCAGCCCAATGGTCTTGAGCATTTGGGTGGCTTCAAAGCGGTCCTGAGGTCGGGAGTGAGGGTTAGCGGGGAGGTGTGAAAGATGGATTCCCTTCTTCATCCCCTAACCCTATCCTAGTGCCAGGAAAGGAAGGGTACAGGCAGTCCAGAGCTTACCTCAAGGACACTGGAAGAACACAGCTGGTCTAGGACGGCCCTGATGACTGGGGCTGAGTGCACATGCATCACCTTGACCAGCATCCTAAGTGCCTATGAAGGGCAGGGTAGGGCAGGGTGTACAGGGCCTATAGGCATCTGTGTGGCCAGGTGGACTTGAGGTCTGAGCCTAGAACTGGTGAGGAACAGCTAAGGTCCTTTTTCCTGCCTCTTGGCCTCTTGAGAACAGAAGTTCATGTGTATATATACATAAATGAACACCCATACCTATCAAATATACACAGACACATGTACACTTATATGTCCATATGAACCCATACTTATACATGGACATAGTTGTAAGCACGCAGAGGATACTGCAGTGCTCCACCACTAGGATGGCAGGATCCAGACCACACACAATTCAGCAGCAGCTTCTGTTTTCCCAGGTATCCCAGCCTCCCGCCCCTCACACCTTCATCCGCTGGGTCTTGAGTCCTTGGCACAGGCACTGCAACAAGAACTCTTGGACCATGTTGCTGCGAGGCCTCAGGAAACCCAGGCACAGGGCTGCCTCCAGAGATGCTTCACTGGACGACTTCTTGATCAGTGTCTGTAGTACAGGCACCAGCTTGCCCTCATCCCCGACTTGAGTCCTCTGTGAGGGAGACAGGACACAAAATGGGTAGGGGGAGGGGCTATGTATTTAGCCAGGCTTTGTACTTTATGCTTCCAGACTGTATTCACCTTCCTCCCTAAAATGAATCTTGTGCATCAGATTATTTCACCCAATTAACTTATTCTTGCTGTCACCTACTTGCTCCTAGGTCAGATCTCATTTCTCTATAACTATCTCATGGATGGATCACTGTTACTCTCTTCAACACTTCTTCTGTGTTAATTCCTGTCATTTAAAAAAATGTACATGTGAGTGATCCCATACCTCTCCTCCAATATCCTTGTTCTCTTCTCTGCCTCAGCCATCCCACTGAGAGACCTGATCATTACCCACAAATGCAGCTTCTCCATAATCTCCATTTCATGGATCCCACTCTGACCATCACCTCTTTTTCCAGTTCCTGCGGCCAACAATTGTTTGATTCTACAAGGGACTAATAATCCATTGAGCCTGCCACCTTTGCATTCCTCCACACCTCCGTCCCTCTTGACCCAGCTTAAATTCCATGATCCTGCTGTAATCACTCCCCTTCCTCACCCTCAACTTCTTTACCCACTCTTGCTTCATTCTACTCCCTGGACAGAACTACAATCCTGGCTAAATCCAACTCTCCACTTTGTGCCACTACTTCCTGGAAAAAAACACTGTGGCAGTGAATGATCTTATTAAAATGTGTGAACCACAGACCTCATATAGACCCTTAATGCTGCCTGGTAATCATACTGTTTTTCCCTGGGCAGTTCTCTTTCTCACTCTTCTAATTCACATCGTTTCTGGAACACTTCTTCCTCTATTCTTATTCTTGGCTAATGACCTTGCTTTCTACTTCACTGAGAAAATAAAAGCAATAGAAAGGAAGTTCCATAGACTCCTATGACCACTTCTGTCCAACTTCCAATACTTGCACCCATATGCCCATCCTTTCTACTTGTTAACTATGGACTATAACCATCTATCTAAGGCCAGTCTCCACTTGTGTCAGACTTTATCTCTTCTCACCTGTTTAAGGACATCGTTTAAGAGCATTGTTATTTTTCACACTCTCTTCAAAGTCCTTATTTATTTATTTATTTATTTATTTTTTGAGATGGAGTCTTGCTCTGTTGCCCAGGCTGGAGTGCAGTGGCACGATCTTGGCTCACTGCAAGCTCCACCTCCCAGGTTCATGCCATTTTCCTGCCTCAGCCTCCCGAGTAGCTGGGACTCCAGGCACCCACCACCATGCCGAGCTAATTTTTTTTGTTTTTGTATTTTTAGTAGAGACGGGGTTTCACCAAGTTAGCCAGGATGGTCTCGATCTCCTGACCTCGTGATCTGACCCTCTCTGCCTCCCAAAGTGCTGGGATTACAGGGGCGAGCCACCATGCCCAGCCCAAAGTCCTTATTTTTCTAACAACTGGATCATTACTCCTCAGTGTGGAAACATGCTGTTTTCTTTTTTCTTGACTCTACTTCTGTGCCAACTACTACCTTTCTAGCAAAACTTGGAAAGTTGTCCATATTTGCTGTCCCTAACTTCTTTTCTTCCCAATCTCTCTTAAACCCACTCAAATCAGGCTTTCACCTCCACTACTCCACCAAAATGGCTCTATTAAGATAATCAATGATTCAGCCGGGCGCGGTTGAGCCTAGGTGACAGAGTGACCCGTCTCAAAAAGAAAGATAATCAATGATTCCCACATTGTTAAATCCACATATGAGTTCTCAGTCCTTACATGACTTGATATGTTTGATTTCTCTTCTCTCCTGGATGTATATTCTTCACTTGATTTTCAGAACACCACACTCTTGGTTGTCTTCCTACCCTATTGGCCACTTCTCAGTATTTACTTGTTCCTTCCCTTCTCCCTGACCTCCTAATATTGGGGTGCCCCAAAGCTCAGTGATCTCATCTAGTGTAGTGACATCATATGCTGACAACTCCCAGATTTCCTTCCCTAGTTCAGACTTCTCTCCTAAACTCCAAATTGTATATCTAACCATTTACTTACCACTTCCCTTGGAGTTCTGGTGGATGTTTCAGACATAACTTATCTAAAACTAGATTTCTGATGCAAACTCCAAACCTCTTCTACAGCTTTCTCAACCTTAGTTGATAATAACTTCATCTTTTCAGTTGCTAGGCCAAAAATCTTGGCTTCATCCTTGTTTCCTCATTGTCTTTTACAACTCATTCAACCTGTCAAGAGTTTTGCTTTCAAAATATATCCAGCATTTGAGGCCAGGTGCAATGGCTCAAGCCTGTAATCCCAGCACTTTGGGAGGCTGAGGTGGGCAGATCACCTGAGGTCGAGAGTTCAAGACCAGCCTGACCAACATGGAGAAACCCCATCTCTACTAAAAATACAAAATTAGCCAGGTGTGGTGGTGCATGCCTGTAATCCCAGCTACTCAGGAGGCTGAGGCAGGAGAATCGCTTGAACCCAGGAGGCAGAGGTTGCAGTGAGCTGAGATCATGCCATTGCACTCCAGCCTGGGCAACAAGAGCGAAACCTCATCTCAAAAACTCCCAAAATTATATATATCCAGAATTAAATCACTTCTTACCAACTCCACTGGGATCCCCATGGTCCAAGCCATTATCACATCTCGTCAGGATTATTTCAGTAGCTCCTAATTGATCTCCCTGCTTACACTTTTGGCCCGTAACCCCCAGTCTTTTTGCAGCATATAAGTCAGAGTGAACCTTTTGAAATGTAAGTTACATCATGTTATTCCTCTGCTCAAAATTTCTAATGGCTCCCTATTTCTTTCTTTCTTTTTTTTTTTTTTTTTTTTTTTTGAGACAGAGTCTTGCTCTGTCACCAGGCTGGAGTACAGTGGCATGATCTTGGTTCACTGCAACCTCCACCTCCTGGATTCAAACGATTCCCCTACCTCAGCCTCCCAAGTAGCTGGGATTACAGACATGCGCCACTACGCTCGGCTAGTTTTTTTTTTGTTTTTTTTTTTTGTTTTTTTTGTATTTTAGTAGAGATGGGGTTTCACCATGTTGACCAGGATGGTCTTGATCTCCTGACCTTGTGATCCACCCACCTCGGCCTCCCAGAGTGCTGGGATTATAGGGGTGAGCCACTGCACCCAGCTGGCTCCCTATTTCACTCAAAGTAAAAGCCCAAGTACTTAAAACAGCCCAGAAGGCCACATATGACTTAGTCTCCTATTAACTTCTTTAACTTGACCTCATTTCTTATTGCTGTATTCTTACTTCACGTTAACCACACTGGCCCTCTTGCTTTTTTTTTTTTTTTTTTTTTTTTTTTTTACTTTTTAAATGGTTTTATGTGCAAATAATAAGCAGATGTTGTACCCATAAATTCTACTTTCCAAAAACGAGCTTTTTAAAAGAAAACCACATAACAACTTTTAAAAGGCACTGGGATTCCTCTGCTTCTAGATCATTGGTAGGCTAGAAAAATAAAGTTTGTTCTACCGGGAATCACAAGTTAGAACTGAATATTCTCCAAAGTGGAAACTCTAGAGTGTAGTGTCACTCCAGGCAAAGATTATTCAGTTCTCATCCCCAGCATCCACAACTACCTATCAGAAGGGTTAAACCAGGTCAAAGCAGTCCAGCATAATTAGGCTTCATCAAACAATGTCATTATGCTCTTCTAAGATGCAAATAAACCAAAATAGGAAATATTAAAATCAAAATAATATTTGACAGTGTCATACAGATTGTTAGTTCCCTGATGTGTTCCTCCTTCTGTAACATTAATAAAGGGAATATTTTACTGCAAAGAATATTTTGTTTTATATATCACTAGCCATGGATTTTAGCCATTAGTTATTATATGCTGCCTAATGTCATTATCCAAATGGCATAACCGTTTTACGTCCACAATTCACTTCTGTAGTTATAAGTAGAATTTTCATGATTTACATAAATCTATTAGTGAAGATTTAACACTGAGATGAAATCTAACATTCATAATACCTGATGTTTTGTAGATGGCAATGTAGGAAAGATATATTTTAATCACTTTTCATTTAAGTGACCTTATGTAAAAAATAAACTAATAATTTAGCAGTTCGAAGTCTTCAAAGGGCATTTTCAAATGTACATAAAAGAAATGGTTACAGAGATTTTTAAGAAGCATCCTCTTGTCCACATCCTCTTGTAACTGCTGTACCATTTTCTCTTCCAACTGCTTCGCTTTGCCTGCAAGAGGGGCTCGGATAAGATGGATGTTTTGGGCCGGGCGCGGTGGCTCACGCCTGTAATCCCAGCACTTTGGGAGGCCGAGGCGGGCGGATCACAAGGTCAGGAGATCGAGACCACAGTGAAACCCCGTCTCTACTAAAAATACAAAAAATTAGCCGGGCGCGGTGGCGGGCGCCTGTAGTCCCAGCTACTCAGGAGGCTGAGGCAGGAGAATGGCGGGAACCCGGGAGGCGGAGCTTGCAGTGAGCCGAGATCGCGCCACTGCACTCCAGCCTGGGCAACAGCGTGAGACTCCGTCTCAAAAAAAAAAAAAAAAAAAAAAAAAAAGATGGATGTTTTGCTTGACTTCTTTGATATCCTGAACTTTCTGTAGCTCTTTATTTTTCTTCAATCTGTTCATTATAAATTTAACGTGGCATTTCTGTTTGATCTCTTCAACTCTCTTCATTGCATCAATAGTTTTATTCCATCGCTCTTGCTAGCATTTGATAGGTTCATTTCTACGTTTTTAAAATTCAAATGAATTATCCACTGTAAGCTCTTTCCGGAATGCTTTGGTCCACCTAACTTTGTGAGGATTGCGCTTCTTTTTATAGTTTTTATGACATTTAGATTTACAAAATCTGAACACCTTGCAATCATTGCGGACAAACATCATGTCGTGGCTTGGGGTAGGTGGGCCCCGAAGAGAAGTAACACTTCTTGATACCCTTGTTGAACCTGTGTAGGTCCTCACCAACCAAACGCCATGCTTGAAAGCCCTCTTGCTTTCTTAACCATGCCAAATATACTCCTCCCTTTGCATTGGTCCTTCTGCCTGGAATGTCTTCTCTCAGATATCTGTAAGGCTAACCCACTCACTTTCTTTATGTCTTTGCTCAAATGCACCTTCTAAATGAGGCCTTCCCTGTCTACTATATTTAACATTGCAACCCATCCCTACTCCCACTTGTCACTCCTGATCACTCTTACTTACCCTGCTATGTAATTGTTTCCATTGTACCTGTCACCTCTAACATACTACATAATTTTCTTTTTCTTTTTTTTTTGAAATGGAGTTTTGCTCTAATTGCCCAGGCTGGAGTGCAATGGTGCAATCTTGGCTCACTACAACCTCTGCCTCCTGTGTTCAAGCAATTCTGCCTCAGCCTTCCAAGTAGCTGGGATTACAGGTGTGTGTCACCATGCCTGGCTACGTTTTTTTTTTTTTTTTTTTAGTGGAGACAGGGTCTCACCATGTTGGTCAGGCTGGTCTTAAACTCCTGACCTGAAGAGATCCACCCACCTCAGCCTTCCAATGTGCGGGATTACAGGCGTCAGCCACCATTCCCAGCCTAATTTTCTAAAAATAAATTTATTGGTTATGATGGGTCTCCCCCATTAGAGGGTAACCTCCTCCATAAGGACAGATATCTTTGCCTGTCTGGTTCACTGCTATATCCCAAGGGCCTAGGACAGTGCCCGGCACATGATAGCTGTTTATTTTATATTTGCTGAAAAAATGGATGAATGATGGATTCTCTTTTACATAGAGCAATGATGGGGTCAAAGTAAGAGAACACTAAAGGAGAAAAAAACAGTAGGGTCTGAGGACTCTCTTGGGCCCCGTGTCTTCTTGACAGGTTTTACCTTAATAAGTTATTTTAGAGATGATAATGATAATGATGGTTACCACTGAAAGAGCATAGGCATTGTACTAGGTGTTTTACATACATTATCTCATTTAGTCCTCTCAACAGTACTATCAGGCAATTACAGATGCTCCTCTATTTACAATGACATCCCATGAATGAGTTTATCAGGCTGTAATGTCATACTCATGGTAAGTTAAGGAGTGTACTGAATATGTGTTGTTTTTGCACTGTTGTAAAGTCAAAAAATCATAAGTTAAACCATCTAAATCTGGAACCATCTGTACTGTCTCCATTCTCCATTTTAAATACAAACTGCAGCTCTGAAATTTGGCTTTTCAGAAATGGACTAGTAAATGGCCAAGCCATATGCTTCTATTCAACTTCCGAGGGAACTCCTCAAGGACAGTGTCTTCCTCTATCAAAGCTGTGCTAGGTTAACTTCTTCCTCACCCAACCCCCAGCTAAACCTATCAATTACCTTGTCCAGCTTTGCCCCTAGTTGACTGTCCTCCCAATCACCTTGTCTTTAGAGACAGCAGCCCAGGAGTTAAGAGCCATTCGTAGCCCCGTCAAAGTCTCCATCCTTTGACCCTCATTTTTCTCCTTCAGCTGTTTGATGAGAGCCCGGATCACATGCTTATTTAGGCAACCTGGACAGGGAGGGGCCTCAAGTCAGGGCAGAGCCTCTGGTACTGCCCTTCTCTGCAAGGACCTATTGAACTCCACTTTGCTATTGAGACCTAAGTTCCAAGTCCTAGGTACCACGGTGTTGCCCATCCTCCCAGGATACCAGGGCAGCTGACTGAACATGAACACAATTCCAAGCGCCCTCCCTCTCCCTCTCTCTAATCTCTTTTCCCTTTTCACCCCACCTTCCTCTCTTGGTGCGACATAACTGGGATAGTTCTCAGGCCTTGCCAAATGCTAGGTTGGAGTAGGTGTATGCTCCTCACCCATTTGTCCTTACCCAAAGGAGAAAGTGGTTACACTTTCTCAACTCCCCACCAAGGAAGATGACATACTTACCCAGGATGGCCAGGGTTCGGTAGGCCTCGTACTGTACTTTCTCTGGACCAGTTTGGGCCTAATTTAAGAGGCAGGTGGTAGGAACATATAATAAGGTGATGGAATGTCAGAGCTTTAGGGATTGTCTCAGCTTAACTTCTCATTTTACAAAAGAGGAAACTGAAGCCTAGAAAGTGACCTATCTATTCTCAAATACAGAATACAGGTAAAATGGTTCAATGGAAGGAACAATGCAGTTGGGAGTTAGATGTTTGTTCAAATCTCTATCTGGTATCTAGTAGCCACTTGGTCTTGGGCAAGACCCTTGGTCTTTCAGAGCTTTCATTTTCTTTAAAAAAAATACAGATACTAATTCCTGGTGTTGTTGTAAGAGTTAAATGAGATTATGGATATTAAGAATGCATGTTCCCAGTGGTAAGCTGATGTGTACATATGCGGTGTTTCCAGTTAAGGCAGAGAATGTACTCTGTTCTGGTTTTCAGACTTTCCTGGCTTTTCAGTCCAATAATGTCTTTTTGGTTAGACCGGGGGATCTTCAGATTCTTCCTTCCCCATCTTTTAGATCCAGCTGCTCTTCTAAGAGGCCAAGGACATGAGATGGGGGCATGCTGCACAGTGGTGGCTATGTCCTTACTGGATCTGACCTGCCATCCTAGCACCCTGAGGAGCCTTGTCTATGCCCATGTACCACACATCTCAGACCCTGTTTCCTTCTTTCCTGAACTCCAGCAGTTCTTAGACTCACCACCTGCTGTAGTGCCTTCATGACAAACTTGTCACTGATGCGTAAGCATCCCAGAGCCTGCAGGAAGAGGGATGGAGGAAAGAGAAGGAACCCTGGACACCATCCCCAGGAGTTACCATTCTCTGGACACAGCTGGAGTTTGTGCTTGGAATACCATCCCCATAACCACCATCACATCAAGCAGCTTTTTACTTTCCAGCTCGACCAATTCCTGGCTGTAACCACCCTCCTGTATCCTTGCCTTTTCTCACCTGTGCTGCATAGAATTGCTCATCCTCTCTGGGAGATTCCAGGCTTTTTGTGAGTTCCTGCCCATCCAAGGCAGCCAGTGGAAAGGAAGACAGAGAAAAATACAGAATTTCAAACTAAAGGGAGCTCATCCAATCCAATCCCTTTTCCTACCCTCCCTCTGTTTTTCAGGCAAGAACTGAGGGCTGAAGGATGGTGTGAGCCCAAGGGAAGGGCACCCAGAGGGAGGGAGTCCCCCGCGTCCTCTCCCACATGGTCCTGACCCTTAATCTTTGCCACTTCAGGGGGTCCCAGGTAGGCTCTAAGGGCCTAGATTGCATCTCAGATTTTATAGTCAGCTTGCTCATGGGGAGATGGAACGTTTGGATGTGGGTTTGATGTACTTCTTTGATGTACCTGTGTGAGAAATTGCATAGGCAGCTTTGGTCCCCTTGTACCTTCCCTCCTCAGGTTGCACCCTCACCTCTGCCACAGGGCTGCGGCCCACCTCAGAAATGGGACCAGAGGAAGACAGATGAGGACTCAGTGATATCCACCAGAGCCGAGCCGAGCTGGCCAAGCCAGGTGGAGCTGAGCCGAGCCGAGCTGCCCTAAGCTCCTCTCTGGGACCTGTAGGCTGACTTGCCTTACTCCCTGGGCCACCCCTTCCTTGCCCTTCCTTACTTTCCTAGAAGATGTGGAGAGTGAGGAGAATATGGAGGCCAGCAAAACACACCTATGGTCATCTCTCATTTTCCTCAACATCTTCTCAGCCTCCCGTTCCTCTCGCTGATCATACAGGTCGTGCCAGTGCGTGTAGATCTCAGGTTTATTGAAGTAGCAGTACGGGACTGAGTTTGGCTTGCTCGGATGCTGCCTCCAGCACTCTGGACTTGGGGGAAACTCTTCCTTTGGCATCTGGGTTTGCAAGTGGCAGAACAGTCAGAGGGGTCCCCTAGGCCCTTACTTGGGGTATGGGGAGGAGGGGGTAAAGAGAGGGAAGGGCAGGGTGAGACAGATGCCCTCTAGCCTCTCATCTGAGCTGGAGTCACAGCTGCAACTTAACCCATTGCATAACTTGGGCAAGTTACTTCATCCTAGCAAGGTCTCAGTCTTCTTATCTGTAAAACAAAGCTAATAATCCTTGCTCTGTGTCCCTACCAAGATTATTGTAAAGATCAAAAGAGATCCAGATTGTGAAGCCACTGGTGATCTGTAAATTGATCTGAACACATAGTTTGGTTAGTTGAGGGTCTCAAAGCACTTTGAAAATGGCATTTGGGTAGGGAAATGAAAAGGCAAGGTGTGGGAAGGATGTGGAATAAAGGTGGGGAAAAGACAGACTGTTGCTCATTCAGATACTTATTTGAGTACCAACTATGTGCCAGGTACTGTGCTGGGTGCTAGGACTGCAGTTATCCTTGCCCTCATGGAACTTAACAGTTTAGCAGGAAAACAGACTTTCTTAAAATAATCTATCACTTAAACAATTGTGAAACTACAGCTCTCACTGTAATGGAGGATTTTGAGTGGGTCAGGGGCTTTCTCTGAAGATTTGACTAGGATTCATCCCTGTCTCTTCTTAAGCCTTTCTTTCACTCTTTGCAACAGATCTGGGCAACAGGGTAGAGGGGCTTCAGCTGTGGTTCCCAACTTTGTGCTGAGAAGATCATAGTAAAGGTTCTCAAGTGATTGGCATAAGTTCAAAAAATGGAGCATTGACTCACAGTGACTAGGGTTGCAGATTTAGGAAGAAAAAAAAAAAAGCTCCCTCCTCCCCAACAACAAAAAAATACTAGGATGTCAAGTTAAATTTGGATTTTAGGTAATGAATGAAATATTCGGGGCACATTTGTACTAAAACACCATTTGTTGTGTATCCAAAATTCAAATTTAATTGGTCATTCTATATTTCATCTGGCAACCCAAACTGTGAGGGTTGCTAACTGTCCCTGTGTTAACTAATAAAAATGACTTCCATTAGTAAGCACTTTCTGTACAGCCAAGGCCTCATAGACTTTGTCTCATAACAACTCCACAAAGGGAGGTGGTCAGGTGTTAGCCTGTGACACAGGAAGCTCCTGAGGCTCTGAGGGGGAAAGTGACTTGTTCAAGATCACAGAGTTAATGTGAGCGCCAGAGATGAATGTCAGGGTTCTATGAGCTGGCTTTAACGGGAAGGGATAGTTTGCTGCCCCTCCTAACTTTGATACAGCTCCCAGGATAGCAAAAGTAAGGGGTCTTACCTGGTAGCAGGACAAGGGCAGATGAACAGGAGCCATGGCTTTTCTGAGTTCTGGCAAGAGGAATAAGAGTATGTGTGTGGTTCAAATGAGATAGCAGTTGCAGGCTGGGCGCGGTGGCTCCTGCCTATAATCCCAGCACTTTGGGAAGCCAGGAAGGGCAGATCACCTGAGGTCAGGGGTTTGAGACCAGCCTAGTCAACATGGTGAAACCCCATCTGAACTAAAAATACAAAAAAAATTAGTCAGCTGGGCACGGTGACTCACACCTGTAATCCCAGCACTTTGGGAGGCTGAGACAGGCGGATCACGAGGTCAGGAGATCGAGACCATCCTGGCTAACATGGTGAAACCCTATCTCCACTAAAAATACAAAAAAGAAATTAGCCGGGCATGGTGGCAGGCGCCTGTAGTCCCAGCTACTTGTGAGACTGAGGCAGGAGAATGGTGTGAACCCGGGAGGTGGAGCTTGCAGTGAGCCTAGATCGTGCCACTGCACTCCAGCCTGGGTGACAGGGCGAGACTCTGTCTCAAAAAAACAAAAAAAGAAAAAGAAAAACATTAGCCAGGGGTGGTGGTGCACGCCTATAGTCCCAGCTACTTGAGAGGCTGAGGCAGGAGAATCTCTTGAATCTGGGAGGTGGAGGTTGCAGGGAGCCGAAATCGTGCCATGCCTGGGCAACAGCAAGACTCAAAAAAAAAAAAAAAAAAAAAGAGATAGCAGTTGCAAAGATGGGTTACAGAATAAATACATTCGAGCATTTATTTATTCAGCATTTAGTGACTACTACTACCAGATATTTCACCAGGCACCGGGCAGATAAGGTATAATTCCTACCTTTAAGTGGCACATAGCCTACTACCTTCCTAACTCAATATGTGGTTTGCGGAGCAGCAGCATTGCTGTGCATATTAGAATATTTGTGGGAATTTTGAACATGGCTAGGTCCTTCATCAAACTAATCAAATCAAATTATGTGGGGATGGGGCCTAGGCATTTTGGAAAGCTCCCCAGAAGATTCTAATGTGCAGCTGAGGGTGAAAACCACTGGGGTCATTCAGTGTCTCAAAATTGATTGTGCATTAGAATTACCTGGAGAGGCTGGGCATGGTGGGTCATATCTGTAATCCCAGCCCTTTGGGAGGCCAAAGCTGGCAGATTGCTTGAGCCCAGGAGTTCGAGACCAATCTGGGCAACAAAATGAGACTGCCCCCTAACCCTCAATTAGGAAAAAAAAAAAAATCACATGGAGAGTTTGTTAAAACACAGATTTCTGGGACTCATACCCACAGTATCTGATTCACTAGATTAGGGGTGGGGTCTGAGAATTTGGATTTCGTGTTTTTTGTTTTGTTTTTATTGAGACAGAGTCTTGCTCTCTTGCCCGGGCCGCTGGAGTGTAGTGGCACAATCTTGGCTCAGGTCAATCTCTGCCTCCCAGGTTCAAATGGTTCTCATACCTCAGCCTCCCAAGTAGCTGGAATTATAGGCACCTGCCACCACGCCCAGCTGATTTTTGTATTTTTAGTTGAGATAGCGTTTCACCATGTTGGCCAGGCTGGTCTCAAATTCCTGGTCTCAAGTGATCCGCCTGCCTTGGCCTCCCAAAGTGCTGGGATTACAGACGTGAGCCACCGTGCCCAGCTGAGGATTTGCATTTCTAACAAGATGCTGATGCTGCTGGTCATGGGATCACATTTTGAGGACCACTGTTCTAGCTGGAGAGACAGAAGTGTTTCTTAGTGATTAACAGAGGGAAACAAATGTGAAGATAGATGTAGACACAGGTGGTACACTTGAGGGGTACCTAACCTGGCTGGGAGGATAAGGGAAGGTTTCCTAGAGTGAACTGCACAAGCTGAGTCTTCAATACAAACAGGAGCTAGCCAGGTGGATAAGGGGGAAGAGCATTAGACATGGAACACCCTATGCAAAGATTTGGAGGTGCAAGAATTGAGGGTAAAGAGCAGGGTGCAGGTGTGGGAGAAGAAACTGGGGAGACACACAGGTGTCCCATCTTAGAGGGCCCTGTAGGCCCTGCTGAGGAGCCTGAGACTTACCTTGAGGACTGTGCAGAGCCATCAAGGTGTCCAAGGGCCTGCCTTGATGTTTCCCATGGGTTTGCTGAACTCACCTAGACCCTTGCCTGGGAGTGAGAGCCAGGTAGCATTTCTTTTTCAGTCCCCTTCTCTGGGCTCCATTTCTGTCCATCCCAGCCTCACCTTTGGTCCTGTCTGGATATTCCAGCCATGGATACAGGAACATTGACCTGGAGATATCAAAGATATCAGTTGATTTTTCATAGGCCATCTTCTTCTCCTGGTGGAGCCAGAGGGAACCTGCAGCGGGGAATACAAGGCTTTTAGGGGAGTGGGGGCACAGCTGGAGGAGACCTCTCCTCTGTGGTGCAAGAGGTACAGGTGAGGTGTCTGGACTTCTGGAGGTAGAAGCTTCCAAGTGCTAAGCAACCAGGTTACTTTGGTAAATAGAACACTCAGGTTTCACTTCTGAGCCCTAGCTGTGGCATTTGAGCTAGTCACTTTATTTTCTGAGTTTCAGTTTCCTCACTGGACAAGTAGGAAAGTCATGTCTGTCTGGCTTAACGAAAGGGCCTGTGGTGAGGCATAAACTGGAGAAGAAAGTCAAACCATTTGGTGAACTGTCAAGCTCAAGTAAGCCCATGTTAGGATCAGGGATTGTTCTTAGGATTAGTCATTGTGAAAATGGCAGGGATGGGAAAGTCCCTTTATTTATTTATTTGTTTGTTTGTTTGTTTGTTTGGAGAGGGAGTCTCATTCTGTCGCCCAGGCTGGAGTGCAGTGGCATGATCTTGGCTCACTGCAGTCTCCACCTCCCAGGTTCAAGCAATTCTCCTGCTTCAGCCTCCCAAGTAGCTAGGACAACAGGTGCATGCCACCACACTGGGCTAATTTTTGTATTTTTAGAAGAGACCACCATGTTGGCCAGGCTGGTCTCAAACTTCTGAACTCAGGTGATCTGCCCGCCTTGGCCTCCCAAAATGCTGGGATTACAGGCGTGAGCCACTGCGCCTGGCCCTGGAAAGTCCCTTTTATACACACCCTCTCCCTGTCTTTGGCAGCAAAAGACTGAACTCATCTGTGTGGTAAGGAGCTGCCTTTTTCTTTTCTTTTCTTTCAACTTTTTAAATTTTATTTTATTTTACTTTATGTTCCAGGATACATGTGCAGAAAGTGCAGGTTTGTTACATAGATACATGGTAAATGTGTGTCATGATGGTTTGCTGCACCTCTCAACCCTTCACCCAGGTATTAAGCCCAGCATGCATTTGCTATTTGACCTGATGAAGGAGCTGCTTTTTATACCTCTTACTTTTGCATATTCTGTTCCCTCTACCTGTCAGTCTTTTCCTTTTAAACCTGTTAAACTGTCTCTCAGATCTTTCAAAAAGTCCACTCAAATGTTTTCTCATCTTTGAAGTCTTTATTCTCCCTCAGGGTTCCTGCTCCCCATCCCCTGCCCTGACTCTGTGATAGAATTCCCTCTCTCCACAATGTGACCACAGCTTTTTTACACTTTGCTTTACTTTAAGTCTTTTTCATATGTATAATCTGCTCACAGGTCTGTCTTCCTTACTGGACTATGAGGAATTCGATTATAGACTGTATATTGTGTCATTATTAAGTTTCCTGAGTATGGTACGCATGTTGTGGTTTTATATAATGTCCTTGTTATTAGTAGATACATCCTGACACTTTTTTTTTTTTCCTTTTTTTGAGATGGAGTCTTGCTCTATTGCCCAGGCTGGAGTGCAGTGGCGGCAATCTCAGCTCACTGCAAGCTCCACCTCCTGGGTTCATGCCATTCTCCTGCCTCAGCCTCCCGAGTAGTTGGGACTACAGGCGCCCACCATCACGCCGGGCTAATTTTTTGTATTTTTAGTAGAGACGGGGTTTCACTGTGTTAGCCAGGATGGTCTCGATCTCCTGACCTCATGATCCACTCACCTCGGCCTCCCAAAGTGCTGGGATTACAGGCGTGAGCCACCGCGCCCGACATTTTTTTTTTTTTTTTTTTTTTTTTTTTTTTTTTTTTTTGAGACGGAGTCTCTCTCTGTCGCCCAGGCTGGAGTGCAGTGGCGAGATCTCAATTCACTGCAAGCTCTGCCTTCCAGGTTCATGCCATTCTCCTGCCTCAGCCTCCCGAGTAGCTGGGACTATAGGCGCCTGCCACCACGCCTGGCTAATTGTTTGTATTTTTAGTAGAGACGGGGTTTCACCGCATCCTGACACTTTTTAAAAATTTTTAAATTTATTTTTATTTTTATTTTTATTTTTTAATTATACTTTAAGTTCTAGGGTACATGTGCACAATTTGCAGGTTTATTACAGATGTATGCATGGGCCTGACACTTTTAAGAGTGACATGATATCACATTTGCAACTTACTCTCAAGTGGTTCAGAAAAAAATGTATATACTGACCACACCCTGCCCCCACACACAGATAAAGCAAATGTGGCAAAATGTCAATATTTGACTCTAGATGAAGGGTATGTGGTATATTCTTGCAGATTTCCATACGTTTGGAATTTTGCAAATTAAGGGTGGGAAAAAAAAGCATGGATTTTGGCATTAGACCTGATGGGTTTAAACTTAATTGTAAAGTTTTATCAACTGCTTTATTTTTTTTCTTCTTCTTCTTTTTTTTTTTTTTTTTTTTTTTTTTGAGACAGAGTCTGGCTCTGTTGCCCAGGCTGGAGTGCAGTGGCCGGATCTCAGCTCACTGTAAGCTCTGCCTCCCAGGTTCACGACATTCTCCTGCCTCAGTCTCCTGAGTAGCTGGGACTACAGGCGCCTGCCACTATGCCCAGCTAATTTTTTTGTATTTTTAGTAGAGACAGGGTTTCACCATGTTGGCCAGGATGGTCTCGATCTCCTGACCTTTTGATACGCCTGCCTCGGCCTCCCAAAGTGCTGGGATTACAGGCGTGAGCCACCGAGCCTGGCCCAGCTGCTTTATTTTTCTTTGAGCTGTGGAGCTTTGGGCAAATCATTTCCCTCTCTGCTAAGGGTTTTCCTGACTATAAACAGGGCTAATAACTGTACCTAACCCTATAGGGTTTTAAGGATGAAAAAGAATGATGAATGTAAGGGGCTGAGCCAATCCCTGTCACATAGTGAGTGCTCAGTTAATGTTAACTATTATTATGACCACATATATTGTCAATACATGTTTACATAAAGGGACAAGCTTGGGAAAGTTGGAATACCCCACCTTATAGGAGCTGGTGTACTAGTGGAAAAACCACAAAATACCTCATTGTCCTTATTTCAAAGACCTGAGGCATTTGGAATTGCCATTGAATCCCATTCCAGGGGCAAGGGTGGTGTTAAAGAAATCCACTGGGGATAAGGTGGAGGGTAGGCCAGGGACGAAGGGCCAACCAAGGTCTGAGGAAACAGGGTGACGCTGTGGCAGGCAGTAAGATAAACTCGGGGACTCAGGGGTGGGGACGTAGTGACTATTGTCTCCCCTCCCCCTCCAGAGTGGATAAGTCACTGATTAGTTTAATTGCTCTGCCTACCCATGCCCCCTTCTCAGAAAGCTTTTGTTTTCAGCCCTGTCATCCAAATCTAGGATGGATATCGGGTGTTTGCAAGCCCTGGAGCCCTCTGTGCTCAATGCTCATGGGGAAGGAGAGTTCCCCAGGAGGAAATCAAACCAAGAGTCAGCTTTATAGTTGCACTGAGAACTTTAATGGAAAGCCGATTTTTCATGTTTGCCGATAAGCTCCTCTGAGGGGTTAAGATGGAAGCTTAGGAGCTCAGTGTTCCTCCCCTCCTTGCCTCTAGAGGCACGTTGACTTCCTTCCTGGTCACAGAGCCCTGGCAAAGCCAAGGGGCTTCAGAGCTCAGAAGCTAGAGACTTCCTTTTGACAAAGCAGCGCCTCAGAAGCTCTTCTAGGCTTTAGATGGGGAGGCTTCTTTTTTTGTTGTTGTTGTGACGGAGTCTCACTCTGTCACCCAGGCTGGAGTGAAGTGGCACAATCTCAGCTCACTGCAGCCTCCACCTCCTGGGTTCAAACGATTTTCCTGCCTTAGCCTCCCGAGTAGCTGGGATTACAGGCATGCACCACCATGCCAGGCTAATTTTTGTATTTTCAGTAGAGATGGGGTTTCATCATGTTGGCCAGGCTGGTCTCAAACTCCTGACCTCAAGTGATCCACCCACCTTGGTCTCCCAAAGTGTTGGGATTACAGGCATGCGCCACCACATCCAGCCTGGGGAAGGTTTTCATAACTGCTGCTGTGTGGTAGAATCTGGGCCCTTCAAGGAGGGGGTGGGGTAGGATAGTGAGGGGAAGCCTCCCAAGCTAGGACAAGAGCAAGCAGAAACAGGCGAATTTGTGTAAGTTCAGGTTCAAGGGCTCTCCATCCTAGCTCATCTCCAAAGAGTTGATGTACTCCCGAACCCATTTCTTCTCTGGGTTGGCACACACTTGGCGATTCTTTCGGGTGACAAAGCTGTGGGAGAGGAGAAGAGGGAGGATGAGACCTTCCCAGTACTGGGACAGCCAGTTTGGGGGATGAAGTGGATTAAGGTATAAAGGGAAATGATAATGGTATTGGGGTAGGGCATATTTGGAGCTCCATAAGATTTTATTTGTGGCTTTTAAGGAGAGGACATTTCCTCTTCTGTTGGATCAAAGGGCTCCAAGCCAGAAACAAATTTGTGTGCATTTTAACCACCTTCACACAAATATATGTAGCCTGAAAAGCTAAGAGGATATGGAGCCTTGAAACCCAAGGCTGAGCCTGCCAATCACCAGCCTTTTCTCAGTACTTCCTCTGTTCCAGGCCCTGTGCTGGGTGCTTAAGATGCAAAGAGAATAAGGTGTCCCTCAAAACTGAGTCATGGCTGAATAAGTGGAAGACGAGAAGTTCTTTTTTTTTTTTTTTTTTTTGAGATGGAGTCTTGCTCTCTTGCCCAGGCTGGAGTGCAGTGGCACAATCTCGGCTCACTTCAACCTTCACCTCCCGGGTTCAAGCGATTCTCCTGCCTCAGCCTCCCAAGTAACTGGGACTACTGGCGCCCACCACCATGCCTAGCTAATTTTTGTATTTTTAGTAGAGATGGGGTTTTACCATGTTGACCAGGATGGTCTCAAACTCCTAACCTCAGGTGATCCACCCACCTTGGCCTCCCAAAGTTTTGGGATTACAGGTGTGAGCCACCGTGCTCGGCCTTTTTTTTTTCTGAGATGGAGTCTCTGTCATCCAGGCTGGAGTGCAGTGGCACAATCTTGGCTCACTGCAGTCTCCACCTCCCGGGTTCACGCCATTCTCCTGCCTCAGCCTCCTGAGTAGTTGGGACTACAGGCGCCCGCCACTACGCCTGGGCTAATTTTTTGTATTTTTAGTAGAGACAGGGTTTCACCATGTTAGCCAGGATGGTCTTGATCTCCTGACCTCGTGATCCACCTGCCTCGGCCTCCCAAAATGCTGGGATTACAGACATGAGCCACCGCGCCTGGCCAAGAAGTTCTTGAAAGAACATCTGATTTGGCTTTAGACAATGCAGTGCCTGGCACACTCAACAAATGAATACATCTGTGCATGGGTGGGTGAATGAAAGAAGGGCATGACCTTGAGTCTTCATTTCACCATTTATTAGTTTGATCATTTTGGGCAAATCACTTAAAGCCTCTGAGTCTATTTGCTTAGCTCTGAAATGTAGATAGAAATAATTATTTGCACAATTACTGTGAAGCTCAAAGGATAATATGCATGAGTAAGTTTGGAAAAATACCATTCATGTGTTGTTACTAGAATGCTCTGAAACTTCTGCTTTAGGGTGGATGAGAGCAACATGAGACTGAAAGTCCTGGTACTAAACATTGTGGCTCAGGGGAGTTGAGGGCCATGAGATAATGGCAATGTCAAAGCACTTCCACCAAGTAACCAGCCAGAATGTGGAGGCCTATGAGAATCAGAGGCCTTATCTCCATGGGCATTGATGATAAAGCTGGAAAAGTTGGGGGTCATGAGGGTCAGTCCAGCTGCCTGCCTCACCTGTCTGCTGGGAGACTGATTCTACCTGTGGGAGACCTTGGGCCTTGCTAGCAGTGCTGCCAATTAACACGTTACTTTAGGGTCAGTCCTGCCTAGTTACCCTTTCCCATTTTGGCTTTTCCTTTAGGAATTTTTCCTGCACATTATTATTATTATTATTTGAAATTTGAACATTGATTTTACTTAAGTTCAAATACTGGATATGTTATTTTAGAGGTTTTCATAGGAAGAAATTCAACTTTTTTTTTTTTTTTTTTTGAGACGGAGTCTCGCTCTGTCGCCCAGGCTGGAGTGCAGTGGCCGGATCTCAGCTCACTGCAAGCTCCGCCTCCCGGGTTTATGCCATTCTCCTGCCTCAGCCTCCCGAGTAGCTGGGACTACAGGCGCCTGCCACCTCGCCCGGCTAGTTTTTTGTATTTTTTTAGTAGAGACGGGGTTTCACCAGGTTAGCCAGGATGGTCTCGATCTCCTGACCTCGTGATCCGCCCGTCTCGGCCTCCCAAAGTGCTGGGATTACAGGCTTGAGCCACTGCGCCCGGCCGAAATTCAACTATTTACTGTGCGGCCATCCAGAAGTTTGTTTGTTCATTTGTTTGTTTATTTATTTATATTTTTGAGACAGGGTCTCACTGTCACCCAGGCTGGAGTGTAGTGACATAAACACAGCTCACTGCAGCCTCAACCTCCTGGGCTCAAGTGATTCTCCCACCTTAGCCTCCTGAGTAGCTGGGACCACAGGTGTACACCATCACATTTGGTTAATTTTTAAAAAATTATTTTTGTAGAGACAAGGTCTCACCATGTTGCCCAGGCTGGTCTCAAATTCCTGGGCTCAAGCCATCCTCCTACCTCAATCTCCCAAAACGTTGGTATTACAGGGGTAAGCCACCATGCCTGGCCAGAAGTTTATTTTATTTTTTATTTTTGAGATGGAGTTTTGCTCTTATTGCCCAGGCTGGAGTGCAGTGGCACAATCTCAGCTCGCTGCAACCTTCGCCTCCCGGGTTCAAGCGATTCTCCTGCCTCAGCCTCCTGAGTAGCTGGGATTACAGGTGCGCACCACCATGCCCAGCTGATGTTTTTGTATTTTTAGTAGAGACAGGGTTTCATCCTGTTGACCAGGCTGGTCTTGAACTCCTGACTTCAGGTGACGACCCACGTCAGCCTCCCAAAGTACAGGGATCACAGGCGTGAGCCACTGTGCCCAGCTAGAAGTTTATTTTTTAACTCTTATTGACCCACACAGTATGCCACATGATTACATGGCATAACAAAGGAATTATATGTCTCAAACAACACAGAAATTCCACCTTTGCTTTTGTGATTACTATCACATTTAAAAGAATAGAAATGTATTCCCTAGATGGAAATATTATTCCCAAATATGTTCTGATGTGCTAGGTACCCACCTTATTTAAATATTTCATCACTTATTCATTTTTTTGGTTTAATATTTTCATTCTTTCTATATGCATGTATCGGTGTATCTGTCAAAGTCACTAAGCTCTTGTGGTTCTGATTCTGTGCCTAAGAGCATGAATTTTTTTTTTAAATCGTGGTAAAATATTAGTAACATAAAATTTACCATCTTAACCATTTTTGGATGTGTCCTGCACATTCTTGAGCCTAAATGTTTTCAGACAAAGTGAAGCCTTAGATTGTCTGGTAAGAATGAGGATTTCTTGGTTTCTCTTTGGGTTTCCCTTTTCCCAGTCTCATTCAGAGCCACCTGACCATCTCTTTTTCTCCCACCCTGGTGTGCAGAGATAAGAAAGGGAGCGGAAGCAGTATTCTGGCCTCTCATACTTCCTAGAGTTTGTGTTCTTTTTTAGGGTGGTGTGAGAGTTTCACACCCAGACCATGCCCTGGTTCAGCCAGGAGTCATACAGGAAATCCTGCCAGACTTGCTATCACTCTCTCTTTGGCATCCTTGACCTGTGACTAGGAAATCAAAAAGCCAGGAAATCAATACCTGAGGTAAGGGTAGCTCAGGCCTCCATTTCCTGCCCCCAAACTCCCCGCAGATTGTGATACCGAAGAACAGCCCCTCCTTGCCAAGTCTTCCCTCCTTACTTCCATTTTTAGCACCCTCTGCTTGCCTGACTTCCTCCTTCTGCCTGCCCCTTAAGAGCGGATGTTCTCAAAGCTGCTGCCCTTTTCTCTTCTTTGTGTTTTTTCCTAAGTCTCTGGCCCTGGGCCTGGCACACAGTTGATGCTTAATGGATTTTTATTGAATGAGTAAGTGAATGAACGAATTGCATTCATTCCTTAAGTTTCACCTGTTACTTTTGTGCATGCAATAATGCATTTAGATGATGATGATAATAATAAGCTAATATTTATGCACCTACTGTGTGCCAGAGCATATTGTAAGCATTTTCATCTTACTGTGACCCAGTGGGGGAAGTACTTCTATTACCCTATTTTGTAGAGGAGGAAATTGGGGTCCCAAGAGGTTAATTGAAAGGCCTACACTCGGCAAGTGTCATAGCTGGAGTTCTAACAAAGCAAACTAGCTCTAGAGCCAGTACTCACCAAGGCAGGCTGCATTGCCTTTTTAAAGTTGGGATACCCCTTTTTCCTACAAAAGAATGTCATGTTTTCAGCCCTAACACCATTTCCTCAGCTACCAACCCTTAATTTCACCGTCACCACTGGATATATCCACAGGGTTATCTTGCTGGCACCTTAGCTCTTTCCTCTTTAAACAGCTCTTCCACAAGGCTTAAGATGGTTCTACATTTCTCCAGCCAGAGGTGGAAACCTCAGTGTCATCCTCAACCCCCATATTTCTCCCTTGCTCTTGACCTCAAATCACCTGCTAGGGTTTGCAAATTCCACCTTTGAGGGTTTCAAAGGTGTCTGTCTTTGAAACCTCCTGTTTCTCCTTTCCTTCAGGCACTGTTCAGGTTCCAATGCTACTCACATGGAAAACAGTAGCCGCTAAACTGGACTCCTGTTTTCTCAGCTTTCCCTGTTCTAGCTCATTTTACACTAGACAGCTCTAGCACTTTTGCTGCATTTTCCTGACACCCTGTGCTTTCCTACATGGAGACTCTACATTAACCAAAGTAGAATCCTGGGGGACAGTCCCTCTTCCTGATATATCCCATTCCCTAGGCTTTTCTCTGCCAGGCCAAATCTCTCCTCAGACAGCACCATTTGCAGCAAACCTGTAAATCCCTGAAGCTGAATATGTTTCCTCTCTCTTTCCCTTGTCATGTTTTTTGCTGGGTACTCTAGTCATTGCTGTGTCTGTCTTGCCCCTCTTATTAGACTATGAGCCCCATAAGGTTGGGCTGGGACAGTGGCTTTAGTAATCTGTGTCTGCCCATAGTATGTGCTCAGGGAAGGATTTTCTTCTTTTGAAAAATATTTGTTTTCAGAAATAAAATTAGTAGTTGTTAAATATTACCACTATACTTCAAAAAATTCATCAGACCCAAAGTCTGTCTTTGAATACCTCTAACTTTGACAGTGTCATAAAAATTTTTGCATTAAAAAACTTCACCCCGGCCAGGCGCGGTGGTTCACGCCTGTAATCCCAGCACTTTGGGAGGCCGGGCTGAACAGATCACTTGAGCTCAGAAGTTCAAGACCAGCCTGGCCAACATGGTGAAACTCCGTCTCCACAAAAATTACATAAGTTAGCTGGGCGTGATGGTGCGTGCCTGTAATCTCAGCTACCTGGGAGGCTGAGGCAGGAGAATTGCTTGAACCCAGGAGGCAGAGGATGCAGTGAGCTGAGATCACACCATTGCACAACAGTGAGCTGAGATCACACCCTGGGCAACAGAGTGAGTGAGACTCTGTCTCAAAACAAAAACAAAAACTTCACTGTTATATAGGAAACTTCAGGATTGCACCATTTTCATTTTTGAAGTCTCTGCCATACATTTCTTAAGCAATTGTCACTAATGACTTTGCTATAGCAGAAAGAGGAGGCTCTAGAGATGGGCTTCATCCCTCATTTACTGTGCAGCCTTGGCTAAGTCAATAAACCTCTCTGAATCTTAGTTTTAATACCTGAAACATGGAGAGAATTATGCATACTTGTCAGAGCTAAGTGTAATTTAAAGATCATGCACATAAGACATTTGACACATAGTAGGCATTTCCTATATAGTAGGGTTTATTATATTTTTCCAAATATACTAGCTTGCATATTTAAAGGTGAATCTTATTTCCTTATTTCTTCTTTGATGGATGGCTTTTTTTTAAAATTATTTGACTGCAATTATAGATCCCTGACCTCTGACCTCTCCTCCCTAGTTCCTCTGAGGTTTAGGTGGATTTGACTGGGTGTGAAATATGGGGGACTGTAGGATTCTTCACTGAAGGGGATGACTGACTTGATCTTCCCCACACAGTAGCATTCCAGACCATGTTGAAGTAAAGGCCACACCAGTAAAGATTGGAGTCCTAGGCTGGGCGCGGTGGCTCACACCTGTAATCCCAGCACTTTGGGAGGCCAAGGTGGGTGGATCACGAGGGCAGGAAATCGAGACCATCCTGGCTAACACGGTGAAACCCCGTCTCTACTAAAAAATACAAAAAATTAGCCGGGCACGGTGGCGGGCACCTGTAGTCCCAGCTACTTGGGAGGCTGAGGCAGGAGAATGGTGTGAACCCAGGAGGTGGAGCTTGCAGTGAGCCAAGATCGTGCCACTGCACTCCAGCCTGGGCGACAGAGTGAGACTCCATCTCAAAAAAAAAAAAAAAAAAAAAAAAAGACTGGAGTCCTAGGAACATAGTCCATCAGAGTGGGCAGGATTCTCTAAGGACAGCTTGTCTAGTCTTTTTTCATGATAGCAGGGGACTCTGAGGCTAGAAATGGAGGAGCTGTGGCTGCTCGTAGCTGGAGGATGGGTGGGAGTGGGTAGGGCATCCTCTCAGAGGACTACTGAGGGAACAGGCTCTGGGAGGGCTCCATGGCGCTGAGACTCACACGACTGCTGGGTTGGAGCACTTGCCACTGGTGTAGAAATACTCCTTGATGTGGGCACGGGGCAGTGGGCGGGCAATGTAGGCAAAGCAGCAGGGTGTGGTGTCTGAGGCATCTGGAAGAGGAAAGGAAGGAGGGAGACCCTTTTATTCATTGCTACTGCACACTAGACATTGTGCTGAACACTTTGTATGATCTATTTAGAAAGAACTGTTATCTTCCTTGACAGAAACTGAGGCTCAGAGAGGTAAAGTCACTTGGCCATGGATAAACGGTGGCAGAGTGGGGATTCCAACCCCTCATCTAATCTTTGAGCCAAGCTTGTATCCACTCCTCTACACCATAACCCTCTGCCCTTGGCTCTCAGGGCCTCCTCCTGGCTTGTCCTGGGTCCTCTGGCCTCATTCATGCCCTTCCAGAATCCTCAATGGATTCAGAACTTGGTTTCTTTGAGACCTAGGGCAGGTTGTGGGGAGGCTTCCAAGGCTCAGGCTCCATAACTCAGCCAGGATCCTAAGAGCAGCCTGGAGATGCATATTGTATCTTGAGAGCTCCTGTTGAGCTTCAGTGAGAAGGGCTCTCAACAGAGAACTTCTTGTTGGTCAGTTAATTCAAGATCACGCTGGGAAGCATCAGTTGCCACTTCCCAGCAGAGGAGTAGTTTTTATCTTCCCAGCGAGATGGAACCAGGTTTGAATATCAGTCTCCCCATTTCCTAGCTCTGTGCCTGCCCATGGACAAGTTACTTAACCTCTCTGTTTTCCCATCTGTAAGTCAAGGACAGCTACTCAAAGAAGAGTTGTAGGTATTAAATAAGATGTACAAAAATCAGCCAGGCGCGGTGGCTCACTCCTGTAATCCCAGCACTTTGGGAGGCCGAGGAGGGTGGATCACGAGGTCAGGAGATCAAGACCATCCTGGCTAACACGGTGAAGCCCCGTGTCCACTAAAAGATACAAAACATTAGCCAGGCATGGTCATGGGCACCTGTAGTCCCAGCTACTCTGGAGGCTGAGGCAGGAGAATGGTGTGAACCCGGGAGGCGGAGCTTGCAGTGAGCCGAGATCGTGCCACTGCACTCCAGCCTGGGTGACAGAGCAAAGACTCCATCTCAAAAAAAAAAAAAAAAGAAAAAAGATGTACAAAAATCAGCACAATGCCTGATCCACAGTAGCCATTTAATTAGCTTTTATTATCCTCTCTTTGTTTTTATTTGTTTTTTAAATGTATTCACTCTAATAAAGCCACATACCCTCTCATAAGCCAATTTTTTACATTTATGAAAAGAGAGAGAATATGGCTATCTCAGGGTCTCAGAAAGTTTTAGTTTAGTTAAATTTCTTAGAAACCCTGCTGCTGACAGGCATGAGTCAGTCGTGTTTCAAAGTCAGTGTGAGCTACTCATGACTACTAATCTCCCCAACATGAGTCCACACTCAGTGAACTCCTGTAGGCCTTGGGGGTGTAGACCTTGAAGACAGGAAAACTGATCAGGAGATCCCTGCCATGAAGCAGCATAGAGATCCCTCAAGGACAACAGGACATCTGGGTAAGACAATCCACAAGAATGTAAATAATGGGGTTCGGACAATATTCATGCTACAGTTGAAAAGAGGGCAAGGTCTGGGACAGTCATTGGGATGGGGTGGGCATTCTAGGCAGAGGGTCCGACTCCACAGGCGGTGGTGGTCAAGACCAGGACTTACGTGGGGAGGCAGATGCAGGAGCGCAGAGGGCTGTAGCAACGAGGATGACAGCGAGGGCAGCCACGGAGACCTTCATGGTACCTGTGGGAGAGGCTGTGGGAGGTCCACGTGCTGTCACAGGATCCTCTGCAGGAATCCTCTGCAGCTCAGGCTGGCTCTTTATAGGGCCAGTTAAGGGGTATCCCCTAAGGGGAGTTTCCAAAATAGCAACCAAGCATTGGCCGGTATCATAAGTGAAATTGCACATAACGGAAAAGAAAACTGAAATAGCCTCCGGAAATTCGAGTCTCTGTCTCCCCCTCACTGCCCTCTCATCTAGAGTGAGCTCATCAGTTTCCCCTTTGACCAAGCACCAGTGGTGGAAACATTTCTCTGCTGACATCCTTAGTTTTACCTTCCAGGGAAGGGGTCCTCCTCAGACAGCAGTAAGCTGCTTCCTTGGGGACAACAAGGACAGGCAGTTAGAACAGGATCATAAGTCACTAAGTCTTTATTACTCACTGAGTCACTGAGTCTTCAAAGTTCCTGCTTATTCATTACAGATCTTATCTCCTTTCCCTCATCCACGGTTATTTATAAGGTGTTTTATTGAGGAGGGTGCTCTGGATATACAGTCCCCAAAGGAGGTGAGCGCACTCTCACTGTACATTGAGGCAGTTGATCTGAGCTGGGCATTGGGGACCTTTTCACCAGATATAAGTTGGAATGAGTCCTCTTGTGGGAATTTCTTTCTTTCATCCTGGCCATAGGGTCTCTCCCATTTACTTGCTAAGTGACCTTTGGGAAAAGTGCTTAATGTCTTTGAGTTCTATTTCCTTGTTTATAAAGTAGAATAATTGATTAGAGGCTTGTTGAGAAGCAGAGAGAGAGAGAAAGATCTCTTACAGCATACTCTACCATTATTGGCTACCATTTACTGAGGGCTTATCTGTGCCAGCCACTATTCTACCGGCTTAGCGTGTGTCAACTCATTTACTATTATTATCCCCACTTTATGAATGAGGAAACTCAATATAATACTGGGATCCCATCTCACTGAAGGCCTTCTTGGGCACAAAAGTTACAGAATATGAAAGCTTCAGAGGACTTTAGGGATCCATTTTTTTTCCATGTTCTTCAGTTGCACAAGAGGAAATCAAGGCCCAGTGAGCAGGAGTGACTTGCTAAGAACACACAGCAAATGAATGACAGAGATCATTCATCAGAATGATCAGAACGCAGTTGCCCTCGCTCCCACTTCGGTGCTCCGTCCATTAAGTACTGCCCAACATTAAAGGGTTCGTGGTTAGGAGTATCCTCAAAACTGAACCCATGTGGAACTTCTGGATTAGAGCCGGGGTCCTTATTCCATTCCAAAGAACTGGATATAGTAAGTCTTTATCAATTCCTATTTTAGTAGTTAACAATTAGCAACAATTTGATCTGGGCTAGGCTGAAATTGGCATCTGAATTATTATAATTATAATTATTATTATTTTTGAGATGGAGTCTTGCTCTGTCGCCCAGGCTGGAGTGCAGTGGCATGATCTCGGCTCACTGCAAGCTCCGCCTCCTGGGTTCATGCCATTGTTCTGCCTCAGCCTCCTGAGTAGCTGGGACTACAGGTACCCGCCACCACACCTGGCTAATTTTTTTGTATTTTTAGTAGAGACAGAGTTTCACCGTGTTAGCCAGGATAGTCTCTATCTCCTGCCCTCATGATCCACCTGCCTTGGCCTCCCAAAGTGCTGGGATTACAGCCGTGAGCCACCGCGCCTGGCTGGCATCTGAATTATTTAAAAGAAAAGTGTTTATTGAGAATGACAAAAGCAAAATAAACAAAATGTAACCCTCTACTGAGATCATTTTCTGTTTGCTACTCTCACACTTGTAACATGGTGGTTGACTAAATCACCCAGAATGGGAAGACTTTGTCACATTTCTTCCTCACGATGACTTTGAGGCAGAGTGGTTATTATTCTCATTTGACTAAAAAGGAAACTAAGCCTCAGAACAGACAGCATCTTCAAGCTCAGGCAGCTGATAAGTGGGATTTGAAGGCAGGTGTTTCTGATGACCATGCCCCAGCTCTGACCAGTGAATCACATCAGTAAGGCAGTTAACAGTTATCAAGGCCTTTCTAGGTTTCAGCTGCTATTCCAAGCTTTTTTTTTTTTTTTTTTTTTTTTTTGAGACAGAGTCTCACTCTGTTGATCAGGCTGAAGTGTGGAGGTGCGATCTCGGCTCACTGCACCCTCAGCCTCCCAAGTTCAAGCAATTCTCCTGCCTCCTGAGTAGCTGGGATTACAGGCATCGCCACCATGCCTGGCTAATTTTTGTATATTTAGTAGAGACAGGGTTTCACCATGTTGGCCAGGCTGGTCTCGAACTCCTGACCTCAGGCGATCCGCCCACCTTGGCTTTCCAAAGGGCTGGGATTACAGATGCGAGCCACCGCGCCAGGCCTTGTTCCAAGCTCTTTACAACAATCCTCTCATACCCTCCTTACAGCTCAATCAATTAACAATGGAAACACAATTTTGGAAAGTATGGCCATCTCATTTAAAGAAACAAATTGCAAGCACTTTAGAAACATTCATCCAGCCACATAAAAATGTTCTAGCAATTGTTTCCTTCACAAAGCCATGTTAGGTCTAAGGTAAGTTGCCAAACATGTGAGAGGTTCTGGAAAAGGCAGTGGGTTAAGAGCAGGGACTTGGCAGTTTCTCCTGTTCATTGGCCAGGTGGCCTCAGGTAAGTTATTAATAATCTCTCTGGTCTCAGTTTCCTTACCTATAAATCAGTGATAATAATAATAGTCCCTCACACAACTATCAAGACAATTAAGTCCCTATAAATGTTCTCATGCTTGCAAAGCTCTTAGTGCAACGTCTGACACATGTTGTTAAGTATTTAATAACACTGGCTATTATTATCATGCTATCATTAAGAGTAAGATGTCAGTGCCTTTAAGGATATTCTGTAATTTATGCTTTTCAGCAGTCTAAACTAAACCCCCAGTCAATATTACAAAAAATCTTTATTTATTACAAAAATCTTTTTTTTTTTTTTTTTCCGAGACGGAGTCTCGCTCTGTCGCCCAGGCTGGGGTGCAGTGGCATGGTCTCGGCTCACTGCAAGCTCCACCTCCCGGGTTCACACCATTCTCCTGCCTCAGCCTCCCAAGTAGCTGGGACTACAGGCGCCCACCACCACACCTGGCTAATGTTTTGTATTTTTAGTAGAGACAGGGTTTCACTGTGTTAGCCAGGATGGTCTCGATCTCCTGACCTTGTGATCCACCCGCCTCGGCCTCCCAAAGTGCTGGGATTACAGGCGTGAACCACCGCGCCCGGCCTTTTTTTTTTTTTTTTTTTTTTTTTTTTAAGATGGATTCTCTCACTTTCGCCCAGACTGGAGTGCAGTGGCGCGATCTTGGCTCACTGCAAGCTCCGCCTCCCGGGTTCACGCCATTCTCCTGCCTCAGCCTCCCGAGTAGCTGGGACTACAGGCGCCTGCCACCATGCCTGGCTAATTTTTTGTATTTTTAGTAGAGATGGGGTTTCACTGTGTCAGCCAGGATGATCTCGATCTCCTGACCTGGTGATCCACCTGCCTTGGCCTCCCAAAGTGCTGGGATTACAGGCATGAGCCACCACGCTTGGCCACAAAAAGTCTTTTTTAAAACAGATGGGTCGTTGAGGCTTAGAGAGGTTAAGTGACTAGCTTATAGTCACAGCCTACAGTAGTAGAGTTCAACATTGAACCCATGTCTGGGTTCATAGACTTTCTACCACACTTCATTGTTTCTAGAGAAAATCATAAAACGATTGCCAAGGCTCAGTTTTCTCCTGTGAGCTCAATTTCTGTTTTCTTTCCTTGATTGCAGTTTCCCTCTTTAAGGAAGAAAAGAAAGTGTTTTCCTGGATACCAGATATGCTGAGTTGGGACACGAGCTAAGGACAGAGGTGAGGAAACCCGCAGACAACACCGACATGCTCCTCATCTTTGAATCCCAGCAAACCTTTCCACTGTGTGTGTGTGTGTGTATGTATATCTGTGTGTAAGTGGTGGTGGGACAGGGGGTGGTGGGTAGGATGGTGGGATGTTGGGATTGCTGAGTGGGAATAGGCAGTGGGAATGTCAAGAGTACTTTTGTTGTTGTTGTTGTTGTTGTTTGAGACAGCATCTCACTCTGTTCCCCAGGCTGGAATGCAGTTGCTGATCACCTGCAGGCTTGAATTCCAGGGTTCAAGAGATCCTCCTACTTCAGCCTCCTGAGCAGCTGGGACTACAGGTGTGCACCACCATGCTGGGCTAATTTGAGACGGAGTCTGGCTTTGTTGCCCAGGCTGGAGTGCAGTGGCACGATCTTGGCTCACTGCAAGCTCCGCCTCCCAGGTTCACGCCATTCTCCTGCCTCAGCCTCCCGAGTAGCTGGGACTACAGGCACCTACCACCACGCCTGGCTACTTTTTTGTATTTTTTGTAGAGACAGGGCTTTACTGTGTTAGCCTGGATGGTCTCAATCTCCTGCCCTCGTGATCCGCCCGCTTCAGCGCCCCAAAGTGCTGGGATTACAGGTGTGAGCCACCGTACCTGGCCTTTTTTTTTTTTTTTTTTTTTTTTGAGACAGAGTATTGCTCTGTCACCCAGGCTGGAGTGCAGTGACACGATCTCGGCTCACTGCAAGCTCCGCCTCCCTGGTTCACACCATTCTCCTGTCTCAGCTTCCCAAGTAGCTGGGACTACAGGCGCCCACCACAATGCGTGGCTAATTTTTCGTATTTGTGGTAGAGATGGGGTTTGACCATGTTAGCCAGGTTGGTCTTGATATCCTGACCTTGTAATCCGCCCGTCTCGACCTCTCAAAGTGCTGGGATTATAGGCATGAGCCACTGCACCATACTGGGCTAATTTTTAAATTTTTTTATAGATGGGATCTTGCCATGTTGCTCAGGCTGGTCTTGAAGTCCTGGCTTCAAGCAATCCTCCCACCTTGGCCTCCCAAAGTGCTGGGGTTGTAGGCATGAACCACCACACCCAGCCGTGGGAGTATTTTTCTTCCCTTTCATTGATTCCAATAGATTGTGAGGAGCACAGGAGGGAGGAGAATCTAATTTTTATTTCATTTCTACCATTCATTTTCTCCTATGCAAAATCAAGGTTTGGGCTTGATGGGCTATCTTCAATTTTTTCTCTGGTGCTAATGTACTGATTCCATGTATAAGCAAATTAGAGAGCCCACGTAAACAGTATGGTGCCTGGTACAGGGTGGGTGTTCAATGAATGGCAACTGTCATTATTATTCACCCAGCACATTATATTCCTGAAAACCAGGAACTCCTTCCTGTCTGACCCACAGTAGTGGTGGAGAGGATCAAGGGCAATAATGATAATGGATGTGCTTAGGAGACGTAAGGTGAGGTATACCAGTACACCATCATGGAGCAGTCGCTGCTCTCCCTGTGCCTTCAGTGTGCGTGGTCTGTACCCCTCAGTCATTCCTTACCCACTCTACAGATTTTACTGAGAATTGCTATGAGCTGGGCACCGTTCTAGGCACTGCAGGCACCATGGCTAGTAAGACAGGCAAAGACCTGCCATCTGGAGCTTGTATGGGTGTAGGGTAGGGGGACGGGGAGAAGGGAGATAAACAAAAAACAAGTAAATTTACACTCCTTTATTGTGAATCATCTTTTCACTGGTCTTGTCTTAACTCCATGAAAACAGTGACAGTGTCCTGTGTGTTTTCTATTTATTTGTATTCTCCACCTGCTTTCCAATAAATGTCTTAGACATGCTGTTAAATCAATGCTGATTAAGTCATACTAACTTCTTGTAGCATCTTGATTAAATGGGCTCTCTAGAGTCAGACTTCTAGGTTCAAAATCCAGCTTTATGACTTATTATTTATTTATGTATTTTTAATAAGAACTGTATTTTTAATAAACATATTTACAACATGATGTTTTGATATACATATACATAGTAAAATGATTATTGCAGTTAAACAAATTAATGTATCCGTCTCTTCATACAGTTACCACTATTTTTGTGTGTGTGGTGAGAGCACCTGAAATCTCTTCTCTTAGAAAATTTCCAGTATTCGGCCGGGCGCGGCGGCTCATGCCTGTAATTCCAGCACTTTGGGAGGCCGAGGTGGGTGAATTACCTGAGGTCAGGAGTTTGAGACCAGCCTGGTCAATATGGTGAAACCCGGTCTCCACAAAAAATACAAAAATTATCCAGCCATCGTGGCACACGGCTGTAATCCCAGCTACTCAGGAGGCTGAGGCAGGAGAATTGCTTGAGCCAGGGAGACGCAGGTTGCAGTGAGCCGAGATTGTGCCACTGCACTCCAGCCTGGCTGACAGGGAAAGATTCTGTCTCCAAAAAAAAAAAAAAAAGAAAAGAAAATTTCCAGTATTCAATACAATATTATTAACTATACAGTAGTCCTCCCTTATCTATATTTTGGTTATTCTGGTTTTGCTTACTGCGGTTTCAGTTACTCTTGGTCAACCATGGTCAGAAAATATTAAATGGAAAATTCCAAATATAAACATTTACATAACTTTTATTACAGTATATTGTTATAATTGTTCTATTTTGTTATTATTGTTGTTAATCTCTTACTGTGCCTAATTTATAAAGTTTATCATAGGTAGTATAGGAAAAAACACATAATGTAATAGTATATAACAGGTACTATCCATGGTTTCAGGCATCCACTGGGGGTCTTGGAACATCCACCACAGATAAAGGGGCACTGCTGCAGTCCTCATACTGCACATTCGATTCTGCGTAACCACAACTTTGTGCCCTTTGAGCAGAATCTCCCAATTCCTCTTACAGCCCCACCACTGGTAGCCAAAGTTCTACTCTTTGCTTCCATGTATTTGACTTTTTTTGATTCCACATGTAAGTGAGATCATGTAGTATTTTCCTTTCTGTGTCTGCCTTGCTATTATTAATGATGACTTTGAACAAGTTGCTTACTTTCTCTGGGCCTAAATTTCTTCATCTGTAAAGTAAGATATTGAGCCTAACCTGTTTGGGGCAATGGAGCCATTTAAGAATCTGATGAGGGCTGGGCACGGTGGCTTATGCCTGTAATCCCAGCACTTCGGGAAGGGGAGGCGGGTGGATTGCTTGAGCTCAGGAGTTCAAGACCATCCTGGGCAACATGGCGAACCCCATCTCTACTAAAAATACAAAAATTAGCTGGGCATGGTGGCACGCCTGTAGTCCCAGCTACTCCGTGGGGAGGCAGGAGGATCGCTTGAGCCCAGGAGGCAAAGGTTGCAGTGAGCCAAGATTGAGCCATTGCACTCCAGCCTGGGTGACAGAGTGAGACCCTGCCTCAAAAAAAAAAAAAATAAAATAAAAAAAGAAAAGAAAGGGCCAGGTGCGGTGGCTCACGCCTGCAATCCCAGCACTTTGGGAGGCCGAGGTGGGCAGATCACCTGAGGACAGGAGTTCGAGACCAGTCTGGCCAATGTGGTGAAACCACATCTTTACTAAAAATGCAAAAATTGGCTGGGGATGGTGGCAGGTGCCTGTAATCCCAGCTACTTGGGAGGCTGAGGTAGGATAATTGCTTGAACCCGGGAGACGGAGGTTGCAGTGAGCCGAGATTGTGCCACTGCAGTCTAGCCTGGATGACAGAGCAAGACTGTCTCAAAAAAAAAAAAAAAAAAAAAAAAAGCCCAGTGCCATGGCTCACACCTGTAATCCCAGCACTTTGGGAGGCCAAGGCAGGAGGATCACTTGAGGTCAGGAGTTTTAGACCAGCCTGGCCAACATGGTGAAACCCCGTCTCTACTGAAAGTACAAAAAAGTTAACCAGGCGTGGTGGCACATGCCTGTAGTCCCGGCTACTTGGGAGGCTGAGGCAGGAGAATGGCTTTAACCTGGGAGGCAGAGGTTGCAGTGAGCAGAGGTTGCGCCATTGCACTCTAGCCTGGGCCACAGAGCGACACTCTGTCTTAAAAAAAAAAAAAAAAAAAAAAGGAACCTGAGAGGATGTGAGGGTGATCTGGTTGCAACATCTGTCACCCTATTGATCACCAGGGTTGGTTCTGTTACCGACCATAGTTTCTTGGGTTCTCAATGCAATAGAAATTGACATGAGGCCGAAAGAGTTTTCCCAGACAAGACTTCATTGGAGCTTTTGCCTGGACATAAGGGAGACAGCACAAGAGAGAATTCCCTGACTGACTCTGTGCAAATAGCTGGTAAGGCATTTTAATTAGGCAAAGCGCGAGAATTGACATCAGGGGTAGGGTACACAGGCTGGGCTGGGTAAAACATGTGAGTGGTAGGGTATGCAGGTTAGCATTATCTGGTTGTAATGGTTATCTTGAGGAATGGGCTAACTGGTAGTCTGGCTGGGGCAACAAGTCTGTAAATCAGTTGTTCAGCATTCCTTCCGAGGGGGAATACTCCACAACCTTGGTTTGATACTTGGATTTCCTAAGGCCAGTTCCTGGAATTTATGAAGTAAAAGACATGGTTAAACATGGTGTCAGTGAGATAGTGGTGTGCAGTTTGTGGCCAGTGGGAATGCATGAAAGAAAGCTCTAGTGCTGGTGAGCTGCAGCCAAGTCCCACTCCTAGTCAGTCTCAATTTGGCTGATCTAGCTGGCTAGGCCCGTGTCCCCTTCTCTCTCTACCGTTCCATGTGTGTCCCTCCTGAAGCTGCGCATTTGATTTAATCACCCAATGGGTTCTTCTTGCCTGCTGCCCAGATAGAGCAAGTTTATCAAGACACAGGAATTGCAATAGAGAAAGAGTTTGATACAAATAGAGCCAGCTAAACAGGAGACAGGGGTTTTATTATGACTCAGATCAGCCTCCCTGAAGATTTGGAGGCTTGGGTTTTTTAAAGGTAGTTTGTCGGGCAGGGGGCGAGGGAAGTGGGAATGCTGATTGGTTGGGTCAGGGATGAAATTATAAGGAGCTGAAGCTGTCCTCTTGCACTGAGTCGGTTCCTGGATGGGGGTCAGAAGACCAGATGAGCCAGTTTACTGGTCTGGGTGGTGCCAGTTGATCCATCAGAAGGCAGGGTCTGAAAAATACCTCAAACACCAATCTTAGGCTTTACAATAATAATATTCGCTACAGGAGCAACTGGGGAGGTTAGTGATCTCAAGGCCTCTGGCTGCATGACTTCCGAGCTGTAATTTCTCATCTTGTGGTCAATGCGTTAGTTTTACAAAGGCTTTCTGGTCCCCAAGCAAGGAGTGGGTTTGTCTCAGGGAGGGGCTGTTATCGACTTTGTTTCAAAGTTAAACTATAAACTAAATTCCTCGCAAAGTTAGTGCTCCCTATGCCCAGGAATGAACAAGGGCAGCTGGGAGGTTAGAAGCAAGATGGAGTCAATTAGGTCAGATTTCTTTCACTGTCATAATTTTCTCATTGCTATGATTTCTGCAAAGGCCGTTTCAGAAGAGGACAACCTTCCCAAATAGGGGAGCATTGTTCTTTGGTCAAGGGTATACGAGTAGCTGCGCTCCCCTGCTAGAACCTCCAAACAAGCTCTCAAGGTCCATTTGTAGGAGAATGTAGGATAGTCAAACTTCCAAGACTCCAGACACATCCAAATGAGGTGTTGCATGTGGCAGTGTGCCTTTCTTAAAAAAAAAAAAACTCATGAAAGCTGTGAACACTTCCACCAATCTGTAGAGACCTACACAGACAGACACATGCAGTTTTGCATGTAAGTAGTTCATAGACCCTGTAGGCTCACTGATGGGCCTCTTGATCCACAGGGCTTGTTCCTATCAGCTTTCATGCCTCTGGCACCCCTTTTCCTAGCATAATCCTCTAAAGCCATGCCCATATCCCCTCCAGCCTAGTGTAACCCCTCTCCTCCCCTCCCTTCCCTTCCTGGCACAGTCTTTATTTTTATTTTTTTCTCTCCCATCACTCACTCTTTTCCAAAGCTAAGCTGGCTGCTAGCCAAGTCTCACATTGTGCTGTTAGGAAACCAAACGCAGGCAGAGAAAATGAAACCTTACTCCATCTGGATTCCAAAGCTTTTATCCGACATGGAGTTCCCCTCCTGACCTCGGACTGTTGGCAGCAGCTCTGGCTGTTCTGCTGCTCTTAAAAACATGCCTAAAGCAGGGAAATTCCCCTCTTCCTCTAGAAATCTGGGACCCCAAGAGAAGCCTGAGGCAAAGTCATTTCCTCCTAATGGACCTTAATTTTCCCCATCTGCAAATTGAAGAGTTACTTCCTGGTTGTTTCTCTCCTTCTTTGCCCCTGTTTACAAGTCTAAATATTCCCCACCTGAGACTGGAAGCGATCTCACTCTGTTTCTGAAGGACCTTGCGTGGGATAGGTGCTCCATTGGCACTGGGTGGAGGATCTGCCAGAGGCAATAGGGTGCAAGCCAAGACTCTGTAGCAGGCTCAGGGGACTTCCCAGGAGGAGGCAGAATTTGAACCCAAGACTCTACAACATCCTGGCCTTGATTTTTGGTCCAGCTCTGGTTTGTTCTTTCTGTGTTATTCTGTTCTGCTCCTCTCCTCCCCTCCCCCTCCCCTCCCCCTCTCCCCCCCTTCTGTCCCCTTACACTGTGCACTTTAATGAGCATTGCGGTATGTCAGGGTACTAACTTTGACAACTGCTCTCATAATTCCAACCACATTCAGGCTGAGGGTTGCAGCTTGGCTCCCCTCACTCTTCTCACCTTCACCACACAGGACATTGGCTGTGCACAGCCACTTGTTTATTGCAGCTGGAGACCACATACAGCGTGTTTGTTGATCAGAGCAGGGCTCACCTGCCTCTGGTTACTGGAGGAGCCTGTCACAAGATATCTTGGGGGTGGGGTGGCCGTAGGAACAAGGCCCATGGAGAAGCATCAGTTCTTCCAAATGGCTGGGTGCCAGATGACTTCAGACTGTCCTCCTGCTGATACCTTGGGGTCTGTTTTTGTTGTTGTTTTCCTCTGCATGTTGGTGGCTGGTGGCTTCTCCTCTCTTGGTATATACCCCCTCATGAAGTACTCTTCAAGAACTCTTATTGCTGGAGCACTGCTGTCCCCTGCAAACCCCATCACCCCTGCCCTCCGCCCCACTGCCTCCAGCCCCCAGGAGAGAGCCTGGTAAAGCAGGACAAACTTGGGGTTGAAATCAGACAGCGCATACTTTCTGTATGTCGTTTTTTGTTTGATTTTTCTTTAGAGGTGTTGCCCAGGCTGGAATGCAGTAGCCGATCTTTGCTTACTGTAACCTCAAACTCTTGTGCTCAAGCAATCATCCTGCCTCGACCTCCTGAGTAGCTGGGACTGCAGGTGCATGCCACCATGCCTAGCTATTTTTTTAAGAAAATGTTTTCTATTGAATGTGGCTTTTGTGGCAGATTTTTTTTTTTTTTCCCTAAAGAGGGGATCTCACTGTGTTGCCTAGGTGGGTCTCAAACTCCTAGCCTCAAGTGATCCAGTCGCCTTGGCCTCCCAAAGTTCTGGGATTACAGGTGTGAGCACCACATCCAACCCTTTCTGTATGTCTTTTTTTTTTTTTTTTTTTTTGAGATGGCATCTCACTCTGTTGCCCAGGCTGGAGTACAGTGGCACGATCTTGGCTCACTACAACCTCCGCCTCCCAGGTTCAAGTGATTTCTGGCTAATTTTTGTATTTTTAGTAGAGACAGCATTTCACCTTCTTGGCCAGGCTGGTCTCAAACTCCTGAACTCAAGTGATCTGCCCGCCTTGGCCTCCCAAAGTGCTAGGATTATAGGAGTGAGCCACCATTCCTGGCACTTTTTCATATGTTTTTGAACAAATATATTAACTATTTTTCACCTTGGTTTCCTTTCTGGAAATGGGGCTGAGAATACCTAACTCCTAGGATATTTCAAAGGATTAAATGAAGCAATCAATAAATTGCCCAACACCATTTCTGGCACAAAGTAGATACTTGGAAGACCGTTCCTTCCCTTTCTTTCCCCAATTGTCGAGGTGCCAGCATTTCTTCCCTCAGTGGTTTCCCCTCCCAGTAGAGATGTTCATCTCACCTGAGAGTTAGGAGACATGGCGGTGGGGGAGGGGAAGTTGGGGATTTTCTGTGAGCTGTCAGGCACCATACTAAACACTACACATTATTTCACTTATTAGGAAGAAACACACAGAAAATGGTGATGACTCAGACCCGCCCTGAGCTCTCCTGCCCTCAGTGCAGTGGGCTACAGACACTCAGCCCCATGCTCTGTCCTTCACTGGATTTCTGTCTCTCAGAGCCTGGCCACGGAAGGGGGACGTGATCCTTCCTTCTCCCTTCCTGGCTGTCTTTGCAGGCTAGTACACATACCCGTTTCAAAGAGTTTCACAGACAGGCTTAGGAAGGAAGCCTTAGAAAGGAAGTAACAAAGTTTCAGAATCTTACAGGACTCTAGTTGTAGTCTGGATGCTGCCCTTTTTTAGCTGGTCCTGGGAAGCCCCTTGGCTTCTTGCCTATTACTTCCATTCTCAGGGACGGGGGACCCAGTCCCCTGCTTCCCCACTATGCTGCTTCTCCTGCTTTCTAGTGTTAGGTTAGAGTATTAGGGCCCTTAGAACCTTCCTAGGCATTCAGTACATTTTTGAAGCTCTCCAGCTTGCATGAAAAAGTCCCCTTGGGGAATTTCCTCAAATTAGGGTTTGGAAATTTTGCACCATAGTCATTCCAGTGTCAGCTTTGGGTGGTGAAAAAAGCAAGGAATGGGAATTAAGAGACCTAAGCTCTAGTCCCATTGCAGCTCCAAACCCACTTGTTACATTTTGGCAAAGCACTTGCCCTTTGTAGGCCTAAGTTTCCTTATCTGTGAAATGAGGGTCTGACAGTGTTATTTATTTCCTTCTTAGTTAAAAGATACAGAAGTGAAGGATTTCTAGTACACTAGAGTGAGATTTGGGGGTAAGATTCCTGTTTGCCCCTAAAATCAGTTCACATTACTCCTCCTATGGGTAAGGCTGAGGGAGTAACATCCCCTCTTTCCCTCTTATCCATCAAAGGCCTGGGACTCACTTTACCACTTAGCTCATGAACTTCTGTGAGCAGCACTGCCCTCCTCCACTTAGCCACTCATTCCTACCTATCCACTCATCCCTTCACTCCTTCCTGTCCAGCATGCGTCTATTCATTCATCTGTTCCTTCACATCTACATCTTGTATCTGTTAAAATTCTTTGTGTTCACGGCGGGGCACAGTGACTCATGCCTGTTATCCCAGCACTTTAGGAGGCTGAGGTGAGAGGATCGCTTCAGCCCAGAAGTTCAAAACTGGCCTGGGCAACATAGGGAGACCCTTTCTCTACAAAACATTTAAAAATTAGCGGGGCATGATGGCACACACCTGTGGTCCCACTTACTCGGGAGGCTGAGGTAGAAGGATCACTTGGACCCGGGAGGTTGCAGCTGCAGTGAGCCATGATCACACCACTGCACCCCAGCCTTGATGACAGAGCGAGACCCTGTCTCAGGGAAAAAAAAAATTATTTGTTCATAAGTGGAGAAAACTTTTGTGGACTGGGAGTGTGGAAAAAAACACTCGACATGCATTTTTCCTGTTCTCTTACACCATAACAACACAGAAGACTTCTGTGACTAAATATGTAGGGGCTTCTTTCCACACACTAAGTAATCAATCAGTTCTGCAGTGGACACAGCCAGTTGTCCACCAGTTAATTCAGTTGTGATACCATCTACCTGGAAATTGCCTCAGAAACCACAGGTTGAGGAATCAGTTCCACAGAACTGCTCCCTCCTTCCCACCAGTCATGAGTCTGGGCTTCCAGAATGTCTGACCAGCTGGTTTCAAGTTGGGGCTACCATGACCCACCCTCTTCGGGTTTGATTAATTTGCTGGAGGAGCTCACGGAACTCGTGGAAGTACTTACTTACATTTAAAAAGGATGCAAATAAATAGCCAGATGGAAAGATACACAAGGCAAGATCTAGAGGAGCTTGGGCACCACTCGCCCAGTGCCTGGATGAGTTCTCCTCCGTCCTGTCAGCCTCCATGCGATCAGCTATCCAGAAGCTCTCTGAATCTTGTTTTCTTGGGCCTTTTATACACTTCATTGGATAAGCATGACTAAAGCGTGGACAACCATGTTGAAATGTGACTGGGCAAAAAGGGTATGATTTAATACCAATAGACCGAGGGGGGAATCCAGCAGGGCCTGTCTGCTCAGATTCTTTTCGGCCTCTCTATGAGGCATTCCTTCCTCCGGGGTATGGGGCAGAGCCCTCTCTGGAATGAGGGTCTTATGACTCACAATTAGATTACAGACCTGCCTTGGGCAGACGAAACGGAGGCAGGAGAGGTCAGAGAGAGAGAAATTCTGCTTCCTGAGGCCTGCTTCTAAAGTGTCCCAACATTCTAACAGAAGACTGTAAAAGGGCTATGGGAGTTATAAGCCAGGAACTGTGGATGAAAACTTATGTACATGTAATTATATACACACATAATTATATCACACTAACTTAATCAGGAAGGTAATGTATTGGGAGTAATGTTGAGTAGCTCATAGAATGGGTAGGACATTGGAGAACTTGGCTTGGAAGAATGACAAGTGAGAAACCAGAAACACTCTGGATGTGTGGACAGCGGGAACTACTTGGCAGTGCCATCAGAGTGCCACTGTTGATATAAATGTATTCTGGCTAATTTTCCTATCCTCATCTCACTCTACTCAGGATTCACAGTTCTAGGAGAGGGAGTATGACCAGCTAAGCTTGTGTCATTTGCTTGCTTCTTGGCTAGGAGAAGTTAGCATCCTTGATATGTCGTACCACTGAGACTGTATACCCTGGAAGGAAGAAGTAATTGCATAAAAAGATGTCAAGGTGATTTTGAAGGGGGAATGGATGCTAGTAGAAAAATAAAAACAAGTAAACAAGTGAACCAATACTCAACGCACCAGTCACCCACCCACCCACTCATCCATCCATTCATCTGTTTGCCTATTCGTTCATCCTCTCATCCATATATCATCCATTCTCTCAGCCAATCAAGCAACACACCTTTATTGAGTACCCATCGTGTTCCATAGGCCATGCCAGGCACTTAGATACAGTAAAAAGACACCGCTCAGAAACATCCCAAGAGTATCCTCACGAAGGATGCGGCTATGAAGCTGAAAGATACAGAGAAAGGAATGCATATACATCCATATACTGGGGGGTTCAAAACAATATTGCTAGGGACATGGTGACTAATTCTGGATGTGGACAGATCAGAGCTGGTTTTTACAAACATCTCATACTGCCAGGAGATTGCTCAACATGGGGCAGAACACAGGACCAGGATTAAGCACCAGAAAACCTGTGTTGGCCTCCGGTCTCTGCTTCTCTGGAAAAGGCATACTTCATTTTCCCTATCTGCTCAACAAGAAGAATGAATATAAGAATCCCTTTTTTGTCTAATTCAGAGAACTGTGGAGGCAAAAGGAGTTAATGGACATGAAGGCATTTTCCAATACAAAGAAAGATAATTATTTCACCACGGTTACTTCTGTTTCCTGAGTGGCTGATAGCACTGTGGCTAAGATGCTCCTTTGACTTCTTTCACGCGCTCACTGACCACTATCTTGTGGTAACTGTGCAGGGGACTGTTGCATTTCAGTTCCTTAGGCTGGTTGATGAATGTCCAGGGTCATCACTGCTACCCGCGTCAGAGAAGTGGACGCTTAAGATCCTGTGGGCCCCAAGGAGGCTGGAAATAGTAGCTGTGTGAGTGTGTATGTGTGGGACTGGGGCTGTTTTCTCGTATGTGGGAATGAAATAACCAGGGGAAGTTCTGAATGTGGCAGGCCCAACTACTTTCAGCTCACGATAGGAAGGAGCTGGGTTCTCCAACTTGTAGCCAAGCCAACACAGGAGACTACAGCCTGAGGTCAGACGGTGAAGCATATACTGTTTAGAGGAATTATCCCTGAACCTACAGCGTTCCAGGCCACAACCCTGAGTGAGGCAAGTCGGCTCCCTGAGCCCCAGTTTTCTCATCTGTGAAATGGGTGGCTTGCCTGTAGGGAACAGGCTGTTGGTGGTGCCGGCTCATCTTCTTCATTTGTCCTAGGATGAGTTTCTGGGCCAGGCATGGGCCTGTCTACTTCTCAGTTAGTCTCTTCCAGCTTTTTCCTCATCTAAAAAGCACTCCCAGTGGGGTGCGGTGGCTAACACGTGTAATCCCAGCACTTTGAGAGGCCGAGGCGGGCAGATCATTTGAGGCCAGGGGTTCCAGACCAGCCTTGGCCAACATGGCGAAACCCGTCTCTACTAAAAATACAAAAAATTAGCCGGGCATGGTGGTGCGTGCCTATAATCCCAACTACTCAGGAGGCCGGGGCAGGAGAATCACTTGAACCCAGGAGGCAGAGGTTGCAATGAGCCAAGATGGCGCCATTGCACTCCAGCCTGGGCAACAGAGCAAGACTCCATCTCAAAAAAAAAAAAAAAAAAAAAAGACTCCCTTGACTGCCTTTTATTATTATTATCAATATTATTTTATATTATTATTATTATTATTTTGAGACAGAGTTTCACTCTTATTGCCCAGTCTGGAGTGCAATGGCTCGATCTCAGCTCACTGCAACCTCCACCTACTGAGTTCAAGCGATTCTCCTACCTCAGCCTCCCAACTATCTGGGATTACAGGCGTGTGCCACTACACCGGCTAATTTTTTGTATTTTCAGTAGAGATGGGGTTTCGCCATGTTGGCCAGGCTGGTCTTGAACTCTTGACCTCAGGTGATTTGCCTACCTTGGCCTCCTAAAGTGCTAGGATTACAGGCATGAGCCACTGTGCCCGGCCGTGCCTTTTATTATTAATGGGCTATATATTGCTACATCCTCTATAAAGTGTGAAAAAATTTAAAAGTACATACTGTATTTAATAAGCACTAGTATTCCTACTTCTAGGAATTTATCTTACAGATGTAGTCACATATGTACAATTTGATCTATACAAAATATTCATGGTTTGTAATTGTGAAGATTGAAGTTCATCAATAAAGGACTAATAAAATAATTCTGGCACTTCCATATAACAGAATGCCAGGCTGCTACTAAGATTAAAGAATCCAGGCACAGTGACTCACGCCTGTAATCCCAGCACTTTGGGAGGCCGAGGCGGGCAGATCACAAGGTCAGGAGATTGAGACCATCCTGGCCAACATGGTGAAACCCCATCTCTACTAACAATACAAAAATTAGTTGGGTGTGGTGGCACGTGCCTGTAATCCCAGCTATTCAGGAGGCTGAGGCAGGAGAATCGCATGAACCCAGGAGGTGGAGGTTGCAGTGAGCCGATATTGGCACCGTTGCACTTCAGCCTGGGTGACAGAGTGAGACTCAGTCTCAAAAAAAAACAAGGGGGCAGCCTTCATACTTACAGAAATGAATAACCCCTAAGACACACTAAGTGAAAGAAACAAGGAGGATAGAATGGCTTACATAGTATGCTACAATGTATGTGTGTTTAAAAGGAAGAGAGAGACTCATCTATGTTTGTAAATGCTTTTGGAGGCTGCATAAGAAATTGGCAACAATTCCCTTCCTGTTAGGAAGGGTAATGGGAGCGAGGCTTGGAGACCTGGAGGACAGTGATGGGAGGGAGACCTCCTTTTCCTTGTAGACCACTTTGTATCTTTAGAATTTGGTATCATGTGCACATTTGATCTATTTCTAAGAAGTCATGTGGTAGGGGGCACCCAGGTATTGGAGGGAGAATTCCCATGGAGCTTCAGCCCCAGTCTTAGAGCTTCTTTTACCCCCTCAGGGCAGTGAGAGATTCAGGTTCTCTCAGCGGAGGTTGAGGTGCATGACTCACCCAGTGGCTCGTTTCTACCCCAGCCCCCTCACCCAACCCCTCACCCCACCCTTTACTGCATCAGGGAAGTGTGCTTTTAGAATCATATTTTGACACCAAAAACAACCATACGTGCCTTCCCCCAAAAGAAGAAGAGTGATATTTCATCATCTCTGGGGAAGGAGTGTTAGATATTATCTCCTCCAATGGAAGGTATTTCGTAGTGGAAACACCATAGTCTTTGGAGTTGTACAAACTTTGGTTCAAATTCCAGCCTCTGCTGCTTGTGCTGTAAAAGCTCAAGAAACTGTCGTGCTCTTGCTGGACTGTTTCCTCATCTGTAAAACGGACCTTCTACTGAACCCACGTGACTGGTAAAGACCAGATAAGGTCATTGCATGTGATGCCTGGCACATACTAGGTGCTCAGTAAATGGAAGTAGTTGTGCTCACAGTCACTGAGATCAGCTCAGCCTACTGGAGCCCTTTATCACAAAGGAAGGAGGAAACAGTAGTGGTTGGAATTGGACTCAGTTCAACAAACACTGATGGCCTTCTCTAGTCTTGGCCCCTTGCCAAGTAGAGGTAGACAGGCACAGTGCCTCCTTGCCAGGGATGCACGTTGATCAGAATGGTCTGGGAGAGCCTCAAGTTTGCAGCTGCCTCCCTGTAGCTCTGAGGTCTAGAGACAGTGTGGTCAGCCCCAAGGGGGCTGTTTCCAGGGCAGACGGCATTGGTGTTTGCAGTGGGGACTTTCTTGTCAGGGAACAAGCTGTGTTGGGAAGGAGTGAATCCTAGAGGCTGCTTCATGAAGATGGTGTGTTGGACTAGTAGGGACCTTGGGAACAAGCTCCCCCAGCGTCGAGGGCCCCTGTCTCCTGCTCTGTCCCCTCCACAGAGGCTCCTGCAGTACACTGGCCTTTCCTGCCACATGGAAATTGGTTCTGAACATGGGGTTTGCCTCTCAGCTGCAGACACATATCTCTTTCTCCCCTGATGGGCAGTGGCGGAGAGCATGGACATTTAGAGTAAGCAGACCTGGGTCTGAGTTCTTGCTTGGCCGTTGATTCACTCAGTGGCCATGCTTCCTAACTTTGCTAAGCCTCAGTTTCTTTGTGAAATGGGTATAATAATATTACCTACTGCTTCATGTGAGGATTCAAAAAAATACCCCATTACAAAAATGTTTGGAGGCATTACACAACTGTTTTAGTAAAGTTGCCTACCATTGAGCTGGCTGATCTAAAATGAGGGCAAAATTCTTCTTAGGGAGGGAATTACTCTTAGGATTAGTTGGAAAATACCTTAATGGGCATGTGTGATTATAAAAAGGGAAATCCCTCCATTCCCTCCCGCCCCTACCTCATGTTGCCTAGAGAGGGCTAACTCTTTCTGTGTAAGAAACAGGATTGGAAGTCACTCATGGTCAGTGTGAGAGGTGGGGCAAGGATATGGGGTGGCGAGGGAGAAGAGGGGAGATGTGCAGGGCTCTAGAACACAGTGGGCCAGATCCCAGAGGATAAAATCAGGCCAGGGAGAGATTAATTTATTCTGTCAGGGAATGGCCAGTGGTTTTTTAAGGCAGGGATTTTTATGGCTGGTATCCAATTTCAAGTTCTCGCCTGAATTATTCTGTGCTATATTCAATACCTATCTTAATGTGCAAATCTCCAGTAAACACGTTACATCCAATAGCCTTACAGCATGGTTGTTTTGGGGGAATGAAGAAGTGAGGGCCCTGTCTCTTGTAGGGTGAAGCAGCATGTGAAGAAATGGAGAACTCCGTGGAAGCTGGGAATCAGAGGAAGAGGTGCCATGATGTAACAGGAGCCTTCAGTTCTTCTTGGGGATGTTGATGGAGTGAGTCTTGACTACTTGCAGTATCTGAGATGGAGAATAGGAATGACTTTTTGGATATTTTGGTGAGGTTCCGGATACCCACATAGCAGAGGCTGCCAACTTTTCAGTGTAAAAAGGATAGAGGACATGCTAAGGCTCAGATCAGTGAGAACTGGGTGGGGCCCAGGCAGCAAGTGGCTGTGGGTTCTGGCCTCACCAAGAACACACCACAAGGTCCGCCAGCTGTAACACTGGAGCATCAGGAGGGTCCCAGGGCAAGGTGAGATGAGCCATATGTCAACACGTCAGCTGGAGTCAGCAGAATGAGAACCATGCTGCACCCGCAACCAGCATCATGAGGCCCTGTATCCTGAAGCCACCTTGGGAGGTAAGAAATAGTCCTGACAAGGAGTTTGAACTTCACATTGGCCATGAATATTTACCTGAAGTGAAACTGCTTCATTTCAGAGGAGCCCATTTTCCTTAATTACCCTTGTTTAAGTGTTTCTTCCACCACTGGTGAGAGTGGGTGCTCCAGTGTGAGCTCTGTTACTGAAAAATAGACAGCAACTCTTTTCTGCGTGTCCAAGTTGTAACATGTACATTTTTGACACTGCTACATGATTAATGATGAAGAATTACCCCAGGGTCACATATACACACAGTCCTCCAGCCATAAAACCTCCCTCTCATGTTGCAGACACACAGGCTGCTTTCTAGCCCCATCGCCGCAGACACTCTAACCACCCGTTTGTCTTGTCAAAATCCTGTCAGTGCTTCTGAAAACAGGAGAGAACCACTGACAGCTCACACCCTCACTTTCTGTCCTGCAGCTGCTTTTTGATTGCTCCAACCCCTTAAGCAGGCTTAATTTCCCTGCAGGGACCAGCCAGGATATGCTCAGAAACTAGGACATGGAATTGTTTTGTTAAAACAAACAAACAAACAAACAAATTAGAAAAAAGAAAGAAAAGAAATGGAAAACATAGAGACAGTCTGAGTCACAGCGAGGCGGGGCGTGACCCAGACAAACTGGGTATCAGGTGGCTGGATTTTCTCTTTACTGTTCTGTAGAACGCGGCCTTTCCCGTTCTGATAATATTAGCTAATGTGTCCCTCAAGCCTTGTTGGTAAGATTAAAGAATTGAACAGTATCTGGCACATTGCAAACTTTCTCTCTTACCCTCTATACTTTTGCTCTTTTTCTTTCTCCGTCTTTTCCACGCTCTCCATCAGTGACAAGGTGAATGATAGTACCATTAAGAATCCCCACTGTGGCCAGGTGTGGTGGCTCACGCCTGTAATCCTAGCACTGTGGGAGGCCGAGGCGAGTGGATCACCTGAGGTCAGGAGTTCAAGACCAGCCTGGCCAACATGGTGAAACCCCTTCCCTACTAAAAATACAAAAGTTAGCTGGGTGTGGTGGCGGGCGCCTGTAATCCCAGCTACTCGGGAGGCTGAGGCAGGAGAATTGCTTGAACCTCGGAGGCGGAGGTTGCAGTGAGCCGAGATGGTGCCACTGTACTCCAGCCTAGGCAACAGTGAGACGCCATCTAAAAAAAAAAAATTCCCCTATGAGGAAATAGGAACTTTCCAGTTGGAGGGGGGGCACATGGAAATAGAAGTTGTCATAACCCCACATTTTGGGCAGCCACGCCAAAAAGCAATGTGGACCTCCTTCATCTGCTGTTTACAAAGCAGCTCCACCACTTACTGGTTGTCTAATTCTAATTCTGGGCAGCTGGTTGACTTTTCCAAGGTTCCCCTCCCCTCCCCTCCCCTCCCCTCCCCTCCCCTCCCCTCTCCTCCCCTCTCCTCCCCTCCCCTCCCCTCCCCTCCCTTCCCCTTCCCTCCCCTCCCCTCCCTTCCCTTCCCCTCCCCTCCCCTCCCCTCCTCTCCCTTCCCTTCCCCTCCCCACCCCTCCCCTCCCCTCCTCTCCCTTCCCCTCCCCTCCCCTCCCCTCCCCTCCTCTCCCTTCCCCTCTCCTCCCCTCCTCTCCCTTCCCCTCTCCTCCCCTCCCCTCCCCTCCCCTCCCTTCCCCTCTCCTCCCCTCCCCTCCCCTCCCCTCCTCTCCCTTCCCCTCCCCTCCCCTCCCCTCCCCTCCTCTCCCTTCCCCTCCCCTCCCCTCCCCTCTCCTCCCCTCCCCTCTCCTCCCCTCCTCTCCCTTCCCCTCTCCTCCCCTCCTCTCCCTTCCCCTCTCCTCCCCTCCCCTCCCCTCCCCTCCCTTCCCCTCTCCTCCCCTCCCCTCCCCTCCCCTCCCCTCCCCTCCCCTCCCTTCCCCTCTCCTCCCCTCCCCTCTTCTTTTTTTTGAGACGGAGTCTTGCTCTGTTACCGAGGCTGGAGTGCAGTGGTGCCATCTCAGCTCACTGCAAGCTCCACCTCCCGGGTTCACGCCATTCTCCTGCCTCAGCCTCCAGAGTAGCTGGGACGACAGGCGCCCGCCACCACGCCCAGCTAATATTTTTTATATTTTTAGTAGAGACAGGGTTTCACCGTGTTAACCAGGATGGTCTCAATCTCCTGACCTCGTGATCCGCTCGCCTCGGCCTCCAAAAGTGCTGGGATTACAGGCGTGAGCCACCGCGCCCGGCTCCAAGGCTGTTTTCTTATTGGAGATATGAGGATGATGCTATACACTACACAATGTGGCTATGATTAGGAATTGGCCTAAAATATGTAACATGGTACTTGGCAGATACTCCATAAATGTGGCTGTTTAAGCTAAAATGAGGAAGCTTAGCTGGTCAGGCCAACAACCTAGGAGGTGACTTTTCTTTCTTTCACACCTTTCTTAGGTTGGGCTCCTCCAGAAGCAGAACCTGAGATAAGGGTTTGAGTGCAAATATTTTTTTTCTTTTTTTTTTTGAGACAGAGTCTCACTCTGTTACCTAGGCTGCAGTACAGTGGTGTGATCTCAGTTCACTGTAACCTCCGTCTCCTAGGTTCAAGCAATTATTGTGCCTTCTGAGTAGCTGGGATTATAGGCATGCGCAACCATGCCTGGCTAATTTTTGTATTTTTAGTAGAGACGGAGTTTCACCATATTGACCAGGCTGGTCTTGAACTCCCAGCCTCAGGTGATCTGCCCGCCTCAGCCTCCCAAAGTGCTGGGATTACAGGTGTGAGCCACTGCGCCTGGCCGAGTGCAAATAGTTTACTGAGAGGTGATCTCAGGAAGCTCCAGAAGGGAAACGGGGAAATGAGGTATACCTTATCTTATTTTAGCCTCAGATCAACCCGCTCAAGATAGATATTGTTATTATTCTTTTTTTCTTTTTTTTTTTTTTTGAGACGGAGTCTCCCTCTGTTGCCCAGGCTGGAGTGCAGTGGTGCGATCTCAGCTCACTGCAAGCTCCGCCTCCTGGATTCATGCCATTCTCCTGCCTCAGCCTCCCAAGTAGCTGGGACTACAGGTGGCCGCCACCATGCCCAGTTACTTTTTTTGTATTTTTAGTAGAGACGGAGTTTCACTGTTAGCCAGGATGGTCTTGGTCTCCTGACCTCGTGATCTGCCCGCCTCGGCCTGCCAAAGTGCTGGGATTACAAGCGTGAGCCACTGTGCCTGGCTGTTGTTATTCTTTATATTCTATAGATGAGTTAAGTGGTGGTTTTAAACATGTCCACAATTCTATGATATTTGTACCATTAAGTGGTGGAAAGTATGTCCTCTGTTCTTGGATCTTTGCAACATTATCAATAGATGGATCAGAATGACTCTCAATGCTAGATTAGAAAATGTTGCACAGATGCTTGCTATTCTTTTTGAAATACTCGCTCAGGAAGCCTTTGAAGTGTAGCTACCCTGAGACTGCCATGTTGGAAAGACCTTGTGGAGAGAGAGAGAATTAATATCTGACTGTAACTACCTGAGAGACCCCACACCAGAACCTCCCAGCCAACCCTTTCCTGAATTCCTAACCCACAAAAATTATGAGATAAGAAACAGTTCTTGTTTTAAGCTTAAAGTTCTGAGGTGATTTTTCTATACAGAAGTTGATTACTGGAGCATGATCTTGATGGGATATGGAGCATGCTACCCCAAAATGTGGCACCTTGGCCTACTGAGTATTTTAAGCTGAAAGAAACTGAGAAAACTATAGAAACAGGGAGGTCACTCTCTTACGTCCTCCCACCTTTCTCCCTTGAAGCAGGCCGTAAAAGAATTCTGACCTACCTCCTCTGAAAATAGGTCATAAGATCTTCATTCCAGAGAGGTCCTCCCCAACCCTGGAGGCCAAGAAGAATGTGAGCAAGCAGGCCTTGATAAGTCTTCCCCTCCCTCAGTTTATTACCATTAGATTATACCCTTTTGTCTTCTAATCATACTTCTGCATGACTGTACATAAAAGTAGTTTTTCTTTAGTATTTGGATTTTCATTTCCGAAGTCTCCTGTTTTATGTAAAACTTACCATAAATAAATTTGTATGCTTTCTCTTGTTAATCTGTCTTGTTATAGGGGCCTCAGCCATGAAACTCACAATGGGTGAGAAAAAGATACTACTTTTCCTCCCCTACAATTTGTGCCCAGATTTTTCTGACTGCAGAGATCTCCTTCAATAACTATTTATTTATTTATTATTTTTATGTTTTGTGACAGGGCCTTGCTTGTAGCCTAGGCTGGAGTACAGTGGCGCCATCACAGCTCACTGGAGCCTCAACCTCCTGGGCCGGAGTGGTCCTCCCACCTCAACTTCCTGAGTAGTTGGGACTACAGTCATGCGACACCATACCCAGCTGATTTTTGTATTTTTTATAGACAGAGGGTTTTGTCATGTTGCCCAGACTGGTCTCAAACTCCTGGGCTCGAGCCATCTGCCCACCTCAGCCTCCCAAAGTACTGGAATTACAGGTGTGAGCCACCATGCCTGGCCAATAACTCCCTATTTCATAAAAAATAAAATGCAGACTCCTCTGCATGGCATGCAAGTCTTGACAATTTGGCCCCAGACTACTTTTTAACCCCAAAACCCAGCCATGCCAGCCTGTGATTTCATTGTGAAACGATGGAGGGGAACAAAAAAGCATGAGCTTTGACGAGAGTGTGGCATTGTAGAGGAGAAAAAGTAGTATCTTTTCCTCACCCATTGTTTCATGGATGGCACCCTTATAACAAAAGACAGATTAACAAGAATAAAGCATAACACATTTACTTAATTTTTAAAATCAAAGTTTTTCATGACACTGAAACCTTCAGAAATTACACAAATACCCAGGGGAAAACTGCTGTTTTTTTATGCTTAGGTTTGATGAAGAATGGGCTGTAAACCAAAAATAAAATTTGAAGCCTTTCAACCATCTGAATGGGCACCTCCTCTCGGCCAAGGGCATTCTAAAGTTAACCTGAAAAACTAGTTCAGGTCACGATGGGAAGGAGGAGTTAGACACACCTTGTTACCATTAAAGTCGAAAAGATCTTAAGACTGATAGAACAGACTCTTTAAATCTGGTAAGAAACATTTACAGTCTACTCTCTCTGAAGCCTGATACCTGGAGGCTTCATCTGTATGATAACAGCTTGGTCTCCACAACCCCTTATGGTAACCTAGACATTCCTTTCTAATGATTCCAGGTTTTTAGGAAATAACTCAACCAATTGCCAATCAGAAAATCTGAATCCATCTATCTGGCCCTTCATAAAAAAAAAAAAAAAAAAAAAAAAGAAAGTCTTCAGCTATTCAAATAGTTGTTTTCCTGTAGGTATTGTGTCACTTTTCTCTCCTGCTCTCAACATTTTCTCTTTATCTTTTGCTTTCAGCAGTTTGACTTTAATATGCCTAAGTATAGGTTTCTCTGGATCAATCCTACATGGGATTTGCTGACCTTGAATTTATAAATTCAAGCCTTTCAGAAAATTTGGGAAGTTTTCTATAATTATTTCTTCATATTTTTCCCACTTCATTCTCTTTCCTCTGCTTCTTCACTTCAAGTATCCATATGTTGATGAAAAGAGTCGAACTCTGTAAAATATTTGAAGAGATTTATTCTGAGTCAAATATGAGTGACCATGGCCCATGACACAGCCCTCAGGAAGTCCTGAGAACATGTGTCTAAGGTGGTGGGGAGTAGCTTGGTTTTATACATTTTAGAGAGGCATGAGACATCAATCACATACATTTAAGAAATACATTGCTTTGGTCCAGAAAGGCGGAACCACTCAAAGCGGGGTCGGGCAGCTTTCAGGCAATAGGTGAATGTAAACGTTTTCTGGTTGACAGTTGGTTGAGTTTGTCTAAAGACCTAGGATAGATAGAAAGTGAATGTTCAGGTTAAGATAAAGATTGTGGAGACCAAAGTTCTTTTGAAGTCTTATAGCAGCTGCCCTTAGAGACAATAGGTGACAAATGTTTCCTATTCAGATCTTAGTGAATCTGTTTAAGATTGGGAGGTTCTAGAAGAAAAAGATTTAGCTATGTTAATAGAGATGCTTTACAGTACAAAATTTCCCCCACAAAGAAAAGCTTTGAGGGGTCATTTCAAAGTATGGCAAAGTAACATGTTTTGGGGTAAAATATTTTGATTTTCTTCTTTGTCTTGTAATGTTACGACACGGTCAGGCTGGAAAGTAAATCATGATATATAGGGTTAAATAAAACCCATCTGATGAGAATTTACGATTTGTAGGGCATGACTCCCCAGACCCCTTAGATAGGAATTTAGGCAAGATAAAAAAATTAGTCCATACTTAATGCTAGATCTTTTGAAATTATCCCACAGGCCTCTGGGGCTCTGTTCATTCTTTTCTAGTCATTTTTTCTTCTTCTTACTCAGGTTATAAATTTCTACCAACATATCAATTTCACTGACTGTTTCCTCTGTCATCTTCATTCTGCTATTAATTTCATGCAGTGATTTTTTAAAATTTTAGATACGTTTTAGTGTTAAAGAGAAGCTTTAGCTCTAAAATTGTTTTTCTCCTGAGATTTTCTACCTTTGCCTTCATTATAAACATATTTTCCATTACCTCACTAGATAGAGTTTGACACTGCTCCAAAGTCCTTGTCTGGTAATGCCATCATCTGGCTCATCTGAGGGTTGGTATCTATTGGGCGTCTCTTCTCTTGAGATTAGGTCACATTTTCCTGTTGAATAATTTTGGATTGTATTTAGACATTGTGAATATTATGTTGTAGAGACTCTCGATTCTGTTAAACTGGTCTGAAGAGTTTTGCTGTTTTTATTTTAGCAGGCTGTTAACTTTGATTGAAACTGCAAACTTTCCTTCCTGTAATAGATGACAACTCCAATCTTAGTTCAGTTATGGAAGTTTTAGCTGCAAGCTGCTTTCATGTTTCCTCAAGTACGTATGGTAGAGTAGTCAGCCAGAAACTTGAACTAAGTTTATATAAAGAATTTGGGATTCCCCCATGCTGATTTTCTCCTTTCTGGGCTTCCTGCTCCCTCTTGAATGGTAACTGTTGCCCCAGGCTCCTTCCCTTTTTTTGAGATCGAGTCTGGCTCTGTCGCCCAGGCTGGAGTGCAGTGGTGCCATGTCGGCTCACTGCAACCTCCACCTCCCAGGTTCAAGAGATTCCTCACAGCAGCTTCCCAAGTAGCTGGGATTACAGGCATGTGCCACCAGGGGTTTTGCTATTTTGGCCATGCTAGTCTTGAACTCCTGGCCTCAAGGGGGCCACACGCCTTAGCCTCCCAAAGTGCTGGGATTACAGGTGTGAACCACGGCACCCAGCGAAAAGCTGGGTAATGGTAATTTCAAGATGGTAATATCTGCTCTGCTTTCACTAAAACCTTCCCTCACATTTTCCTTTTTGTGTCTATCTCTCTCCACCACCATACACACACACACACACACGCACACACACACACACACCCCTACCCACACATCCCACCAAATAGTCTGTTTGCCACCTCTCTAGATCACAAAGTCCCTGTTAGAATCCAACTCTAGGTGGCACCAAGATCAACAGAGCTGCCATTTCCTCCTCTCTTTTCCCAAACCTTATTGTGAAAGCACTACAAGGAACTATGTCAGGGCTGCACGTGAAGCCGTTTGACTTTTTCCTCATTAAAAAAATTTGGCCGGGGGTGGTGGCTTATGCCTGTGATCCCAGCACTTTGGGAGGCCGAAGCGGGTGGATCACGAGGTCAGGAGATCAAGACCACGGTGAAAACCCATCTCTACTGAAAATACAAAAAAATAGCTGGGCGTGGTGGCGGGCGCCTGTAGTCCCAGCTACTTGGGAGGCTGAGGCAGGAGAATGGCGTGAACCCAGCAGGCAGAGGTTGCAGTGAGCCGAGATCGCGGCCCTGCACTCCAGCCTGGATGACAGAGCGAGACTCCATCTCAAAAAAAAAAAAAAAAAAAAAAAAAATTCGAGAACTACAATGTTCATAAAGTGCACATAACATAAATGTTGTTTATATTTAATTTTTCTGAGACAGGGTCTCACTCTGTTGCCCAGACTGTTCTTAAACTCCAGGGCTCAAGTGATCCTCTTGCCTCAGCCTCCCAAAGTGTTGCGATTACAGGCATGAGCCACTGCACCTGGCCAAATATTCAGTTTAATAATTATAAAGCAGATACACATGTAATATCATTACGAATGGTCGCTGTTAGCATTCCAGAAGCCCCCAGTGTGCCCCTTTCCAATGACAACCATCTCTCTAACCCTTACAGGTAACCAATATCCTGACCTTTGTAATAATTTTTTTGCTTGTAAACTGTAGTTCTGGCTGGGCAGAGCGGCTCACACTTGTAATCCCAGCAGTTTGTGAGGCTGAGGCAGGAGGATTGCTTGAGCCCAGGAGTTCGAGACCAGCCTAAGCAACACAGCAGGACCACCTCTTTACAAAGATTTAAAAGTTAGTTGGGCATGTTAGCCTGCACCTTGAAGTCCCAGCTACTGGAGAGGCTGAGATGCGAGAATTGCTTGAGCATGGGAGGTCCAGGCTGCAGTGATCCGTGCTTGCACCACTCCAGACCCTGTCTCAAAAATAAATAAAATAAAATGTAGTTTTACCTATTGTATGTCAGTCATAAACAACATACTTTAGTCTTGCCTCCTGGAACATTGTATAAATGAAATCATATTATGCATATTATTTTCTGTATCACTTCTTTCACTTGATAATCTGTTTTTACATTTAAGATGTTGTATGTTGCTGAGGTTGGTGCATTTCAAGGCCTGTGTTGTGCTTCCAGTAAGGAGGTCACTATCTAAATTTGGCTACTGATAGTGGCTAATTTGACGGAGGAACTGAATCTTCAATTTCATTCATTTTAATTACTTTTAAATTTAAAAGCTGATACTCAATGCAGTTATTAGAAAATGTATGTTTGTGGCCGGGCGCGGTGGCTCACACCTGTAATCCCAGCACTTTGGGAGGCTGAGGTGGGTGGACCAGCCTGGCCAACGTGGTGAAACCCTGCCTCTATTAAAAATACACAAATTAGCCTGGCATGGTGGCAGGCACCTGTAATCCCAGCTACTTGGGAGGCTGAGGCAGGAGAATCACTTAAACCTGGGAAGTGGAGGATGAAGTGAGCTGATATTGCACCACTGCACTCCAGCCTGGGCAACAAGAGGGAAACTCCGTCTCAAAAAAAAAAAAAAAAGTATATTTGCAACAACTTGGGTATGTGATGGCTACTTTTTCAACTGCAACTTTTATGAAATCTAAACATAGATTAAGGTTTTTTTTTTTTGTTTGTTTTTGAGACAAAGTCTGGCTCTGTTGCCCAGGCTGGAGAGCAGTAGCATGACCACAGTGCACTGCAGTCTCAACCTCCCAGGCTCAAGTGATCCTCCCACCTAAGCCTCCTGATTAGCTGGGACTATAAGCACACACATTCGTGTCCAGCCAATATTTTTAATTTTTTGTAAAGATGAGGTCTCACTGTGTTGCCAGGCTGGTCTTGAACTCCTGGGCTCAAGCAATCCTCCTGCCTAGGGCTCCCAAAATGCTGGGATCACAGGGATGAGTTACCTCCGGCCACATTAAGTATTATTATTATTTATTTTACTATTCTCCCTAGACTGCTCAGCAGAACAGATTAAGTATTTTTGATAAAAATTTAGCAGCCACATTTAGACTTCAAAGAGTTAGTATGGAAAAAAGAATGTAAACTCCCCAATTAATTTTTATACTAATTACATGCAGAAATGATACCACTTTGGATACATTGAAGACTTAGTATGAAAATAGAATATCTCATTAATAACGCATATAATAATTACATGTTGAAATGATAATATATTGGCTATATGGGTGAAATAAAATATATTAACATGTTTCACCTGTTTCTTTTTTAGTTTTATTTTTTAAGTGACTACCAGAAAAGTTAAGATTATGTATGTGGCTTGCATTGTGTTTCTAATGAGTACTGCTGCTTTAAAGTATTCCATTGTACAATGATTCTGCAATGTATTAATTCACCTACTGTGGATGGATACTGAGATTTTTCTAGTTTTTAATTTTTACAAACAAACAATGCTGCTTTGAACATTCTTATACTTGTATCCTGACAACACTTTTGCTTGAGTTTCTCTAGGATATAAGGGTACAAAATTGTTTTCTAAGAAGTTGTGCTATTTCAAGTTGGCCGTCTGGGAACATGCCATGTCTCTTACCCATCTGATCTCTACCAAATCCCTAAAAATTGTGGAACAGAAATCATTTAAAAACCCACAACCGTAGCTCAAAATGTGGAAGCAGCTCTACAAATTCTCCCCTGTCAGAAATGCCCTGGAATTACCTACAAGTTCTTGGTTGGGACAGGGCATTAGGAGAAGCCAGAGGCACATCAATCCAATATCCTTCTTCCTTGGGCCAGGCAGCAAAAGGTGTCCTCCTCCAGGCAGGAGCAATTGGTGTTAGAAAGGAGGCAGGGTCCTGAAATCCTGGATGAAGGGTGTACACTCCCTTACTAGCCATCTCCCACAACTTCCTTATTCTCAGAAGACTCCATCCGGAACACAAGCCCCAGAATCCCACCCCTCCTCTAGAGCTGGAAAACAGAATGGTCCGGTTCTAGCTTTTTTTTTTTTTTTCTTATCAATAAGATATCAGACTCAGGATAGGGGAAAACTCTTTTAAAGTGGTCTTTTTAGATTACTATGATTGTCATGCGTTTTATTTTAAATGGAGAACTCACGTATGACCTGTCTACATAAGTTGAACTAATGATGTGACACACAAACTGTTGTGAAAAATGCCAGTTACTTTGAATGTAAGCATTTTTCCCAAAATCATTTATGTCTAAACTAATTCCTTTAATAAATCAATAAGAAAATGATGAAACAATTCAACAGGAACATGAACAAAGGAAATAAAACTCAGAGAAGAAACATAAATGTTCAATAAATATATAAAGATATTTAATTAAATTCATGAGTAATCAGAAAAATGGATATATAGATGGGATCCCTTTTATTCACCCATAACATCAACAAAAAGTTGGAGAATACCCAGTGGTAAAAAGGTGTGGGGAAATGAATGCTGTCATATTCTGTTGAGGACAGAGTAAGTTGGCACAACATTTTTAAGGGCAATTAGAATTTCATATCTACATAGTCTGCAGTCCAACAATTCCATTTCTAGAGATCCATTCTTTTTTCTCTTTTAGACGGAGTCTCGCTCTGTTGCCAGGCTGGAGTGCAGTGGTGCAATCTTGTTCACTGCAACCTCTGCCTCCTGGGTTCAAGGGATCCTCCTGCCTCAGCCTCCCGAGTAGCTGGGACGATAGGTGTGCACCACTATGCCCAGCTAATTTTTTTGTATTTTTAGTAGAGATGGGGTTTCACCATGTTGGCCAGGATGGTCCCAATCTCTTGACCTCGTGATCTGCCCGCCTTGGCCTCCCAAAGTGCTGGGATTAAAAAAGAAAAGAAGAAGAAAAAGAATATAACCATGTATTACTTGTATAATAAAAAATAAATTTAAATTGCCTCTTATTTTAAAGACCGTGTACCAAATTTAATTTAAAAATTACCATAGGATTGCAATCAACAGAGGTTGATTTGGGGCATGGAGGGGAAATATCTTTTCTCAGAGGTACCAATCTCAAAATTCTGGACCAAAAAGGACCTTACAATGCAGATAGTTTTTTGTCATATTTCGAGATAATATACTCGCAGTTTCTCAGTCTAACTGTATGTTTCCACACATTTGCATCAATGTAAGAAATATAGTTTCCTTGCAAATGTCTGCGAAGAAACACAATTTATATCCTTAAATAGGTAGGAAAAGAAAAAACAGGATAAGTAAAAGAATCATGGCAACCTTGTGGGAAATATTTAGATATAGAAAATAACACCTGCTTTCTAATTTCCAGCGGTATAAGCTTCCCAGTTTGCACAATTTTTTTAAAGAAGCAATGTAAACGTTTTAATACAAACAATCCCACAGCATTTATTGCCATCTTGTAATAACATAAAGGTAATCAAAACAATATGAATAAATGTTCATATTGGACGAAGGACATCTAAAAACAAACTATATCCTTCTCCACAATTTCTCACTTCATTGATCATTTTCAGTTGGAGACACTTTATAGCAGAGTAATATTATCTCCTTTTAGCGTGATCTGACCCAGTTGTTTTCTTGACTTTGTTTTAGAATGAATCTCTTCTGCATCATCTAATACAAGGTTCATATACTCATTAAAACCAATGATACAGCCTTCTATCCACATATTCACTTGCTCATAGAGCCACGCCTGAATCCACAATCTATTTTGTAAGTATCTGAAGATGAGGTTGATGGGCTGCACCACAACCTTCTGCATTTTCTGGCCCTGGTCACGGTATGCCATGTTGGAATTTCAAAGAGCACACCTGCACACTGCCTCTGAGAGCAACTTCCCCCAGTTTGCACAATTAATCAAGAAATAATGTGGGGCCACTGGCACAAATGACGAGGCATCTCCCCGAAGCTTAACTTCCTATCTATCCAATCTCTTGGACAGATAATGGCAGTTAATTACTTTGAATGTAAGTATTTTATCCAAAATCATTTATGTGTCTAAACAAACCCCTTCTACAAATCAATACAAAAACGATAGATAACGCAACAGAAAAACAGGCATAAGCTTATTATTATAAACAAACAAGAAGAAAGAAACCCTATGCCAGGTAACAGCAAAGCTTGGGCTCCGTGCTCTCTGAAAACATCCTAGGATTTTTCTTTCCACTCTTATCACAACCGATCTGACTTAACCCCTTCTCACTTTACACCTAGGTTTTGCTAGACCTTTCTATTTTGTTGCCCTGAATTAAGCTTTCCCTTGTAGAGCACTCTACATATGGATTCTGAAATAATCTTCTGCCTGTCTACACTTGAACATAAAGCAAAAAATAAAATAAAATAATCCTCCTGGCCGGGCGCGGTTGCTCACGCCTGTAATCCCAGCACTTTGAGAGGCTGAGGTGGGCAGATTGTGAGGTCAGGAGTTTGAGACCAGCCTGGCCAATATGGTGAAACACCATCTCTACTAAAAATACAAAAATTAGCCAGGCGTGGTGCCAAGTGCCTGTAGTCCCAGCTACTTGGGAGGCTGAGGCAGGAGAATCGCTTGAACCTGGGAGGCAGAGGTTGCAGTGAGCTGAGATCACACCATTGCACTCCAGCCTGGGAGACAGAGTGAGACTCTGTCTCAAAAAAAAAAAAAAAAAAAAAATCAAAAAATCTCCTGATTTAATAATTTAATCTCTCTGGCTTGGAAACTTTCAATGACTTTCCATATCTCACTGTGTGGCCTTCAAATTCCTATGTCTGATAATAGAGGTTCTACATAATCATATTTTCTTTTTTTTTTTTTTTTTTTTTTTGAGACGGAGTCTCACGCTGTTGCCCAGGCTGGAGTGCAGTGGCGCGATCTCGGCTCACTGCAAGCTCCGCCTCCCGGGTTCACGCCATTCTCCTGCCTCAGCCTCCTGAGTAGCTAGGACTACAGGCGCCCGCCACCGCGCCCGGCTAATTTTTTGTATTTTTAGTAGAGACGGGGTTTCACTGTGGTCTCGATCTCCTGACCTTGTGATCCGCCCGCCTCGGCCTCCCAAAGTGCTGGGATTACAGGCTTGAGCCACCGCGCCCGGCCTTATAATCATATTTTCATTGCTCCCTCAAAAAATTATTTGCAGCCAGATTGGACTACTAAATTCTGATCATACCTGTAGCCATGTCTTTGTCATGCATTGGAGGTTGACCTGCAACCTCCTTAGGTGGCTCTGGAAGCTGAGCTGGGACCATCTGCTGGCTTGAAGTTTCAACCTCCTCGGGGGGCTCTGGAGCCTGAACTGTGGCCTCCTGTTGGGCTGGAGAAGGTTCTGCCTCCATTTGGGACACTGGGGTCTGAGCTGGAAACTCCTGCTGAGTTAGAGATGGTTCCACCTCTTCAGGGAACTCTGGATGTAAAGATGGGGACACCTGCTGAGTCAGAGAGAGTTCTACTAACATAGGGTCCTCTGAAGATTGAGCAGGGCCTGCCTGCTGGACTGGAGAGGATTCTACCTCTTTAGGTGGCTTTAAAATCTGAGTTTGGGCCAGTTGTAGGACTGGAGATGGCTCGACCTTCTCAGGTGGCTCTGATGGCTGAGGTGGTATCTCCAGCTGTGGTGGAAGACTGACCTCTTCAGTGGACTTCAGAAAATGACCTGAGACTTCCTGCTGGGTTTCAGATGGTTCAACGTCTTTAAGGGGGCCTGATGGCTCAGGTGGGGACTCAGGCTGAACTGGAGAAGATTCTACCTCTTTAGGTGGATCTGGGATCTGAGTTGTGGCTGCTTGCTGGGTTGGAGATTTAATCTTTACAGAATCCAGAAGAGGGATCAGGCGGGGTTAGAGAGTCACCCTGCTCAGTGGGAATAGGAGGGCTGTCCTGCTGGACTGGAGAAGGTTCAGCCTCTATAGTGACTGCTGTAGGTATGGTAAGCTCCATATTCACTTTTTTTTTTTTTTTTTTTGAGATGGAGTCTCGCTCTGTCGCCCAGGCTGGAGTGCAGTGGCGCGATCTCGGTTCACTGCAAGCTCCGCCTCCTGCGTTCATGCCATTCTCCTGCCTCAGCCTCCCGAATAGCTCGGACTACAGGTGCCTGTGACAACGACCGGCTAATTTTTTGTATTTTTAGTAGAGACGGGGTTTCACCGTGTTAGCCAGGTTGATCTCGATCTCCTGACCTCGTGATCCACCCGCCTCGGCCTCTCAAATTTCTGGGATTACAGGCGTGAGCCGCCACGCCCGGGCCATATTCACATATTTAACTGTGGTATTAGGCAAAGCTGAACTACTTCTGAATACGGAAGAGAGATCTAGAGGTGAAAATACCATCTTACAATTAAATGAACTTACAATGTCTGAGGAGAGCTGAGTTGGAGACGGAGTCGTGGGGTCTTGATAGACTTGGCAGAAGTTCATCATTTCCAGGGGTATTTAGCTGCTGAATGATAATCTGTTGCTGGTCTTTCAAATGTTTAAACTGCTCAGGGGATATTAAAGACTGAGCTGGGACCCTGTGTTGAATTAAAATTTCAACCTGATAGGTGAACTCTGGAGTCATGGTAACCATGTGATCCACAGGCTTAACAATGACATGGTGAAATGTTGGAGGCTGAACTTGATCATGACTTATAGGAGAAACTGTTACCCCATGACGCTCTGGAGGTTGAGCTACAACTTCATTAGGGAGCTCTGAAGGCTGAGCTGGGGCGTCTTTCTGGGTTGGAGAAGACTCAACCTACTCAGGGGTCTGTGGATGCTCACCTGCAGCCTCCTACTGTGTTGGAGAGGGGTTCTCATATTTAGTGGGTTCTGGAGATTCAACCGAAGTCTCCTGTTGAACTGGTAAAGGGCCAGCCTCTTCCAATGACTCTGTAGGCAGAGGCGTGCCCCCATGCTGGGTGTTGGAATGTTCCACATCATTAACTGGCCCTGAGAGCTGAGCTGTAGCCTCCTGATGGATTGGAGAAGTTCTCACCTCCGCAGTAGGCTCTGTTGCTATGGTGAGCTTCGTATCTGGAGGCTTAACAGTGATACTGGGCAAATCTCAGTGTTGAACTTGATGGTGACCGGGAGGTGGAACTGTTACTTGATGATGTTCTGGAGGCTGAGCTGGGGTCTCCTGCAGGCTGGAGAGGATTCAACTTCCCCAGAAGACTCAGAAGGCAGACCTGGCTGCTCCTGCTCAACGTTCAGCCTTCACAGGAGGACCTGGAGGCTCAGTTGTGGCCTCCTGTTGGGTTGCAGAAGGTTACATCTGCTCTGGATGCTGGTTTGGGGCCTCCTGCTGGACTGGAGAAGAGTCACTGTCCTTGGTAGGCTCGGAAGTTATGCTAATCTCTACATCTGCAGGTTTAACTGTAATGTTTGACAAGTTATAATGAGCTTGATACACACCCTAAGTTTGAACTGTCACCTCATGATTCAGTGGAGTTTGAGCTGCACTCTTTATAGAAGGCTCTGGAGGCAGAGTTGGGGTCTCCTCCTGGGTCTGAGAAAATTCCACCTCCCCAGAAAACTCAGAAGGCTGAGCTGGCTGCTTCTGCTCTCTGGAGGAAGGTTCAGCCTCCACAGGAGGACCTGGAGGCTCAGCTGGAGTCCCTTGCTCAGGGCAAAATATTTCATCTCCTCAGGGCACTCTGGTGTCTGAGCTGGGGCCTCTAATTGGGTTGAGGAAGAGTCCACCTCCCCAGGATTCTCTGGAGGCTGAGCTGCAGCCTAGTCTACAAAATTTCGACCATACCTGTAACCATGCCTTTGCCCAGACTGTACTCCCATTTGTTTTCTATTTAACACATTAGGCCGGGCATGGTGGCTCACGCCTGTAATCCCAGCACTTTGGGAGGCCGAGTTGGCTAGATCACAAGGTCAGGAGATCAAGACCACGGTGAAACCCCGTCTCTACTAAAAGTACAAAAAATTAGCTGGGCGCAGTGGTGGGTGCCTGTAATCCCAGCTACTCGGGAGGCTGAGGCAGGAGAATGGCGTGAACCCAGGAGGCAGAGCTTGTGGTGAGCCGAGATGGCACCACTGCACTCCAGCCTAGGTGACAGAGCGAGACTCCGTCTCAAAAACAAAACAAAACAAAACAAAAAAACAAATTATAGCTACACTTTAAGCCCCAAGTAAGTTTCAGCTTATTGATGTAGCTTTCCCTGATCTCCACACTTCAAGGATGACAGATTCTGGTGAATTCTAGCACTGATGGTCTGCATTATCTTGTATTACTTCATTATATATACCTCCTTTTTATGCCTATTCTCTTTCTTCCTTCCTATCATTTTCATGTTCTGAAGACAGTATCATACTTGGGCCAGGGCTGGACACAAAACAACTGCTACATATAGAAAGTCAGGGATGAAGATGAGTTCTGGACATAACTAAAGGACTGAGTAATCATGTTAGCAGCCAACACTCCCACATATGGTAGGCACCGATATAAGTAATACATGTATTCACTCAAATCTCACAACAATCCTATGGCATGGTAACTAGCATAATCCCCAGTTTAAAGATGAGGAAATTGAGTCACAGAGAATAACTTGTTCAGGGTAACCAAGCTAACAAATGATGGACCTGGGTTCAAATCCAGTAACCTGGCTCCAGAATCCATTCTTAACCACCTAGAGCACTATCACTGACATGGAGAGAGAGACAGAGTGCTGTAAAGAGGGTGAAGTGCAAATAGGAGGACAGCAGCAGTTAAGCAATGATGTGACGGGGATAAAGAAAAATGGAGGCCGGGCACAGTGGCTCAAGCCTGTAATCCCAGCACTTTGGGAGGCCGAGACGGGTGGATCACAAGGTCAGGAGATCGAGACCATCCTGGCTAACACGGTGAAACCCCGTCTCTACTAAAAAAATACAAAAAACTAGCCGGGCAAGTTGGCGGGCGCCTGTAGTCCCAGCTACTCGGGAGGCTGAGGCAGGAGAATGGCGTGAACCCGGGAGGCAGAGCTTGCAGTGAGCTGAGATCCGGCCACTGCACTCCAGCCTGGGGGACAGAGTGACACTCTGTCTCAAAAAGAAAAAAAAAAAAAAAAAAGAAAAATGGATAAGAAAAGGATTAGAGCAATCACAAGTAAAAGACCAGAGAAGGGGCCTAACAGTAAAGGAGAATGAGGAGAAGGAAGAGATGACAGGCAAAAGCGAAAGCAGAAAGTCAGTTGTCCATGTGGTTTGGTGAGATTAAAGAAGGCCCAGGAAGGCCTTCAGGAAAAAGTTGCCATGTCAGGCAGGACACAGAGAACAATTGAGGAAAGGTGATTCTTACAAGATGGTGAAGGTGCCATTGTAGGTGCTGGGTTTTGGCACGGGCACTTGGTGGAACCTCTGCTTTGGGCTGAGATCAATACATGACAGATGAGATCAACACATCTCATCTCTGCAGGTACAGAGCTCACATATGTTGGTGCTTGTAGAGACCTTCTGCTGCTCTTGTGGAGTTAAAGCCTTATTTTTGAGTGTAACTTTCAGACCGCACCAGTGAATTCTGAGTAGGTTCTAGTTCAGAAGGTGAACGTGTGACTTCAGTCAGGTTTCAATGCTAAGTCTGAACTTGGTCTTGTCGTGGAGCTGTAGTCTTGTCCAGGCCTGTAGAATGCTCAGTCTTTGTAGTGGGTTCTGGTGTTAGGGTGAGCCCCAGGTCCGAAAGCTGAGTTGAGGTCTTCTCCATGGTTGCAGAAGTTTTAACCTCTGTAGTAGGTTCTGTAGTTATGGTAAGCTCCAGGTCCAAAGGTTGAACTGTGAATTGAGTCAGGTTTTGATGCTGAGCCTGGTTCTTGTCTGGAGGTGGAAGTGTCACCTCAGGGTGCTTTGGAGGAGGAGCTGTAGTCCTCAGAGCTGTAGAAGGGCAGAGCTTGATCCTGGCTTGGTGTTGGAATGGGTATCTGATAACAATACACAGGCGGTTGAGCTACAGACTCCTTAGGTAGCTCTGGAGGCCGAGTTGGGGTCTTCTGCATGGTTGGAGAAGGTTCAACCTCCATAGAGTTAAGGTAAGTTCCAGACCCAAAGGTTGAACTGTGACTTGACTCAGGTTTGAATGTAAAGTCTGAACCTGGTGTGGATGTGGAATAGTGAAGACAGATCTTCAGGTGAAAAATTCCATCTCATCATTCAGTGGACTTACAATGTCTGAGGAGAGCTGAGCTGGAGACCAAGTTGTGGGCTTTTGAGCAAGAGGAGAAAGTTCATCATTTTCAGGGGTAGTTAACTGCTGAATGATAATCTCTTGCTCATCTTTCAAATGGTTAAACTTTTCAGGGGACATTAAGGACTGAGCTTGATGGTGACCTGGAGGTGAAACTGTTACCTCATAATGTTTTCAAGGCTGAGGTGGAATCTCCTGCTGGGTTGGAGAAAATTCAACCTCCCAGGAGACTCAGAAGGCTAAGCTGGCTGCTCATGTTCACCGAGAAAAGGATCAGTCTCCACAGGAGAACATGGAGGCTCAGTTGGGGCCTCCTCTTGGGTTGCGGAAGTTTTCACCTCCTCTGGAGGGTAGGTTGCGGCCTCCTGCTGGACTGGAGAAGATTCATTATCCTTGGTAGGCTCTGAAGTTATGCTAATCTGTACATCCACAGGTTTAAATGTAATGCTTGGCAAGGTGTAATGAGCTCCATCCTTACCCTGAGGTGAAATTGTCACCCATGATTCAGTAGAGTTTGAGCTGCATTCTTCATAGAAGACTCTGGAGGCTGAACTGGGGTCTCCTGCTGGGTCTGAGAAGGTTCAACCTCCCCAGGAAACTCAGAAGGTTGAGCTGGCTGCTCCTGCTTACTGGAGGAAGGTTCGGCTGCCACAGGAGGACCTGGAGGCTCAGCCAGAGTCCCTTGCTGGGTTGCTGAAGATTTAATCTCCTCAGGGCACTCTGGTATCTGAGCTGGGGCTTTTAATTGGGTTGAGGAAGAGTCCACCTCCTCGGGGTTCTCTGGAGGCTGAGCTTGGGCCATTCTACTCAACTTCGACCACACCTGTAACCAGGCCTTTGCCTAGACTGTACTCCTATTTTTTCTTATTTAACAAATTATAGCTAATCTTTAAGCCCCAGGTAAATTTTTAGTTTATTGATGCAGCTTCCCCTGACCTCCATAACTCAAGGATCACAGATTCTGGTGAATTCTAGCACTGATGGTCTGCATTATGTTTTAGCACTTTATTATTTACACCTCCATTTTTATGCTTATTGTCTTCTAGAGTTTTCATGTTCTGGAGACAGTGTCATACTTGTCCCTCGGTTGGACACAAAACGGGTGCTACATATAGAAAGTCAGGGACAAAGATGAGTTCTGGACATAACTAAAGAGCTAAGTAATGTTAACAGTCACCGCTCCTACATATACTAAGGACTGATGCAAGTATTACAGGTATTCACTCACCTAAATTTCACAACAATCCTATGAAATGGTAACTAGCATAATCCCCAGTTTAAAGATGAGGAAATTGAGTCACAGAGAAGAATAACTTGTTCAGGGTAACCAAGCTAACAAATGACAGACCTGGGTTTGAACCTAGTAACCTGGCTCCAGAATCCACTCTTAACCACCTAGAACACTATCACTGAGACGGAGAGAGAGACAGAGTGCTGTAAAGAGGGTGAAGTGCAAATAGGAGGAGAGCAGCAGTTAAGCAACGATGTGATGGGGATAAAGAAAAATGGATAAGAAAAGGATTAAGAGCAATCACAAGTAAAAGACCAGAGAAGGGGCCTAACAGTAAAGGAGAATGAGGAGAAGGAAGAGATGACAGGCAAAAGCGAAAGCAGAAAGTCAGTTGTCCATGTGGTTTGGTGAGATTAAAGAAGGCCCAGGAAGGCCTCCAGGAAAAACTGCCATATTAGGCAGCACACAGAGAACAATTGAGGAAAGGCGATTCTTACAAGATGGTGAAGGTGCCATTGTAGGTGCTGGGTTCTGGCTAGGCACTTGGTGGAGCCTCTGCTTTGGGCTGAGATCAATACACGACAGTGTCTCATCTCTGCAGGTACAGAACTCACATATGTTGGTGCTTGTGGAGGCCTTCTGCTCCTCTTGTGCAGTTAAAGCCTTATTTTGGGCGTAACTTTCAGACTGAATCAATGAATCCTGAGTAGGTTCTAGTTCAAAGGTGGACCTCTGACTTTAGTCAGGTTTTGATGCTGAGTCTGAACCTGGTCTGGACGTGGAGCTGTAGTCTTGTCCAGGGCTGTAGAATGCTCAATGTCTATATAGGGCTAGAGTTATGGCAAGCCCCAGGTCTGGAGGCTGAGTTGTGGTCTCCTCTGTGATTGGAAAATGTTCACCCCTGTAGTAGGTTCTATACTTATGGTAAGTTCCAAGTCCCAAAGTTGAACTGTGACTTGAGTCTGGTTTGAGTGCTGAGTATTGACCCTTGTCTCATGGTGGAAGTGTCACCTTAGGGAGCTTTGGCAGAGAAGCTGTAGTCATCATGGCTCTAGAAGGTTCAACCTTTGTAGTGAATTCTGGAGTAATGGTAAGCCTCAGTTCCAAAGGTTGAACTGTGACACTGGCTGATGTTGGATGCTTAGCTTGATCCTGGCCTTGTGTTGGAACAGACATCTCATTATAATACCCAGGAGGGAAAACTACAACCTCCTTAAGTAGCTCTGGAGGCTGATTTGGGGTTTTATGCATGGTTGAAGGTTCAACCTCCATAGAGGATTCTGGAGTTAAGGTAAGTTTCGGATCCAAAGGTTGAAATGTGACTTGAGTCAGGTTTGAATGCCAAGTCTGAACCTGGTGTGGATGTGGAAGTGTCACCTCAGGGTGCTTTGGAGGAACTATAGTCTTCTTCAGGGGTGTAGAATGTTCAACCTCTGTAGTGGGTTCTGGAGTTATGGTAAGTCCCAGGTACAGAGTTTTAACTGTAATGCTGGGTGATATTCAATGCTGAGCTTGATCCTGACCTGGTGTTGAAATTGTTACCTCTTGAAATACTGGAGGTTAAGGTATAACTTCCTGAGGATGCTGAGTTGGGGTCTCCTGCATGGCTGGAAAAGTTCAACCTCTATAGTGGATCCTAGAGTGATGATAAGCCCCAGGTCCAAAGGTTGAAGTGTGACACTGGCCAGTGTTGAATGCCAAGCTTGATCCTGACCTTGTACTGGAACTGTCACCTCATAATGAGCTGCAGGTTGAGTTACAACCTCCATAGGTTGCTCTGCAAGCTAGGTTGAATTCTCCATGGTTGGAGAAAATATACCCTCTGTAGTAGGTTGTTGATTCGTGGTAAATTTCAGATCCAAAGGTTGCACTGTGGCCTCAGGTTTGTGCTGAACCTGCACATGGTCTGAAGGTGGAAGGGTCACCTCAGGGTGTTTTGGAGGAGCTGTAGTCATCCTCAGCATTATAGAATGCTCAGCCTCCATAGTGGGTTCTGGAGTTATGGTAAGCTCCATGTGTAAAGGTTGAAATGTGACACTGGGTGATGCTGGATACTGAGCTTGGTCTTGGCCTGCTGTTGGAATTGTCATTTCATAATGCTGGATACTGAGCTTGGTCCTGGCTTGCTGTTATAATTGTTGTCTCATAATGCATTAGAGGTTGAACTGCAACTCCCTTAGGGGGCTCTGGAAGCTGAGCTGGGACCATCTACTGACTTGAAGTTTTTGCCTCCTTAGGAGGCTCTGGAGCCTGAACTGTGGCCTTCTGCTGAGCTGGAGAAGGTTCTGTCTCCATAGGGGGCTCTCAAGTCTGAGTTGGACCCTCCTGCTGAGTTAGAGATGGTTCCACCTCCTGAGGGAGATTTGGCGGCAAAGATGCGGCCATCTGCTGTGTCTAAGAAGATTCTACCACCATAGGGCTCTGAAGACTAAGCAGGCACTGCCTACTGGACTGGAGAGGATTGTACCTCTTCAGGTGGCTCTAAAAGCTGAGTTGAGGCCTGCTGTAGGACTGAAGATGGTTTGACTTTCTCAGGTGGCTGATGGCTGAGCTGGTATCTTCAGCTATGGTGGACTGACCTCTGCAGTGGACTTTGGAGGATGACTTGAGGCTTCCTGCTGGGTTGCAGATGGTTCAACCTGCTTAGGGAGCTCTGGTGCCTCAGCTGGGGACTCTTGCTGGACTGGAGAAAATTCCACCCCTTTAGGGGAATCTGGGGTCTGAGCTGTGGCCTTGTGCTGTGATGGAGATTCAATCTTTTCAGGAGAATCCAGGGGTGGGGAAGGGGTATCATGTTGGGTTGGAGAAAAGTCAGCCTACTCAGTGGGAATAGGATTGTCCTGCTGGACTGGGGAAGGTTCAACCTCCATAGTGACTTCTGTAGGTATGGTGAGGTCCATATCCATATTTTTAACTGTGGTATTAGGGAAAGTTGAATTGTTTCTGAATATTAAAGACAGATCTAGAGGCAAAAATACCATCTCATCATTCAATGACCTTACAAAGTCTGAGGAGAGCCGAGTTGGAGATTGAGTTGTGGACTCTTGAGGGACTGGAGGAAGTTCATCATTTTCAGGGGTATTTGGCTGCTGAATAATCATTTCTTGCTGGTCTTTCAAACGCTGAAACTGCTAAGGGGACATTGAGGACTGAGCTGGGGCCCCGTGTTTGGTTAAAATTTCAACCTGTTAGGTGAACTCTGAAGTCATGGTTACCATGTGATGCACATGTTTCACAGTGTCATTGTGCAATGTTGGAGGCCGAACTTGATCATGACTTAGAGAAACTGTTACCTCATGATGCGCTGGAGATTAGCTACAATTTCATTAGGGATCTCTGAAGGCTGAGCTTGGGCCTATTGCTGTGTTGGAGAAGACTCAACCTCCTCAGGCATCTGTGGATACTCAGCAGCAGCCTCCTGCTGGGCTGGAGAGAGGTTCTCATCTTTAATAGCTGGAGATTGAACTGAAGTCTCCTGTTGAACTGGTAAAATCATCTTCTGATTACTATGGAGGCAGAGTTGGGCCCCCGTGCTTGGTAGTGGAAGGTTCCACATAATTAACTGGCCCTGAGAGCTGAGCAGTAACCTCCTGGTGGATTGGAGAAGTTCCCACCTCTGCAGTAGGCTCTGTTGCTATGATGAGCTGCATTAACTGGAGGCTTAACAGTGACATTGGGCAAATCTGAATGCTGAGCTCGATAGTGACCTGGAGATGAAAATGTTACTTCGTGATGTTCTGGAGGCTGAGCTGGGGTCTCGTGCTGGGCTGGAGAAGATTCAACCTCCCCAGAAGACTCAGAAGGCTGAACTGGCTGCAAATGCTCACTGGGGGAAGAGTTAGCTTCCACAGGAGGACCTGGAAGTTCAGTTGGGGTCTCCTCCTGGGTTGCAAAGGGTTCCATCTGCTCTGGAGGCTCGGTTGGGGCCTACTACTGGGCTTGAGAAGATTCTGCCTCCTTAACAGGCTCTGGGGTTATGATAATCTCCACATCTACAGGTTTAACTGTAACACTGGGTAAGTTATAACGAGATTGATCCTCAACAGGAGGCTGAAGTGTCACCTCATGATTCAGTGTAGTTTGAGCTGTACTCTCCATAGAGGACTCTGAGGCTCAGCTGGGGTCTCCTGCTGGGTCTAAGAAGGTTCAGCCTCCCCAGAAAACTCTGAAGGCTGAGCTGGCTGCTCCTGCTCACTGGGGGAAGGCTCAGCCTCCATAGGAGGACATGGGAGCTCAGTTGGGGTCTCCTTCTGGGTTGCGGAAGGTTCCACCTCCTCTGGAGGCTGGGTTAGGGCCTCCTGCTGGGCTTGAGAGGATTCTGCCTCCTTGTTAGGCTCTGAGGTTATGGTAATCTTGAAATCGGCAGGTTTACCTGTAATGTTGGGCAAGGTAAAATGAGCTTGATCCTTACCCTGAGGTTGAACTGTCACCTCAAGATTCAGTGGAGTTTGAGCTGCACTCTCCACAGAGACTTGGGAGGCTGAGCTGGGGTCTCCTGCTGAGTCTGAGAACCTCCCCTGGAAACTCAGAAGGCTAGGCTGGCTGCTCCTGTTCACCTGGAGGTGGTTAAGCCTCCACAGGAGGAACTGGAGGTTCAGCTGGATTTCCTTGCTGGGTTACAGACGTTTTCGTCTTCTCAGGGTGGTCTGGTATCTGAGCTGGTGAATTTAACTGGGTTTAGGAAGAGTTCACCTCCTCGGGGTACTCTGGAGGCTGAGCTGCGGCTTGTTCCTGGCTTGATGTAAGTTCCTTACCTGGCTCTTGAATTATCATAAGCTCCACATCCACAGGTTTAACTGTGACATTGGGCAAGTGTGAGTGCTGAGCTTCGCTCCAACTTTTAATGGAACATTTACCTGATGATGTATTGATGGCTGAGCTACAGTCTCTTCTGAGGCAGGCAGCTGCTGTGCTGGGGCCTCCTGCTGTGTTGAAGAGTGGAGCCCCTTAACGGACTGTGAAGGCAGAGCTGGGGCCTCCTGCTGGGTTGAAGAAGGTTCCACCTCCTCAGGGAGCTGTGGAAGCTGCACTGGGGCTTTTTGCTGGAGTGAAGAGGACTGGATCTGTCCTCTGGATTTTGAGTTTCAGGCTCTAGATGGAATTGAGAGCCCAACTTGCTCAGGGGGCCCTGGAGGCTCATCTGAGTTCACCTGGAGTTCTGGAGGCAGGCTGCCCAGATATAGTATATCCATACTTGAACCTAAATACTCATCCTGTAAAGTTTGTTTCTGACGCTGAGGTTTTGATATAAATCGGTGTGGAGTTCCAACAAAAACCTTAGCAAGCCTCTGATGCTTGGCTAGATCTTTCTTCAGGTTTTTGGGCAAAACACTAATCTTCACTGCTTTTGAATTCTGACTATCTAGAGGTGGAACAAGTATTTCATATGCCTGATGATCTGCAGCCTGATCTAGACCTACAGTTTGAACCTTACTTTTGAGGCAAAGAGGCCGAGCTAGCGTCTGGTTCTGATCCCAGTCTGGCATTGGAACCAACTCTGGGAGCCTTTCTTGCAAGTCAGCTTGTCATTCAGATGCTGGTGTACACCAGCGAACTTCTCTGGCCCCAGGGGCAGCTCTCCAGCTGGATCCGTGTCCAGGAATGGAACCAAAGTCTCAGTCGGTTCCTGAGGCGAGGCTGACATCTGGGTGCAAGGACCCCAGGTTATCAAAGCCCCCCGGGTCTGTATGGGGGTTGGGGTGGATAAGCGCATGGGGAGATTCCAGGGGGAGATGGCAGGAGCGCCAAGACCAGGGCTCAGTTGGCCTCAGGGGGTCGGAGGTCAGCTGGAGTGGGCCCTGGACCTGGCTGAGCCTCCTGGACTAGTAGCCACAATAGTTGTCACGTGAGGAGGGGCCGTAGGGACCAGAGACGCAGCCCGTATATGACATACGTTGGCGTCCCACGCTGAGCTGGAACCATTATGGCAGCCCAGAGATGCTCGCACACCTAGCAACCTCGCACTCCTAGCAACCACGGCCCCGCCTCCTCCGTTATTTACCATATCTTTATTTAGGCAACCTTTATTAAGTTCCATTCCAGATTTGCTCCTCGTCACCAGGGCGATCTTATCCCACAATCCCGCCCAAGCCTCCCTTCCCTCTCCACCAGAACACCCTTTCCTTCCCCTTCGCCAGGAAAGATTTGGGCGGCCGACCCAGGTGGTCCCAGGACTCCAGCAGCCTACAGTGGTGGGGCGGGGTGGGGTAGCGGCACGGCAGAGCTTCCCAAGGAAGTTAGGTGACCTCGCCTCGGGATATTCAGAAATGCTAGTCAAGTTCTGGGAGCCTGAACTCTTCCTCCTCCAAGCTGAAATCTGAGAGATACTCTTCCTCCTCTTGGCCACACTGCTTCCAGGGAGAGCAATGGACCTGCAAAATGTGCACCAGTTAGGGTGGCAGGCAGAATGCACAGTAGGGTCATTCATTCCAAAATGTTGCCATTTTTGCTAAACTTTTGATATCCTTTGTTGCATGTTTGATAATTCCCCACTCTATTAGGTAGGAGCTGCCAGGGAATAAGTGAGGACTCCAAATTTTCTGTAGGAAGGGTTTTGGGAGGTGGGCAATTCAGTCTGGGAGAGAAGTCTGAACTGTCACCCTGCCTTAACACAGCCATTACCCTAGAAATTACAGCGCCACTCTTCAGAGGTCTACCCTGTGTGCACACATGAAGAGGCTTAGGTTGTTAAAGTCAGCATGTTAAATAATTTCCTGAAATGTGACTATAACTAGAACCCAGCTGACTTCCTCCACAGCCATTATTACCTATTGTATTTCTCATTGTCTGGCACCATCACCAGCATGCGAACTCTAAGAAGGTGCTTCATCTTATGCCAGTGCCTAGCATAGGCACATGGTGCAGATTAATGGTTTTACAATGAAAGGGATTCCAAGACTCGCCTCATTTAGGGGTGGATCTATTATTATAATCAGATTTCTGAAATCAGTGCTAACTTTGTCTCACATTTCACAGGAAGCTAGACTTCTTAAAGCTTGAAGTTTCCTTGATGGGTTTTATTTAAATTGAATTGAAATAATTATTTTACAGGGAAAAACTTCAAAATAAAACACTTTGCAACTCTGGGGTGAAAGTTAAATAAAACACTCTAGCCCCAAATTAAGTTCCCACTGAAATAAAACACTTTTGCTCCTTTAAAAAAAAATTCCATATGTAGTAAATAATGACTGTTTTCTTTCAGAGATTAATTTAGAAACTTAATCCCTATTTAAGAGCTTTCATATACAGTCATGCGTTGCTTGCCATGTGAGGAGAAACTTGAGAAATATGTCATTAGGGGATTTCACCCTTGTGCTAACATCATAGCATATACTTCCACAAACCTAAGTGGTATAGCCTACAGCACACCTAGGCTATATGGTATGGCCTATGGCTCCTCGGCTATAAACCTGTACCGTATGTTACTATACGGAATACCGAAGGCAATTGTAACACAATGGTAGGTATTTATGTATGTAAAATGGAAAACATACAGTAAAAATACTGTTTAAAAGATAAAAAATGGTATAGCTGTATAGGGATAGCTCCATTATACTCTTATGGAATCACCATCATATATGTGGTTTACTGTTGACTGAAACATCATTTTGCAGCACATGATTGTAATTGATTTACAGAAAGATCTTCAACAAAATGGTCTACCCAAGATATAAGGAGATATTGAGATCTAGGTAATAAGCCATATTTGAAAGGCATTATAGTTTTCAAAAGCTGTAGCACGATCATTCTTAAGGCCAGTTACTTTTTCCCCATATCTCTGGGATCCTGTTTGAAGAAAGTTCTAAAAAGGCCTATGTTCAAGCAGCCTGGCATCCCTAAATCCTGGGGGAAGACTAACCCCTCTCCTGTGTCCACAACTGTAATAACACTCTGACAGTCCTCAGTTCTGCTCTCCAAACTTCAAATAACGGGTCAGAGTCAAAGGTCAAGACTTCAGGAAAAGCCTCAGAAATACTCTGCACTCAAAAGTAGTATCAGTTTCACATTTTCCTAAGAATGAAACAAATTGTCCGCCAAATTATGCTGCTTGTTTTGAATTACGGTTACATTGGCTATGTTAACCCCTGAGTTTTTATCTCCACATACTTGAATTAAACCGTGTAGTTCTTCTTCGCATCTGACATCTATGGTGTCTTCACTGGGTCTGTACTCCACAGCTATTTTACCACTTTCTGAAATAAAGTTAGCGAGGATCAATTCAGAATCTTTTTCATTCTAAAACATCCTGCATATAATGGTAGCACCCCATGAACATTCTTTTGGTTTCTAAAAGCAGAAAATAAGAACATTTTCCTGGAAGTTTCCTTATCTCCTCATCTCACACTTCAGTTTTTTCTTTCTTTCCTTTTTTTTTTGGAAGACACGGTCTTACTCTGTCACCCCGGCTGGAGTGCAGTGGCGTTGTCATAGCTCACTGCAGCCTGGAATTCCTGGGATCAAGTGATCCCCCTGGCTCAGCCTCCAGAGTAGCAGGGACTACAGGTACACACCACTGTGCCCGCCTAATTTTTTTTTTAGAGACACGGTCTTGCTTTGTTGCCCAGGCTGGTCTCGAACTCCTGGCTTTAAGTGATCCTCCTGCCTTGGCCTCCCAAAATACTGAGATTACAGGTATGAGTCACCATGCCTGGCCTCACACCTCAGTTTTTAACATATATATGAAATATCAACCATATTTTGTACAAAGGACATTATGATCTTACAGATAGGAACTAAGGAATAACATAAGAAAAAATATGGAAACCAAAATGTTCAATCATAATACGATGAAATGGTAAGGTATCAGGTGGGGGTCAAAGCAAGTTCAAATTTGGAGTAGAGACCACTGGGCCAGTAGACACTTCACATTAGAAGCAAGGGCCAGGTGTCTGCACCCTGAGAACCAAAATTCATTCCACCAGATGCAATGAACAAAGCTTCTGAGAGAGAGAACATTTGAACATTTTATTGGCAGACACAGGCCCACATATTCTTATAGACAATAGAACTACCTTCAAGGCAAACTAGAGCCATAAGGCTTTTGGTCTAAAAAGTTTTCAGTGTGTGCAAGAGATACCTTTGTATACTAGGGAGAGGTAAACAACCCACACACTTCGTTTGGTTCTTAAAGGTTGTTACTCAGACTTGACAGCTGATGATCAAGGAAGTAAGACTTTCACTAGAAGGGCTGTTGTCCAGGTTGGAAAGCTGAGAGCAATCAGGGCCACCTCCTACAAGCAAATAAAGGTCTGTGGTAACTTAATTAGGATCTCTCAGTCTCTTAAGCCTTTAGGGCTGTGAAGCAGAAGAGCAACTCTGTTCAGGTACTCTTTGCCAATCATCAGGCTTCCTTTGGGCACAGCCTGTAACATTCATGCCACTGTAGAACTCAATAGGGAATACAAGCAATGCCATTCAATAGCATGACCAATTCCAAGGCTCACAGCAAAGCAGCTGATTGTTGTATAAGAATCATACTTGCCCAATGTGTCAGTGCCAGAAATGAAAGCTGAAATTGAATTCTCGATTCAGGAAACAAAATCTAATAAACTCCTCGGCACAGAGTTTATTTATTCAGATAGAAATCAACAATGACAATAACAGTTAATATGTCTGCTTATCTTGTAAGTGTAGTTCTGAGTTTTTACATTTGTCATCTCATTTACTCTTACAATATCCTTCATAAGGCTGACTGAATTACTAACCCCAGTTTGTAGATGAAGAGACTGCAGCTTAGAGCTATTAAGTATTTTCAAATCTCTCTAGCTATAAGACCTAAAATTGCATTAAAAATCTAAGAGACAGAGTTAGGACTCAAATCCATGTGTCCAAAACTTATAATCACTATTCTATATGATAGGCAAGCAATTAAAGAAGACCTGGCTTAAACATTTTCTGTGGGAACTGAGGCAAGTCCTTTCACATCTGTAAACTAGGAACAGTATTTGCTGTCGTTTTTTTTTTCCCACAAATGTCACACAGAACAAATTTGAGCCTGTTGCTGTGAAATAATTTAGCAAATGAAAGCATACTATAGAGTGCTTTAGATATCAATATTTTTATCCAATTAACTTTTCAAAATGAGTTTATTTGCCCATTGAAACTGAAGTACTTCTAGGACAATCAAGAGAGTCTTACCTAGAACAACAATCAACAGTTTCTGGAATGCGTCTGACAAAGCCTTCTGAATAGCAAGCTTCTGGGCTGTCTTCCTTTTCATAAGGAACGATAACGGTCCTAAATCCAACCAAAACAAATGGATTTAAGATGCCTATCTGAATGATAATTGCTATATGTTTAAAAACTAAAAATGCACCCATGGTTCTTAGCTCATAACCTTTGTGATTAAGGACAGACGGCACAAGGGTATGGTTGAATGGCTCTGTTATAGGTATATCCTGGCAGGGCCCATTTTTACGCCTCCATCTAGTAGGGAAGTTCCTGAAGTACTAGAAGGGAGATAACAGCCAAGAACCTGGCACATGTCTCACATCACCCAGAGATTTCAAATTGATCAGTTAAGGCAACACTCCTACAGACCCTACCCTCCTGTGCATCAAGGGCTGGAATCACTCATCAAAAAAGGTTTGGTTGGCTGGACATGGTGGCCCATGCCTGTAATCCCAGCACTTGGGGAGGCTGAGGCAGGTGGAGGCCAGGAGTTCAAGAACAGCCTGGTCAATGTGGTGAAACTTGAGGCCAGGAGTTCAAGAACAGCCTGGCGAACACGGTGAAACCCTGTCTCTATTAAAAATGCAAAAATTAGCCAGGTGTGGTGGCACACACCTGTAATCCCAGCTACCTGGGAGTCTGAGGCTTGAACCAGGAAGCAGAGGTTGCAGTGAGCTGAGATCAGGCCACTGCACTCCAGCCTGGGTGACAGAGTGAGACTCTGTGTCTCAAAAAAAAAGGGCTAGGTCCGGTGGCTCATGCCTATAATCCCAGCACTTTGGGAGGCTGAGGTGGGCAGATCACTTGAGGTCAGGAGTTTGAGAGCAGCCTGGGCAACATGGTGAAACCCTGTCTCTAATGAAAACACAACAACAAGAAAATAGCCAGGTGTGGTGGTAGGCACCTGTAACCCCAGCTACTTGGGAGGCTGAGGCAGGAGAAATGCTTGAACCTGGGAGGTGGAGGTTACAGTGAGCTGAGATCACGCCAGTGCACTTCAGCCTAGGCGACTGAGTGAGGCTCCATGTCAAAAAAGAAAAAACTTTGGTACAGATAATTTGGCTCCTCCCTGGGCATCACCCCCAGGAGCCTACTCCACTCCATTAGCCTACAGCCCTGCCTCTGACTTCAAACCCTAAGCCTGATGGACATGAATACTAAAAAAATACTCAACATTAGTATCAATTGAGTACTCTTTCTAGGTATCTATATTAGACTCTTTTTTGGCTGAAACCCTTTTATGAGTAAAAAAAAAGAACTGAATGTTTACACAAAAGTTTATGTAAATCTTTAGATGATGACCTGGCCTGGTAGCTCATGCCTATAACCCCAGCAACTTGGGATCCTGAGGCAAGAGGATCTCTTGAGGCCAGGAGTTGGAGACCAGGTGGGACAACACAGAAAGACCCCATCTCTAAAAATAATAATAATTAGCCAGGTGTGGTGGTGCATGCCTGTAGTCCTGGCTACTCAGGAGGCTGAGGCAGGAGGATCCCTTGAGCCCAGAAGTTGGAGGTTACAGTGAGCTATGATCATGCTACTGTACTCTAGCCTGGGCAACAGAGCAAGACCCTGCCTCTAAAAAAATAATAAATAGATTTAAAAAAAACCAAAAACTTTAGATGGTTTTGCTGGGATAACCGAGGGCTACAAGAGACACATATTTGAAGAACTATTTTAGCTCGAAGCAAGTTCTTAACCAAAAACTGTAAAAACATTACTTCCTTCTTCCTCCTAAGTTTCTTGGCAGGAAGTCAGCTGTACGATTTTAAATTTAAAGGTTCAATCAGGTATTACCTACAGTAAAACCCTATACTGTAAGACAGAAAAACTCTGCCCAGGACTTCAGTAGCTCAGAGAGGGAAGGGCTTGATATGTATCCGAAAAGATGACTTTCGGAAAGTAAGAAAAAAAGAAAGATCCTTTCCACGCCAAATCCCTACCCTCCTCCACTCCCAATGAAAACAGACCTTCTTCCACCTTATCCACAGGCTTCTCCACCAAGCCAACGCCAGGACTCCTGCAATCATAGGATGGCAACATCACCTCTAAAGCACAGAAGAACTTCAGGCTTTGCTTCGGAAGTGGCACCATGCTATCTTCATTTTCTCTTTCTTCAAGGTCAGAAAGCTCCTGAAGCTGTAAGGATATTTAATGTAAGGTCCTTCCTAGGATCTTAATGTAGGCTTCAAAATGTTTTGTTATTAAAAGTAAAAACTTGGCCGGGCGTGGTGGTTCATGCCTGTAATCCCAGTACTTTGGGAAGCCGAGGTGGGCAGATCACGAGGTCAAGAGATTGAGAGCATCCTGGCCAACATGGTGAAACCCTGTCTCTACTAAAAATACAAAAATTAGCTGGGCATGGTGGCGGGCGCCTGTAGTCCCAGCTACTCAGGAGGCTGAGGCAGGAGAATCGCTTGTACCCAGGAGGTAGATTTTGCAGTGAGCCGAGATAGCACCACTGCACTCCAGCCTGACGACAGAGTGAGACTCTGTCTCAAAAAAACAAAACAAAACAAAAAACCAAAAAGCAAACAACCAAACAAAAACAACAACAAAAAAACAACTAAATTCCAGTCATTCAAGCTAACAGTTGAGGTATCCTATGGCTTCAAAATCAAGTTAGATTTGCAAATGAGTTGCTAGATAGAGACAACCATTTTTTATTATATGCCACAAAAACAGTAGAGAAAATTATGGATACCACCATCCAAGTGACTGAGATTATTAATTCTAGGTAGCAGGCCAATTCAGAAATGTCCACTTATCCTCAATGGTAGAGGCCTCTCACATCTCCTCCCTACAATCCAGTTCAATACTTCTGTCTAAAATCTAGGATTTCAATGTTGAAAGGAGAGTGTGGTTAGTGAAAAAAAATCTACAAGGTTTACCTTGATGATCCTTTTGGACCACCCATTGAAACCAAAGTAGTAATTCGCCAGTTCTTGGCATCGGGAACTATTCAGGGCAAGGGCTTGATGTTGAACTGCCTTATGTCTGGTGCCAAGACGAACCTAAAATCATAAGAGATAGACTCATAAATATCACAACCTGCTAGAGATTTTATTATGGATACATCTGAGATTTGTCAATACCAAGTGTGCAAAGAAAAATTGTTTCGGTCTTCCCATTCAGTAGCTCCTGCTTGAGAATATGACCTGAATATAGATAAGATGAACCCACCACCCATCCCCCTCCCCAAGTTACTAAACTCTGTTAAAAGATGAAATACAATCGGGTGCGGTGGCTCACGTCTGTAATCCCAGCACTTTGGGAGGCTGAGGCGGGTGGATCACAAGGTAAGGATATCGAGCCCATCCTGGCTAACATGGTGAAACCCTGTCTCTACTAAAAATACCAAATATTAGCCAGGCATGGTGACATGTGCCTGTAGTCCCAGCTACTCCGGAGGCTGAGGCAGGAGAATGGCTTGAACCTGGGAGGCAGAGCTTGCAGTGAGCCGAGATAGTGCCACTGCACTCTACCCTAAGCGACAGAGTAAGACTCTGTCTCCAAAAAAAAAAAAAAAAAAAAAAAAAGAGGAAATACACATACTTCTACAAATTTTACAAGCAACTGAAACAACTAGAGGTTTATATGCATTTATAAGTTTCTTTGAGAATGCAAATATCTACTATTAATTCTTAAAATATTTTACCCATTTTTGTGGATTTCTTACATCACAAGTTCTTTCCTATATGTCTATTTCATTTTTAACTCTATTATATTCATGAAATTCAAATGATACAAAGTCAAATTTATTTGTATTAGAAATTAATAAGAATTAACAGTAAAGTTAATTCTTTTTTTTTTTTTTAGACGGAGTCTTGCTCTGTCGCCCAGGCTAGAGTGCAGTGGCCCGATCTCGGCTCACTGCGAGCTCCGCCTCCTGGGTTCACGCCATTCTCCTGCCTCAGCCTCCCGAGTAGCTGGGACTATGGGTGCTCGCCACCACGCCTGGCTAATTTTTTGTATTTTTTAGTAGAGACGGGGTTTCACCATGTTAGCCAGGATGGTCTCGATCTCCTGACCTCGTGATCTGCCTGCCTTCACCTCCCAAAGTGCTGCGATTACAGGCGTGAGCCACCGCGCCTGGCCGAAGTTAATTCTTTATTGATTTGATTATGCACCTTCCTCTATCACTGGTTTACAAGCTCCGTAAGTCCCAGACGAAACCATAGCTTTTTTCACTTCCAGAACCAAGCACAGTTCTTGGCATATAATAGAGGACAGATGATCTGTCAATTGAATGAATAAAACAATGAGCAAGTAAAAATTGAAATTACTTTCTCCAACTGAAAAGAAGGAGAAATGCCTGTTGGGAAAGAGAAATGAAGACCAATTTTTAAACATTGAGTGCTATTGGCGAGACCGGCCTGTATCATGAGTCACAGTGGAGTCTTTCTGGACAACCAGGAAGCTTCAGAAAAACTCTGAGCCCCTGGGTGGCACAGACAGTTGTCAGCTTGGATAACCTTGCCACAGTTCTTGGCGGCAACCATTTTCCTTCATTTCACAAAAAAACAAAAACAAAAACAAAAACCCACAAAAATCCCTCTTGGCCAGGCGCAGTGGCTCACGCCTGTAATCCTGGCACTTTGGGAGGCTGAGGCGAGCAGATCACTTGAGGTCAGGAGTTCAAGACCAGCCTGGCCAACATGGAGAAATCTTGTCTCTACCAGAAATACAAAAATTAGCTGGGTGTGGTGGTGCATGCCTGTAATCCCAGCTACTCTGGAGGCTGAGGCAGGAGAATCACTTAAACCTGGGAGGCAGAGGCTGCAGTGAGCTGAGATCATGCCATTGCGCTCCAGCCTGGGTGACAGAGCAAGACTCCGTCTCCAAACAAAAGCAAAAACAAAAACCCAAAAAGCAAAAACAAAACCCTCTCAGGTGCCTTAGGCCTTTCCTTGATTTTATTTTAAAACATTATTCTCTTTTCTGTATTTAAAAAGGCAAAAAAACCCAGGAACTAAATGTATGAAAATGAAAATGTATGAAAAATGTTCTTTTCTAAAGTAGAAAAGAACACTTAAACTAGATTACAGTGGGGGGTGAGTAGCAACCCAAGGTTTTGGGTTTAGTAAACAAATAAATCTAGTATGAACGCCCTCTCCTCTCACCTAATCTATTGAGTTGTAGAACATATCCTTCATTACTGTCTCAGTGATGGGCTTTATGCTGTGAAATTCTCAAAACCTAAAGCTTATGAAATGGTCTCCATGTCCAAAGAGCACTAAAAACTCATTACTCACAAAATGATACCAAGTAAATGTTTCATAATCTTAGTTGCACCTTTATAATATTTGAGTGGCTATGTGAAACGGTCACAGGTTAGAAACAGACCATAGTTCAAAAGTTAAATAATATCTCACAGGTAATCATTTCAGTCACAGGAAGTGGAACCAGGATTGAAGAGGGTGTTGAACAGGCTAAGAGGGCATTGAACAGGCTACCGAAGTGGGAGTAGTATATCTGGAGTCATTACTGAGCAGAGTTCTCAGATTTGATCAAGGTTAATTCAATGAGGAATGGAATATAGACAGTAATAGGCAGCAAGATTAGTAGGAAACAGTCAGATCAAGTAGCCAATTAGGAATTGAAATGGTCCTTGAAAAGGGAAAGGTGACTGAATTGAGGCATACAATGAGATATCATTCTGTGGCTCTGGGAAGGTAAAATTGGTTGGCATGTTAATATGGAATAGGGTTTCTACAATGCTGCTTAAAGAATGTTCCCATCCTCTCAGAACTGAAGGGAGTTCCAAATAGGCAGTTTGTGAGCCATGGTGAGCATGATGATGATGATGATGATGATGATGATGATGATACAGTTTCCTTTATGTAACAGCTGGCAGAAGACTTGGTCACACCCACACATTTTAAATTCACATAAAAGTAAATATATAGGCTGGGCGTGGTGGCTCATGCTTGTAATCTCAGCACTTTGGGAGGCCAAGGTGGGTGAACCACCTAAGTTCAGGAGTTTGAGACCAGCCTGACCAACATGGAGAAACTCCGTCTCTACCAAAAACACAAAATCAGCCAGGCATGGTGGTGCATGCCTGTAATCCCTGCTACTTGGGAGGCTGAGGCAGGAGAATCGCTTGAACCCGGGAGGTGGAGGTTGTGGTGAGCTGAGATCATGTCACTGCACTCCAGCCTGGGCAACAAGAGCAGAATTCCGTCTTAAAAAAAAAAAAAAAAAGTAAATATATAATATATGGCTGGGCGTGGTCGCTCACACCTGTAGTCCCAGCACTTTGGGAGGCTGAGGTGGGCGAATCACTTGAGGTCAGGAATTCAAGACCAGACTCACCAACATGGCGAAACCCCATCTCTACTAAAATACAAAAATTAGCCAGGTGTGGTGGCAGGTGCCTGTAGTCCCAGCTACTCAGGAGGTTGAGGCAGGAGAATCGCTTGAACCCGCAAGGCAGAGGTTGCAGTGAGCCGAGATCATGCCACTGCTCTCCAGCCTAGGTGACAAAATAAGACTTCATCTCAAGAAACAAAAATAAAAAATAAATGTAGCTGGGCATGGTGGCTTGTACCTAGCTACTTAAGAGGCTGAGGCAGGAGGACTGCTTGAGGCCAGGATTTAGAGACCAGCCTGGGCAACACAGGGATACTGTCTCTAAAAAAATTAAAAAGTAAATAGAAGCAGAAGTCTTCTGGCGAAGATTTCATTCATTCACTCATTGTTTAGAGATAGGGTTTCACTGTGTGGCCCAGGCAGGAGTGCAGTGATGCAATTATTATGACTCATTGCACCCTTAAACCTCTAGGCTCAAGCGATCCTCCCACCTCAGTCTCCCAAGTAGCTGGGACTACAGGTGCATGCCACCATACCTGGCTGATAATTAATTTTTTATTTTTCTTTCTTTCTTTTCTTTTTTTGAGATGGAGTCTCACTCTGTCACCCGTGCTAGAGTGCAGTGGCACAATCTTGGCTCACTGCAGCCTCCACCTCCTGGGTTCAAGTGATTCTCATGCTTCAGCCTCCTGGGTTCAAGCGATTCTCATGCTTCAGCCTCCCGAGTAGCTGGAACTACAGGCGCATGCCACCATGCCTGGCTAGTTTTTGTATTTTTAGTATAGATGGAGTTTTGCTATGTTGCCCAGGCTGATCTCAAACTGCTGGCCTCAAGTGATCCGCCTGCCTCCATCTTCCAAAGTGCTGGGATTATAGGCATGAGCCACGGTGCCCAGCCTTATCTTTAATTTTTTTTTTTTTTTAATAGAGACAGGGTCTCACTTTGCTGCCCAAGCTGAGATTTCTTAAAAAGGGACAGCATAAAATGACATGAGGTTTAGCTCAGCAGGTTTTAGTTCAACCTCAAGTTTCCATAATTCTTTTCAGGAACCTTAAACAAGTCACTCAACCATCTTGAGTTTCAGTTTCTTCATCTAAAAAACCCAGAGAACTGGAAGATTAGTGTGGCAATGCATCTGAAAATATTCCGTAAACCAGAGTGCTAGACAAATGCTAACCTATTATTGAATTCAGCACTTCATCACAGCGGAGCTAGGAATTCCATATTTGGACCCACCTTGACTGGAGATTTCTGAAAAAGCTGCTTCCGGTCGCATGCCTTTTGGGCTCTGCGGGCAGCCCTTGCTGAGTAAAACTTAATGACGGCATAGAAACCAGGATGGGCCACTGCAGCATTTGGGAAGACCCGGACTGAATACAGAAGGCCAAACTGGGAAAATGCTGTGAACAGAGAATGCTGTGGGGGTGGTCCCACCCCAAGTAAGTACATGAAATCTCACGCCCAGCAAACAAAACCGCACTTGCCCTCATATTCCCCAAACCCCTCTTCGCGAAGGATGCTATTCAAAACACTTCCCACTTAATCAACAGGTTTTCCTCTTAAATTCCTAAACTTTAAGAAGCACTGGAAGGTAAAACGTGCTGTCGGTGGAGAGATACCTCTCTGGGACTCTTAAAAATCTTTTGGGGGTCGTTTGTTGTCAGTTGGGATCCCTTTTAGAATTAAGAGTCCTTCAGCAGAGGCTGAGGCAGGTAAGGGTCTGAGGCAGGGCTCCGGAACTCCCAGTCAGCGGGTGGGCGGCTTTCTCCATCCCTCCCTCCTTTCTGGCCCCGGCTCACATGCAAAGCCTCGGCCGTAGGTCCGGAGCTCAGTTCCCACACTAGCAAGGTTTTGTCACTCTCGATGGGAACCGCAAAAGGAACCAACTCCGCCATCCTCCCTTCACCGCACCTGCGCGGCTCACCTTCGCCCCAGCAATGCGCCTGCGCAAGGCACGCCCGCGCTTTTTTAAAAAGAGGCGCGTGCGAGGGGCGGGGCCGGCTCTCGTATCGCTCCCTCGCCCCTCCTGCCTAGGGCCGGCCTCTGAGTCTGTTCCCCTCCTCCAGCCACAGCCCCAAGATCCCTGAGTTCAGAGCTTCCGTTCAAAGCATGTTTAGCGTTCCAAAATGGGCTGACAGGATGGAAGGGTAGGGACATGTTTATAGCAGCCAGCTTCATCTTCACTCCTGAAGGAGATTAGGGTACTAAGTATTAGCACTACCTACTGAGCTTGTGGGAAATAACCATGAAAGATGCAATCTTTTGACTTAAGAGGTTATTTTGTTTTTGTTTTTGTTTTTTTGAGACGGAGTCTCGCTCTGTCGCCCAGGCTGGAGTGCTGTGGCCGGATCTCAGCTCACTGCAAGCTCTGCCTCCCGGGTTTACGCCATTGTCCTGCCTCAGCCTCCCCAGTAGCTGGGACTACAGGCGCCCAGCACCTCGCCCGGCTAGTGTTTTTTGTATTTTTTAGTAGAGACGGGGTTTCACCGTGTTAACCAGGATGGTCTCGGTCTCATGACCTCGTGATCCACCAGCTTCGGCCTCCCAAAGTGCTGGGATTACAGGCGTGAGCCACCGTGCCTGGCCGAAGCTGGTGTTTTTTAAAGGATAATTTGGCAGTCAGGGGGCCAGGGAATGGGAAATGCTGACTGGTTGGGTCAAGGATGAAATCAGAGAGAGTCAGAGCTTGTGTTCTTGTGCTGAGTGAATTCCTGGTTGGGGGGCCACAAGAACAGATGAGCAGGTTTGCCCATCTGAGTGGTGCCAGCTGGTCCGTCAGAATAAAGGGTCTGAAAAATACCTAGAACGCCAATTTTAGGTTTTATAATAGTAATGTTGAAAGGAGTTAGTTAGCTTGCCTTACGGAGAGTGGACACAAAGCAAGGGAAGGTCCCTGGAGAGATCCCGGCCCATAGGGTCAGTGCCTTATCCCCACATAACATAAAAAGCAGCCTGGGAAAAAATTCAAGCTACCAGCACTGATAAGGGAACTAGCATAGGTCATTGTGCCTGGAGACATGCCCATGGCTGCACAGATGGAAAAACCTCTGGCCCATTTGGATAAAAGCTTGCACAAACCTTCAGCTCACTCAGATAAAGGAACGAGGCCTGGCATAGAAATGCCTTTGTCCTTTGTATAGTCAGCGGGCTCCCAGGATGAAGTTGCTTCTCCTTTTGTGGGCATGCGCATAGTGGGCTCCGGTGGGTTCCAGTGGGCACTCCGCTTTCCTTTTTGGACTGTCAGTCCAGCCTCTATGAATCATCACTTCGGCCCCTGATAGGTCTCGGGCCAAGTTAAGAAGCATCTAAGAATCATCATTTCAGCTCCTGACTGGTCCTGGGCCAAGGCTCCTGGCCAAGCTGAGTTCTCCAAGACAGCCGGCGGACTAAGCACATTGCTTCCCCTTTCCAATCCATAAATACCCAGCCTCAGAGGGGACACCCATTCTGGCCCCCACTCTCTGCTGGCAGAGAGCTTTCTTCTTTCGCTTATTAAACTTTTGCTGTAACCCCACCTTTGTGTCCCTGCTCCTTAATCATCTTGGAGGTAGGACAAAGAACTCTGGGAGTTATCTCAGATAACTAGAGACTGTTGTATCTTGGTGCATTGTTGAGACTACAACAATGTTTTGAATAGAAGCAACTGGGGAGGTTAGGAATCTTGTGGCCTCTGGCTACATAATTTCTGAGCCATAATTTCTAATCTTGTGGCTAATTTGTTTGTGTTACAAAGGAGATCTGATTCCCAAGCAGGGACGTGGTTTGTTTCAGGAAAGGACTATTATCTTTGTTTCAAAGTTAAACAGTAAAAATTCATCCCATAGTTAGTGTGGCCTGTGCCCAGGAATGAGCAAGGGCAGCTTGGAGTTAGAAGCAAAATGGAATCAGTTAGGTCAGATTTGTCATAATTTTTATAAAGTCTGTTTCAGTAACACAAGAAGGAAAGCAAGCAGTTCCTACTACTGTTTATTTTAATCCTAGAATGTCAGAGCCAGAAGAGACCCTGCAGGACAAGTCTCTTGTGGTTTCTGAATAATGATCCTCAGACCCATGCTGTGATAAAGTTTTCACCCCTACTCTACAAAATGAGGACAATCTGGAAAATATAATCAGGTTTTTTATAATTTCATAAAATAAGATAGATTCCACTCCATTCTTCTACAAGTATGACCTCCCTATAATGTTGATACTAAAAATTGTTTTATGACAAGATGCTAATAGAGGATAGTTGCTTTAATGCTCTTATTTGGACATTAAAATTAAAAATTAGAAATCTCAGCCGGGCCTGGTGGCTCACATCCATAATCCCAGCACTTTGGTAGGCCAAGGCAGGTGGATCACTTGAGGTCAGGAGTTCAAGACCAGCTTGGCCAACATGGTGAAACCCTGTCTCTCCTAAAAATACAAAATAGCTGGGCACGGTGGCTCATGCCTGTAATTCCAGCACTTTGGGAGGCTGAGGTGGGTGGATCACCTGAGGTCAAGAGTTCAAGACCAGCCTGGCCAACATGGTGAAACCCTCTCTCTACTAAAAGTACAAAAATTAGCCCGGTATGGTGGTGGGTGCCTGTAATCCCAGCTACTGGGGAGGTTGAGGCAGGATAATTGCTTGAACCCAGGAGGCAGAGGTTACAGTGAGTGGAGATCATGCCACTGCACTCCAGCCTGGGTGACAGAGTGAGACTTCGTCTCAAAAAAAAAAAAAAAAAAAAAAAATTGGCTGGGTGTGGTAGCGCACACTTGTAGTCCCAGCTACTTGGGAGGCTGAAGCAGGAGAATTGCTCGAGCCCAGGAGTTGGAGGTTGCAGTGAGCCAAGATCCTGCCATTGCATTCCAGCCTGGGCTATGCAGTGAGGCTCTGTCTCAAAAAAAAAAAAAAAAAAAAAAAAAAAAAAAAAAAATTAGAAATCTCAGGTTTAATTATTTTTTACATTTTATCACCTGTGAAATACAAAAGTCTGGGAACCACTGAATAGTCAAATCTCTCCTTTTATAGTAGAAACAGTTAAGGCTCAGTGGTAGAGAAATAAGTGGTCCAAGATAAAACCCCAGTTTGGTCAGACACTACTGATGGTAGCTATGTGTAGGACATTCCTTCAACTGTCCCTTTTCTGACTTTGCTTTTTCTTTAAGCATGTTCTACTCCACATCAGCACCCTCCAGGCAAACCAGATCCTGTCCAGAGAAGACTTTTTAAATTGTCTAGATCCTAGCCTGTTCTCCCAAAGCACCCCAAAATTATTGGCGTCTGCCACTATTTCTCCATCCCATCACTACTTTCTCCACATCAATACCATACCCTTAGCCCCACCCATTGCCTACTTCTGAGCTTTCTCTTTTACTTCAAAAATTATTCTTTGGAGGAATTACTTGGACGCTGATACTGTTTCAAAGCAACAATTACGAATTTTATTATACATTTAATTATCTATTGTAATATTTGTGGATGTTTCCACCTAGATTATGAACACCTAAAGAGCAACAGTTGTGTTTTGTCTTCCTTCTAGTACCTAGTACACTCCCACTGTCTCAGGTACTCAAATATACATAGAATAATGAAAAAATGGATGCCTTCTTTGCAGAGTGAGTGCTTCAATAAATATAGAGATTTCTTTATTGTGGTCCTCAGTTTACAAATGACAGACAGGAACCAGGAGACTGGGTCCAGATGGGAGTAAGGAGGAAGCCAAGAAAATAATTTATTCTTGGGGCTCTGGTCAGTTTTAGTTGTAAATGGGAAGGGAAGAAAATAACATGAAGTTGAGGCATAGGAAGAAGAAATGAAGAATTCCTGAGTAAGGACAGGAGTCTTGGAATGACTCCATGGTGCACCCGCACCCTGTTTCATCCCAGTCGGCATCCTGTCAGCCAGTAGGAGAGTGGCCGGCCTGAACAGTGCAACCTCCATTCTACCCTGTGGAGAAAAAAGACATGGTTCTTGCCTCACGCTCAGTGACTCCTCCACACACATGACCCAGTTCTTGGTGAGTCTCGCATGTGGAGCAATGCCCAGAATCCCCTTCATTGTTATCCTTCTGGTCTGTCCTCCACTGTCCCCTCTGACGAATCCTGTAAAACTCTCTCATCTCTGGTGTTTGCCTGCTTCCCTGGATCAATATTTCCACATTTGAAAATCCTCATCTCTCCCTGAAGGGGTGAGTACTGTTTCACAGGGCTGAGACTTACTTATTACAAAAAAAAAAAAAAAGTCTCGGGTGCACCCATTCCTTCTCCCTCCAGAAAGGGTCGGCATAATCATTGCTATCAATTCTTTTCTGTGGTGTTTTGAGTATGCAAGGGATTTGACTCCTTCCACAGTCGCCTATAGAGGCGGCCATTTGTGTTACTTATATATCTAGTTTGAAGCTCAGAAAAGGTGACTATCTGAATGTCCACCGTTGGTGAGCTCCCAGCTTTGTGGGTGTCTGCCTAGCTGATGAGCGCCACATTTTTTTTTGTTGTTGTTGTCGTTTTTTGTTTTTTGTTTGTTTGTTTGTTTTTGAGACGGATTCTTGCTCTGCTGCCCAGGCTGGAGTGCAGTGGTGCGATCTCGGCTCACTGCAACCTCTGGCTCCCAGGTTCAAGCGATTCTCCTACCTCAGCCTCCCAAGTAGCTTGCCTTAAGGAGCATGGACACAAAGCAAGGGAAGGGTCCCCAGAGAGATCCCGGCCCACAGGGTGAGTGCCTCATCCCCATATAACATAAAAAGCAGCCTGGGACAGGCGCCCACCACCACGCCTGGCTAATTTTTGTATTTTTTAGTAGAGACAAGGTTTCACCATATTGGCCAGGCTGGTCTCGAACTCTTGACTTTGTGATCCACCCACCTCAGCCTCCCAAAGTGCTAGGATTACAGGAGTGAGCCACCGTGCCCGGCCACCACATTTTTTTTTTTTTTAAACAAGAATCTCACTGTGCCGCCCAGGCTGGAGTGCAGTGGTGTGATCTTGGCTCACTGCAGCCTCAATCTCTCAGGTTCCAGCGATTCTTCTGCCTCAGCCTCCCGAGTAGCTGGGACTACAGGTACACGCCACCATGACCAGCTAATTTTTTGTATTTTTAATAGAGACGGGGTTTCACCATGTTGGCCAGGCTGGTCTCAAACTCCTGACCTCAAGTAATCCACCCGCCTTAGCTTCCCAAAGTGTTGAGATTACAGGCGTGAGCCACCACGCCCGGTCAGCATTTTTAAATTAAAAAAAAAAAAAAGTCAATTATGGCCATAGGGCCCCCGCAGCAGCCGTAATTGTATTGCTTAACTCCTCCCATCCCTACAGTTGATTGGACCAAGGGGGCACAGTGGTGCAAGTGGAACCAATCAGATTCTGTATCCCAGGAAATTGGACTGGGACTGAGCCTAGCCAGTCCCTATGGTTGCTTAGGACTTCAGCTCATTAACTTTGCAGCACCCTTTGTCCTTTAGATTGTGGAGCAGAGAAAGTCTGCAGAGAGAGTTGTGAAGCAAATGCACCAAGAGAAGCTGAAACCTGCCATGGAAAGCTTGCTGACAATTTCCAGCCCTGGTTCCATGGTCTTTCTGGGGCCCAGCTGAAGCCCTTGAGTGGGCTCAGTGAGACATCTGGTCCTCTCAGAATAGATTTTCCCCAGCTAGCTCAAGTTGTTTTCTGTTACCGCAACCAGAAGAGTTTTGTTCAATACAATATCATGGAAGAACCAGATCCCAGGTCTTCTAACTCAGAGTTCCAAGCCCAACGCTATCCCACATCTTTCTAGACACTGCAAGGGCGTGCCCGTGAGTCCTTGTCTACCGCCCTTTTCTCTGTCATGCCCTCCTTCGTGGGGCTCTGCCCGCTGAGTCCCACGGTGTCCTCCTCACCAGTTGTTCATCCCCCGTGCTCCGGACACAATCCTTTTTGCACAGTGGATGCCTGCGAGAAGGTTGGGATTGAGCAGATCTGAAAGGAAGGAAGAGAAAACCTGTGAGGGCACAGAAGACAGTCCCTAAGATGGAGGCAGACACCAGCCCTCCCTAGACAGGCTTATGCCACCTCGAGGTTTCCAGCTGAGGCAAAGGCTCTCTCCCAGGGGCCCATTTAGACATCCCTACAATGGCTGCTGGAGGTTGGAGGTGAAAGGGGGTGTGGGCAGAAGGGGCAAGAGGCCTGAGATTTGGGCCCGTTCACTACTATTCTTCCTAACCAGAGTAGATGGTGGTTCACTCAAAGTTTGTGGGAGGTTTCTAGGGAGAGGAAATGCCAAAACACCACAGAGGTATGTCCCACCTAGTGAGCGGGGGTCTTCAGGTGAGGAGCCCAGGGGCATCAGTCAGTGTGCGAAGGCAGCGGTGAGGGGCAGAGTCATGGGCCCTGTCGAGCCTCCTGGATCAGCTCTGAGCTAGGGAATTTGCACTTGGCCTTTGGTCAGATCGTTAGCTGAAGATGGTACTCCGGAATGGTTAAGAGCCTGTCAGGTCTGGCATTCAATGCTGGTTCTCTTTTTGAGCCTCACTTTGCTGTTTTGTAAAGTGGGGATCATAAATGGTTTCTACTGCATGAAAGTTGGATGAAATAAGCTAAGTATGTAAAGTGCTTAGTGTATAATATTCTCTCAATAAACATTGGCTACTGCAACTGTTCTACTACTACCAGCTGTATACAGAGCCTTTCTGCATCCTATTCAGGGACTCTATAGAATCTCCTAACTGGATGGGCATTAGGGACACTACTCCAGCCCTCTGCTCAGTAAAGGGATTCCCTGATTTTTTGAACCATATCTCTGGGGCCATTCCCAGGCTGTGGGTGGAAAGAGAAGTCTGTGAGCAGAGCCTGGTTTCCACTCTCATCTCTCCCACCCTGGGGCCCTGGCCAGACCTTGACAGTCCACCTGGCAAAGGTTTTCCGAGTGACTCCTATAATCGTTGCACCAGTAGTGGCCGTTGATCTGGAAGAGGCCATAGTCAAAGCTTCCATCTGCGTTTTCATTTATCTTTGATATGTTGAATTTGCTTTCCACAAAAGCCAGGCACAGCCCTTAGAGTAGGGAGAAGGTCAGGATTTAGAGGGGACCAAGCTGAGTGAGAAGGGAGATGGAGGAGAAAGGGAGGCAAGGAATCAGACAAAAGGAACAAGGCCTGGGAGGCAAGGAATCAGACAAAAGGAACAAGGCCTGGGAGGCAAGATAGGACTAGAGGGCTGGAAACCTCCATTGACTTGCCCTCTCATCCTTTGGTCCATCCACCCACTGATAAGTACAACCATTCATCTGTCCATCTATTCATGTGTCTTGCACTTAGCACCTACTGTGTGCCAGGAACTGTGCAAAGCCCAGTGATGGACATTTCAATTGGGTCAAACACAGATGCTGCCTTCAAGGGGCCTATATTAAAAGCATAAAAATATGTACCTAAGGCTGGGCACAGTGGCTCACGCCTGTAATCCCAGCACTTTGGGAGGCTAAGGTGGGCGGATCACGAAGTCAGGAGATCGAGACCGTCCTGGCTAACATGGTGACACCCCGTCTCTACTAAAAATACAAAAAATTAGCTGGGTATGGTGGTGGGCGCCTGTAGTCCCAGCTACTAGGGAGGATAAGCCAGGAGAACAGCGTGAACCCAGGAGGCAGAGCTTGCAGTGAGCTGAGATTGTGCCACTGCACTCCAGCCTAGGTGACAGAGTGAGACTCCGTCTCAAAAAGAAAAAAAGTACCTAAAAAACCCACGAAGCAAGATAAAAGGACAAGTGTTGCAAGACAGGTGCACACAAATCCTAGGCAAAAGGGAGATATCCCTTCCATGCAGGAGGATAAAGCGTTTGTACTAGCTGTCCCCTCTGCTTGGAGTGTTCTTCCCCCAGACATTTGGGTGACCAGGTCCTTCACTTAATTCGGTGCTGCTCAATGTCACCTTCTCAGAGAGGCCTTCCCTGACTTCCCCATCTAAACAGTGTCACCATCGCTCCCCCTGCTTTATTCTTCTTCATAGCATTGATCACTACCAGGCAGTACTTTATGAGTTTGTTGCTGCTCTCTTCCCCTAGGATGTGAACACTACAAGGGAAGGGAATTTGTTTATCTCTACATCCCCAGCATCTAAAACAGTTCTTCGTACGTAATAAGTGCTTGGATAATAACGTGGATGAATACGGCGTGTTGGAAAAACCTTTTTGAAGGGGGCTGCTTTTTGAACTTGGCTTTGAAAGATGAACAGGAGAGAAAGAAGCTGGCCATGTAGGACATGACGGGGAGAAAAGGAGAAATGACAGGGGAGGGGCCGATGGCACTCACAGTCACTCAGGGAGTAACCCTCAAACCCATCCAAGTCCTCCAGCTGCAGCACCTGGGCCAAGTCACAGCGACTGATGAGGCTGGCCTGATTTAGGGCAAGAAAGCTGCTGACCAAGTAGATGAATAGCACCTTTGTCATCCTTGGAGGGGAGGAGGTGCAGCTGAGGGCTGACGATTCTTAGGGTCTTGCAGACTTTCTGCTGATCTTCTCTGAGAGCCTGGGGAATCTGGAGAGGGCAGCCAGATTTCCTTACTCACTCACTGCTCCAACCTGTTTCCTATCTCTTTTCTCTCATTTACTATTTTATAGATTTTTTTAATCATGGAAAATTAAACAGTTACAAAAGGAGAGAGAATAGTATCATGAACCTCCATATACCAACTTCTGAGCTTCAACATTAAAAAACCAAGGCCGATCTTTCTTTGTTGTTGTTTGTTTTTCAGTTTTTTATTTTTTAGAGATGGGGGTCTCACTATGTTGACCAGGCTGGTCTTGAACTCCTGGCCTCAAGTGATCCTCCCATCTCAGCCTCCCAAAGTGCTGGGATTATAGGTGTGAGCCACCACACCTGGCCAATCTCATTTCATCAATAGGTCCTCTTATATGGGCACCCAGCTATGGGTAGTATTTGGGTATTGGGATGGTGAGTGAGGTTGGCAAAGGAGATTACTGAAGACTATCTTCACCGCATATGTGTGTGTGTATCTGAGGATGTGCTTTTAGAAGGAGGGCCAGGATACTGGGTGCTCATCTCCCCACAACCCCACTCCCTAAGACACATGACACATGATTTTTCCCAGGGGCCATACCCTGCCTGGTACAATTCTTGGTGGGCTGGCTGTAGACATAACCTTCACTTTCACATTGTGTGTGTGTGTGTGGAACAGCAAGGGCCCTAGATTCACACTGCCTGCTTTCAAATCTTGGGCTGTTATGTGATTTTTGGCAACATACTCAACCTTTCTGGGCCTCATTTGTAAAATGAAGATATGCTAATACCTACCTAAAAGGGTTGTTTTGATGATTAAATGAAATAATGCCCAGATCTTGGTTCACATTCCACACAAAAGGGAACCGGGACTCCAGGAAATATGGCTGATTCCCAGGCTGGAGCAGGAAAGGGTTATGAGATATCTGGATTATCTTGCTGTACCAGAAATTTAAAAAGTGCTAAAAATATGGATTGGGGCATGTCAGATTGACACAAGAGCTAGCTCAAAGGGGCACCGATTGGCCAGATCTGGAACTATATGTTTTGGTAACGGCATTATTGAGATATAATTCACGTATCAAACAATTAATTCAGTTAAAGTGTACAATTCAGTGGTTTTCAGTATATTTGCAGAGTTGTACAACTACTATCTCACTTGATTTTAGAATATTTTCATCAATCCAAAACAAAACCCTGTACCCATTTAGCAGTCACTGCCCATCCCCCTCCTCCCAACCTCTGGCAACCACTAATCTACTCTCTGTCTCTATGGATTTGCCTCTTCTGGACATTTCATACACATGGAGTTACATAAAATATGGCATTTTGTATCTGGCTTCTTTCACTTAGCATAATGTTTTCAAGGTTCATTCAGGTTGGAGCACATAATGATACTTCATTCCTTTCTATGGTTGAATAATATTCCATTGTATGAATAGACCATACTTTGTCTATCCATTCATTAGTTGATGAACATTTGGGTTGTTTCTGGTTTTGGCTATCATGAATAATGCTGCTATGAACATTCACATACTAGTTTTTGTGTGGGTATACATTTTTATTTCTTTGGAGTAGAGTTGCTGGGTCATGGGGTAACCCTAGGCTTAAGCTTATCAGACCTACCAGATTTCCAAAGTGGCTGCACCATTTTGCATTCCCATCAGCAGTGTATAAAGATTCCAATTTCTCTACATCCTCACCAACACCTATTATCTGTCTACAAAAGGTTTCCTCATGGATATGAACTGGTATCACCCTGTTGTTTTAATTTCCGTTTCCCAGATGGCTATGGATGTTGATCATCTCTTTTTTTTTTTTTTTTTTTTTGAGACGGAGTCTTGCTCAGTCGCCCAGGCTGGAGTGTGGTGGCGCGATCTCTGCTCACTGCAAGCTCCGCCTCCCGGGTTCACACCATTCTCCTGCCTCAGCCTCCCGAGTAGCTGGGACTACAGGCTCCCACCACCATGCCCGGCTAATTTTTTTGTATTTTCAGTATAGACGGGGTTTCACCATGTTAGCCAGGGTGGTCTTGATCTCCTGACCTCGTGATCTGCCCGTCTCGGCCTCCCAAAGTGCTGGGATTACAGGCGTGAGCCACCGCGCCCGGCCGAACATCTTTTTATGTGCTTATCGGCCATTGTATATCTTTGGGAAAATGTCTGTTCAGAACCTTTGCCCAGTTTCAAATTGAGTTGTCTTTTTATTACTGAGTGGGAAGAGTTCTTTATATATTCTGGATACTAGATCAGCATCAGATATATGGCAGATATTTTTTCCCATTCTGTGGGTTGCCTTTCACTTTCTTGGTGGTATTCTTTGAAGCCCTAAAGTTCTTAATTTTGAAGATGTGCAATGTATCTATTTTTCCTTTTGTTGCATGTGCTTTTGGTGTCATATCTAAGAAATCATTGCATAATGGTTTCCAAGGTAATCTGGGACAATTAGACCATCAAAATAAATGACAGTAACAGATTATACATTAATATAATTAATGTATCCATGAGCCCATAGTAATAATAAATTGACAAAAAGATACATAGTGTGGAGCTGAAGCAGAGACCCTCTTCCTGACAATAAAAGGCCAACCGATAAATGTGGAGGAAGTCATGGAGTTGAAAAATAATCACCATTTTGCAACCATCATAGATTGGTTTGAGAAAGAATCATCATTGCATGCTAAATCTGAGGTTGTGGGAAGACTGCTGAATAACTGGATATATTATCCATGATCTTATAGGGTCTCCCCACAGATTGCTTATTAGTTGCACAGAAAGAAAAAACAAAACAGATACAGTGGAGGATAACCAGACAGTATTTTGAACTTGCAATCAAAATGAACATCTCCAATGAGGGACAGAGGGACATTGTGTGCCTCCAGGTGTGATTCCCAAGGAGGACACCTCACTTATGCAGTATTCCATCCAGGGATGCATAGCCTGTATCTAATCCTGAGGAAACATCGAAGCCAAACTCACTGAAAATCTGTAAGATAACTGGCCTGTATTCTTCAAAATGGCCAATGCCATGGAAACTGAAAGACTGGCCAGGCATGGTGGCTCAAGCCTGTAATCCAAGCACTTTGGGGGGCTGAGGTGAGAGGATTGCTTAGGCCAGGAGTTTGAGACCAACCTGGGAAACAGCAAGACCTCATCTCTACACTACAAAGAAGCAATACTTCCAATAAATCTGAAAACCTGCGACTATTTCTGTCACTGGTCTGGTGTGTTTTTCCCCTTAAACTAGGTATATGTTGGTGAGGGGGCAGAAGCCTGAGTTCTTCCATCCCCCGCCTTCCAGTGTCAGGCGGCTTCTGCTTGGACAAGATGGCTATCCTGGTGGGCTTGTTTCTTCTCTGGTCTTGTTATAGGAGGCAGAAAAAAATTACTGGCCGGCGCGGTGGCTCAAGCCTGTAATCCCAGCACTTTGGGAGGCCGAGACGAGTGGATCACGAGGTCAGGAGATCAAGACCATCCTGGCTAACCCAGTGAAACCCCGTCTCTACTAAAAAATACAAAAAACTAGCGGGGCGAGGTGGCAGGAGAATGGCGTGAACCCGGGAGGCGGAGCTTGCAGTGAGCCGAGATCGCGCCACTGCACTCCAGCCTGGGCGACAGAGCGAGACTCCGTCTCAAAAAAAAAAAAAAAAAAAAAAAAAAAAGAAATTACTTAGGTAAACAGGGTAAAGTGAATCCCCAGCAGAAAACTTTCCTTTTAACAAAAAGCAGCTCAAAGATAGCTCCCTTTCTAACCTCACGCAGCTCAAGGAAATAACTTTTCTTCTCACAACAAGCAGCCTGAAAGAGCAAACAGTAAAACAGGTAAGACAGCTCAGGCACAGAAGGATCCGGGAAGTCTCCTGGGTAATCACCAAACTTCACACTTATACAATGGGCACCAGTAAAATAGCGGGCCTTACTAACCACATTCCTTTCTCTGTAGGTGCGCTAAGATAGGGAAGCTAAAAGCAGAATCGAGGGGTATGCCTACAGCTGCAAGATGTATGGGAACAGACACAGAAACTCTTCCTCCCAGATAAGCAAGACAAAGAGACACAGACTAAAAGTTGGCCTATGTGCTCGGGAATGGGGTGAGAGCCTATTAAAAACTCTGCTCTATACAGGTAGCACACCTGGTCCCAACTGAACCATCGGGCCATAGGAGGATAAGACATCCCCTCCTCACAAACGCCTCCTCACTAGCCCATTTAGAAAACCCTGACATTTCCACTACCACCTGGCAACCTGCTCGGGACCTCTGTCTAGGACAGCTGTTCTTTCCTTTTGCCTATTAAACTCCTGCTCCAAACTCACTCTGTGTGTGTGTGTGTCTGTGTCCTTAAACGTGAGACCATGAACCGTGGTATTTACCCCAGACAACAAGGCTGCTTCTGTCTCTTGTTCTAAGACTCATTCCACACCAGCCTGAGCTTGGGGCCATTTTTTTGCTTCTCCCACCTTCCTACCCCCAGAGCTGACAGATTTAGTGAATAATTTTTTTTTTTTTTTTTTGAGACGAAGTCTTTCTCTGTCACCCAGGCTGGAGTGCAGTGGCCGGATCTCAGCTCACTGCAAGCTCAGCCTCCTGGGTTCACGCCATTCTCCTGCCTCAGCCTCCCGAGTAGCTGGGACTACAGGCGCCCGCCACCTCACCCGGCTAGTTTTTTTTTTTTTTTTTTTTTTTTTTTTGTATTTTTTAGTAGAGATGGCGTTTCACTGTGTTAGCCAGGATGGTCTCGATCTCCTGACCTCGTGATCCGCCCGTCTCGGCCTCCCAAAGTGCTGGGATTACAGGCTTGAGCCACCGCGCCCAGCCAGCGAATAAAATTTACAAGATGCCCTGTTAAATTAGAATTCCAGGCAAACAACAGCCTACTCCACACTGACTCAGGAGGGTCCCTCAGAGATAGACGTCACTGAGCCTCGGGAAGCAGGAAGCTCCATCCCTGCCCATTCAGCCCCTCTCAGGGTCCCCTCAAGGAAGACAGTGGTTCCAGAAGGTATGTTCCCACCCCTTCCACAGCTTACCTCTCTCCCATCCCTCTCTGACTCCAGGTTCCAGCTGGCCCGGGGATTTCTGGGAGGACCTGTAGAAAAAGGCCGTCTACAGTAGGAGCCTCTTCTTCCTCACCACGTATGCTTCAGCCCTGCCCAACTAACAGCTCTCCATGTTCTAAAGAAGGAGGGAGTGCTGGGCCATCCCAGCCTTCTGGAACTCCAGTTCTGTGACGTCATCCATCTCCTGGAAATACACTGGTTTTAACCAGGCAAATTGGCCAAGCGTCAGGCAGAATTAGCAGCTGGGCCTGGGAGGACAGGTGACATCTGTGAGGAAAATGGCCAGGTGGGACAGGGTGGAGAGCACTGGCTGTTTCCTTCCTTTTTGGGAACAGCACCACCTTTGGGGGAGCTCCTTCCCTCATGGGGTTTTAGTGAGGGCTGCCAGTCCTAGGGCCCTGCCCTCCAACATTCCCCAATAAGCATAGGAATGCTTGTGTGCCAGTCACTGTATTTGTAAACGGAAGCGGTGGACCTGCTCAGCTTCCAATAGAAAGCCCGTGTGTGCAGGGCCAGAGGACACAGCCCATCTAAGGCGCTAAGCCTCCATAAAGAGGGAGTGGAATCTGGACAGGATTCCAGCCCCAGGGTACACCCTTTCTGGGACCCAAACACACCCTTCCCCTTCCTTCAATTCTGAGACTCAGTAAATGTCTCTACTTGCAGAACAAGTTTGAGTTGGGTTTCTGTCACTTGCAGCCAAAAGAGCCAGTCACAGTCGGCATCGGGTCAACCATCTGTGAAATGGTGACCTGACACCCTGTCCCTTCCCTGTGAAGGCCACAACATCCCAACACCATTAGTCACCGACGAAGTCCAGGAGAAATTTCTACCAACTGTAGCAAAAGAGACGCAAGGGAGAAAACATTTTGTTACTGACAGTGCACTCTTCCCTCTGAAACAGGGAGGCAGGATCTGACAGAAAAAAAGGACAAGTGGCGGCCGGGCGCGGTGGCTCACGCCTGTAATCCCAGCACTTTGGGAGGCCAAGGCGGGCAGATCATGAGGTCAGGAGATCGAGACCATCCTGACTAACACGGTGAAACCCCGTCTCTACTAAAAAAAAAAAAATATATATATATATATATATATTAGTTGGGCGTGGTGGTGGTTGCCTGTAGTCCCAGCTATGCGGGAGGCTGAGGTGGAAGAATGGCGTGAACCCAGGAGGTGGAGCTTGCAGTGAGCAGAGATCGCGCCACTGCACTCCAGCCTGGGCAACAGAGCAAGACTCCGTCTCAAAAAAAAAAAATAAAAAATAAATAAAAAATAAAAAGACAAGGGGCTTCTAAGTGGGCAGTGTTGGCCCGTGCCCCTCCAGACTTCTCTTCCCAGCAGGGCAGCAGTGCATGGCACCCTGGGGTAGGAGGCCTGTGGGGGCAGAGGGGAGGCTGAACATGCTGGGGGCACCACTGTATGAGAAACCATTTGTGGCGAAAAATCTACATGGGCCTCAGATGACCTGAATGAATTCGTCTCTGTAGAGTGAGAGTCCTGGGCAGGAGGAAAGGTTTCCATAGCCCAGGACCACATACTTGGAAATTTGGTCTCTGAAAGTTAAGATCTGAGAGAGGATGGTCTTTGTGGCATTCAAAGGGGGTCCAGAGGGACCCTCCACCTCCAGCCCCCTAGCTGTAGCAAACATGAACCCTGAGTAGATTCCCACCCGTTCAAACAACTGGAAAACCCAGGCTGGGGCCCATGAGTCAAGTCAGCTCAGGGCAAGAGGACAGATGGACACCATAGGCCATCTCTCTCAATATTTGCAAGTTATAAATTAAACTAACAGACTGTTAAAGTATTTCCTATCCTCATCCTCTGACAAATATTCCTTTAAAAGGACAAAATTTTAAAATGTGTATGAAGTTATGATTTGAATTTTTTTTTTTTTTAAAGAGACGGAGTCTCACTCTGGAGTGATCTCGGCTCGCTGCAACCTTTGCCACCTGGGTTCAAGCAATTCTGCCTCAGCCTCCCAAGTAGGTGGGACTACAGGTGCATGCCGCCATGCCTGGCTAATTTTTTTTGTATTTTAGTATAGACGGGGTTTCACCTTGTCGCCCAGGCTGGTCTCAAACTCCTAAGCTCAGGCAATCTGCCTGCCTTGGCCTCCCAAAGTGCTAGGATTACAGGCGTGAGCCACCACGCCCAGCCGATTATGTTATGTTATGTATGTTAAAGTATGTCCTATCCTTATCCTCTGACAAATATGCCTTTAAAAGGATAAAATTTAAAAATATGTATGAAGCTGTGATTTGTATATGACAGAAAATTAGCAAAATGTCAAAGATCATGAAATTTCATGTTTATTGCACACGTCTGGGTGCTCTGTTGATGGGCTGACAATATTGGGATGAGTAATAAAATATGTGTAATTTATAAATTACTGAAACTATTCCGTGAAATTTATTTTTCTTATCTTTCTTTCAGCAAAATCAGTAATTATATTATTATCAAGATTTGAAAATACATGTAAGGATTAAAACAATCATTTAAAGTACAAATATCTTAATATTTTCATCAAAATTATGTTTATGTAAAAAAATTTAATTTTATCAGAAATGTTTTCCCAAAAGTTAGTTTTCTTTTCAAATATTGAAAAGTATCTATTAAACCAAAAGGCAACACACAAATTAGAATTAGTCAAATTTGTACATCAAAATGATTGAAATAAATCCATTTTATTTTGATTTTTGAAAACTTGATTAATTTTTGTTAAATTTAAATTCATAATTCTAGCATTCAGTGACCACCTTGTTGCCGATGTAAAGAATAGGCATCACAGTTTGTCTGAGGGCTAGACATAGATACAAATATTAGAGTAATGTGTAATGTGATTTATTTAACCCTTTTTCTGTTTGCCCAGAGAATACTCACTGGTGGCTTGCTGCAGTGCTTACCCCAAGATAACTTTGCCATGAAATATTTAACACAAGGTATAAATGCTTGAGGGGATGGATACCCCCTTCTCCATGATGTGATTATTATGGATTGCAGGCCTGTATCAAAACATCTCAGGTGCTCCATAAATATATACACTTACTATGTACCCACAAAAACTACAATTACAATTTTAAAAAGTAATGAACTATTGCCACACAAAACAACATGGATAAATCTCAGAATAATTATACCGAGTGAAAGAAGTTTGACAAAAAACAGTACACACTGTATGATTCCATTTCTAGACAGCACTAGAAAATATAGACTAATCTATGATGATTGAAAGCAGATCAGGGCAGGGTGCGGTGGCTCACACCTGTAATGCCAGTACTTTAGGAGGCTGAGGTGGGCGAATCACTTGAGGTCAGGAGTTTGAGACCAGCCTTGTCAACAGAGTGAAACCCTGTCTCTGCTAAAAATAGAAAAATTAGCCAGGCCTGTTCGCACACAGTTGTAATCCCAGCTACTCGGGAGGCTGAGGCACAAAAATCACTTGAACCCAGAAGGTGGAGGTTGCAGTAAGCCAAGATCACACCACTGCACTCCAGCCTGGGAGACAGAGCAAGACTCCATCTAAAAAAAAAAAAAAAGAAAAAAGAAAAAGAAAAAAAGGAAGCAGATCAGTAGTTGCTTAGGGGTGGGGAAGTAGAAAGAGCAGGAAGCAGGATCGCCAAGGGCAACAAGGAAACTTTTTGGGGGATGGATATCTTCACTATATTGATTGTGATAATGATTTCAGGTGCATACCAAGGGTCAGACATTACCTCTATATATGCACAGTTTATTATATGTCAATACCTCAATAAATCTGTCTAAAATGTTTAAAAATTACAGTAATTATACAAAATATATTTTATGAAAAGGAAGTTATGGGTGGGCATGGTTGAGAACTCCAGCATCAGGTAGATTCAGAAGTGGGGAAAAGCATCTCCCCCTTTCCCTTCTTCGGCCAGCGTGCTGTGCAATTTATCCTGTGGCCACTAGAGGGCAGCCGCGACTCAGGCAGAGGAAGCGGGCGTTTCAGGGCTTGAATACTTAGAATTCCCTGCTTTGTGCTCCCTATCCTGGGCGGTGGGCGTTAATACCCCCATAATACTCAGTTAGAGCTGGGACTTGGTCCCTGGTCTCTGGCTCCTGATACCACCTTGTTGGTCTCCCAACACCGGGAGAGCTCCCTGTGCTCCCAGATTTTTTTTTTTTTTTTTGAGATGGAGTTTCGCTCTTGCCCAGGCTGGAGTGCATTGGCGCGATCTCGGCTCACCGCAACTTCCGCCCCCGGGTTCAAGCAATTCTCCTGCCTCAGCCTCCCAAGTAGCTGGGATTACAGGCATGCACCACCACGCCCAGCTAATTTTGTGTTTTTAGTAGAGACGGGGTTTCTCCATGTTGGTCAGGCTGGTCTCGAACTCCCAACCTCAGGTTTTCTGCCCTCCTTGGCCTCCCAAAGTGCTGGGATTACAGGCGTGAGCCATAGCGCCCGGTGCTCCCATTTCTTTTTAAAAGGATGTCCTGACTCCAGTGAGGCAGCAGCCATAGTTCCCTGTCTGTTATCTGCAGGACTGATATGGAGGATTGCAGATGGCACCAAAGAGTTGTGGTTCTCAGGTGGGGCACAGTGGCTTACGCCTGTAATCCCAGCATTTTGGGATTCCCAGGCGGCTGGATCACATGAGGTCAGGAGTTTGAGATCAGCCTGGCCAACATGGCAAAACCTCATCTTTCCTAAAAAATACAAAAAATTAGCTGGGTGTGGTGGCACATGCCTGTGGTCCCAGCTACTCAGGAGGCTGAGGCAGGAGATTTGCTTGAGCCCAGGAGGTGAAGGTTGCAGTGAGCTGAGATTGCACTGCTGCACTCCAGCCTGGGCGACAAGAGTGAAAAAAAAAAGTTGTGGTTCTCAAGGGCCTTTGGAAGGCCTCCCAGCTTGCCTGAAATCCACGATTATAAAGCCGGTCAAAGTTGCATCATCAGACTCTGCAACATCACAGGTTAGCATGTCACTGAGAAAACGACACACCGAAAGGTCATTTTTATAAGAGAGAGGGACAGAAGAGAAGGTTCAATGAGGGGCAGGGAACATGATGGTGGAGCCCCCTTAAGGTGCTGCAATGGAAGTTTCCCCCAGAAAAGCGATCGTGGGCTGGGCACTGTGGCTCAGGCCTGTAATCCCAGCACTTTGGGAGGCTGAGGCAGGTGGATCACTTGAGCTCAGGAGTTCGAGACCAGCCTGACCAACATGGCGAAACCCCGTCCCTACTAAAAATACAAAAATTAGCTGGGTGTGGTGGCATGTGCCTGTAATCCCAGCTACTTGGGAGGCTGAGGCAGGAGAATCACTTAAACCTGGGAGGCGGAGGTTGCAGTGAGCCGAGATCATACCACTGTACTCCAGCCTGGGTGACAGAGTGAAACTCCGTCTCAAAGAAAAAAGAAAAAGAAAAAGAAAAAGAAAAAGAAAAAAAAAAGCAATTGTGAACATACATTGAGCCATCCCAGTGTGTGAGGCATGATGCCGAACACTCTAGGCAGGGAGTCGCCTCATCTTCACAGCACTCACACTAAATAAACTGCAGAGAGGTTAAGAAATGCCTAAAGGGCCAGGAGCGGCTCATGTCTGTAATCCCAACACTTTGGGACGCCAAGGTGGGTGGATCACTTGAGCTCAGGAATTCAAGACCAGCCTGTGCAACATGGCGAGGCCCCGTCTCTACAAAAAAATTACAAAAATTAGCCAGGTGTGGTGTCCTGTAGTCGCAGCTACTCCTGAGGTTGAGCTATGATTGCACTATAGCCTGGGTGTGAGAGTGCACATAGTCTCAAAAAAAAAAAAAAAAAAAAAAAGAAAAGAAATGAAAAGCCATTGTGGACACACATTGAGCCCTCCCAGTGGGTGAGGCACGATGCCAAACACTGTCTGAAGGAAATAATCTCATCTTCACAGCATTCTTACTGAATAAGCTGCAGAGAAGTTAAGAAATGCCTAAAGTCACAGAGCTGATAGGAGGCAGTGCAGGATTTGAATTCAGATTTGACACTAATGTGTAGATCTAGCTACTGCTCTGTAGTACCCGCTTAAATGGAAGTGTTTTTCTTTCTAGGTTATTTAGTTCATGTGTTAAACTGGTTGGTGTTGGCAGCAGAAGTAAGTATTGTAGTTCAGCCTTCTGAAGAAAGCTTGTCAGGCTTCAAGAGAATGTTAAGCATCTGTGACGGTCCAGCAGGCAGGTTCCCCTCTCCACCCCTTCACTGCTTTACATGGAGCACTTACAATGTGTGAGGTTCTGTGTTAAGGATGATACTTTCATGATGACGGTATCTGAAGGGTAGGTGGGCAGAGGCCAGCAACGAGGAATTGAAGGGCCAGTGATGTAGCAATCCAGTGACATTGTTCATTTGCACACACATGGGTCTGTCACATGCAGCCCAACTCAACTCGAGTCCTGAGAAAGTAACCAGACCAGGATGGAGGCCCAGGGAACTCACCAGAAGTCCTTAGGCATCAGAACAAGGTCAAAGCATCCTGGTGAGCAGATAACACATGCCCACGGTTTGTGAGAGGAAGTCGTCCAGCAGTTTCTCTCCTTCCCGTTGGCTCTGACCCGGCTCACCTGGGATCACGCAGTTGATTCTTCAGGCCAGGTGCCTCAGGGAGGTGACCCTTCCTGTTCTGGGTTCTGTAGAAGCCAACAGCGCTGGGCTTGTGCTCATCAAGCACTCTTCTGCCCATTTTACACTCTCATGGACGCATGGTGGTGTTGATACAGGCCCTGAGTTAAAGGCTCCATGGCTGCCCATGACAGGACAAAGCAAAAGAAAGTCAGAGTTAAACAGGCCCCTTGGGTCCCCTCCTTCATTTCATAGATGGGAAAACCAAGGTCTGGGCAGGGAAAGGGACTCAGCCAAGGCCACAGTGCACTGAGGGCCAAGCCAGGGTTAGGATTCCCAGCACAGTCTGTTTCTCTCATACTCCACAGCCTTCTCTAATAATAGATTTTGCTGTTGGGTTCTTCTTTATCAAGCGTTGGTCACACATTATCTCTCTCTCTCTTTCTTAAAACAATTGTTCTTTAATATCATTATACATTCAGTCAGTGTTCAAATTTTCAACTGTTTTATGTCAAAGGGCATTTTCTAACATGTTGATTAAACCAAGATTGAAATCAGATGCACACATTATGATTAGTTGATGTCTTTTAAATCTCTTTTAATCCATGGATTGCTCTTTCCTCTTTCTCTTTTTCCCTTTATTCTTGAATAAGCCACATCCTGCATAAACACTTGAAATCCTTCTCATTAAACAGAAAAAAATCAAACCCCACAGGAAATGTTACTACATATATAAAGCTGAAGACAGGAATTGCTTGTGAGTGAAGCAATGAAGTCTGAGCACAATGTGGCAACTGGAAATCAGAGGTTATATTTTGAAAATCTCCACTCTCTTCTTTAGATAGATTGGTGATTATTTTACCTATTTCATTTTACCGATCTTAAACACAATGTAAGGAGCCTAAAGAGAAAACCTGTGAGCAATTGATCTGTCTTTTCAATTAACAGTGAATGCCAGTGGATATGTCCACATGGGTACAAATCTCCACTTGCTAAAAAGCAAACAGCGAACCTCTAACTCAACGTAAACTTTCAGCATGTTTCACTTCAATTGATTCCACATGTTGAGGCTAGGCACAGCTGAGCAAATCAGCTGTAAAATCCTAAAGAAGATATCATTTTAAAGATAACAATTGTGATATTTAGACAAATAATTCTTTTACTGATTTCATTTAAAAAACCATCTGTGCTCTTGGCTGAATGCTGTGTGAATTTGATCCTGTCATCATGATGCTAGCTGATTATTTGGCACACTAGTTGATGCAGTTTCTTCATAGTGTCACTGGTCTTTATATTTTGGTGTGTTTTTGCAGTGGCTGGTACTGGTTTTTCCTTTCCATATTTGGTGTTTCATTCAGGAGCTCTTGCAAGGCAGGCCTTGTGGTGATGAAATCCCTTAGCATTTGCTTGTTGGGAAAGGATTTTATCCCTCCTTTGCTTATGAAGCTTAGCTGGGATGGATATGAAAATCTGGGTTGAAAATTCTTTTCTTTAATTTTTTTTGTTTGTTTGTTTGAGATTGAGTCTTACTCTGTCACCCAGCCTTGAGTCCAGTGGCGCTATGTTGGCTCACTGCAATGTCTGCCTCTTGGATTCAAGCGATTTTCATGTTTCAGCCTCCCAAGTAGCTGGGACTACAGGCACGAGTCACCATGCCTGGCTGGTTTTTTGTATTTTTAGTAGAGACCATGTTGACCAGGCTGTTTCTTGAACTCCTGACCTCAAGTTATCCCAAAGTGCTGGTATTACAGGCGTGAGCCACCATGCCTGGCCTCTTTAAGAATGTTGAATATTGGCCCCCACTCTCTTCTGGCTTGTAGGGTTTCTGCTGAGAGATCACTGTCAGTCTGATGAGCTTGCCTTTGTAGGTGACCTGACCTTTCTCTCTCGCTGCCCTTAACATTTTTTCCTTCATTTCAGCCTTGGAGAATCTGCTGATTTCGTGTCTTGGGGTTGCTCTTCTCAAGGAGTATATTTGTGGTGTTCTCTGTATTTCCTGAATTTGAATGTTGGCCTGTCTTTCTAGGTTGGGGAAGTTCTCCTGGATAATATCCTGAAGTGTGTTTTCCAACTTGGTTCCATTCTCCTCGTCACTTTCAGGTACACCAATCAATCGTAGGTTTGGTCTTTTCACATATTCCCATACTTCTTGGAGGTTTTGTTCATTCCTTTTCACTGTTTTCTCTAATCTTATCTGCTTGCCTTATTTCAGCAAGATGGTCTTCAATCTCTGATATCCTTTCTTCTGCTTGATCACTTTGGCTATTGATACTTGCGTATGCTTCATGAAGTTCTCGTGCTGTGTTTTTCAGCTCCATCAGGTCATTTTTGTTCCTCTCTAAACTGGCTATTCTAGTTGGCAGATCCTGTAACCTTTTATCAAGGTTCTTAGCTTCCTTGCATTGGGTTAGAACATGCTCCTTTGACTCAGAGGAGTTTGTTATTACCCACCTTCTGAAGCCTACTTTTGTCAATTCATCAATCTCATTCTCCATCCAGTTTTGTGCCCTTGCTGGAGAGGAGTTGCAATCATTTGGAGGAGAAGAGGCATTCTGGTTTTTGGAATTTTCAGCGTTTTTGCAGTGGTTTTTCCTCATCTTCATGGATTTATTATCTTTGAGGCTGATGACCTTTGGATGGGGTTTTGTTGCGGGGTCATTTTTGTTGATGTTGTTGTTGCTTTCTCTCTGTTAGTTTTTCTTCTAACAGTCAGGTCTCTCTTCTTCAGGTCTGCTGCAGTTTGCTGGAGGTCCACACTCCAGACCGTGTTCACCTGGGTATCACCAGTGGAGGCTACAGAACAGCAAAGATTGCTGCCTGCTCCTTCCTCTGGAAGCTTCGTCCCAGAGGGGCACTGGCCTGATACCAGCCGGAGCTCTCCTGTATGAGGTGTCTGTCGATCCCTGTTTGGAGGCCTCTCCCAGTCAGGAGGCACAGGGGTCAGGGACTCACTTGAGGAGTCAGTCTGTCCCTTAGCAGAGCTGGTGTGCTGTCCTGGGAGAATCCCCCTTATCAGGATCAATCACTCTCTTTAGAGCCGTCAGGCAGGAAAGATTAAGTCCACTGAAGCTGTGACAACAGCCGCCCCTTCCCCCAGGTGCTCCGTCCCAGGGAGATGAGAGTTTTATCTGTAAGCCCCTGACTGGAGCTGCCGCATTTCCTGCAGAGAGGCCCTGCCCGATGAGGAGGAATCTGGAGCAGTCTGGCCACAGCCGCTTCACTGTGCTGTGGTGAATTCCGCCCAGTCGAAATCTCCCAGTTTCCTTAGCACCGTCAGGTGAAAACTGCCTACTAAGTTTAGTTAGTTTGCATTTCTTTAGTTATAAGTGAGTGTGAACATGTTTTCAAAATGTTTCAGGGCCATTTTAATCCCTTTTTTGGGAATTGTCTGTTTCTTTCTTTCCCATCATGTTTTGGTCCATTTTTTCCTCAGTTTTTAAGAGTTCTTTAGGCTGGGTGTGGTGGCTCACACCTGTAATCCCAGCAGTTTTGGAGGCTGAGGTGGGTGGATCACCTGAGGTCAGGAGTTCAAGACCAGCCTGACCAATATGGTGAAACCCCATCTCTACTAAAAATACAAAAATTAGCTGGGTGGGGTAGTGTGCACCTGTAGTCCCAGATACTCAGGAGGCTGAGACAGGAGAATTGCTTGAACCCAGTAGGCAGAGGTTGCAGTGAGTGGAGATCATGTCACTGCACTCCAGCCTGGGCGACAGAGTGAGACTCCATCTCAAAAAAAAAAAAAAGTTCTTTAAATATAAAATATATTAACCTTTTATCTGTAGTATATGCTATAAATTTTTTCCTTCAAATCTTTGATTCATTGAAAAAAATAAACCTATTACATGCTGACATCTAAGAATATATCTTATGAAAAGAACTATTGTTCAAAGCAAACATTTCAGAAAGTGGCACTGTTTTACACTTTTGCAATAGACTCCCAAATTTGCCTCTGCATTCAGTATGTTGCAAGAAACTGTCATGGATTCGAGTATATGAGGAAAGCCTAGCCATCTGTTGGAGAAGGGAAGGTGGATACTTTTCTTTTACACTATGCTAAAAGTTGACAAGTGGTAGATTTTTAAATTATTATGTTTGATTGACTAATCATAATTGTGTACATTTATGGTGTACTTTGTCATGTTTTGATATATCTATACAATGTGGAATGATTAAATCAAGCTAATTAACACATATCGCCTCCCTAACCTATCATTTTTTATGGTGAAACATTTAAAAGTTAGTTATTTTGAAATATATATTATTATCGTAGTTACCTACTCTGCTGTGTAATGGATCTCAAAACTTATTCCTTCTCTCTATCTGAAAATTTGTACCCTTTGATCAACAATTTCTCTTCATTTCTTCCTTCTTCACACTCCCAGTCTCTGGTAACTATCTTTCTACTGTCTATTTCTATGAGTTTAAGTTTTTTAGATTCCACATATAAGAAAGATCATGCAGTATTGGTCTTTCTGTTTCTAGCTTATTAACTTAACATAATGTCCTCCAGTTTTATCCATGTTCTTGCAAATGACAAGTTTTCCTTCTTTTTAAAGGCTAAGTATATTCCATTATACAAAGGCACACACACAATGGAATACACACACACACACACACACACACATATCCATACACATATCACATTTTAAAATTCTGTTTATTTTTTCTTCCAACTTTTATTTTAGGTTAAGGGAGTACACGGGCAGGTTTGTTACATGGGTAAATTGTGTGGGGTTTGGTGTACAAATGACTGTCATCCACGTAGTGAGCATAGTACGTGACGGGCAGTTTCTTTTTTCTTTCTTTCTTTTTTTTTTTTTGAGACGGAGTCTTGCTCTGTCGCCCAGGCTGGAGTGCAGTGGCGCGATCTCTACTCACTGCAAGCTCTGCTTCCCCAGTTCATGTCATTCTCCTGCCTCAGCCTCCAGTGTAGCTGGGACTACAGGTGCCCGCCACCTCGCCCGGCTAGATTTTTTTTGTATTTTTAGTAGAGACGGTGTTTCACCGTGTTAGCCAGGATGGTCCTGATCTCCTGACCTTGTGATCCGCCCGTCTCAGCCTCCCAAAGTGCTGGGACTTGAGCCACCGCGCCCGGCCTTTTTTTTTTTTTTTTTGAGATGGAATCTCGCCCTGTCCCCCAGGCTGGAGTGCAATGGCGCCATCTTGGCTCACTGCAACCTCTGCCTCCCGGGTTCAAGAGATTCTCCTGCCTCAACCTCCCGACTAGCTGGGATTACAGGCACCCACCACCATGCCCAGCTGATTTTTATATTTTTAGCAGAGATGGAGTTTCATCATGCAGGCCAGGCTGGTCTCAAACTCCTGACGTCAGATGATCCACTCACCTGGGCCTCCCAAAGTGCTGGGATTACAGGCGTGAGCCACTGAGCCCAGCCCCTGATAGGTAGTTTCTTGATCCTCACCCTCTTCCTACTCTCCACCCTCAAGTGAGCCCCAGTGTCTGTTGTTCTCTTCCTTGTGTCCATGTGTACTCTATGTTTAACCCCCATTTATTGGTGAGAACATGCAGTATTTGGTTTTCTGTTCCTGTCTTACTTTGCTAAGGATGATGGACTCCAGCTGCATCCATGTTGCTGCGAAGGACATGAATGATTTCATTCCTTTTCTATGGCTGCACAGTATTCTATAGTGTATGTATACCACATTTTCTTTATCTTGGGCATCTAGGTTGATTCCATGGCTTTGCTGTTGTGAAAAGTGCTGCAATGAACAAACGCACACATGTATTTATGGTAGAACAAGTTATATTCCTTTGGGTGTATACCCAGTAATGGGATTGCTGGGTTGAATGCTAGCTCTGTTTTAAGTTCTTTGAGAACTTTCCAAACTGCTTTGTAAAAAATAACACATTTTAAAAATCCATTCAGCTTGGTTGGTTCAGGTTGGTTCCGTATCTTGGCTACTGTGAATAATGCTGCAATGAACATGGGAGTACAGGTATCCCTTTGACATTGATTCCCGTTTCTTTGGATATATACTTAGAAGCAGGATTACTGGATTTTTCAGTTTTTTGAGGAACCTCTATGCTGTTTTCCATAATGGTTGTACTAATTTACATTCCCACCAACAAAGTAGAGTTACCTTTTCTCCACATTCTTGCCAACACTTATCTTTCATCTTTTTTGGTAAAAGCCATTCTAATTGGTGTGAGATTAGCATTCATTGTGGTGTTAATTTGCATTTCCCTAACGATTAGTTATGCTGAGCATTTTTTCATGTACCTATTGGCCATTTGTATACCTTCTTTTGAGAAATGTCTGTTTAAGACCTTTGCCCATTTTTAAAATCAAGTTGTTTTCTTACTGTTGAATTGTTTGAGTTCCTTTTACATTTTGGATATTAACTCCTTATCAGATGTATGGTTTGCAAATATTTTCTCCCATTCGGTGGATTGTCTCCTCACTTTGTTAATTGTTTCCTTTGCTGTGCAGAAAGTTTTTAGTTTAGATGTCATCCCATTTGTCTATATTTCCTTTTGTTGCCTGTACTTTTGAGGTATTTTTGTCAATATTTTATCTCAGTTTATCAGTTGTCTTTGTCTTTTGACTTTGTTTATGGTTTTTTTTTTGGTCCCGCAACATTAAAAGTTTTATTTTTTATTTTTTTGACACAGAATCTCACTCTGTCACCCAGGCTGGAGTGCAGTGGCATGATCTTGGCTCATTGCAGCCCCGACCTCTTGGGCTCAAACGATCTTTCCACCTCAGCCTCCCTAGTAGCTGGGACTATAGGCACGCGCCGTTACACTTGGCTATTTTTTTTTTTTTTTTTGTACAAACAGGGTCTTACTAGTGGCTCAGGCTGGTAAAATTTTTTTCATGTGGCCAAATTTGTCAATCTTTTCTTCTATTCCTCTAGATTTAGATCTTAGAAAGTCTTTCTCTTCACCAAGGTTAAAGAAAAAGTTACTAAGTTTTCTTCCATTAGTTGCATTGTTTTATTTTTAGATATTTAGATCCTTTAGATCCTTAATCCATTTGTGTATTCTTGTACATGGTGTGAGATATGAGTTATCTATGTGGTTATTTAGTCATCTCAGCCCATTTAATTAAAAAGTCCACCTTTATCCCAGGGATCTGAAATGCCACCTTTTTCATACACTAAGTGTCGCATGTCCTTGGGTCTAATTCTGAACTTTTTGTTCTATTCAACCTGTCTATTGTCTATTTGTGTACTAGTAACACACTGTTTTGATTTAGGCTTTATAGTAAGCTTCAGTGGGTGGTAGTAAAAGCCTTGTTGTTTAATTAACTGTAGCAGAGTTCAAGGTAATGCTTATCTTTGTTATAATTCTAGATCTAAATAGCTATATCCTATAGATTGTTACTATTCAATTATAGATTACTGATTACTTGCGCCAAAGGAGGTGAGGGCCAATACCAAACACAAATTTGAAAGAAAAGTGGCTAATTTATTTAGTTCATCTGGAATTCCTAGAGAAGCAGATCTGGCACAATATAAACAGTCTAAGTACATTCAATCCCCTGTGAAACTCTGTCTCAGAGGATTGGTGGAATTCCAGATTCTCTAACAAGATTCATTCCTGGAGCACATGAATCTGATTCTAACTTGACCTTATAAATTGGTCGAGAACCACCATTATGTATAAGCATCCAGCTGAATGCTCCAAGATTTCCTAATGGAAAATACTGGCATTTTCACTCATTTACAAATATTAATTGAACATTGTATGCCAGGCATTGTGTTAGCTTCTGGAGCTATAATAATGAGTAATATAGTTATGATCCCTGTCTGCCCTCCACAGTTTAGCAGGAAACAGAGGCAATTAAATAAGTAATAATAATAGTGAAATAAGTACTAGGAGAGAGGAAATACGGTGTGCTGGGGCAAAACACAGCTGGGGCACCTTAAGGTAATTTAGGAGAGTCAGAAAAGGCTTCTTAGAAGAAGCAATATTTTTTATTTATTTTTATTTTATTATACTTTAAGTTCTAGGGTACATGTGCACAATGTGCAGGTTTATTACGTATGTATACATGTGCCATGTTGGTGTGCTGCACCCACTAACTCATCACTTACATTACGTATATCTCCTAATGCTATCCCTCCCCACCTCCCACAATAGGACCTGGTGTGTGATGATCACCTTCCTGTGTCCAAGTGATCTAATTGTTCAATTCCCACCTATGAATGAGAACATGTGGTATTTGGGTTTCTGTTCTTGTGATAGTTTGCTGAGAATGCTGGTTTCCAGCTGCATCCATGTCCCTACAAAGGACATGAACTCATCCTTTTTTATGGCTGCATAGTATTCCATGGTGTATATGTGCCACATTTTCTTAATCCAGTCTGTCGCTGATGGATATTTAGGTTGATTCCAAGTCTTTGCTATTGTGAATAGTGCCGCAATAAACATACGTGTGCATGTGTCTTTATAGCAGCATGCATTATAATCCTTTGGGTATATCCCCAGTAATGGGATGGCTGGGTCAAATGGTATTTCTAGTTCTAGATCCTTGAGGAATCGCCACACTGTTTTCCACAATGGTTGAACTAGTTTACATTCCCACCAACAGTGTAAAAGTATTCCTATTTCTCCACATCCTCTCCAGCACCTGTTGTTTCCTGATTTTTTAATGATTGCCATTCTAACTGGTGTGAGATGGTATCTCATTGTGGTTTTGATTTGCATTTCTCTGATGGCCAGTGATGATGAGCATTTTTTCATGTGTCTGTTGGCTGTATGAATGTCTTCTTTTGAGAAGTGTCTGTTCATATCCTTTGCTCACTTTTTGATGGGGTTGCTTGTTTTTTTCTTGTAAATTTGATTGAGTTCTTTATAGGTTCTGGATATTAGCCCTTTGTCAGATGAGTAGATTGCAAAAATTTTCTCCCATTCTGTAGGTTGCATGTTCACTCTGATGGTAGTTTCTTTTGCTGTGCAGAAGCTCTTTAGTTTAATTAGATCCCATTTGTCAATTTTGGCTTTTGTTGCCATTGCTTTTGGTGTTTTAGACACGAAGTCCTTGTCCATGCCTATGTCCTGAATGGTATTACCTAGGTTTCCTTCTAGGGTTTTTATGGTTTTAGGTCTAACATTTAAGTCTCTAATCCATCTTGAATTAATTTTTGTATAAGGAGTAAGGAAAGGATCCAGTTTCAGCGTTCTACTTATGGCTAGCCAATTTTCCCAGTACCATTTATTAAATAGGGAATCCTTTCCCCATTTCTTGTTTTTGTCAGGTTTGTCAAAGATCAGATGGCTGTAGATGTGTGGTATTATTTTTGAGGGCTCTGTTCTGTTCCATTGGTCTATATCTCTGTTTAGGTACCAGTACCATGCTGTTTTGGTTACTGTAGCCTTGTAGTATAGTTTGAAGTCAGCTGAAGAGCGTGATGCCTCCAGCTTTGTTCTTTTGGCTTAGGATTGTCTTGGCAATGGTTTTTGTCAGGTTTGTCAAAGATCAGATGGCTGTAGATGTGTGATATTATTTTGAGCCTATGTGTGTCTCTGCATGTGAGATGGGTCTCCTGAATACAGCAAACTGATGGGTCTTGACTCTTTATCCAATTTGCCAGTCTGTATCTTTTAATTGGACCATTTAGTCCATTTACATTTAAGGTTAATATTGTTATGTGTGAACTTAATCCTGTCATTATGATATTAGCTGGTTATTTTGCTCACTAGTTGATGCAGTTTCTTCCTAGCATCGATGGACTTTACATTTTGACATGTTTTTGCAATGGCTGGTACCTGTTGTTCCTTTCCATGTTTAGTGCTTCCTTCAGGATCTCTTGTAGGGCAGGCCTAGTGGTGACAAAATCTCTAAGCATTTGCTTGTCTGTAAAGGATTTTATTTCTCCTTCACTTATGAAACTTAGTTTGGCTGGATATGAAATTCTGGGTTGAAAATTCTTTTCTTTAAGAATGTTGAATATTGGCCCCCACTCTCTTCTGGCTTGGAGAGTTTCTGCCGAGAGATCTGCTGTTAGTCTGATGGGCTTCCCTTTGTGGGTAACCCGACCTTTCTCTCTGGCTGCCCTTAAGATTTTTTCCTTCATTTCAACTTTGGTTAATCTGACAATTATGTGTCTTGGAGTTGCTCTTCTCAAGGAGTATCTTTGTGGTGTTCTCTGTATTTCCTGAATTTGAATGTTGGCCTGCCTTACTAGGTTGGGGAAGTTCTCCTGGATGATATCCTGCAGAGTGTTTTCCAACTTGGTTCCATTCTCCCCGTCACTTTCAGGCACACCAGTCAGACATAGATTTGGTCTTTTCACATAATCCCATATTTCTTGGAGGCTTTGTTCATTTCTTTTTACTCTTTTTTCTCTATACTTCTCTTCTTGCTTCATTTCATTCATTTGATCTTCAATCGCTGATACTCTTTCTTCCAGTTGATTGAGTTGGTTACTGAAGCTTGTGCATTTGTCACGTAGTTCTCGTGTTATGGTATTCATCTCTATCAGTTCTTTTAAGGTCTTCTCTGCATTGATTATTCTAGTTATCCATTCATCCATTCTTTTTTCAAGGTTTTTAGTTTCTTTGCGCTGGTTACGTAGTTTCTCCTTTAGCTCTGAGAAGTTTGATTGACTGAAGACTTCTTCTCTCAACTTGTCAAAGTCATTCTCCGTCCAGCTTTGTTCCGTTGCTGGTGATGAGCTGCGTTCCTTTGGAGGGGGAGATGTGCTCTGATTTTTTGAATTTCCAGCTTTTCTGCACTGCTTTTTCCCCATCTTTGTGGTTTTATCTGCCTTTGGTCTTTGATGATGGTGACGTACTGATGGGGTTTCGGTGTGGGTGTCCTTTCTGTTTGTTAGTTTTCCTTCTAACAGTTAGGACCCTCAGCTGTAGTTCTGTTGGAGTTTGCTTGAGGTTCACTCCAGACCCTGTTTGCCTGGGTATCAGCAGCGGAGGCTGCAGAAGATAGAATATTGCTGAACAGTGAGTGTTGCCGTCTGATTTTTGCTCTGGAAGCTTCGTCTCAGGGGTGTACCCTGCCGTGTGAGGTGTGAGGTGTCAGTCTGCACCTAGTGGGGAATGTCTCCCAGTTAGGTTACTCAGGTATCAGGGACCCACTTGAGCAGGCAGTCTGTCCATTCTCAGATCTCAGCCTCCATGCTGGGAGATCCACTGCTCTCTTCAAAGCTGTCAGACAGGGACATTTACCTCTGCCGAGGTTTCTGCTGCTTTTTGTTTAGCTATGCCCTGTCCCCAGAGGAGGAGTCTACAGAGGCAGGCCAGCCTCTTTCAGCTGTGGTGGGCTCCACCCAATTCGAGCTTCCTGGCGGCTTTGTTTACCTACTTAAGCCTCAGCAATGGCAGGCGCCCCTCCCCCAGCCTCACTGCCACCTTGCAGTTAGATCTCAGACTGCTGTGCTAGCAATGAGGGAGGTTCCGTGGGCATGGGACCCTCTGGGCCAGGTGTGGGATATAATCTCCTGGTGTGCCATTTGCCCTTAGTAAAGCACAATATTAGGGTGAGAGTTACCCGATTTTCCAGGTGTTGTGTGTCTCAATTTCCTTTGACTAGGAAAAGGAATTCCCTTCCCCCTTGCACTTCCCAGGTGAGGCGATGCCTTGCCCTGCTTCAGCTCTCGCTAGTCGAGCTGCACCCACAGACCAGCACCAACTATCCGACACGCCCCAGTGAGATGAACCTGGTACCTCAGTTGAAAATGCAGAAATCACCCGTCTTCTGTGTTGCTCACGCTGGGAACTGGAGGCTGGAGCTGTTCCTATTTGGCCATCTTGGGCACGCCCAAAAAAGCAATATTTAAGCTGAGACATGAAAGAGGACAAGGAGTGAACCAAAGTGTGGTAGTTTTCCAGGCAGAGGAAAACAGTGTGTGCAAAGGCCCTAAGGCAAGACATAGCTTTTTACTTTCAAGGAACTAAAATAAATTTCAGTGTGGTGATAGTATAAGTGAGTGGGGAATGGTGGGAGATAGGGCATGGTAGGGGTCTTCCACTGGCAGTGGTTTTGCTCCCCAGGAAACATTTGGCAATTTCTGGAGACATTTCTTGTTGTCTTAACTAGGGGTTGAGAGAGTGCTACTGGTAGTAGACAGAAGTCAAGGATAGTTCTTCTAAATATCCTACAGTAGACAGGACAACATCCACCTTGCCCCTGCCCTTCTTGCCCCCTGCCCCACACAAAGAATTATGTGGTCTAAAATATCTGGTCCTGGGAAAAGCAAAGGTCCTTTTGTTATAATTCATATGATAGTTTAAGAAGAGAGTTTATATTTCATTCAAGGGCAAGGGGAGCTATTTGCTGGCTTTAAGTAGCAAAAGCAAATGTTTCAGAAAGATTACTCTGTACAGAGAAATGACTAGAGTTTCTTCATTCAAATATTTATGAGCCATGCATTATGTAGGAGCTGGGGATACAGTGGTGAACATTTAATCACTGACCCATTCTAGTGGAAGAAGTAGAAAGTAAAAACAACATGGAAATTAACAATAAACAACAAGTCCGTTTTCCCATATTCAGTTTCCCAAGTGTAGATGAAATCCAGGTCTGAAAATAAAACCTCAGTGTTAATTTTTAGAGAAAAACCCTAGACAAATTTTATAAAACATCATCTATGGGGCACTTATTGTTTAGTTTGGATCTCATTTCTCCTAAATGTAAATATTTAAAAAAAATAATTGTGGGGAAAAGAAAGAGAGATTAGACTATTACTGTGTCTATATAGAAAGAAGTAGACATAAGAGACTCCATTTTGTTCTGTATTTGAGATGCTGTTAATCTGTGACCCTACCCCCAACCTTGTCCTTGCAAGAGACTTGTGCTGTGGTGACTCAAGGTTTAACGGATTTTGGGCTGTGCAGGGTGTGCTTTGTTAAACAAGTGCCTTAAGGCAGTGTGCTTGTGAAAAGTCATCACCATTCTCTTAATCTCAAGTACCCAGGGACACTACACTGCCAAAGGTCGCAGGGACCTCTGCCTAGGAAAGCTAGGTATTGTCCAAGGTTGCTCCCCATGTGATAGTCTGAAATATGACCTCATGGGAAGGGAAAGACCTGATTGTCCCCCAGCCTGACACCTGTGAAGGGTCTGTGCTGAGGAGGACTAGTATAAGAGGAAAGAAGGCCTCTTGGCAGTTGAGATAGAGAAAAGAATCTGTCTGCTGCCCGTCCCTGGGCAATGGAACATCTTGGTGTAAATCCGATTGTATGTTCTGTTTACTGAGAAAGGAGAAAACTGTGTTAGGGCTGAAGGTGGGACGCGCTAGCTCAATGCTGCTCTTCATGCACTAAAAAAGTTTATGGAGATGTTTACATATGCCTATCAAGGCACAGCACTTTTCCTTAAACTTATGTCACAGAGACCTTTATTCATATGTCTTACTGCTGACCTTCTCCCTACGATGATCCTATTATCCTGCCACTTCCCTTTTTCTAAGATGGTAAAGATAATGATCAATAAATACTGAGGGAACTCAGAGACCGGCGCCAGCGTGGGTCCTCTGTATGCTGAGCGCCGGTCCCCTGGGCCCACTTTTTCTTTCTCTATACTTTGTCTCTGTGTCTCATTTCTTTTCTCAAGTCTCTCGTTGCACCTAACGAGAAACGCCCACAGGTGTGGAGGGGCAGGCCATCCCTTCAAATAATCACCACGTCACAAATAAAATCTTGTTCTTCATTATTATTCTTCATTTTCTGTGTATATATGTGTGTTTCTGGCTTACATTTCCACATTATGTTCAAAATGCTCAATATTATAGGATTACTGAAATGATGACTTCTTTGGCCAACAGCTTTAATAGTGACAGCAACAATTTGGGGAACCATGATCATTTGACACCCCCCGGAATAGCACAGAACTTGTCTCTTGGCAAGGGTGACATTTAATTTTTTTCTTACATAGGTTTTCTTGGGGGGAAAAAAAGCCTTTGCTTTTTGTATCTCTGTGACACTTCTTAAAATTAGCTGTTTTCTCGAATGAGCTCATTTCAGATATATTAGCTTCTTAATCTAAGGACTAAATCAGTGACAACTTGTTTAATGTGTTGGGAACTAATAGTTGCATAAAAACCTTTTTTGAAGAACTTTAGGTCAGCAAAATGACTGAAAGGTACACCTTCATTATAACTTTCTTGCTTTGAAGCCACATTCAATCATGGATGGATTTTCCCGAATAGCACTAAACAAAAATCCTTCCTGGCACACTAGAGAGGCAGCATCGTGTAGTGGTTAAAAGTATAGACTCGGAGGCTGCCTGCCTCAGTTTAAATCTTGACTCAGTCATGTACTAGTTTATGGTCTCAAGCAAGTTATTTAACCTCAGAACCTCTGTTTCCTCATTTATAAAATGGGGATAAGAATAGTATTCACTTTATAGGGGAGAATACTGACTCTGAATCCTCGCTTTGACATTTATTAATGGTATGACTTTGAAAAAGTTAATCACTGAAGCCACCGTTTCCTCCCCTGTAAAATGAGATAATAATGTACCTCATAGGGTTAAGGTAAAAATGAAAAAATGATATAACAAATATAACGTAAGTAGCACTAAGCCACAATACACGTTAAGTGCTCTGTAGACGGAAGCCAAGTTCTCCTTGTCTTATGAATTCTGTATTCTCTGAATTCTGTTAATTTTCCTTGTCTTGTGCATTCCCACAGGGTAGTAACAGATTCAAAGCCTAGAGAAACCACTTGGATCACTGCAGCCTCCGCCTCTCAGGTTCAAACGATTCTCCTGCCTCAGCCTCCTGAGCAGCTGGGACTACAGGCGCCTGCCACCACACCTGGCTAATTTTTGTACTTTTTTGGAGATGGGGTTTTGCCATGTTGGTCAGGCTGCTCTTGAACTCCTGACCTCAGATGATCCACCCACCTTGGCCTCTCAAACTGCTGGGATTACAAGCATGAGCCACCGTGTCCAGGCAGAAATCTGATTTTTGACTAATACGAGTTGTAGAAGGAGAGAATAGAGGAAATGTGGTGAGGAAATTATCATAAATAATACAAAAGCATTACTTGGAATTAAGGAATATCCCCAGGGTTGCTAGGTACCAACAGAATAAATGAAAAAGATCCAAGAACGATGGTGATAAAAATAAGATTCTAAAAGCTTCTGGAGAGAAAACAAGGTATATATAAAAGATTGGGAATACATTAGTACCAAAGTATTTAACAGCAATACTGGAAGCTCAAGACAATGGAGCAATGCCTTCAAAGTTGAGAAAAAATAATTTTTACCCTAGAATGATATACTGTGTCAAATAAATAAGCAAGTATGAGCATAGAAAAAAGATGCTTTTAAAAACAGTAAGTCTCAAAAAACTTATGTCCTATGCATTTTTTTTTGTTAGGAAGCTACTGGAGGATATGTTCCACCAAAATGAAGAATCAAATCGAGAAAGAATATGACATGCAATGAAACACAGAAGAGAACTGACAGGAACTTCTAGGAGAACAAGGTGGTAAGCCTTCAGTGTCCTAGGTCCAGACTAAGGTCAGCAAAGGGCTCTAAGACAGATGTCTTGTGAAACCCCGTCTCTACTAAAAAGACAAAAAATTAGCTGGGCTTGGTGGTGGGTGCCTATAGTTCCAGCTACTTGGGAGGCTGAGGCAGGAGAATCACTTGAACCCAGGAGGCGGAGGTTGCAGCGAGCCAAGATCACACCACTGCACTCCAGCCTGGCGACAAAGCCAGACTCTGTGAAAAAGAAGAAAGAAAGAAAGTTAGGAAGGAAGGAAGGAAGGAAGGAAGGAAGGAAGGAAAAAGAAAGAAAGAAAGAAAAAGAAAAAGAAAGAAAGAAGGAAAAAGAAAGAAAGAAAGACGGATGCCTCCTGGGTAAAAAAAAAATGTAACTAGTAATGTGGAAAATTGTATTGAGAGACATTTTACAAAGCTACATTAGGGTTATGAATGACTTAGCAAATGGTGTGAAGAAAAATAAGCAAATTTTAAAACAAGGCATTCCATAAACCCCTAGGAAAAACAAAGTCGTTCAAGAAGGCAATGTTACCCTTGGCTCCAGGGTGAACTATATTTGCATAGTATTAACACTGAAAATACTATAATATGGTTCAGCCAAAAATCATGAAATAATTGTATTGGGATGGTGGTAGGAAGAAGGAAGGTGAAAGAGCTATAATTTCCATCATCTTTAATAAGAAGCAATATTTAATATATAAATAATAAAAGTTTTAGCGGTATACAAGTAGTATTTAGAAATATCGAGGTGAAAATCAGAGAAACTTCCTTAAGAGTTGAAAGTGGCTAGAAAGAAGATGGGTGGGGTAGAGGAAGAGAATTGCTGGTTTTGAGCATTATTTGATTTTTTATGTGCTTATGTTATTTTGAGAAAAATAGAACTTTCAAACCCAAATGTATAAAAGATATTATGGACAGTGCAGTATAGCAGGAAGAGTTTTAAGTTAGAAATGAAAATTAAAAACTGTTGATTACTCATACCCTGATGTTGGATAAAACATATCACTTCTGGCCAGGTGCGGTGGCTCAGGCCTGTAATCCCAGCCCTCTGGGAGGCCGAGGCGGGCAGATCACCTGTGGTAAGGGGTTTGAGACCACCCTGGCCAATGTGGCAAAACCTCGTCTCTACTAAAAATACAAAAATTAGTCTGGTGTGGCGCTGGGCACGTTGGCTCACGCCTGTAATCCCAGCACTTTGGTAGCCTGAGGCGGGTGGATCAAGAGGTCAGGAGATCGAGACCATCCTGGCTAACGTGGTGAAACCCTTCTCTACTAAGAAACACAAAAAAATTAGCCGGGCATCGTGGCGGGCACCTGTAGTCCCAGCTACTCAGGAGCCGGAGGCAGGAGAATGGTGTCAACCCAGGAAGCGGAGCTTGCAGTGAGCCAAGATGGAGCTACTGCACTCCAGCCTGGGCGACAGAGCGAAACTCCGTCTCAAAAAAAAAAAAAAAAAAAAAAACACACACACACAAAATGAGTCTGGCATGGTAGTGCACACCTGTAGTTCCATCTACAGCTACTTGAGAAGCTGAGGAACGAGAATCACTTGAACCTGGGAAGCGGAGGTTGCAGTAAGCTAAGATTGCACCACTGCATACCAAGCTTGGGCAACAGAGCAAGACTCTGTCTCAAAAACAACCAACCAACGCACTTCTTTGGGTTTCAACTTCTTTATTTATTCACTAGAAGATTTTATTTCTAAGAGTCTTTCCAACTCTAAGGTTCTGATCCCAACATAAGAAAGTATTTTTCTAGGAATAGTAAAGAAAGAGAAACTTTCCTCCAGGCTCTCATGGTGTACCTTTATGTATTTTTGTTCACTTTGCCAAAGGTTTCTCCCTATCTTTGCTTCCTTAATGTTAAAATGGAACTGGCATGTCCCCAACATGGGAATCCTATCACACTTGTGAGGCTAGTCTTCACATATCCTTCTCCTGCTGCCTGCGTATTTCCAGAGCTCCTGGGCAGCTTCCACTGGTGATAGATGAGTGGGCTGAAGGTGGCTGTGTGAGTGGCAGCTGTCTGTTGGCATCCACATCTGTATTAAAAAGATTTAGATGGTTGCATCAGATAATCATAAAACTTTAAAGGAAAAATGGCTAAAGTCCATTTGTTCTATGATCCACCAATACTGCTTCTAAGACTATACCTAAGGGAAATAAAAACACACATCCACCCAAAAACTTGTACACAAATGTTCATAGAAGAATGATTTATAATAGCCAAAAGTGGAAACAACCTAAATGCCCACCAACTGATGACTAGATAAAACACAGTATATCCACTCAATAACTATTACTCAGCAATAAAATGAAATAAGATACCAATACGTGCTAGAACGGGGATAACCCTTGAAAATGTTATGCTAAGTCAAAGAAGGCAGTAAAAAAAAAAAAAAAGACTTTATCTTGTATGATTCTATTTATATGAAATGTCCAGTATAGGAAAATCCGTAGAGATAGAAAGTAAATTAGTGGTTATCTAGGGCTGGAAATAGAGGGTTAAGAGGAGAATGGGGATTGGCTGCTAACAGGCATGAGTTTTTTTTAGGTGGATGAAAATCGTCTAAAGTTAGATTATGGTGATTGCTGTACAGCCCTGTGAATTATACTAAAAATACTGAACTGAATACTTTAAATGGGTGAATTACATGGTATGTGAATTTTATAGCTCAATAAAACTGTTTAAGATTTTTTAAAAAATTCAATTTGTTCTTGTTATTTAGAAAATGCATCCCTACTAGTAGAAATTATACACTATATTTACGAATAATATCATACTTCAAAAATGGATACTAGGCCGGGCGCGGTGGCTCAAGCCTGTAATCCCAGCACTTTGGGAGGCCAAGACGGGCGGATCACAAGGTCAGGAGATCGAGACCACCCTGGCTAACACCGTGAAACCCCGTCTCTACTAAAAAAATACAAAAAACTAGCCAGGCAAGGTGGTGGGCGCCTGTGGTCCCAGCTACTTGGGAGGCTGAGGCAGGAGAATGGCGTAAACCCGGGAGGCAGAGCTTGCAGTGAGCTGAGATCCGGCCACTGCACCCCAGCCTGGGCGACAGAGCCAGACTCCGTCTCAACAACAACAACAAAAAATGGATACCAAAGTAAATATTGGAAGTTGTTATTTGATGGCCAATAGCTATTGAAAAGAAGGAGAAATAGGAAAAAGTAGTCCTCGTTTAACCAGCAGGAGTGAATTTAGACTTCTTTCATTCAACTGGTACAGTAAATTCCTTGGTCACTGAAGAGAGTTCTGGATAACTGCAGGGGGGTGGATATGGGAGATGGCAGGGAAAAAAGCCTAAAGGAATGTGTGACATTTTGAGTTAAGGTGAAGTTCAGTGATTGTATGTCGTGTATTATGTCTGCTGTTCACTTCCTCCTCTTACTCTATTCCCCTTTATCTGGTATTTGATTTTGTAAGTAATTACTGTCTTCACCTCTGAATTAATAGTCCTCACATGGGCCAGGCGTGGTGTCTCACACCTGTAATCCTAACACCTTGGGAGGTCGAGGCTGGTGGATCATGAGGTTAGGAGATCGAGACCATCCTGGCTAACACGAGAAACCCCGTCCCTACTAAAAATACAAAATAATAATAATAATAATAATAATAATAATAATAAAAATTAGCCAGGCGTGGTGGCAGGCGCCTGTAGTCCCAGCTACTCAGAAGGCTGAGGCAGGAGAATGGCGTGAACTCGGGAGGCGGAGCTTGCAGTGAGCCGAGATTGCTCCACTGCGCTCCAGCCTGGGCAACAGAGCGAGACTCTGTTAAAAAAAAAAATAGTCCTCACATCGAAGTCAGGTTTTAAAGATCGGAAAGTAAAAGGATATATGACTTAATATAAATATATCAGAAAAACTTCAATGCCAGTGAAGCAGGGAGTTATTTAAAAACGAAACATACATTTGGGGGAGGCATGTGGGCTGTCTGAAGCTGTCTCATCCTTGTACCATGGCAGCTGAGGGCCACCAGTCTGGAGACGGTGGCAGTTTTGCAGAATCCAGTATTTCCCACAATCACTACTCCGTGGTTCACGCTGGCATTTGAACATTGACGTTGAGCATCTATTTCTTGGAAAACCCAATCTTGGCCAACAGACACTGACTCTGTAGTGATGCTGGCACTTCAAAGAGCAAAGGCTTCAAGGAGATATCTGGAGGCCTGTGAGGTGCAAAGCGAACTGAAAGGAACAACAGAATACAGAACTGAGGTCGCACTGTTAACATTGAGAGAAATAAAGAAAAAAATTCAGTGTGGTTTAGGAGACTGAGTTATAGTATGATAGCATCCTCGGCTTATTCAGAAATAATACAACTCTGAATGTTGATTCTATACAGATAAGCAACACAGGTGAGCTAGAGCTATTTGATACTCTAGACTGTGAACACAAACATTGATAAAACAGTAACGATTAACTCTATTAGTCAGAAAGTCAGGGTGGTATTCAAAATTGTTACATGGAAGGGATGACCCCAGCACCAGCAATGAGTATGGATGCAAGCCTTGTGAAGAAGAAGGGTCCTAAAGACCTCCTGCTATGCCTCGGGATAACCTTTTAATTGTTGGATTGTGGGGAGGTACGGCAGTGAAGTTCCTGTTGGAAAGGCCAGGCTGTGGAGGACGTCCAGACAGCTTACAACGGCGGCTCTTTACCAACCAGTAAGAACATATTTCCATATTTAACAACCAATATGGCTATACCTGCATATATCAGTTGAAAATCAGTCCTGAAGAAAGCAGTATAGAGAGGCTTGTTTGTTTCTTTAAAAACACCAATGAGAATGGTAATTCCTTTAAGTTCATGGATGGTATTTAAAAAAATCTAGTAGGTATATTATTAAGAGAAACAAAGACCTTAAAAGCTCTGATGGTTTAAAAGATCTTAACCATGTTAAGCAGTCGGGCAGAAAGCAGGCCTTCACTCAGTGTCTTTGCACCTGTACTGCTCATATTGTTTGCAAAAGAGCATCACTAATAAGCTTAGCAAGGATTAATGACATACACGGCCCTGGACCATAGACAAAGGATAAAAATCAAGCTTTGATAGCAATGAACATAGTAACTTTTTATCTCTAAACAGACAGAAATACTATGCAGGTATTCCTTCCTTGGTAACAGGGCTGGGGAGATAGTTATTTTGTAATTAGTGAAGAGTTGGGGCATTTCTGATATGCTTACTTAGTGTAAACATTTCTAGCTATACCACTTAACCATCATTTTAAACATCTGTTTTAATATAACAATTCCTGAAATGAAATCCTTAATACCAATCTATTCTCTTGGTAGCTTTAGTATTATTTATATATTTCAGCCTCTTAATCTTTAATATTTGTTTATTTATATTATTATGATTATATTTTGCAACAGAGTCTCACTCTGTTGTCCAGGCTGAAGTGCAGTGGCACGATCTTAGCTCACTACAACCCCCACCTCCCAAATTCAATCAATTCTCCTGCCTCAGCCTCCTGAGTAGCTGGGATAATAGGCACGCACCACCACACCTGGCTAATTTTATATTTTTAGTAGAGGCGGGGTTTCATCATGTTGGCTAGGCTGGTCTCGAACTCTTGACCTTTGATCCACCCGCCTTGGCTCCAAAAGTGCTGGGAGTATAGGCATGTGCCACCAGGCCTGCCCTTTTTAATATTTAAATGTTAATTCAATTCAGATTAAATTACCAAAAAAATCTGGATTAATGATGTTGAAATTAATGCAGGTGGTCTGTATTTTCTTCTCCTTTAGGCAACAATCCAAAGTTAACTTTAATTCCTTTCATTCTACTAAACCAATTTTTTCAAATCTTTTTTGGGGAATGTCAGATAGTAAATATTTTAGGCTTTATGGGCCACATGTGGTCTCTGTTGCATATTTCTCTTTGTTTCTTTGCTTTTCCTATCACAGTCCTTCAAAAATGTAAAAACCATTCTTAACTTAGTGGGCTATTTAAAAATAGACCATAAATTAGATTTGATCTATTGGTTGTAGAGTAAATGTAAGATGGTACGTGAACACTTTTTATAAAACAAGGTTCATATGGGGTCAATCACTGCTCAGATCTTATTACCATGTGAAATATTTCTGTCTGTATTTTGTCTATATAGTTTAAAAATTGAAAATGCATAGGAGGTAGTTAATGCTAGAGATAGGCAGAGACCCTGTAGAAACTTACAGAATTGCAGAATTTTATTGCTGGAAGAAATCTTACAGATTATCTAATTTAAACACCTTATTCATTTTATAAATAATATGACTAAAAACTCATAAATATGATTAACTAACTTACAAATCCTGGAGGTATAGCAGGCCTGCAAATGAATTCTTACGTAATTCAAAGAATTTTCACTGAGAATTCTGAAAAATAAAACAGTTATGTCTAGATCAAAATGCAAACAACAAATATTTGCTATACAGGACTAACTCCTGTATGTGGAGGAAAGCTGGGTAATGGTAATTTCTTTCTTTCTTTCTTTTTTTTTGAGACAGAGTTTCTCTCCATTGCACTCCATCACCCAGACTGGAGTGCAATGGTGCGATCTCAGCTCACTGTGGCCTCTGCCTCCCAGGTTCAAACCATTCTTGTGCCTCAGCTTCCTGGGTAGCTGCATGTGCCACCAGGCCCAGTTAATTTCTGTATTTTTAGTAGGGACACCACACCTGGGTAATTTTTTCTTTTTTCTTTTTTTTGAGATGGAGTCTTGCTCTGTCGCCAGGCTGGAGTGCAATGGCGCGATCTCCGCTCACTGCAACCTCTGCCTCCCCGGTTCAAGTGATTCTCCTGCCTCAGCCTCTCGAGTAGCTGGGATTACAGGCACACGCCACCATGCCTCGCTAATTTGTGTGTGTGTGTGTGTGTGTGTTTTCTTTCTTTCTTTTTTTTTTTAAGTAAAGATGGGATTTCAACATGTTGGCCAGGATGGTTTCTATCTCCTGACCTCGTGATCTGCCCGCCTCGGCCTTCCAAAGTGCTGGGATTACAGGCATGAGCCACCGCGCCTGGCCTAATTTTTGTTTTTTTAGTAGAGACGGGGTTTTACCATCTTGGCCAGACTGGTCACAAACTCCTGACCTCAGGTGATCCGCCCACCTCGGTCTTTCAAAGTGCTGGGATTTCAGGTATGAGCCACCGTGCCCAGTCCACACACTTTGTGTTAGTTTTAGCCAACCCTGTGGCATCCTCCACAGCAACTGCCATTGCCTTCAGGCCAAGGCCACAAAAAATAGGAACTCCCTGGATGCCTGTTGCTGGTTCCAGTTTTCAGTGTCCCTCTGACATCTGTCCACTTTTGTGTAGTCACCCAAGTTCTCAGTTATATTTTAAATTTTTGTCTAGAGTTGATGGCTTTGACTTGCAGAATGGTCAGTTTGTTAGGTGTGTGAGGGGCTCAGTTCCCCATGCTGGAAGCGACAAGTTTAATATGAACTTTAATCAGATCCTTATTAATTTTTTTTTTTTCCGACGGAGTCTCGCTCTGTCACCCAGGATGGAGTGCAGTGGCACAATCTTGGCTCACTGCAAACTCTGCCTCTCAGGTTCAAGCGATTCTTCCGCCTCAGCCTCCCAAGTAGCTAGGATTACAGGCACCCACCACCACGCCCAGCTAATTTTTGTATTTTTTTTTTTTTTTTTTGAGACGGAGTCTCCCTCTGTAGCCCAGGCTGGAGTGCAGTGGCCGGATCTCAGCTCACTGCAAGCTCCGCCTCCCGGGTTCACGCCATTCTCCGGCCTCAGCCTCCCGAGTAGCTGGGACTACAGGCGCTGCCACCTCGCCCGGCTATTTTTTGTATTTCTTAGTAGAGACGGGGTTTCACCGTGTTAGCCAGGATGGTCTCAATCTCCTGACCTCGTGATCCGCCCATCTCAGCCTCCCAAAGTGCTGGGATTACAGGCTTGAGCCACCGCGCCCGGCCTAATTTTTGTATTTTTAATGGAGACAGGGTTTCACTGTGTTGGTCAGGCTGGTCTCGAACTCCTGACCTCGGATGAACCACCCACCTTGGCTTCCCAAAGAAAATTGTTCTTCTTGGTGGGTCCTATCAAACCGTACAAAGGTGTTTTGTGTACTCCTCGCCATCACTCTTACTCTGCTCTATTCTTCATTACAGAATCTGATAATGTGTATGTTTGTGCGTGATCTCTCTTCCCATTTTTAGTGGGAAGGAAAGCTCCTCGAAAGCATTGTGCCCTCAGTGTGTACTGAATGCCTCAGCTCTCTTCAAAAGGGGAGAAAACAAGGAGAGTTGGGAAGGTGGAAGGTGGAAGGTGTGCGCACCAGGAGGGGCTATCTCAGCAACTGGGCTTACGTATGATCCAGCCCAATGAGCACAGAGATTAGTCATTGTGGCTTTAACCACTGGGTGGCGCTGCTCACTAATTTTCCTAAAATCAAGTCAGACGACAATTGCTTTTCAGCAACTCAGTCCAGAACTCCAGGACCTAAATCCACACTCCAGGACCCAGCTTAAACTGCCGTCTCGGTAGAGACACATCCCTGCACTGATCCCCTCACTCACAGCTAGAGGGCCCCATCACATTGACTTCCAATCCCTGCTCCCATGCCTTTGTGTGAAATTCATGATTAGACATTTAGTGAGGTCCCCCCAGGTGCAAAGGGCCCTGGATGGGAGCAGAGTAAATTAGAAGTGGCCCCTGCCCTGAGACAGGCTTTTTGAACTGGCTTAAGATAAGCAGTAGATGTAATGGCTTAACCTTCCTCCGTCCAGAGTGGTGTTGGTTATGTATCATCCTAGGAGAACTGAGAAAGCAGTCGTAAGTTGTCTCTGTTCTGTGGCTCGGATGAGAAACCTCATGCACACGGTCTGTGTGGGGACGGGGATGACTCCTTTTTTTTTTTGGAGGCAGAGTTTCACTCTTGTTGCCCAGGCTTGAGTGCAGTGGCACAATCTCGGCTCACGGCAACCACCACCTCCCGGGTTCAAGCAATTCTCCTGCCTCAGCCTCCTGAGTAGCTGGGATTAGAGGCGCATGCCACCACGCCTGGCTAATTTTGTATTTTTAGTAGAGACAGGTTTTCTCCACGTTGGTCAGGCTGGTCTGGAACTCCCGACCTCAGGTGATCTGCCGGCCTGGGTCTCCCAAAGCGTTGGAATTATAGGCGTGAACAGCCACGCCCGGCCAAGACTCCTTTTTTGATCAGAATGCAAGGGAGGAGCGAGGGGGAAGTTCTGAGTGTGCTAAGGGTGGAAGTAACTGTTTCTTGATTCAAATGATTTATTGATTCTTTTGCTCATGACATGATTCCTTTTCCATCAGCTTTTGTGTTGTTGTGGGAACTGATAAGTGTCATCTGACTCTGTCTTGCCTCTTTCAGCAAGAACTTGCAAGACAGAAGCAGCGTTTCTCTGGCAAGGGAACCCATAAGTACTAAATCTCACGCCAGGCCCAAAACTAGGCACTTTACTTACGTTAACCAGTGTAATTCTCCCAATAACTTGTAATTATTGGTGTTTCCATCTCTGTGTGTGTGTTTTTTTTTTTTTTTTCCAAGACAGAGTCTCACTCTGTTGCCCAGGCTGGAGTGCAGTGGCGTGATCTCGGCTTGCTGCAAGCTCTGCCACCTGGGTTCAAGGGATTCTCCTGCCTCAGCCTCCTGAGTAGCTGGGAATACAGGCATGCACCACCACGCCCAGCTAATTTTTGTACTTTTAGTAGAGATGGGGTTTCACCATGTTGGCCAGGATGGTCTCAAACTCCTGACCTCAGGTGATCCTCCCACCTCGGCCTCTTAAAGTGCTGGGATTACAAACAAGAGCCACCGCGCTGGCCAGGAAGCAAAATAATTGATGGCACTTCTGAGGACTCCAGGAAGGAGGGCAGTCCTGCTGCTCATTGCACAGCCTCTATCCCCTTCTCCAGCCCCTATATCTTCCTCCCCTCTGGCTCTCAGGGGCAAAGCTGTTTCTCCCGGTTTGCTTGAAACAACTTCAGTCCTTCCTCTGAAGTCTCAGCCCCATGTCCTGGCGGAGTGTCCTTCCTTAACCAGGGTTACCAATTCATTTTCTTAACAAAGGTTATTTCCTCCATGATAGGAATTCCTGCTTTAGCTGCTAAGGTATTAATACAGTTTTCCATTTTATTATGATGTTTATTCCAGAACCTGTACCAGAAGCTGGCAGTTGTCACAGCAGCGCTGTAAGGTATCAGCTCCATTTTGCCGAAGAGGAAACTGGGCTCAGAAAGGTTAAGGCTATTGCTCATAAATACCAGGCTCTGGAGAGGTTTGAGGTCCCTTTCTGCATTTGCCCATTCCTTCTTCAAAGTCTCCTTGGCGGGAATCACAGACACCTGAATGGAGGCCAGGCTCTCCAGGGAAACCACGTCATGCAAAATGAGGTCTCAGGCTTTGAACTACTGCTTCTTTAGTCAGATGACCCCAATCTTTCACATATTCACACCAGCCTCAGGCTTGTGTAGATCAGAGGTTTCTTCTTTTTAAAGTATAGCCTCCAGTTCTAGTGCCAGATCTGCTGGTGATTTGTAGCGTGACCTTCGCTAAATCGCTTTCCATCTCTGGGCTTTAATTCCCTTATCTTCACAATGACAGAAAGCTCCTTACTATCTTATGTTCTGTGGTCCTAGAGAAAAGTCAGATACTGGAACAATAAGGCCTATTGAGCACTTATCTGCTAAGCACTCTGTCACATTGCCTTTTCATCCTTTCAACACTGGGGGGTAGGTATCATAATTGGTCTATTTTACAGATGAGTAAACTAAGGCTTAGGAGGATTAATAGTTACCCAAGACCTCACAGTGAGTGAGAGAGTTGGGACTCAAACACAGATGGTCTGTCAGAGTTTGAGTTTGGAGATAATACTTTTTTTTTTTTTAAATACAAGATATGGGGTCTTGCTACATCACCCAGGCTGGAGTGCAGTGGCTATTCACAGGCACAGTCATGGCACATGACAGCCTCGAACTCCTGGGCTCAAGTGATCCTCCTGCCTCAGCCTCCTGGGTTAAGGGGACTATAGGTATGCACCCCCGCACCCTGCTTGGAGACAGTGCTTTTAAACCATTGCATCAGCTGTGTCCCCAAGTGCCAGCTCAGGCTGCTGATGACTCTCAATAGTTGCTCTTACATGTGCAAGTGCATGTATGCTCTCATGGGAAGAAAATATGTGTTCACACGACCCATCCAAGAAGGCCTAATAATATTTCAAACAGGCCTGCTGAAACCAGCCTCAGGACATCTGGTCATCTGCTTCAAGGCCTCACGGTGTCTAAGACAGCTGTGTAGAAAGAGGACACGCGAGCCATCCTCTGTGACTCCCAGTAAAATGCTCTTTGTACTACCTGGAGTTGTTCCCTCATTTTCTTCCCTTCCTGTTCCAGTTGATTCCCCCATGTACTGAGCCACCTGTATTCTACAAGGCAAACGGTCAGTCATCTAAGTTGTTTGAGAATAGGTTTATTCGCTTTAGGATGACCACGGCTGGAAAACTCTATATATCAGAATGACCGAGGTCCTTTCTGTGTGTGTGTAAGGTCAGCCATCTATCTGCCTACCTTGAAAAGACGAGAAATATCCTTCTTGAAAGCAACTGAATGCACGTGAGAAAAGCTCTTCCAGTTCTGAACCTTCAGGAGTTTCTGGCAAGCTTTTTATTACGTGCTAGGGTGGGGATCTGATTCTGTGTATATAGATTCTCAATTAGTCAGGTTTTCAGACTGACACCTCAATCCTCCTGAATTTAAAAACAAAACAAAACACAGGACAACGACATTCTGTTCCAGCTTGCCAGAACCCCAGCCCTGAGCTTCCTGTTTTCAACCTTGTCCTGTTTTTTAGGCCTTTGAACTCTGACTCCCTGGCTTTGACCCTGGTGCTGGATAAGGACTTTGAAACTTCTTGCCTCATCTGATGCTGTTCTGACTTCTGTCAGCCTGGGCCCTGCCGCCCCCACTCCCACCCCCATGTCTGCTTTGGCCTCTGCAGGCAAAGGTCTGGGCCTGACTACATTGTATGTTAGCGATTCTGTCATCCCCAGGCTGGGAGCTCCTGGAGGAAGGAGTTTGATCATATTTAGCTGTAACCCCTGATAGCAAGGAGGGTGGAGAGAAATTCCTGGATCAAGGAGCAGGGACTCACAGTCCAGGGAGGGTCCAAAGCAAGTGGCACTGGCCCCTGCGGAGGAGCAAGAGCAGCAAGCACATGGGGCTCCTCTGAGTCACTGCCCGGGTGATTGATGAGTTGCTGTCCAAGTTCAGGTGCTTTTGGCGCAAGTAACAGAAACCAAGATCTGCAAACTCTGACTAGCAAGAAAAGGGAGATACCCACACGTCCACCAGCAGATAGCTGGATAAACAAAATGTGCCAGATACCTACAATGGAATGTTAGCCTAATGACTAACAGGAATGACGTTCTGAAGCATGCCGCAACTTGGATGAACCTTGATGACACTACGCTGGTGAAATAAGTCCGTCACAAAAGGACAAATGCTACGTGATTCCACTCACATGTAATACCTAGAGCTGTCAAATTCATAGCGTCAGAAAGAATAGTGGTTACCAGAGGCTGGTGGGGGAGAGAATGGTGAGTTAGCATTTAATGGGTACAAGAGTCTTAGGCTGGGACCATGAAAAAAGTCTGGAGATGGATAGTGGTGATGTTCACCTAACAAAGTGAATGTACTGGATTGTACACTTAAAAATGTTTAAAATGGTAAATTGTGTGTGTGTGTGTGTGTGTGTGTGTGTGTGTATGTATTTTTTTTAGGCAGACTAGCTCTGTCATCCAGCCTAGAGTGCAGTGGTGATATTATGGCCCACTGCAGTGCAGCCTCAACCTCCTGGGCTCAAGCAATCCTCCCACCTCAGGCTCCTGAATACCTGTGACCACAGGCACACACCACCATGCCCGGCTAATTAATTTTTTGTAGAGATAAAACATACATAAGCTCTCACCATACTGCCCAGGCTGATCTCAAACTCCTGGACTCAAATGATCCTCCTGCTTCAGCCTCCCAAAGTGCTGGGTTTACAGGCATGAGCCACTGTGCGTGACCCTGTTATGTGTGTATATGTACACGTGCGTGCACACACATACACACACACACGTTTTTTGAGACAGGGTCTCACTCTGTCACCCAGGCTGGAGTGCAGTGGCACGATCTCAGCTGACTCCCCAGCTCAAGCGATCCTCTTGCCTCAGCCTCCTGAGCAGCTGGGACCCTAGGCTCAGGCCACCATGCCCAGCTTTTTTTTTTTTTTTGATATTTTTGGTAGAAACGGGGTTTCGCCGTGTTGCCCAAGCTGGTCTGGAACTCCTGGCCTCAAGTGATCCGCCCACCTCAGACTCTGGAAGTGTTGGGATTACAGGCGTTAGCCACCTTGCCCAGCCCCTGTTATGTCTATTTTAATACACATACATCCCCCATCCCCCACCAAGAACTGACCTAAACCGATAAGTTATTCCTGAGGTGCTAAATTGCCAACATGGCCCTTTAGGAATTTTTTTTTTTTTTTTTTTAAATTGAGATGGAGTCTCACTCTGTTGCCTAGGCTGGAGTGTAGTGGCGTGATCTCAGCTTACTGCAACCTCTGCCTCCTGGGTTCAAGCGATTCTCGTGCCTCAGCCATCTGAGTGGTTGGGATTACAGGCGTGCACCACCATGCTAAGTTTTGTATTTTTAGTAGAGACGGGCCATGTTGTCCTGGCTGGTCTCAGACTCCTGGCCTCAAGTGATCCGCCTGCCTTGGCCTCCCAAAGGGCTGGGATTGCAAGCATGAGCTACTGCGCCTGGCCTAGACATTTTTTTTAAAGAAAGGATACTGGGACATCTCATGGAACTGAAAGACCAGCTGAAGCCCCCAGCCTGGAGCTGGGGCAGAAAGTGAGGCAGTTCCAGGGACCTCGGGACAGAAGTTCGTAGACCTCTTTCCTTGGGACACTGCCAGAAACTCACTTCTGCTCTAGCAGCAACCAGACTGAGTTTCTCAGGTCCAAATTTCAAATCTCTCCAAGAGTCTGATTGGCCAGCTACATGAGATGGCCAACCTGGGTAGATGAGCTTGGGCTGAAGAGGCGGCTTTTTTTTTTTTTTTTTTTTCCGAGATGGCCTCTCCCTCTGTCACCCAGGCTGGAGTGCAGTGGCTCCATCTCGGCTGACTGCAAGCTCCGCCTCCCGGGTTCATCCCGGGTTCACGCCATTCTCCTGCCTCAGCCTCCGGAGTAGCTGGGACTACAGGCGCCCGCCACCACGCCCGACTAATTTTTTTGTATTTTTAGTACAGACTGGGTTTCAACGTGTTAGCCAGGATGGTCTCGATCTCCTGACCTCGTAATCCGCCCGCCTCAGCCTCCCAAAGTGTTGGGATTACAGGCGTGAGCCACTGCGCCCGGCCAAGGGAGGCCGCTCGGGTTTTAACAACATGGCCACTTGGGGGCAGCCATGAGTCAGTTTACCAGAATCCAAGTCGTTGGCCCGTTTTCAGCTTGATACTTCACTGTATTTATTTGTTTTGCTTAACCATCCGGTCTTAATTACCTGGCTTTTGTTTTGTCTTCACAACAGCATTTTGGAAGAATGTTGAATGCAAAGGAGCTGAGTCAGCTGTCTGCTGTTGAGCTGGAGACAGAGGGGGAGATTGATTATAAATGGCCCCCAACCTTGACAAAAGTCTCAAGAAATGTGGAGAAGCCCCTGAAAAAAACTGAGATTAAGCTTCTTTCACCCTAGCAGAAAAAAAGCAGGAAGTTAGGAATCAAGCTGCCAAATAAGGAAGTTGTATTTATTGCATGCTTGGGTTTTGGACTAAGAGTTTACCCCTAGGCGAGTCTCATACCCTTTCTTTCCCTGTCCTGCAAAGCTTAACATGGGAGGTAGAGATTTGTGTCTCTTCTTCTTCTTCTCGCTCACTCTTTTTTTTTTTTTTTTCTTTCCCAGTCAGGCACTCTCTGTACCCATGCCACCCTGAGGAAGACAAAATATGAGAGGGTCTAGCAAAGCCTCTGCAAAAATGATTAATGTGAATATTCTCATCCTGACTTCCTATGAAAAGTTGTATTATAAAATAAAAGAATAATTGAAGAAAATACAGATCCATAAAAATCCATAAAGATGGGCAGGAAAAATGAAGAGTTCTATGGGGCTCTTAATAGGTCAAGACCCAGAGGGCAGAGATCATCTGGCAGGCTGGAAACTGGCTAGGTATCTAGAATGGCTTGTGTACTGGGGTGAAGTGCGAAATTGAAGCAGAGCAGGAGAAGGATGTGAAAGATATTTTTCTATGTATTAAGAGTGCACCGGCCGAATGTGGTGGCTCACGCCTGTAATCCCAGCATTTTTGGGAGGCTGAGGCAGGTGGATTGCTTGGGCACAGGAGTTTGAGACCAGCCGGGGCAACATGGTAGAATCCCGTCTCTACCAAAAATACAAAAATTAGCCAGGTGTGATGGTGCCAGCCTGTAGTCCCAGTTACTCGGGAGGCTGGGGTGGGAGGATCACTTGAGCTTGGGAGGTGGAGGTTACAGTGAGTCAAGATCAAGTGAGCCAAGATCACACCACTGCACTGCAGCCTAGGTGACAGAGTAAGACCCTATCTCAAAAAAAAAAAAAAAGTAAAAATAAAAGAGTGTATCTCTGCCCACATCCCTTAACTTTGGTATTTCCTCCTGAGATTGAGAAAATATTCGAAATACTCCTTTATTTTGATCATTGTTCTGTTTCTCTCAACGTGACTGGATAGTTTCAGCCTAATAAGGCTTCTCCTGTTTTTGTGGGTTTACCTCTCTCTTCCGTAAACAAGGGCTTCCACTAAAGCCTGGTCATCACTGGGAGTTGAGGAGCTGGGCTTAGTCATTCTTTGCTGTAATAATTTTAACCGTGGCCAAGTTCCTGGAGGGCAGCAAAGGTAGGTTGGGATTCTTGATGTACTCTTGGACCCAGTCGTCACTGGGGTTGGTGCAGACTTCTCGGTTTCTTTTGGTGATGAAGCTGCAGAGGCAGAATTAGACCGTCATGGGCTGCAGACTCAGGCAGGGGTCCAGTGCACAACCCCACCTCTGGTTCACATGGAGCTCACCTTAGGTTCTTTAAAGCTTCCCTGGGCCTCTCCTGGCTGGGTTCCCTCAGACAGCCTCTCTCTCTGGCCTCAGAACCTTACCATCCCTTCTCTCAGTCCCTTCTCTGCTCAGCCTAGACCCTCAAGTTTGGGTTTCCTAATGGACCGCATAGCTAAAAGTGGCAAAATTAGGAATTAATCCCAGGCCCGTGAGAGCCAAAGGCCAAACCCATAGCCACTACTCCACTGCTTCTAGCATAGAGACCTGTTGGTCCCGTGTATCTCATTCCTGCCCCTGGGCTCCCTGTCCCCCTCCACAGAAATATCTACAAGGATGTGCTTACATGATTGCTGGCAGGTTACAGTTGAGGGCCTTTCTGTATCCCACCACCAGTCTCCATGGCAACACTTTCTCATAAAACTTCAGGCAGCAGGTGGATGGGGTGTTCACCCACTCAGGAACTTCTGAAGGAATCACATTGCAAGCTGAGCCACGGAAGCAGAGGGGAGACCACCACTGCCCACCTCTGTCTCCTACCATTTGTGTTTCACTGCTCTGATAGCAAAGCCGTCTGTTAGAGGAGACCAATGCTAGCTTGACAGGTAATGGAGAAAGGGTAAACGATGAATCCCTCTGGGGGACATACATTTAGAACCCTCAGCCTCTGAGCTGAGTGTCAACTACAAATGACTTGGTTATTCACACTTGCCAAGGAACCGGGAGGAAGCTGGCTCACTCTTTTGTTTATTGGTGACTTGATCTGGCAAACATGGGTTGAGCTAGTATGCCGGGCTCTGTGGAGGTAAAAACATGAGGAGGATACAGTCACTACCCTTAAGTAACTTACAGAGTAGTCAGGGTTGAAAGGGAAATTGAAAAGTTAAACAAACACTACCATAGAATGTGGTCCAGGATAGAACAGACTTTGGTATAAGGTGCTATGGGAACACAATGAGGGGCCCCTAACCCATCCTCGGTGGTTGAGGACGAAGTCTCAAAGCAAGTGAGGCCTGCATTGATTCGTAAAGGATGAGCAGGATTTAGACACACAGCTGGGTGTTGTGGCTCAGGCCTGTAATCCCAGCACTTTGGGAGGCCGAGGCGAGCGAATCATCTGAGGTCAGAAGTTTGAGACCAGCCTGGCCAACATAGTGAAACCCTGTCTCTACTAACAAAAATTAGCCGGGCATGGTGGTGCATGCCTGTAATCCCAGCTACTCAGGAGGCTGAGGCAGGAGAATCACTTAAACCCGGGAGTCAGAGGTTGTAGTGAGCCAAGATCGCGCCACTGCACTTCAGCCTGGACGAAGGAGTGACTCTATCTCAAAAGGAAAAGAAAGAAATGCAGGAAAGCTTGAAGGTAGGGGAAGCTCAGTGTGTCTTGGGAGTGCTGGACAGTTTGGGTGGCTGACATGTAAGGTAGGAAGGAATGAATGGGCAGAGATGAAACTGGAGAGAGAGGAGGGTCTGTTCACACACCTGCTGAACTACTGAGTAATTTGGACTCTATCTTAGGGCACTGGAGAGGCGGAGGTTACGGGGAAGGGTGAGAGAGTAGAGCCGTTAGAGACAGAAGTTAGAGCTGGAGGAAAAAGTACATGATTTAGGCTTTGGTGTCAGACAGCTTGGGCTGGAATTTTGACTTGACTGGAATTTTGACTTGAATCATGGGCAAATTTCCTAATCTCCCTAGGTTTCAGTTTCCTCATTCATTAAGTGGGGGTAAATGATACTTGTACCCTAGGATCGTGGTTAGAATTCGGTGAGAAAATGATTGGAAAGCCCTTAACTCAGAGTCTGGCACACAGAAAGTCTCAATCAGTGCTTATTATAGTTAAGAGCCAACGGTAGTAATGACCGCTCTTCTTGCCTTGGAAATGGCTCTTTCCTCCCGCCTCTTTGATGCATGCAGGCTACTGGACTTGATTGGTTATTGTTGCTGTGTTTTCTTTGAGCTGTCCTGACTACGCATCAATTGGGGATACTACACAAGAGGTCAGTCCAGAGATCTCTCCCAGCCCCCAAACCTTCAGAGTGCAAATCTTTTTGTAGCTTGACCCCTTTGCCTCTAGAGAGTGGCAAAGCTTGGGACATCTTGAGAGCACCATCTTGCTGATCCATGTTTTGGGTGGGCCATTCTGTCTTTCTTGAAGCCTGAACCCACTGCACTGGCCTGATTGACTCTCCCAAAGAGCATTGTCTCCCCCTCCCACACAGTCCCTCCGTAAGTGATGCTCATATCACTGGTTCTCAAAGCAAAGTTTACAAAGACCAGGGTCATCCTGAGAGTATGTGGGCAGATTACATGGTGCACCTGACCCTTGCTCCTTTGTGTTTATACAGGCAGAGTCAGGCCAGACTACATGCCAGGGTGACCTTAAGAGAGAAAAGAGACCAGGCGTGGTGGCTCACGCCTGTAATCCTAGCACTTTGGGAGGCCGAGGCGGGGGGATCATGAGGTCAGGAGTTTAAGACCAGCCTGACCAACATGGTGAAACCCCGTCTCTGCTGAAAATACAGAAGTTAGCTGGGTGTAGTGGCGTGTGCCTGTAATCCCAGCTACTCAGGAGGCCGAGGCAGGAGAATCACTTGAACCCGGGAGGCGGAGATTGTGGTGAACCAAGATCACGCCACTGCACTCCAGCCTGGGCAACAAGAGCGAAACTCCATCACAAACAACACAAAACAAAACAAAACAAAACAAGCAAAAAACAAAAACAAAACAAAACAAAAAAACAAGAGAGAAAAGAATGGCTGGGGCAGCCTAGGGCGGGTGGTACACAGCTTTGTCCCCCCCACGCCCGTCACCAGGTCCTCATAAGCGATGACAGAGGGAGGAGATACGGAAGGACAAAACAAACCCCATCCTCCATAGGCCGCAATTCTCCTTCTCCCCACAGCTCAAAAACCTTTCAACCCCTTCCTCTTTTCTGCAGATGTTATTTAGTCATAGACTGGGGGATGGAGAAGGGGACCATAGATTCCCAAACAGCCATTCCTCTGGGACTCATTTTGGTTGTCTGATAGTCCCAGCAACCTGTGCCAGCCACTTTGAGGAAGTGGTGTCTCGGTTCAGACTCCCAATTCCTGGGCTTAGACCGATTGTTTGAACCTTCCTTCCTCTCGTAACTCGTTCTTCCAGGGCACCTACCGCTTTTCTTTCTCATCTGCATGCTTCCCCCTCCCTTTCATTGCATGCAATTCTTGTTGCATTTTCTGCAGCTTTCTTGGCCTCTCCTGAGTGATCATTCCTGCTCACCACGCTTGCGACTCCTGAGGAAATGGTGACCCAGTTTCCTGGAACTACTTACCCCAGAGAGATCTGGACCAACCCCAGCTCTACTTACAAAGGGGAGAATTGGAGGTCAGGAGCTAGGCATGAAGGTGGGGAGAGCCCACAGGGGCCTATGAGGCCAGAGACCCAACAGCGCCCTTGGCACCACCTCCCTGCCAGCTGCTCCATCCCCTTTTCTCGTTCCTGCCCTACAGAGACAAGTGGACTCACTTGGCTGGCTGCAAGAAGCAGAAGTAATGATAAGGATGAGGATGAGGAGAGACAGGGCAGCCTCGGAGACCTTCATCCTTTCAGCGGGGCTGTACAGCTTCGGGGAGAGCCGAGTGAAGACGTTGTCTGCTGCTGGTGGTCCGCTTGCCAACTACTCAGCTCTCTGGACCTTGACCACATCAGAGCGGGTAGAGGAGGAGAAACAACAGGCCTCAGTGTTTGCTGAAACAGAGGGCAGCGGAGGATGGGACTTGGTGCAGAGCTGAATTCAGTAGAATTTGAATTCACATGAAGGAATGTGTGTCAGCTACCTTACATGCCCTATCTGATATAATCCTTAAAATAGTGAAGTAGCGATGGATGATGACTTCCCTGGGACTACTGAGGCTTAGAGGCTAAATAAATTGTCCAAGTCCACCTGGGTGGACAGGCAGGATGAAAAACCAGATCTATTTGATTTCACCATGTTACCTGCCGCCATCTGTATGTTGGGGAAGGGGCAGGCAGGGTTGAACCACCCCAGCTTCCCCCAGGTGATCAGTCTTGGGGAGAATGAACACAAAGCAGGATTACAGAGCCCAGACTGAGGCAAGGGTAGGGCTTAGTTGCCTCTGAGAAGGATATGCCCCCTCCCAGTCCAAGGCCCCATGATTGACCTCACACTTTTTCATGTCACAGCTTATGCTAATACTCCAAAAAAAAAAAACCAGTGTGCCTGATCCTTGGGTCCCCATTTGTTGCTGGACCATTTGACTTATTTGTCAGTGTTTTTATTTATCTCTTTGGACCTTGGACTTTGGACCGGTTTTTAGGTGTAGCCAGCCCGCTGATCCCTCCTAGGTGCCCCCGTGGCCAACCATGACCAGCAGGGGACACTCCAACTCTGTGCACGTGACAACCTGCGTCTGTGCTCTAGGGCTCCAGCTTCAGCCCCTCTGGCCTGGGCTCTGGCTGGACCTGCCCCACAGCCTCCTCTCTCTTCAGGTGCCTCTGGACCCTTTTCCACCTTGAAGGCTGTTAGTAAAACAATATAGTATAATCTGGTGTATGTAAGCGAAGGGGAGAGATTAGGTAAAATGTCTTCATGAATCACTCCTATTCCAGACAGCAGTGAAGAAAGACCTTGGAAACAGCACGGAAAAAAGGACTATGGAGTTTGACTGCTATAGAGAGCCCTTTATGAAGTGTTACCTATAACATCAAATGACGATTCTTAGCTTTTACACTTGTCATGAAGCTTAAATAAGATAATGCATACAGACTGCCTAGCAGAGTGCTTGCAGTAGAGAAAGCATTAAGAAAACGGGGTCTGGTATTGTTGTTGAGGAGGAGACAGTCTTTACGCTGCTTTTCTTTCTCACTTTCTGCTTCTCACTACCCGCATTGCAGGCTTGACCTATTTTTTTGTACCAGGCTCCAGTGAAACTTCTGCAGAGTGAGGCTTGATGCCGAGGGTGCCATACCCGGGCTGGACTCCCTGGTGTCCTCAGCGCGTGACCAATGAGTAAATCCAGTAGAAAGGAATGAGGCCAGGGAAGGGCATAAGTGGTCTTTAATTCAAGGCAGGGAAGCTCCCAGAGGGGGGCTGGGGCTGAGAGTTAGGAGTGGGTGGAGGAAGGGGGCCTCGGCATCTTCCCTTTAGGTCTCTGAGCTGTGCCTTCTCCACCCTCTCTGGGTCACTCAGTTCTCCTCCATGTGCTTGATATAGTCCTGGACCCACTTGTCCCTGGGGTTGGTGCAGATGGAATGGCCCCTTTTGGTGATGAAGCTGTGGAGCAAGAGGGAGAAGGATCACAAACCAAGGGGCCCAGTGGCCGGAAGAGAGAGCCCATCCTCCCTGCCTCCTAAATTCCCCACCTGACCTAGACTGCTTCTCCTTTCTTCAAGGGTAGAGGCCGCTTAGGGCCTGTCTCCTCTCTGAGACATGCTCTTCGGTCCCTAGGACCCCTAGACCCATCTAGTCTCTGTGTCCCCCCGAGGAAGTGCCCTCTTGCCTTCTTCTCCCTTTTCTGTCACCTCCCCCGATCCATGGGGTCAGCTTCCCCATGGCTCCTGCAGGCTCCAGCCAGAAAGCACCCGGGTTGCCTGTCAGCTGCGTCTTCCCGTGTAGTCACACCTGCGAGGTACACTGGGGGTCCCCATTCCACTACCACTCCCTGCCTCCCTCGAGGAGGCCCTGCTGGCTTCTTCTCCTCACAGTGTGATGTGTGTGTGCCACCTACACAATTCTGGGCTTGGAACACTGGCTGTTGGTCTCATAATAATCCATAATCCTCTGACGCAGGATCTTGTGGGTAGTGTAGGTGAGGCAGCACTCTGACGGTGGTAAGGTCCCCCTGAGGAGAGAGCATTGGATGCTGAGGAGGGGCCCTATGTTAAAGGCCATACCATTGGCTGGTCCTGCAAGCCGAGGGCATGGAGGAGGGAAGGAAGGAGGAAACAGCCCCGCAGAACTTGGAGGGGAGAGTAGGCTTTTGTCATCTTCTCTTCTTCTTCTCTGTAGTACTCCCGGGCTCCTCTTTTCCTCCTCCCTCATCAGCAATCACCCTCCCTCCTTTTCTTCAACCCCTCTTGGAAAGACTGGCGGATGACTTTCAACTCCGGGGTTGAAGAGCAGCACGCTCAGATCTTCTCACAGCATCTCTGGGGGCCGTCTGGCAGAGAAGGCTAGGGACTTGGCCAATGTCATGCAGTCCTCATGCCTTATTTGGGAACGATGCTCCAAATAGGAGGAATATTTGGAAGAAATCCCAATAGGGATTTGGGGACACGCCATTTGGGAATGCAGACCCGCCCCTCCTAGTGCTCCATCCTGCCCATGTCCCCACTGAACCAACAAGCTGCAGAGAGAGCAGGATGCCCACAGCAAGCCCCAAGGACAATGGCCACAGAGTTAGGACACCCAAATCCTAACCTAACCTTGCCTGTGCTTCCTTTGTACTGTGGCCATTTTACTTTCCCCCTGTTCCCTCCTCTGCTCCTCTGTAAATGAGGCCCTTGGACTGGATCAGTGGTTTTTACACTGAGCTCCCTGGAGCTCTGGGGGCCTCAGGGACTATTGTGGAGGCCCCGCTGCATTTAAGAGTGGTGTCTTGTACCCTACTCAATCCATTTTTTTTTTGTTTGTTTGTTTTACATATTGGGCCTCTGTGGAAGATTTTGCTTGAAGAAAAGGTTTTCCGGTCTAAAAAGTTTTAAAAATCACCGGATTAGGTGATTTTTCATCTATTTTCTGATTGAGAAGTTTCATGGCTCTTATAGTAGAAGCAAGGAGGTGACCCCAAGCTTGAATTATAGAGGTAGCAGGAAGGACATTGCAGGCCAAGAGCGCTGTACAAACAGGCGCATGTTGTGGTTATGGAGTGGAGAAATCAGGTGTGTGCATGTTATGTGACCCTGCTGAATGGAAACTTGGGTGTGCATCGCAATGGCCTCAGAGGTCACTGAGGGTGGCCAGATGCCTGGGTGGAAAGGGCTGGTCCTGTTTTCCAGCTCCATTCCAGGCAGCATCCTCACTATCCAAAGAACGGCATAAGGGGACCCCTGTTTCCTGAGACCCACTCAGAGCTCCTATACTTTCCCACCTTGTTCCTCTGAGCTGAAAAATGACATCGGAGAGGGCAAGTCAAACTGTGCACATACCCACCAACTTTAGCTGTATTTTAACAACCTTCTGTTTCCCCCCAGTTTCTGAAAAGAAGAGTAGGTAAAATGGAAGAGTGATAAATAGTTTTGGTTGTCTCCAAAGGCAGCTTATTCTAAGAAATCAGCTGAGAAAAGGGGGCCTAGGAGGGACCCCATACTGTCATGTTTCCCCCCAGCCTATACCCAAGCAATGCTGCACTCACTGGGCATAGGTGACGCTGGAAGCAGCTGGGCCCAAACCTCAGGGGGCCAATAGAAAAATGCCCTTGAGAGGCTCAAGACACTGCTCCTAATCTCCCTGAGGAAATATCCCCCACATGGGGTGAGCCACTCTTGCTTAGTGGCAAAGACAGAGAAATTGAGGGAGTAGAGAGGCAGGCTGGCCTCATTCCATGTCCTTGAGGGCAAGGGGGGACTGGTCCTGGGGGACAGTGATAAGAGATCAAGGCCACGTGAGGCCTGGAGATTCAGGATCTGTTTATCTGGAGACTAGAGGGCATTTGGGGTAGTGGAATGAGGCCTGGAGTCTCCCAAGTCGGATCTCATTGGTCAAGGCTGGGAGATCCTAACTTAAACTCTTAAGCAGAACCTACAGTCCTAAGTCTCATCTCCATCCTGCTCACCACACCATGGGGTAAAGTACTGTGGTACTCAGTAGATAATTCATTTATATAATGGTTGCTATACACACAATTTCAAGAAGATACCAGCCCTCCTTTTCGAGTCTCTGCTCCTGGTCTCCCCCCTGAGCCCAACCTCACTCCTGCTCATTTCCCTGCAGGGACTAGGTTGGAAGGAAGACAAGGCATTGCAGTCACGAGAGGAGGATTCAGTCTTGGTCCCTAGGGCGATAGTGATGAGCAGGAAGAAGGAAATGGCAACCAAGGAGACCTTCATGCTGTGGGAAGCTGTTGCAGGAGGAGAGCTGGCTTGATGGGGGCTTCTGAGGCTCCTGCGGTGAGGAATTGTTGAGAAATGATCATTGAGGCCAAATAGTTTTTAAAGTAAGGGAGCTGAGATTTGGAAGGGAAGTAGGAAAGCAGCGATGCCTCAGAGATTTCATATCCTGTACATTTGTTGACAGTGGTGTGAAGGAAGCAGAGAGAGCCCAGGCTTAAGGGAGGAAATGGTTTTCCATCCCCAGTGGGAAGAAGTTCAGCTCTGTTGATATAAGCCTTTCCCTAGGCATGAACGTGAGCACAGGGCTGGGGGCACTGTCTCCGACTTAGCAAAAGATCTCAAGGCTGGATGTGTCCTGGATCTAATTGCATCTCAGGCCTTAGAACAGGCCACGTGGAACCTGGAGACTCAGGATCTGTTCATCTAGAGACTAGAGGGTGTTTGGGGTAGTGGAATGAGGCCTGGACTCCTCCGAGTCTGGTCTCATTGGTCAAGACTGGGAAATGCTAACTTAAACTCGTAAGCAGAACCTGCAGTTCTTAGTCTCATCTCCACCCTGGTCACCACACCATGGGGTGCAGAAGTGCTGTGGTGCTCAGTAGATAATTCATTTACATAACAGTTGCTATACACACAAGCCACTGTCCCAGATGCTTTATGAATATTGGCCTATTTAACCTTTAGAATAGCAGTTGAAGAAACAGGCTCAGAATCAAAGCCTAAGCTTTGGACAATTGGTAAATGGAACTGGGGTTCAGTCTCAGGAGGTCTGGCTTCCAGGTCTGTATTTTTATCCATTATGCCATAAAGAAACATGAGACTCCCAACGGAGCTCTGCAAAAGCTTATGGGTTCTCTACAAAGCCTTTAGTCTTAGTCCTTTCTGAGATCAGATAGTGATCTCTTTGGGACCTTCTGGTTTCTCTGACTTTCGCTACAGAGAAGCTTGGTGGGAACGTTAGAAAATGTCTAATTCAGGGATAGCTAGTAGATTTCATTGATTAGTAGGGGAATGGCACTGGAGCTCTGTGTTGGAAATAATTCTGAGGCCATGTCCAGGCACATTGGGAAGCTATGCTGTGACCGACGTGCAGTTTCTGTTGCAGTGCAGCTTGCATGCTATGTTTTTGCCATTTGATTAGTTTAAACTGGCCTTTTACTGAATGGAAGCTGGGAATCAAAAAGGGCCAGTAACTTGCTCACATTCACACAGTGATTTGGCTGCAGGACAAATCTCATCTCTGCAGGCTTTCAGCTTAGTGCCCTCGCCATGCTGTTCTTGGGGGCACATCCCCCATTCTCTTTGTTGATGTGGTTAGATGGCTATTTAATCTCCTCTCCTCATCTGAATCATCAGGGCGGAGAATATCTATTGTTTGCCTTTGCCCATTCACACAGAATCTAGTGTATACCAGGTGCTTATGAATACATATTTTAAAAGAAGGATGAATAAACACATTGAGCCAGGGCTACATATGTGCATCTTATAGGAAATGGCTGAAATCTCATGGTTAGTTGTGGAGACAGTCATTGATTAGAAATTTTCTATATTTCTTTTTTTTTTTTTGAGACGGAGTCTCGCGCTGTTGCCCAGGCTGGAGTGCAGCGGCCAGATCTCAGCTCACACAAGCTCCGCCTCCCAGGTTTACGCCATTCTCCTGCCTCAGCCTCCCGAGTAGCTGGGACTACAGGCGCCCGCCACCTCACCCGGCTAGTTTTTTGTATTTTTTAGTAGAGACGGGGTTTCACCGGGTTAGCCAGGATGGTCTCGATCTCCTGACCTCGTGATCCACCCACCTTGGCCTCCCAAAGTGCGGGGATTACAGGCTTGAGCCACCGCACCTGGCCAGAAATTTTCTATATTTCTTATCATCAATAACAACATTATGTAAACCCTTCAAGTTAAATGATAACAGTTGTTATTAGGAACAATCTCAGGAAGCAAGTTGTTTATGGGCAGAGTGAGTCGGAAAGAAATAATGCTTGCTTCTTGTTTTGTGGAGACTAGCCAACCTGCCATGCTGTTTCTAGGAGCCTTACAGGAAGTGTCTGTACTCTTCCAGCAAGTATTGAGTTCCTACCTACATTAGTCTGTATATGCCAACTGCTATCATAAACAATCCAGCAGACTAATTAAATAAAAGTTTATTTCTTGCTCATGTTACAGTCCAGTGTGGGTCAGTAGTGGGATGATGGCGTGTGTGTTGGGATCTTCCATGTACTCATTCAGGAACCAGGCCTGTTTCTATCTTGGATGCCACCGTTTTCAGCACAAGGCCTCCAAGCTTGATACAAAAAGGGAGAGGCAGAGGAGGATTGGGAGATTTTTGTGGATTAGTTCTGAAAATGGTACAAATTACTTTCACCCACATTCCATGGCCAGCATCAAGTAACCTGGCTCCACCATAATGACAAAGGGATGGAAAATATACATCATCTGTATGCCCAGGAGGAAAAAGGAATAGGTTTTGTGACCATATCACTTCTTTGACACAGTATCATATGCCAAGTCCTGGGCTATGCTTGGAGGCAGGGAATGAAGATGACCATGATCCCAGAAGTCTCAGAACTCAAAGAGGGACTAAAAAAAAGTAAAGGAGAATTGCAATACAACCAGATGAATGAAATTTGGTAGCAACATAATTAGAGACCTTAAATGTCCTCCCATTGCCCCCTGTTGAATATGAAGACCCTATTTTAAAAATATTTAAAAATGTTTTTCAAAGCAACACATATATATATTGAGTTAAAAAACTGAATAGTACAGGAAGGATCTGTAGGACATAAACCTTCTGAGTTCATGCTTGTCTGAAGAGGTCATTATTTAGCCCTCATACTTGATTGATATTTTTATTGTGTATAGAATTCTACAATGTTATATAAAAACATGTTTTTTTCTTTTTCTTTTTTTTTTTTTTGAGACGGAATCTCACTCTGTCGCCCAGGCTAGAGTGCAGTGGCACGATCTCGGCTCACTGCAAGCTCCACCTCCCAGGTTCACGCCATTCTCCTGCCTCAACCTCTTGAGTAGCTGGGACTACAGGCGCCTGCCACCACGCCTGGCTAATTTTTTTGTATTTTTAGTAGAGACGGGGTTTCACCATGTTAGCCAGGATGGTCTCGATCTCCTGACCTCGTGATCTGCCCACCTCGGCCTCCCAAAGTGCTATGATTACAGGCTTGAGCCACTGTGCCTGGCCAAAAATATGTTTCTTCTGAAACTTTCATTTGTGGTGATCTGGTGTTTCCCCTTCCTAGAAAGTTCTAGGGTTTATTCTTTACTCTTGTTTTCTTACTTTTTGGCACAAATAGATGTTCCAGAATAATTTTGTACTTTCCTTGGCCCAGCTCTGGAATTAGCCATTTCTTCCATGAGTCTCAGTTTCTTTCACTAAAAAATGATTTTGAGAAACCAAAATCTGAGTGCTTGTTGTGTTCATTGCTATGAGAATGGCATCACTTTTAGGTCTGGGCTTTCAGTAGCTAGAACTTGGAAATATATGTAAGCATATATGTGTAAGTATGTACTTAAATTTATGTCTATTTCAAGTATATCTATTTCATATATTATTAGCAATTTCTTTTTTTTTTTTTTTTGAGATGGAGTCTCACTCTGTTTCCCAGGAGTGAAGTGGTGCAATCTCGGCTCACTGCAATCTCTGCCTCGGGGGTTCAAGTGATCCTCCTGCCTCACCCTCCCGAGTAGCCGGGACTACAGGTGCAGGTCACCACGCCCGAGTAATATTTGTAGTTTTAGAGATGGGGTTTCACTATGTTGGCCAGGCTGGTCTTGAACTCCTGACCTTAGGTGATCCACCAGCCTTGGCCTCCCGAAGTGCTGGGATTACAGGCGTGAGCCACTGCGTCCAGCCTATTATTAGCAATTTCTATATCCTCTTTCTAGCTACATGAATAAACAAAAGTTTATACCACTATGTCCAATTCCAAGTCAACGCCACAGAGTTATTTCAGTCTTTCCCGTTTCTGTGTTTCCCTCCCTTCTCTAACAATAGGGACTCCTGCTCCCATTAACTTCAATGTATGTACTTATTTGCTGAGTTCCCTGTATGTAACAAATCTCCTGGCCACGCTGGCTGTATTCTGGCCTCTGGTCCCACTGGCCTCAACCATGTGCATCATCTTCTCTGCCCTGGCCCTGGTTGAGCCCTCAGTTGAGGGGATGAGTTATATTACTTTTAAATCTTGTCTCTGGTTCTAAAAAGAATAAAAATATGAATGTTTCTATTTCCTATTTTATGTCTTGATGATTTCTGTGAAGCTCTATTTAGATTTTTTTTTTTTTTCCTTTGAGATGGAGTTTTGCTTTGTTGCCCAGACTGGAGTGCAGTGGTATGATCTCGGCTCACCACAACCTCTGCCTTCCATGTTCAAGTGATTCTTCTGCCTCAGCCTCCCGAGTAGTTGGGATTATAGGCACCTGCCACCACACCTGGCTGGTTTTTGTATTTTAGTAGAGACGGGGTTTCACCTTATTGGCCAGGCTGGTCTTGAACTCCTGGCTTCCCAAAGTGCTAGGATTACAGGCATAAGCCACCATGCCCAGCCCTCTATTTAGATTTTTAAAATGACTTCTATGCACTTTTTTTCCTAACTATTTTGTACAATTTCCAATATTTTTCCTTTTTTTTCTTTTTTCTTTTTTTTTGTGACAGGGTCTCACTCTGTCACTCCAGGCTGGAGTACAGTGGTGTGATCTCGGCTCACTGCAGCCTCAACCTCCTGGGCTCAAGTGATCCTTCCACCTCAGCCTACCAAGTAACTGGGACTACAAGTGCACACCACCACACTTGGCTTATTTTTTCATTTTTACTAGAGAGGAGGTTTTTGCCATGTTGGCCAGGCTAGTCTCAAACTCCTGGCCTCAGGGGACCTGCCCACTTAGGCCTCCAAAAGTGCTGGGATTATAGGCATGAGCCACTGAGCCCAGCTCAAGATTTTTACCTTTAAAAATTCCAAATTGATTATCAGACTAGCCATGTTTAAAACTTTTTCCAATTTTATATTTATTTTATAATTAAACAGCTTTGATGAGCTTCATCATAAAAAAAATCAAATATTAACACAAGTGAAGAACTGGCCCATTTTGTTACACATCCTTGAAAAGACAATGAAGATGCAGTTTTCAACTCTTTTATTTTTTGATTACTAAAGAAATATGTGCCTTTTAGAATACTGCAAACACTGGTGAAGTTACAAAAGTTCTCTTCAAATTTCCACTGCATTCTGTAGCATCAGCATTACCTGGAAACTTGTTAAACATGCTGATTCTTTGGTCTTACCCCTGTCCTACTGAACCAGATTTCTGCGGGTGGGAGCCCACAGTCTGTGTTTTCACAAGCCTTCCTGGTGACTTTTATGCATGCTAAAGTTTCAGAAGCCCTATCTATCACACAGCTTTCTTTTTTTTTTTTTTGGTTGTCCTTTTATTTATTTATTTATTTATTATTTTTTAAATTATACTTTAAGTTCTAGGGTACATGTGCATAACGTGCAGGTTTGTTACATATGTATACTTGTGCCATGTTGGTGTGCTGCACCCATCAACTCATGAGCACCCATCAACTCGTCATTTACATCAGGTATAACTCCCAATGCAATCCCTCCCCCCTCCCCCCTCCCCGTGATAGGCCCCAGTGTGTGATGTTCCCCTTCCCGAGTCCAAGTGATCTCATTGTTCAGTTCCCACCTATGAGTGAGAACATGCGGATATCACACAGCTTTCTAAATGCTGTGTTTCAATATTATGTTGGTCTCTTCAGTCCCTGGGCAGTCCAACTAGGGCCTGGGGAGACTTGAGTCCCAGGCTGGTTGCCCCTAGTATAAATATCCTCCTTTTTTTGCTCCAATGTTGCATAAAAGTTTGGAGACTTAGCAATGAATTAGGTATGACTTTTGCACCCAAGCATCATTCTTATTCTTATTTTCAGTCTTCTCTATAAACTGACTTTTTTTTTTTTGAGACAGAGTTTTACTCTGTCACCCAGGTTGGAGTGCAGTGGCATGATCTCGGCTCACTGCAAACTCCGCCTTCCGGGTTCAAGCAAGTCTCCTGCCTCAGCTTCCCGAGTAGCGGGATTACAGTTGCGCACCACCACGCCTGGTTACTTTTTGTATTTTTAGTAGAGAAGGGGTTTCACCATGTTGGCCAGGCTGATCTTGACCTCCTGACCTCAGGTGATCTGCCCACCACGGCCTCCCAAAGTGCTAGGATTACAGGCGTGAGCTACAGTGCCCGGCCCTGGACTGACATTTTCTTGAAGGGCAATAGTCTACTTTGTTTGGTTTTCATGGTTTTCCTCGTGCCTAGCACAATGCATAACCTCAAGTAGCCACTTAATAATAATCTTTTTGAATGGCAATAAATACGCTTCAAGATTCCAGAGAAATGGAGGTGGGTCCTTCTGGCTGGGATGAAGGGGGAAAGTTTTATGGTAGCATCTAATCTAAGCCATTAAGGTTGGGTTGAGTTTTGCTGGGCAGAGTTGAGAGGAGGGCATGCCTGGCAGAGGGAACCACACAAAGCAAGGAAGCAAAAAAGAACATGCTGTTTCTGAGGAATTGTGAGAGCAGAGTATGTATTATGCAATTAACCTGCACATAACATGTTTTTGTCCCCTCCAAGACCTCAAAGACCTTCTGTGAGTGGCTAGATGCTTGGTTAGAATGGAAAATCCTGGGCTGGGTCTGGTGGGTGGCTCACGCCTATAATCCCAGAACTTTGGGAGGCTGAGGCAGGCAGATCATTTGAGGTCAGGAGTTTGAGACCAGCCCGGCCAGCATGGAAAAACCCTGTCTCTACTAAAAATAAAAAAATCTGCTTGCCGTGGGGGTGGGTCCCTGTAATCCCAGCTACTCAGGAGGTTGAGGCAGGCGAATCACTTGAACCCAGGAGGTGGAGGTTGCAGTGAGCCGAGATTGCGCCCCTGCGCTCCAGCCTACGTGACAGAGGAGGAAAAAAAAAAAAAAAAAAGGGAAGTCTTGATTTTTATCCCTCATTTCTGTTGAGTTGCCATTGTCATGACCCAACACCTTCATAAGTGACCCTTTGGCGTCCACACTGCCCAGACGCTCTCCCTCCTTTCATCCTTTTAAGCTAAAAACTTGACCTGTCAGAGAGAAACCAGTGAAACCACATGAATCCTACTTAGGTCTAGGACCATTTAAATTTTCTTCTAAGACTCTGAGACAAAATCTCCATGGAGAATCCAGAAGCTTCTTGATTGCCATCCCCTAGTCATATATTTAGGTACCAGTGAGCTGCTTTCAACTCAAAGCTTCTGAATTCAACAGCATTCAGTGGAGCAGTGAGAGCAACATAAAAGATCATAACTGGATCAACATGTATGCCAGAGGCCAGGTGTGGTGGCTCACATCTGTAATACCAATACTTTGGGAAGCCGAGGCAGGAGGATTACTTGAGCCCAGGAGTTCAAGACCAGCCTGGGCAACAAGTGAGACTGTGTCTCTACAAAAAATAAACAAAACTAGCTGGGTGTGGGGTGGCACACGCCTGTAGTCCCAGCTACTCATGGGACTGAGTTGAGAGAATCACTTGAACCCAGGAGGTTGAGTAAAGGCGAGTGAGCCAAGACTGTGCCACTGCACTCCAGACTGGGTGACAGAGTGAGACCCTGTCTCAATAAACAAAACGAACAAGCAAAGTAAGCCAGAACTCTGAGCATCTGTGTTTGTCTTTTTCATCTCTGTAAATCCTGTTGAAATGACAGAAGAAATATAAAAATAAATAGAATTCATAGTAGCAGTAAGGAGTCAGAAAAGATGACATTGGTCTACCATAAAGTGAGACATTTCTGCTCTATATAAAGACCATGGGGTCGGCGTGGTGGCTCACACCTGTAATCCCAGCACTTTGGGAGGCCGAGGCATGTAGGTCACTTGAGGTCGGGAGTTTGAGACCAGTCTGGCCAACATGGTGAAACCCCTCTATAAAAACTACAAAAATTAACTGGGCGTGGTGGCAGGCACCTGTAATCCCAGCTACTCAGGAGGCTGAGGCGGGAGAATTGCTTGAACTCGAGAGAGGTGGAGGTTACAGTGAACTGAGATCACACCACTACACTTCAGCCTGGGCAACAGAGCAAGACTCCATCTCAAAAAAAAAAAAAAAAAAAAAAGAGAGAGAGAGAGAGAGAAAAAAAAAGAACATGGGTCAGCTTGATGGCAGATCACAAGAAGGCTGAAAAAAACACGTATCCTCATATAGGTGAAGGAGAAGATCATAGACAGAAGAGGATTTTCCCAGCAGAATCCTGGATAATGTGACGATCAGAGTCAGTGGGTACTGGGAGAAGACATTCAGGTTGAGTGAATACGCCATGACCTTGCTAGTTCCCATTCAGGATAGTCAGGTAGGGCATTTGCCCCAGGATAAAGCTACAAGCACAGTTCTCAAAATAAAAAGAGATATTTGCTGTGGGAACCTCTTGGAGAGGACAGTGGGCCAGAGAGAGAACTGGACAGTGCCCTGGATAACTGCTGGTCAAGGACAAGAAAACCTACCCCCATCCCTATCCCCTTACTCTGTCTGCCAGACATTAAGCTGACAACATCACCAATGATATGAAAATCCTAAAGCCTCTGCCGAAAGGCTCCTGGAACTGATAAACAACTTCAGTAAAGCTTCAGGATACAAAATCAATGTGCAAAAACCAGTAGCATTTTTATATACCAATAACATTCAAGCTGAGTGCCAAATCAAGAATGCAATCTCATTTACAATAGCCATACACACACACACACACACACACACACACACACACACACACCCCTAGGAATACATGTAACCAAGGAGGTGAAAGATCTCTACAATGAAAATTATAAAACACTGCTGAAAGAAATCATATATGACATGAACAAATGGAAAAATATTCCATGCTCACGGACTGGAAGAATCAATATCATTATAATGGCCATATTGTCCAGGCAATCTCCAGATTCAATGCTGTTTCTCTCAAACTACCAATGTCATTTTTCGTAGAACTAGAAAAACTATTCTAAAATTCATATGGAACCAATAAAAAGAGCCCAAATAGCCAAATCAATCCTAAACAAAAAGAGCAAACCTAGAGGCATCATATTACCAGATTTCAAAGTACACTGTGAGGCTACAGTAAACAAAACAGCATGGTATTGGTACAAAAACAGATTCATAGACCAGTAGAACAGAATAGAAAATCCAGAAATAAAGCTGCACACCTACAGTCATCTGATCTTTGACAGAGTCAACAAAAATAAGCAAAGGGGTAAGGATTTCCCTGTTCAATAAATGGTCCTGGGATAGCTGGCTAGCCATGTGCATAAGAATGAAACTGGACCCCTATTTTTCACCTTATACACAAAATAACTCAAGATGGATTCAAAATTCAAATATAAGACCTCAAACGATAAGAATCTTAGAAGAAAACCTAGGAAACACCATTCTGGACATTGGCCTTGGCAAATAAATTATGACTAAATCCCCAAAAGCAATTGCAGTAAAAACAAAAATTGACAAGTGCTCAGTTAAACTCAAGAGCTTCTGTACAGCAAAAGAAACTCATCAACAGAGTAAACGGAAAACCTACAGAATGGGAAAAAATATTTGCAAACTATGCATCCAACAAAGGTCTAATATCCAGAATCTATAAGTGCCTTAAACAATTGAACAGCCAAAAACAAATAACTCCATTAAAAAATGGGCAAAAGACATGAACATACATTCCTCAAAAGAAGACATATAAGCAGGCAACAAACACATGAAAAAATGCTCAACATCACTAATCATCAGAGAAATGCAAATCAAACCCAAAATGAGTTACCGTCTCACACCAGTCAGAATAGCTATTAGTAAAAAGTCAAAAAAATAACATGCCGATGAGGCTGCAGAGAAAAACGGAACAGATATACACTGTTGGTGGGAATGTAAATTCGTTCAGCCACTGTGAAAAGCAGTTTGGTGATTTCTTAAATAACTTAAAACCAAACTACCATTCAACCCAGCAATCCCATTACTGGGTATATACTAATATAAATCATTGTACAAAAAAAGACACATGCCTTCGTATGTTCATCAGAGCACTATTCACAGTAGCAAAGACATGGTATCAACCTAGGTACCCGTCAATGTGGATTGGATACAAAAATGTGGTACAGATACACCATGAGGCACTTCCTAGGTAGCCATAAAAAGAATGAAATCATGTCCTTTGGAGCAACATGGATAAAGTTGGAGGCCATTATCTTAACTGAATTAATGCAGGAACAGAAAACCAAATGCTGCATGTTTTCACTTATAAGTGGGAGCTAAACATTGGTTACACTTGGACATAAAGATGGCAACAATAGACACTGGGGACTACTAGAGGAGGGAGGGAGAGAAGGGGGCAAGGGTTGAAAAACTATTGGGTACTATGCTCAGTACCTGGGTGATGGGATCAGCTGTACCCCAGACTTCATGCAATATACCCAGGTAACAAACCTGCACATGTAACCCCTGAATCCAAAATAAAAGTTGAAATTATAAAAATAAAGAAAATAGAAAAAGAAAAATATTCTAAAAATTCCCAGAGGGTCTAAAATTTTTTTTTCTTACTAAGGAATAAGAGATCAACTGGCTTTGGAATTTTGGCCCTGTCTGAGATGCTAGAAGACAATTGAAGAATGTCTACATTGTTCTGAGAGAAAATTATTTTCAACATGAACTTTCATATTCAGTTGAACCATTTTCAAACTTTAAGAACAAAGTTTTTAGACCTTCAAAGTCCCAGAAAGTTTATTGTTCATATCAGTTGGAGTTTTTTGTTGGAAAGCAATAGAAACTGACTCTGGTTGATTAAGCAAAAAGGACTTTACTGAAAAGATTTTGGGTAGTGTCAGGAAGACTTGGAAACTAGGTAGAGGCTGAGTGCAGTGGTTCATGCCTGTAATCCCAGTACTTTGGGAGGCCAAGGTGGGTAGATCATCTGAGGTTAGGAGTTCAAGACCAGCCTGGCCAACATGGCGAAACCCTGTCTCTACTAAAAATACAGAAATTAGCCGGGTGTGGTGGCGGGCACCTGTAATCCCAGCTACTAGGGAGGCTGAGGCAGGAGAATTGCTTGAACTTGGGAGGCGGAGGTCGAATCCTAGAGAGACCAGCTCCAATGCCACATCCAAACTCATGCCACAAGAGTCAACTGGTGTGAATGCTGTCACTGCTGCTGGGCATTGTGGTTAGCATTGCTGACCTCCAGCACTGGTCATGGGGTATGTGTGCTGGCACTGCTGCTTCCAGAATCTGGAAGCTGTTGCCACCACCAGTGTCACCTGGATGGAGTCCTCTCTTTTTCTGCTTCTCTGCAACACTTGTTCCGGGCTCAGATCTCTGGAAGGGAGCATAGATTGGACAAGCCTGAGTTGGGGACGCCTGCCCTGGCACATATGGAGCAAAGGAGAGTGTTTGCCTTTGTCATCTTTTAAAGCAGAAGGCAGTTCAAGGATATTCTAGCAAAATGAAAAATAAACCATTTTAGGAAGGAAGGAAGAGGAAGAGGAAGTTGTGGGCTGCCTGTCATGGTGGAAAGAACTCAGGTGTGTAATAAGAAGAAATCCCAGTATGACATTATTATTATTATTATTATTATTATTATTATTATTATTTTGGCAGGTCTAGAAAGCATTTCTGCAAGTTGGACTGGAAGTTAGAAGGTCCTTGGAGACTGTCTCAAAGAATGAAGTAGTTACCATGAAACAGATGGTGTAAATATGCAAGTGCAAATATGGAATGATAAGGAAACAAAAAGTATTTCTCTTTTGGTTAATAGAAAAATATCAAAAGGAAATCGTGGGAAAAAATAAGAATTGTTATGGGATTATAATGGATCAAATGTTAAGTACACTAGAAAATGGTGTGAACTGGGCAAATGATGGAGTAAAAGAAGCTTTCTTGAAATTGTAACCAAGCCTTTGAAGATTAGTTATTTCAGTAGAAAGGAGAAGATGAGATATAAAGTGAATTTGTATTTAATCCTGTTGGGGCTTAGCAGTTTCTTCAGTTTTATATTAGTTTATTTCCTCTTAAAACTCAAGCAAAGTTAAAAATTGAATACTCTTTATTAGATGCATGACTTCCATTACCAGACACAACAATATATATATATTTAAAGTAATTCAGGCCAAGAAACTCACAGGAGGTGTTGGAGGTGGTTGGCTGGCCTCTTTTGTCTCTTTATTATTATATTGGTTAGGACTTCAGCTTTTTCATGCAATTCTGAACTCCCGGACCATTGGGTTTGGCACAGACTTGTCGCCCCTTCTTGGTGAGGAAGCTGGGGAATAAGGGAGAGAAAGATTACAAACTTTCTCCCAAGCAGAGGGAGACAGGGGGCCCCATCCTCCCTGCTCCTCAGATTTCCCAGTCAACACAGCTTGTTTTTTCCTTTCTCTGCTGATGGCAGCTCAGGGACAGTGTCCTCTTGAGACCCTCTCAGCCTGTGGGACTCCTTAATGACTTATGGAAGTGTCCTTGGGCAGCCTTGTGCCTGCTTTCTTCTTCCTCCCCTATCTCCTCTCCATTGGGAGTGTCTCATCCCTGATGCCCTGCAGGATCCTAGTAACGACACAGCTGCCCCGTACCTGGCAGGATCCAGAGGGTGGAACCCAATGGACGCCCATCCATCGGGTCCTCCCTGCAAGACGCTGTGGGCTGCTTCTTCCCCAACACATGGTTGGTGAGCTTGGCACTTACATGACACCCGGCTTGGAGCACTCGCTGCTCGTTTCAAAATAACTTTCCATGAGTGAACACGGGATGCTTTGTGAGATGTAGGAGATGCAGCAGTCAGTAGCAAGGTGAAAGCCTGCAGCAAGAGAAAGGGTCATTTGAGGGCCAATCTTTCTCCTCGAAAGCACTGTGCAGGATGAGAAGGCATAAGCCTCGGAAGACATGTTTCCCCTCCGTGGCCAGCATTTGCTGGCATCTCCCTGCTTCAGACCCTCCCCAGGGTTGTGCGGTGTGTCTGAGGCACATGGTGGGCCACAGCAGGACGAGGAACATTTCCCCCAGAAGGGGAAGGCATCTGCAGACACCTGCAGACACCAGAGAGCACCTTCTTCTCCAAAGGAGCAGGCTCTTGGGGCAGCCAGAGGGGAACAGAGAAAGCATTTATGGAGGGGGTCCCCCTAGCCCATCTTGATCTTCCTTGGAGATGTTCACCACCCTCAGGACCCTCTCATTCTCCTCCTGTTCTGTAAACAGGGACAATGGATTCCATAGTGCAGACCTGCACCTGCTGGCTGCTTTTAAGTATATGCTGTATCTGATCACTTACTGCTCAGAACTACTGGATTTTTCAGTAGAAGCTTTGACATGAACTCTGTCTCTGCATCTGGAAGAAACAGACAGGACAGGGAAGGAAATCACTGAGCGGCAGCAGTATGTTTCAGCATCTCCACCTACCCCGTTGCTCATCCCCCTCCTGAGGCAGAAAGGCTCTGAAGCTGGACCACCACCACCTGTCTGGGTTCTAGGCCTGCCTCCTGGCCCATTTATTCCTTGAGGGCCCTGAGACTTTTCAGGGACCTTTTGAAAATGTAGACATGAAAACTTTGTATTGACTCTGAAATACTAAAAGCAACTGAACCTAACACAGTTCAGTTAATGGAATATCTACATGATGTGACACAGTCTACAAGTCTTTCTACACATTTCTGGAATATTTTTTTATTATAGGGCTCTGAAAACTGAAAGGTTTTATCAGCGCATATGGTGGCACAGTATCCCCTTAAGTGAAGTGAGTCTATTATAGTCTTTATTCATCCCAGTTAGCAGAAATATTCATGTGTTTGCTGTAGAAAGATTGCTGTGTTTGATTGAAACAGTCTTCCTTGGCCCCACCAAGGATAAGTACCATCTAGGTATGTATTACTTTTTTTTTTTTTTTTTTTTAATTGAGACAGGGTCTTGTTCTGTCACCCAGGCTGGGGCACAGTGGTATGATCATAACTCACTGCAGCCTCGAGGTCCTGGGCTCAAGTGATCCTCTTGCCTCAGCCTCCTGAGAAGGTGGGATTACAGGTACGAGCCACAATCCCTAGCCAATAGTTTAACTTTTTGTAGTGATGAGGTCTTGCTATGATGCCCAGGCTGGTCTTGAACTCCTGGGGTCAAGCAATTTTCCTGGCTCAGCCTCCCAAAGTGCTGGGATTATAGGTGAGCCACCATGCCTAGCTTGTATTACCTTTTGAAAACCAGAGAAATTCTGTATTCCAAAATACATCTAGCCTGATAGGATTTTGATAAGGGATTGCATATCTGTATCATGCTAAATAGAAAAATGCGGCCAGGTGCGGTGGCTCAAGCCTGTAATCCCAGAACTTTGGGAGGCCAAGGTGGCTGGATCACAAGGTCAGGAGATTGAGACCATCCTGGCTAACATGGTGAAACCGCATCTCTACTAAAAATACAAAAAATTAGCCGGGCGTGGTGGCGGGCGCCTGTAGTCCCAGCTACTCAGGAGGCTGAGGAAGGAGAATGGCGTGAAAACGGGAGGCGGAGCTTGCAGTGAGCTGAGATCGCGCCACTGCACTTCAGCCTGGGCGACAGAGCGAGACTCCGTCTCAAAAAAAAAGAAAAAAAATATCTTTACAGTGGTCAGGCACGATGGCTCACACCTGTAATCCCAACACTTTGGGAAGCCGAGCTGGGCAGATCACCTGAGGCCGGGAGTTCAAGACTAGTCTGGCCAACAAGGCGAAACCCCGTCTCTACTAAAAAAAAATACAAAAATCAGCTGGGCTTGGTGGTGCGTGCCTTAATCCCAACTACTTCATAGGCTGAGGAAGGATAATCAACTGAACCTGGGAGGTGGAGGTTGCAGTGATCCGAGATCTTGCCACTGCACTCCAGCCTGGGAGACAGAGCAAAACTTCGTCTCAAAAAAAAAAAAAAAAAAAAAAAAAAAAAAAAAAAAAAAAAAGTCTTGACAGCTGGGGAGAGACTGCCCGTTGCAGGGCTAACCAATGCATAGAGATAGCAAAGGGTTTAGACCTTTCATATACAAATCAACAAATCCTGAGCCCATGTGCCCAGCCACCTCCTTTGCTAACTCTCACACACCAAGCCAGTATTTCCGTGGTTCTAAGTCATCCTAAGGACGAGTACTAGACAACTAGAGACTATCCCTATATCCCAAAGCCTGAAAGGCTTATTCAGACTACCTAGCCCTAAACCCTATGCTCTGGGCTGCCTTGCTTTCCCCCTGGAAACCCCAATAAAGGTTCTGGCATAGGTCGTCCCTTCTCTCCTGATTGTGACTCCTGCCCTGGATGCTTCCCTTGGGGCCCTGTGTGGCACAGTGTACCTCCTTCTCTTGGGAAATGTAAATAATACATTCTTTTTGCAATGTCATTGGCCTCTTTGTGTTGACATTCACTGCCACAAATTAAGATTCCACAGGAACAAATGAGACAGTGATCATGGGTGAGTCACTTACCTAGCTGGTTCCTTTTCCTCTCCCAAATCACAATTTTACACCAGATGGTAGATAGCAGTTCTAGCACTGTAAACTTCTACGATTCTTTTTGCAAATTTACAATTTAATTACAGTTCTTTTGTTCCAGCTAAAATATCAGCTAAGAGAAAGAATCAGATAATTTTTGCTGTGAAAAGGGAAATAACTGGCCCCAAATGGGACCAGTCACGTGTATACATTTCCCCCTCCAAGGGTCCAAAGGCTGCAGACAGAGCCAGGTCTACACTCTGCTGGTGGTTTTTAAATAAATTCCACAACCATGTCTGGGCTGGAGAGTAGTCACAATGTGTCTCTGTCCCAGAGCCTGAGTTACCATGGACCTGGTCGCCTGGGAGAAAGCTCCCTGGACTCACCATTTGTAACCTGGGCCTGGGATCCAAGGGCAGCAACAAGCATGAGGCAGGAGAGGAGAGCCACGGAGACCTTCATCCTCCTGGTGGGCAGGCAGGACTGGCCGAGACTCCTGGGCTCACTGCTTCCTGGCTCCCCGGGATGCCAGCTCTGCCCTTGTATTTACAAGAAGGGGAGGATCCAGGAAGTCCCAGGGCAGAGGTCAGAATGCTCTTCCTCAGCTATATAATAGTTACCAAGCAGTTTCTGAAAAGAGAACAAGGCTGAGAATGCAACAGAAAGTAGAGGACAAAGGTGACTTGAACTGTCCCTGTGGATTTCCCGAACTATCCCAATAGCTACAGGCAGATAGAAAGAAATGTTTCAAGGAAGAGTCTTCCTTCCAGGGGATTCATCTAATCCTCTAAGCCTGGGATAGGAGTGGGGGACTATCTCAGACTCTTGGATTCAGGATTGGGATGTGGTGAATGCTATCTTTTTTCCATTTCTAGTTCTATTCCTGTGGTCCCAACCAGTAGGTGTTAGCAGTGCCGAATCCATATCAGTCTGCAGCAGCCTCAATTCTTGCCCCCTCAGAAGAAAGAATTCAACTGAGAGGCATAAGGCAGAGTGAGAGACCGAGACAAGATTTAGGGCAGGAATGAAAGTAAAGAACACTTGGAAAAGTGCCAAGCAGGTGATTTGAGAGATTCAAGTGCCTGGTTTGACCCTTGGATTGCGGTTTTTTTGTTTTTTTTTGTTTTTTGCTGGCATTCCGCATGCGCAGTGGTCTCCCAGCACGTGGGAGGGGCTGCATGCACAGTGTGTTTACTGGAGCTGTACACATGCTCACTTGAAGCATTCCTTCTTGACCAGTCAAGTGTTCCTAGATCACATACCAGTTGAACTCTGACATTTTGCCTCTTAGTGCACATACTTGAGCCTACTTGCCTGACCCCTGAGATCTTATCGGGAAACTGTTGATCACCAGTTTCAGATATTTCTATCTATAGGGAGACTGCCTTTGCTGGTGCTGGCTTTGACCAATTACTATTTTAGAGAGACAGTGTAACATCTGCCTGACCATCACCTGATGGTTGTCTGACATTCCTGGTGGGGCAGGGGGCTCTCCTGCCCTGCTCATGTCTGAATAACTACCTACTATAACAAAGGGATTTTTTTTTTTTTTTTTTGAGGTGGAGTTTTGCTCTTGTTGCCCAGGCTGGAGTGCAGTGGTGCAATCTTGCTCATTGCAAATTCTGCCTTCCGGGTTCAAGCAATTCTCCTGCCTCAGCCTCCCGAGTAGCTGGGATTACAGGCATGTGCCACCACACTCGGCTAATTTTGTATTTTTAGTAGTATTTTTAGTATTTTGTTCACCATGTTAGTCAGGCTGACCTCAGGTGATCCACCTGCCTTGGCCTCCCAAACAAAGGGACTTCAAAGGTAAGAACCAGTCAAGCTGGCCACCAAAATGGAGAACTGGAAAGTCTCAAGATTAGAGGCCAAAAGACCTTCCCAAGCACTGACGATGCCATGTCAGGTACTAACCACCCCATCTTGAACTTTCAAGTGCCTTCAAAGCTGATGATAAAGGGTGGCCACCAGAGGGAATTCTCTAATCTGCGAACTTGGCTGTGATTTTTCAAACAGAATCTGCCAGTGGCTTCTCATGGACTTGAGTCAGCTCCAAAGTTTGTGTGTGAGTGTAGAAAGTCCTTCAGAATAGGGTTCTCCTTATATGCACAACTCCTCTATTTTCTAATATAATGGCATTTAAATGCATATTAAGTTTAAATAGTGATGCACCTATTAATTTAGATTTTATACTTTTTTCTTTTGGAGTGAATTTTTTTTCAGGACCCCAATACTAAATGCCTAATGGATAAATTGGCCCTGTGCAATACGAATTCCTAGCAACCCATTAACTCTACTTAGCAGTCACCTCTGCCAGAAAGACTTCTTGGCTCTGGCTCCCACTAGGCTGGGCCAGGGGTCCCTTTTCAGTGTTTCCACAGCATCTCTCAGCATAAATCTATGATAGCACCAGTCACATTCTATTTTAAATGCTTATTTACTTAATGGTTCTCCTCATTCCTCTGCCCCCATACAACAAGGGGTGTGTGTGTGTGTGTGAGACAGACATTAAAAAACATGTCCAGGTGCAGTGGCTTATGTCTGTAATCCCAGCACTTAAGCTTGAACTCAGGAGCTCCAGACCAGCCTGAGCAACATAGCAAGACCTCGCTTCTACTAAAAAAAAAAAAAAAAAAAAAAAAAAAAAAAAAAAAGCCAGGCTTGGTGGCACATGTCTACAGTCTCAGTTACTTGAGAGTCTGAGGCAGGAGGATTTCTTATGCCTGGGCGTGCTTCAGGCTGCAGTGACCTATGATCACGCCACTGTACTCCATCCTGGGTGACAGAGTGAGACCCTGTGTCAAAACAAAACAAAAAACAAAACAAAACAAATCAGCCACATATCATGACATTTACTCCCTTAACAAACTTCCATGTGTACAGTTACAAGGTCCTTGAAGAATGTCTCCAAGGATGAGATAGTTACTGTACCTGCTGCACAAAAACCATCACATTGCAGTAAAGAGTTATTACTCAGATCAATCTCATCGAAGGCTCACAGATTAAAGGTTTTTGAAAGGTAGTTTGGGGGAGGGGATGAATGTGGACGCGTTCAAAGGACGCTTGCTGCTGACTGCTTGGGGGGTGCAATCATAGAAGTGTGGGAAATTCATCTCCTGTAGGCTGAATGGCTTCTGGGTGTTGCCGCAGGAGCTGTTGGTGGGTCCAGGTGGAGCCATCATCAGTGTCTCAATGCAAAAAAAAAAAAATCCTGAAAGGATATCTCAGAAGGCCAATCTTAGGTTCTACAATGGTGATGTTATCTGCAGAGAAATTGGGGAAGTTGCATATCTTGTGACCTCCACAATAATGGCTGGCAATCATTTACGTCTACACTTTCTCCTTAGCAAAATTCAGGCTCCTCTATCCTCCTAGCCTGGTAGTCTTTCATTAGCTTTACAAAAGTGGTTGAGTTTGGGGAAGGGCTAATCATTTAAACTATAAACTAAATGTCTGGAAGCTTGAAAGCTAAAGGCAAGAAGGGAGTGGGCTAGATCAGATCTTCCCGTTGTCACGGTTTTCTCACTGTTATAATTTTTGCAAAGTTGGTTTCATTACCATAAAACAAACAGTGTGAGTCTGCAAGTACAAATGCAGAATGATGATAATGAAAGGAAGACAAGTATTTCTCTCTTGGTTAATAAGAGAAAAGGTTGTTAAAAACCTTAGCCAAATTAAATTTAACAGAGTTTAACTGAACAAAGAACAATTTGCAAATAAGGTAACCTCTTGAGCCAGAGTAGGTTCATAGAGACGCCAGCACAGCCGCATGGTAGATTTATAGACAGAAAAAGAAAAGTGATCACAGAAAACAGAAGTGAGGTACAGAAACAGCTGAATGTATTACAGCTGGGCGTTTACCTTATTCAAACATGGTTTGAATAGTTGGCCCCCTTTGATTGGCCAAAACTCAGTGATTGGCACAAGAGTAGGTTACAGCCTGTTTACACCTCTATTCAGGTTACAGTTCACTATGTACAGAGAAACCTTTAGGCTGAACTTAAAATAAGTGAGAAGGTAGCTTTAGGCTAAAGTTGATTTAACAAGGTCCATTAAAAATTGTTGGAAAATAAGAATCTACATGAGGTTATCATGGGTTAAATATTAAGTAAATGACAATGTTGTGTCATCTGGGCGAATGATAAAAGAGAGTTTTTATGTTTGTTTTAAAATTTTTTTCTTGATCTAGGTCTTGCTTTATCACCCAGACTGGGATGCAGTGGCTTAACCATAGCTCACTGTAACCTCCAACTCCTGGGCTCAAGTGATCCTCCCACCTCAGCCTCCCAAAGTGCTGGGATTACAGGTGTGAGCCACCACACCCAGCCAAAACACTGTGTCCTAAACTGTAGTTAACACTTCAAGATTAGCTCTTTTAGTAGGGAGGAGATAAGATGTAATGTGAATTTGTGTTTACTTTCTTTAGGGTTATAATAATTCCAAGCTTTTATCATCCTCTCGGGGTGTTCTTCTAACACAGTTGTGATTCAGTGTTATAAAGGTTATTTGGTTATTAATCAGTTTTCTCCTATTGATTTCTTAGACAAGTCACACTAAAAGTAAGCATAGAGCTTAAACATGTTTTTCAAATAAAAAATACTTTGTTGTTGTTTAGAATTGTTTAGAATTCAGTGCTGTCTTTTGAATTTTATGAGACAGTTTTCCAAGGTGTACTAATTATACATATACATTTATATACTTTAATAGAGATGTATATGTAAGTAATATTAACTACATCTTTAAATGTGGAAAACTAAATTAAGAAAAATGTTCTTTAAGTTTAGAGGTGAAATCTCTTACAAATTGTTACTGTAGGTAGCTAGTCATACATAAACAGGGCAGGAGAGGCTCCTCCCAACCAGAAATGTCAGGCGACCATAAGGTGATGATCAGGGGGTTGTTAACTGTCTCTCTAGAATAATAATTGGTTGCAGCTAGCACCAGGGAAAGGCTGTGCCTATAGATAGAAAAAACCTGAAACTGGTCATCAGCAGCTTCCTGATAAGATCCCAGGAGTTGGGCGAGTGAGCTCACGCATGCGCACCAAAAGACAAAATGGTGGCGTTTAACTCGTATAGGTTGTTCTGGGGGCATTCTATCAGTAAAGGGAAGAACACCTCAAGTGAGCATGCATACATCTCCAGTAAACACACTGCACATGCTCCCCTCCCAAGCAGGGCGTTGCGCTAGTGCTTCCCACCCCAAGGGAAGAATAAGGGGAGAAGGGACCCAAGACCCCAGAAGTATGCCAACATGTAACACCAATTCAAAAGGTCAAACCCCACACTTGACCTCCAAAGTGTCTCTGCTTGGCCCTCTTCCAAACGTACTTTACTTTCTTTTTATTCCTGCTCTAAACTTTCTTCTCTTCTTTTTTGTGTTTTTTTTTTTTTTTTTTTTTTTTTTTTTTGAGATAGAGTCCTACTCTGTCACCCAGGCTGGAGTGCAGTGGCATGGTCTCGATTCACTGCAACCTCTGCCTCCTGGGCTCAAGCAGTTCTCCTGTCTCAGCCTCCCGTGTAGCTTGGGTTACAGGTGCCTGCCACCACACCCAGCTAATTTTTATTGGAGATGGTGTTTCACTAAATTGAACAGGCTGGTCTCAAACTCCTGACTTCAAGTGACCCTCCCACTTAGGCCTCCCGAAGTGCTGGGATTACAGGTATGAGCCACCACACCCGACCTGTAAAGCTTCTTAATAAACTTTCACTCCTGCTCTAACACTTCCTCAGTCTCTTCTCGCTTGGGCTCCTCATTTGAATTCTTTCTCCTGAGAAGGGAAGAATTGAGGTTGCTGCAGACCTGTACAGATTTGCCACCAGTAACTCGAATAACTTGCCCCACAAACTAAATTTACACCTAATAAAAAACTTAGAAATAGGTAAAAGGGGCCAGGCGCGGTGGCTCACACCAGTAATCCTAGCACTTTGGGAGGCCAAGGCAGGCAGATCACGAGGTCAGGAGTTTGAGACCAGCCTGGCCAACATGGTGAAACCTCATCTCTACTAAAAATACAAAAATTAGCCGGGCATAGTGGCTGGTGCCTGTAATCCCAGCTGCTAGGGAGGCTGAGGCAGGAGAATCGCTTGAACCCGTGAGGCAGAGGTTGCAGTGAGCCGAGATTACACCACTGCACTCCAGCCTAGGTGACAGAGCAAGATTCTGTTTCGGAAAAAAAAAAAAAAAAAGAAAGAAATAGGTAAAAGGATGACTGCACGGTTTTCAAGGTCATACTACAATGTTGACTAAAAGGCCCTCCCTGGGATTCCTTAAATCCGTAGGGGAATGAACTTTTGATTGATTTTCTGTTTACCATTGATCAGGCCCCAGATTCTGAGAAAGTATATGTTAAATTATAAACGTGTGTGTAGCCAGATGCAAATGATTTGTGTCTGTTAAAAAAGATAATCCCACAGTTACAGGTTTTTCTATTGCCCTATCCACAGGGTAATAATGTGTGCTCTAATTTAACAAACTTATTTCACAACATCATCCCCAGTAAACTATACAAATCTCTGTTATTCAAATGATTTTTGAACTATTTTAATAGTTCTCTCACTAATGAGTTAAATACATCTTTGATGCATATTCAATCTAAATTGGATGAGTAATATTTTTAGCTTTGTAAATTGTATTATGATGTCTCTTGTTTTGAAGATAATGCTTATCCAAAGTTCAGTAATTCCTTTAGTTTCTTTTTCCTCTTAAAATTCAAGTAAAGCCTGGGCATGGTGGCTCACACCTGTAATACTAGCACTTTGGGAGGCTGAGGCAGGAGGATCGCTTGAGCCTAAGAGATCAAGACCAGCCTGGGCAACATAATCAGATCCTGTCTCTTCAAAAAAAAAAAAAAAAAAAGAATTAGCAGAGTATGGTGGCATGTACCTGTAGTCCCAGCTGATATGGACAGGAGGCAGAGAAATACTGGGTAGAAGAGGGCAGTTCCCTGGTAAATGCCCCACCCTCAAGCCTGGGAACCCACAGCCCTAAATTGGAACAGGCATTTCTGTTTTTGCATCCAAATGTTGCCTTTTCCAAGACTACTCTGGCCTGCCACACCCCTATCTTGTGTCCATCTGACAGCTAGACCTCCATGAAGGGAAAGAGAGCCAATATTACTTTTACCCAAAGGAAAGAGAGAGGTGGCAGGACCTTAAAAAGAGGCAGATCTTAAACCCCAAACTCCATGAGCAGAGGAACAGAAGAACGGCAGTGGCAGAGAAGGAGAGATGAGAAGGAGCATCTGAATATCAGGAGAAGTTCGGCTGGGGACGGTTGAAGAGGAGATCAGCTGCGGGATGGCTAAACTCCAAGGGAAGATCATCTTCCCACTTCATCCGTTCTCCAGCTCCCCATTCATCCCATAAGAGCCACATCCATCACACAATAAAATCTCCACATTCACCATCATTCAGGTCTTCTTGAACGATGACCAGATTCTTCCTGGATGCCAGACAAGGATCTGGGTACCAAGAGGGCAGGGTATATTCAATCTAGGGCTTCAGGTTGAGGCCCTAGAAAGGAAAACCAGATCTGAGGGATCCAAAGCCGGGCAACAAGCACAATGTAAATGGGAAGGACCAATTCCTGCTGACTAAACCCTTGCTTCATGAAAGGAGGCCGTGCTCCATGACACAGATGAGGCCCAGGGAGCTCAAAGGTTGTTGGCAGCAAGGGAAATAGGGCATATTGTGTAAGAGTGGATGTTCTCACCTCCCAGACCCCCCTGTTAACATGAATAAAAGCCACTTTGGCACCCATGGATGGCACCTGCCAAGGTCCCTAGGACTTGGGGACAAAAAGACAGAAGAGGCAAGGGGGATGCCTGCTTTCTCTCCATCACAACCTGAGTTATCACTAAAAGAAGGGAAGGAAATGAGGGTCACCTCTATTTCTTGCCTTTCAGAATGGGCAATCAGCTGTCTTCACTACTCCCAGCTTATACTCCTCTGGAGTATATCCTGAACCACTGGGACTGCTTTGACCCTTAGACTCTGGAGGAAAATGGCTCAGAGCCCTCTGCACAAAGGTTTGGGCAAATTATGAAAGACTGGCTTGGCCTCAGGAAGAAACCATTCGTTTTGATACCATCCAGCAGTTGCAGCTTTTCTGTAAACGTGAGGGCAAACGCTCTGAGGCCCCATATGTGCAGGCTTTCTATACCTTGCTGGGCAATCCAGACCTTTGCTGACAATGTAGAATTAATCCAGACCTATTTGCCATCTCGGGAAAGGCTGCAAGGGGCAATCCCAGGGAACTAAACAAACAGATCCCAGAGGTATCCCCAGCAGAGGAACCAGCTCCCTTCAGCCCTGCTCCTCCAGGTCCACCCCATCCTCCCTATCCAGCTTCAGTCTCTCACTTGCCCCCTTCTAGAAATTCTCACCCTAGACAAGCCCCAGTCTCATTCTTTCCTCTCCAACAGATGCCTGGTGAATTTGCCCCAGTAAGGTCCAGGTGCCCTTCTCTCTACAGAACTTGAAGGAAATTGAGGGGGATGTTGGCAAGCTTTCAGATGATCCTGAAAGATATATAGAGGCTTTCCAGAATTTAACCCAAGTATTTGAACTCTCCTAGGAAGATGTGATGTTACTTTGAACCAAAACCTGACTAACACTGAGAAACAGGCCACTCTGCAAGTGACAGAGAGATCTGGGGATGAGGTTTGTATCACATGTAGCACCCAGGAAAGGGGGCGAATATTATCCAACTGGAAGAGAAGCAGTATCAATGAATGTCCCTAAATGGGATTCCAATGACAAGATGGGAGAATGGAAGAGGAGACAGTTTCAAGTGTGCATAATAGAGGGCTTATGTAGGGCTAGAACTAAGCCTCTTCACTATATAAAGATATCCATGATAGACCAGGGATTTAATGCAAATTCCACTGCCTTCTTGGGGAGGCTAAGAGGGTCCTTTGTAAAGCATAGGTCTCTATGTCCTGATTCCGTCAAGGGACCACTAATCCTAAATGATAAATTTATTACTCAGGCAGCCCCTGATATCAGGGGTAAGTTGCAGAAATAAGCCCTGGCATCAGGGAGTACTTTAGGAGACCTCCTGAAAGTGGCTACCTTGGTCTTTTACAGTAAAGATAGGGAAATATGAGAAAGAGGCAGAAGCTTTAAGGGCCACCATGCAAACCCACAAACCCCAGGATTCCCAAGGTTCATCTGTTAACTCCGACAAATGTGGCAAGAACAGTTATCTTTCTTCTAAAATTTAACCACACCCCTACAAGTCTTAATTTCTTTCACCAAGGTGAAACAGCTTGGGGTACAATGTTGTTAGTATATTACATTTCCTATTTCTGTAATCTTTGGCACTAGATTATTTCCTTGTATAATACACATGTTTAACCCATGCATACTTAACACCTTGTAAAACTTGTTGTATTCTCTCAAGTTTGAGGTCATCAAACTCCAAATGGTCAGGCAACTGGAGCCTTGGATGATGACTCCCCTTCCCCAGGGACCCTTATATAGACCTCTGGGAGGAATCTGACTTCTGTTTTCCCCAAAATAATGTCCCCATCAGCGGGAAGTAGCTAAGACTGATCATCGTCCATATTCTAATGGCAATTAGATGGGCCTCTTAGAGGGGGGAAATGATACAGATACAGGCAAGGAAATACCCGGGGTAGAAGAGGCAGTTCCCCAACGAAGGCCCACCCTGAAGCCTGGAATTCCATGGCCCTAAGTGGGAGCAAGCATTCCTATTTTCATGCCCAAATGTTGACTTTTCCAAAACCACTGTGGCCTGCCACACCTCTATCCTGTGCCCATATAAACCCCCAAGCTCTACAAGCAGAGGAACAGAGGAGCAGCAGAGCAGCAAAATGGCATGGCAGAGAGGGAGAGAAGAGAAGGAGCATCTGAATGTCAGGAGGAGTTTGGCTGAGGACGATGGGATAGTAGACAAGCCGCGGGATGGCTGAACTCCAGGGGAAGATCATCTTCCCACTCCATCCCCTTTCCAGCCCTGCATCCATTCCTGTGAGAGCCAACTCCATCACTCAGTAAAATCCCCACCTTCACCATCCTTCAAGTTGACGTGACCTGATTCTTCCTGGATGCCAGACAAGGACATGGGTACCAAGAGAGTATAAAAGGCTGTCACCCTGACTCTCCACTGAATGGAATAGCTATCCACAAAAAGCAATTGCTAAAGGGCATTGCTTGTAATGCACTCCTAGATGCTACAATGGGGTTGGAGCCCAAAAGCACTCACCCTGGCTCCTGCACCTGCCCGTCTGCATGTTCCCCCTCCCATAAGGGGTTTAAGTGTGCAGCAGCCTTGCAAACAAGCCACACCTCTGTCACAAGTCCTGTGAGGGGGTCAGGGAACTCTCCTGTGTTAGCCCAACTGGCGCCATCAAGTAAACCCCTGCCGTTTTGCACACCCTGATCAGGGAGGAAACTTCCATGGGGGCTCAGGCCATGAAAAACATTTTGCCAAACAGATCCCAGGCCACACTGCCTGACTGCAGGAAGTGGCTCACTTATTATATCCTGCCAGGCAGCTAGCCACACTGCCCCACCTCCCCTGTCCAGACCTATAATTGTCCCAGTCTGGAAGCAGGACAGGGGCTCCAGCATTTGTTGGTGCTCCCCCTCCACAGGTTTCTCTGTCCAATAAACCTGTGTTGCTGTCGAGCTTCCCCACCTTGTATGTCGCTTTTCTCTGTCCTAACATCCTGTTTCACAGCTACTTGTAGGGCTGAGGTAGGTGGGTTACTTGAGCCCAGGAGGTTAGGCTGCAGTGAGGCAAGATGTGTCAGTGCACTCCAGCCTGGGTGACAGAGACCCTATCACACAAAAAAAGTGAGAAACTCTTTATTAGATGAATTGCTTTAAATCCAGAACACAAGAATAAATGCTTCTTAAAAAAATAATTCAGGAAGGTAGTTGAGGCAAGAAAGTTGGTAGCTGGCAACTTGCGTCCCTTCGCCTTGACAAGTTCAGTTCTTCCTGGCCTTGATCCGTGTGGCCAGCTTCAGCATTATCCTGCAAGCCAGAACTTGCTTATTACTGGGACTGACACATAAACGTCGCCCGTTCTTGGTGAGGAAGCTGGGGAACAAGGGGGAGAAAGGTTACAAACTGAGGTGTGTCCAGCACATGGGGACAGGGGGCCCCATTCTCCCTGCCCCTCAGATTTCCCAGTCAACACAGCCAGTTTTTTCTTTCTTTTTTTTCATTCTCTGCTGATGGCAACTCAGGGCCAGTGTCCTCTTGAGACCCCCCTCAGCCTGTGGGACTCTGTAGTGACTCATGCGAGCATCCTTGGGCAGACTTGTGCCTGCTTTCTTCTTCCTTCCCCACCCTTTTTCCCCTGGGAATGTCTCATCCCTGATGCCCTGCAGGATCCTCATAAGGACACAGATGCCCCATACCTGGCAGGATCCAGAGGGTGGGCCCTGATGGACACCCATCTATCAGGTCCTCCCTGCAAGATGCTACAGAGTGCTTCTCCCTCAACACGTGTTTGGTGAGCTTGGCACTTACATGACACCCGGCTTGGGGCACTTGCTGCTTGTTTCAAGGTAACTCTCCAAGAGTGAACACGGGATGCTTCCTGGGATGTAGGAGGTGCAGCAGTCAGCATTAATAGCGTGAAAGCCTGCAACAAGAGAAAGGGTCGTTTGAGGACCAATCTTTCTCCTCCAGAGCACTGTGGAGGGTGAGAAGGCACATGGCTCGGAGGAGATGTTTCCTCCTCTGTGGCCGGCACTTGCTGGCATCTCCCTGCTTCAGATCCTCACCAGAGTTGAGCCGTGTGTCTGAGGGCACTCAGGGTGGGCCACAGCAGGACCAAGAGCATTTCCCCCAGAAAAGGAAGGCATCTGCAGACACCTGCAGGCATCAGAGAGCACCTTCTGCCCCAAAGGAGCAGGCTCTTGGGGCAGCCAGAGGGTAACAGGGAAGGCATCTATGGACGGGGTTCCCCTAGCCCATCCTGATCTTTCTTGGAGATGTTCACCACCCTCAGGACCCTCTCATTCTCCTCCCATACTGTAAACAGGGACAATGGATCCCATAGTGCAGACCTGCACCTGCTGGCTGCTTTTAAATATATGCCGTATCTGATCACTTACTGTCCAGAACTTCTGAATTTGCCAGTGAAAGCTTTGACATCATGAACCCTGTCTCTGCATCTGGAAGAAAGACAGGACAGGGAAGGAAATCACTGGGTGAGAGCACTGTTTCAGCATCTCCACCCACCCCATTGCTCATCCCCCTCCTGAGGCAGAAAGGCTCTGAAGCTGGACCACCACCACCTGTCTGGGTTCTAGGCCTGCCTCCTGGCCCATTTATTCCCTTAGGGCCCTGAGACTTTTCAGGGACCTTTTGAAAATGTAGACATGAAAACATTGTGTTGACTCTGAAACACTAAAAGCAACCTCAAAATCTAACATGGTTCAGTTAGTGGAATATCTACATGATGTGACACAGTCTACAAGTCTCTCTACACATTTCTGGAATCCATAGTACTCTGGAAACAGAGAGATGTTCAACAGCGCATATGGTGGCACAGTATCCTCTTAAGTGAAATGAAGCTATTATGGTCATTATTCATCCCAGTTAGTAGAAATATTCATGTGCTTGTTACAGGAGATTGCTGTGTTTGATTAAAATATTGTTCCCAGGCCTCATCAGGGTTAATAAGTACCATCAATATATGTTTAAGTTTTTACTAAATCATTTTTAAATTGTGGTTATATATATATATATATATATAAAATATAAAATTTGCCTTTTGAACTATTTTAAGATTACAGTTCAATAGCATCAAATACATTCAAACAACTCTGCAATTTTCATGACCATTCATTCAGAGAACTTGTTCATTTTGTGAAACTGAAACTCTGTATTCATTAAACAACAACTCCTCATTCTTCCTCCCCTTAATCCCTGACAACCACTATCTAGGTCGTGTCTCTGTGGATTTGATTGCTCTAAGTACCTCATGTGAGTGGAATCATACGCTATTTGTCCTTTTGCGACTGGTTTATTTCACTTAGCATAATGTCCTTGATGGTCATTCGTATTGTAGCATGTGTTAGAATCTCCTTACTTAAATTTTTTTAAATTTTTATTTTTTCTTACTTCAACATTCAAGGGAATCTCCTTACTTTTTGAGGCCAAATAGATTCCATTGTATGTATGAATCACACTTTATCTACTAACCTTTTGATGGGCACTTAGTTTGCTTCTACGTTTTGGCTATCGTCATCAATAACGCTGCTATAAATATGGGTGTACAAAAATCTCTTCATGTACCTGTTTTGAATTATTTTGGATATATACCCAGAAATAGAATTGCTGCATCATATCATATTAGCTTTTTAAAACCTGAGAAATTCTGCATTCCAAAATTTATCTAGCGCCAAGTGCTTTGGAAATGGGATTGTGGAGCTGCCTTATGCTTGTTAGGCAAATGAAACTAAGCGCTACACTTTTTTCCTTTCTTTTTAATTTTAATCCTCAAAGTTAGTTTATTTCCACAATTGACTGTATCACAGAATAAAGTTAGCTTTAAAATTTGGCCGGGTGCGGTGGCTCATGCCTGTAATTCTAGCACTTTGGGAGGCCAAGGCGGGCAGATCACTTGAGGTCAGGAGTTTGAGACCAGCCTGGCCTACCTGGTGAAATCCCGTCTCTACTAAAAATACAAAAATTAGCCGAGTGTGGTGGCATGTGCCTGTAATTCCAGCTACTAGGGAGGCTGAGGCAGGAGAATCGTCTGAACCCGGGAGGTGGAGGTTGCAGTGAACCAAGATTGTGCCGCTGTACTCCAGCCTGGGCCACAGAATGAGACTCCATCTCAAAATAAAATAAAATAAATTAAAATAAATATTTACTTTTAATATAATTTAATAATTATATTAAATATATTTACAACGTAATAACTATTAAATATACTTTTTCTTTTTTTTAAATTAATTAAATTTACTTTTATTTTACTTTAAGTTCTAGGATACCTGTGCTGAACGTGCAGGTTCATTACATAGGTATACATGTGCCATGGTGGTTTGCTGCACCTATCAACCCATTATCTAGGGCTTCCACATGCACCAGGTATTCGTCCTAATCCTCTCCCTCCTTCTTCCCTCCACTCCCCAACAGACCCCAGTGTGTGATGTTCCCCTCCCTGTGTCCATGCGTTCTCAGTGTTCAACTCCCACTTATGAGTAAGAACATGTGGTGTTTGGCTTTCTGCTCCTGTGTTAGTTTGCTGAGAATGATGGTTTCCAGCTTTACCCATGTCCCTGCAAAGGACATGAATTCATTTCTTTTTATGGCTGCATAGTATTCCATGGTGTATATGTGCCATATTTTCTTTATCCAGTCTATCTTGATGGGCATTTGGGTTGGTTCCAAGTCTTTGCTATTATGAATAGTGCTGCAATAAACATAAATGTGCATGTATCTTTTAATATAATATATAAGCAAGCTTTTAATATATTAAAAATAAATACACTTTTAATATAATTTAATAACTGTATTAAATATCTTTTAATATAATTCAATAACAATATTAAATATAATTTTAATATAACTTAATAACCACATTAAATATGCATTTAATATAATTTAACAATTATATTAAATATACTATTAATAATTTTAAAGCCAGCTTTAAAGTTGATATTTACTTAACATTTTGAAACATAAAGACTTAGCAATAACGATTCAGCTGCCAACTTAGTCCCCCAATTGCTTTCTAGTGTTTTCAACTTATTTCTTATATGGTTACATTAAATGAATTATATGTAATGAGGCATGTGGGTGTATTTTAATATGTTCAATATGGTTTGGGTAAGGTAAAAAAAAGATCTTAAATGGCCTTGTCTTTCCATAACTACTTCCTTATTAGCTCATATTTTAATTCCACCACTTACTAGTTGTGTGATCTACCAAGTTATCTAAGGTTCTGTGCCTCAGTTTTCTCATTTGTAAAATGTCAATAATAATATGAAAAACTATATAAAAATTGATGTTTTGTTTTCTCCCTACAAAAGTAACACATTTGCATTTTTATTTTTTTATCTAATACATATCCCACAGGGTTGTTAGATAGAATTGATGTGTTAATATCTGTAAGACACTTAGAACAGTGCCTGCCCTGTACATAGGAAGTACTAGAAGTGCATTTGTTAAACAAAAAAATATGATGGTTAGGTGACCCTGGTTGAGTCATTTGTGTGGCTGGTTCCATTTCTTCTCCAAAATGATATTATAGATGATACTAGATGGTATGTAACAGTTTTAACATCATGCAATTCTATGCTTCCTTCTACAAATTTGTAATTTTACTACACTTCTTTTAATTTAGCACTTAATAGTCCTATGTCAGCTAAGGGAAGGTATCAAATAATTTTGCTGTGAAAAAGGAAGTAATTGGCCCAACATTGGACCAGCCATATGTGTATATTCCGCTCCCAGGGTCCAAAGCATGCAGACAGAGCCAGGTCTATATTCTGGCGCTGCTTTTAAATGAGTACCATGACCATGTCGGGAGGGTGAGTAGTGACAGGAGGGCAATGTGTCTCTGTCCCAGAGCTTGAGTTACCATGAACCTGGTCGCCTGGGAGAAAGCTCACTGGACTCACCATTTGTGACCTGGGCCTGGGATCCAAGGGCAGTAACAAGCATGAGGCAGGAGAGGACAGCCACGGAGACCTTCATCCTCCTGGTGGGCAGACAGGGCTGGCCGAGGACTCCTGGGCTCACTGCTTCCTGGCTCCCAGGATGCCAGCTCTGCCCTTGTATTTATAAGAGGAGGAGGATCAGGAAGTCCCAGGGCAGAGGTCAGAATGCTGTTTTTTGACTTATGATAGTTAACAGGCTCTTTCTAAAATGAGAACAATGCTGGGAATGCAACAGGAAGTAGACGACAAGGATGATTTGGACTGTCCTTGTGGACTTCCCGAATTGTCCCAATAAGTACAGGCAGAGACAGCAAATACTTTATGATGGATCCTTCCCCTGGGAGATTCATTCATCCTCTAAACAGTGGAGTTTTTTTTCCCTCAGGAGCTAACCACCTTCAGATGCTCAAATAGCCTGTACACATGGGGACCACCAGAGAGAACACTTCAACTTGTAGAACTATGATCTCTGCTGGTAACCACAGCTCATACGACATCCCGTGATGGACAGCCCATGATGTGTACTTACACAGCATGATTGTCTAGTATAAGCTGAACTACTCTAGAAGATAATGGGTAGAGTGTAGGGCAAGGATGAGCACATGGGAGCTAAAGTATCCCCTTGTGGGGGTAGCCCGCCTTCCTTCTCAATTCTGCACTTAGTCTCTGGAAAGGAATATTCTTCGTCCAGTGTCTGGAGATATCCTTAACTCCTCTCTTTGTCTCATACCCCATATCTAATTCATTAGTAAGTATTTTTGCCTTATTTCAAAAACATAGCCAGATTCTTATTATTCCCTCAAAAGAAAACTCCCATTTATTTCTCTACTACTAATCTCAATGCTTCACTTCTGAGACTACCTGGTATTAGCATAGACTACAGAGGTTAAGGGCTCAGTCCCATGAGACTGGCACCACTTCAGATGCCAATCTCAAATAGTGGGTCCCCAGGTTACCCACAAGTTCTCTTTGACTTGGCTACACATCGGAACTTCCCATGACACCCTCCTCAGGTTCTGTAATTACTAAAATAGCTTTCAGAACTCAGAAGAACAGTTTACTTACAGGGTTATATTATAAAGCATACAACTCAGGAACAGTCAGGTCAGTGAGATGCATAGGGCAAGACATGGGGAGTGGGTTTGGAGCTTCTGTGTCCCATGCAGGTGTGCCACTCTCTCAGCGCCTCCACTGAACACTGTTCCAAGTTCACCAACCTGGAAATTCTCTAAACCCTACTCTCTTAGGTTTTTATGGAGGCTTTATTACATAAGCATGCTTGACTAAATCGTTAACCATTAGTGATCAGATCAATCTCCAGCCTCTCTCCCCTCCCTGGAGTTTGGGGGTAGAGGCTGAAAGTTCCAATCCTCTCATGGTTGGCTCCCATGGCAACCAGCTCTCATCCTTAAGGCTTTCCAAGAGACACTTCATTAACATAAACTCAGGTGTGGTAGGAAGTACTTGTCCAGACTTCCAGGTTGTATGTGCCTGAGTATTGAGCAGATTCTTATGTGCTTCTTACATCTCAGCATCGGAGAATCCCCGGTGCAGGAAAAGAGGGGTGTGCATGATGGACAAGGTGAGGTGCTGTCGGATTATACTATCTTGAGCTGGGCAGAGCCTGTATGCAACTGGCTGCTGTAGTGGTGGCTAGAGTCAGAGATGAAGCCGATAGAATGGAAGTGGTGTACAGAGGTGTCTGACACAGTATTAAATGCATATTTGTTTAGTGAAAGAAAATAAGGAATAGATTTCACAAGATTCACCAATCAATATGTTGATTACGCAACATATTTTCATTTCTTGACAGGGAATGCTTTCAGCTTTTGCCCATTCAGTATGATTTTGGCTGTGGGTTTGTCATAAATAACTCTTATTATTTTGAAGTACGTTCCATCAATACTAGTTTATTGAGTATTTTTAGCATGAAGTATTGTTGAATTTTATCGAAGACCTTTTCTGCATCTATTGAGATAATCATGTAGTTTTTGTCATTGGTTCTGTTTATGTGATGGATTACATTTACTGACTTGCATATGTTGAATCAGTCTTGCATCCCAGGGATGAAGCCGACTTGATCATCGTGGATAAGCTTTTTGACATGCTGCTGGATTCGGTTTGCCAGTATTTTATTGAGGATTTTCGCATTGATGTTCATCAGGGACATTGGCCTGAAATTTCCTTTTTTTTGTTGTGTCTCTGCCAGATTTTAGTATCAGGATGATGCTGACCTCATAAAATGAGTTAGGGAGGAGTCCCTCTTTTTCTATTGATTGGAATAGTTTCCGAAGGAATGGTATCAGCTCCTCTTTGTACCTCTGGTAGAATTCAGCTGTGAATCCATCTGGTCCTGCCCTTTTTTTGGTTGGTAGTCTATTAATTACTGCCTCCATTTCAGAACTTGTTATTGGTCTATTCAGGGATTCAACTTCTTCCTGGTTTAGTCTTGGCAGGGTGTATATGTCTAGGAATTTATGCATTTCTACTAGATTTTCTGGTTTATTTGCATAGAGGTGTTTATTGTATTCTCTGATGACAGTTTGTATTTCTGTGGGATCAGTGGTGATATCCCCTTTATCATTTTTTATTATGTCTATCTGATCCTTCTCTCTTTTCTTCTTCATTAGTCTGGCTAGTGGTCTATCTATTTTGTTAATCTTTTCAAAAAACCAGCACCTGGATTCACTGATTTTTCGAAGAGTTTTTCATGTCTCTATCTCCTTCAGTTCTGCTCTGATCTTAGTTATTTCTTGTCTTCTTTTGGTTTTTGAATTTGTTTGATCTTGCTTCTCTAGTTCTTTTAATTGTGATGTTAGGGTGTCGATTTTAGATCTTTCCCACTTTCTGACGTGGACATTTAGTGCTATAAATTTCCCTCTAAACACTACTTTAGCTGTGTCCCAGAGATTCTGGTACATTCTGTCTTTGTTCCCATTGGTTTCAAATAACTTATTTATTTCTGCCTTAATTTCATTATTTACTTACTAGTCATTCAGGAGCAGGTTGTTCAGTTTCCATGTAGTTGGGCAGTTTTGAGTGAGTTTTTAAATCCGAACTTCTAATTTGATTGCACTGTGGTCTGAGAGACTGTTATGATTTCTGTTCTTTTGCACTTGCTGAGGAGTGTTTTACTTCCAATTATGTGTTTTATTTTGGAATAAGTGCTATGTGGTGCTGAGAAGAATGTATATTCTGTTGGGGTGGAGAGTTCTGTAGATGTCTATTAGGTCCGCTTGGCCCAGAACTGAGTTCAAGTCCTGAATATCCTTGTTAATTTTCTGTCAAGTTGATCTGTCTAATATTGACAGTGAGGTGTTAAAGTCTCCCATTATTATTGTGTGGGAGTCTAAGTCTCTTTGTAGGTCTCTAAGAACTTGCTTTATAAATCTGGGTGCTCCTGTTTTGGGTGCATATATATTTAGGGTAGTTAGCTCTTCTTGTTGCATTGATCCCTTTACCATTATGTAATGTCTTTCTTTGTCATTTTTTATCTTTGTTGGTTTAAAGTCTGTTTTATCAGAGACTAGGATTGCAGCCTCTGCTTTTCTTTTCTTGCTATTTGCTTGGTAAGTATTCTACCATCCCTTTATTTTGAGCTTATGTGTGTCTTCGCATGTGAGATGTGCTGAATACAGCACACTGATGGGTCTTGACTCTTTTGTCCAATTTGCCAGTCTGTGTCTTTTAATTGGGGCAGTTAGCCTGTTTACATTTAAGGTTAATACTGTTATGTGTGATTTTGATTCTGTCATTATTATGTTAGCTGGTTATTTTGCCAATTAGTTGATGCAGTTTCTTCATAGTGTCAATCATCTTTACATTTTGGTATGCTTTTGCAGTGACTGGTACAGGTTTTTCCTCTCCATATTTAGCGCTTCCTTCAGGACTTCTTGTAAGGCAGGATTGGTGGTGACAAAAATCACTCAGCATTTGCTTGTCTTAAAGGATTTTATTTCTCCTTCACTTATGAAGCTTAGTCTGGTTGGATATGAAATTCTGGGTTGAAAATTCTTTTCTCTAAGAATGTTGAATTGGCCCCCACTCTCTTCTGGCTTGTAGGGTTTCTGCAGAGAGATCCACTGTTAGTCTGATGGGCTTCCCTTTGTGGGTAACCAGACCTTTCTCTCTGGCTGCCCTTAACATTTTTTCCTTCATTTCAACCTTGGAGAATCTGATGATTTTGTGCCTTGGGTTTGCTTTTCTCGAGGAGTATCTTTGTGGAATTCTCTGTATTTCCTGAATTTGAATGTTGGCCTGTCTTGCTAGATTGGGGAAGTTCTCCTGGATAATATCCTGAAGTGTGTTTTCCAACTTGATTCCATTCTCCCCATCACTTTCAGGTACACCAATCAATTGTAGGTTTGGTCTTTTCACATAGTCCAATATTTCTTGGAGGCTTTGTTCATTCCTTTTCATTCTTTTTTCTCTAATTTTGTCTTCATGCTTTATTTCATTAAGTTGATCTTCAGTCTCTGATATCCTTTCTTCTGCTTGATCAATTCGGCTATTGATACTCGTGTATGCTTCACAAAGTTCTTGTGCTGTGTTTTTCAGCTCCATCAGGTCTTTTTTGCTCTTCTCTAAACTGATTATTCTAGTTAGCAGTTCCTGTAACCTTTTATCAAGGTTCTTAGCTTCCTTGCATTGGGTTAGAACATGCTGCTTTAGCTTGGAGGAGTTTGTTAGTACCCACCTTCTGAAGTCTACTTCTGTCAATTCATCAAACTCATTCTCTGTTAAGTTTTGTTCCCTTGCTGGCGAGGAGTTGTGATCCTTTGGAGGAGAAGGGGCATTCTGGCTTTTGGAATTTTCAGCCTTTTTGCAAAGGTTTTTATTCGTTTTTGTGGATTTATCTACCTTTGATGTTTGATGTTGGTGACCTCTGGATGGGGTTTTTGTGTGGGTGTCTTTTTTGTTGATGCTGATGCTGTTGCTTCTGTTTGTTAGTTTTCCTTCTAACAGTCAGGCTGCTCTTCTGCAGGTCTGCTGGAGTTTGCTTTAGATCTCCTCCAGACCCTGTTTGCCTGGGTATCACCAGTGGAGGCTGCAGAATAGCAAAGATTGCTGCCTGCTCCCTCCTCTGAAAGCTTCATCCAAGAAGGGTACCTGCCAGATGCCAGCCAGAGCTCTCCTGTATGAGATGTCTGTTGACCCCTGCTGGGAAGTGTCTTCCAGTCAGGAGGTGTAGGTGTCAGGGACCCACTTGAGGAGGCAGTCTGTCCCTTAGCAGAGCTTGAGTGCTGTACTGGGAGATCTGCTGCTCTCTTCAGAGCCGGCAGGCAGGAATGTTTGTTTGCTGAAGCTGCGCCCACAGCTGCCCCTTCCCCCAGGTGCTCTGTCCTAGGGAGATGGGACTTTTATCTGTAAGTCCCTGACTGCGGCTGCTGCCTTTCTTTCAGAAATGCCCTGTCCAGAGAGGAGGAATCTAGAAAGGCAGTCTGACTACAGCAGCTTTGCCGCGCTGAGGTGGGTTCCATACCCAGTTCGAACTTCCCGGTGGCTTTGTTTACACTGTGAGGGGAAAACTGCCTACTCAAGCCTCAGTAATGGTGGACCTCCCTCCCCCCTACCAAGCTTGCGTGTCCCAGGTAGACTTCAGACTGTTGTGCTGGCAGCGAGAATTTCAAGCCAGTGGATCTTAGCTTATTGGGCTCCATGGGGGTGGGATTTGCTGAGCAAGACCACTCGGCTCCTTGGCTTCAGCCCCCATTTCTAGGGGAGTGAACAGTTCTGTCTTGCTGGTGTTCCAAGTGCCACTGGGGTAAGAAAAAAAGTCCTGCAGCTTGCTCAGTGTCTGCCCAAATAGCCACTCAGTTTTGTGCTTGAAACCCAGGGCCCTGGTGATGTAGACACCCGTGGGAATCTCCTGGTCTGTGGGTTGTGAAGACCGTGGGAAAAGCATAGTATCTGGGCCAGATAGCACTGTCCATCACAACACAGTCCCTCATGGCTTCCCTTGGCTAGGGGAGTGAGTTCCCCGACCCCTTGTGTAATTTATATGGACTTAGGGAGACTGAACAAAGGGGGCGAATGTGGGAATAAAAGACAAGAGACAAAAGAGTATATTTGGAAGAAGGGGTCGGGGGCACTTTGCCTCTAGTGGACAAGGGCCCTGAGCTTTACATAGCCCTTAATATTTATTAGGCAAAAGAGATAGTGAGAAGGGAGTTTGAAGAAGGGGTCAGCTGCTTGGTCCAGAGTAGGTTTGTAAGACTGTATTGTGCTTCCAGGGTAAGGCAATGCCCCATCATGTTCCTGCTCACCCTTCATGGGCTACACCCGCTGTCTAACCAGTCCCAATGAGATGAACTGGGTACCTCAGTTGGAAATGCAGAAATCACCTGACTTCTGGGTTGGTCTCACTGGGAGCTGCAGACCAGAGTTGTTCCTATTCAGCCATCTTGCCCAGGAATCCTTGTGCACGATCTTAAATGGCCTATTATGTGAGGAAAACTTCCTTCTTAAGCAACAAGGGGAATAACAGAGCCTGCCAACTCATCTTCTTGTTTCTCCTGATGTGTAAGACTGGGCCCAGGTCCTTTTTAGAGAAACAAAATCAATCCAAACAATATCTCTTTAAAGAGGCCTGTAGCTAAAGTCTGCACTATGCCATGCAATTGAAACTGCTCTAGGGTTGCACAGAGATGGAGTCCCTTAAATATCTTCTGACCATTCCTGTATACCAGCCACTGTATGTGTGTTTGGTGATACCAAGTCAGGTGAATTGTTTTCAGTTTTGCACCAAACGTTTCTCCTAACTCACACTGGTGATTTGAAATTAGATCTTGGTTTAATATTTAACTAATTCCTTCCTTTGATAGACTGTTTGCAAAAATGGGTGCAATAATTCCTACCACCCAGTGTGCATACCCTTGGGAAGTCCCTTCCCCTACTTAATCTGGTCTTGGCTATGTGACTCTCTTTGGACAATGAGACAATAGAAAATGTGATGAAAACAGAGGCCTAAAAAGTGCTGGTGCATTGATACTTGCATTATTAATATTTTGCTGCTGAGAACTTTTATGCCACCACGTGTGGCAGCCTATGCTAGCCTTCCAAAGGAGGAGAGACCACAAGGAGAGAAAGGTCTCCAGATATCCCAGGGGTCCTAGCTGAGAGGTCATCCTAGGTCTTCAAACCCTGGCTGAGCTGGCTCAGAGCAGGAGAACAACCCATCCAACCCACAGAATTGTGAGAATAGTTGTTTGCTATTTTAAGTCACTACCTTTTGTGGTGATTTGTTTGTTATTTTAAGTCACTACCTTTTGTAGTGATTTATGATGCAGCAAAAGCTAACTGATAATCTTCCCTTTGGGCAATAAGGATAGATTTATCTTTTTTATAAATTTGCTGAAGGCAAAAGTAATAGTTCCTTATTCAAGAAGAGGCTTGTTGCCTTATTTTTTTAATTTTTTTTGAAACAAGGTCTTCCTTTGTTCACCCACGCTGGAGTGCTGTGGCAGAATCATGGCTCACTGCAGTCTCGACCTCCCAGGCTCAAGTGGTCCTCCCACCTTAGCCTCCCAAGTAGCCGGTACTACAGGCATGCATCACCATGCCTGGCTAACTTTTAATTTTTTTTTTTTTTTTTTGTAGAAATGGGGTCCTGCTATGTTGTCCAGGCTGGTTTTGAACTCCTGGGCTCAAGTGATCCTCCCACCTCCACATCCCAAAGTGTTAGGATAACAGGTGTGAGCCACTGTGCCCGGCTGAGGCTTGTTGCTTTTAATTAAACTGGGTACTTGTTACAGAAGGACTAAATAAATCTTAGTAAAGATGCTTTATTCTAGTTAGGGTAGAGATAGAGGATTGAGGAAATTCCTGCCATCCGGAGTTGTAGAGCCTTTGTGGCCACTGGGGATTTCAAGGGAGGTCCAGATACATCCCTTTGGATTGGGATGAAGAGAAACATTTCTGAAAGGGATAGCATTTGATGCAGGTCTCAAAAGTAGGACAGAGACTGTATACTGCTTCAAAAGGCAGAGAAGGGAGGAAGAAGATTCTAGTTAGCTGTAACTGCAACTAAGAATAGTAAATAGTTGCAATGAGACATGGGCTACTTACTGTTTTATGTTTTACAAGTAGTATATAATTAAATCTTAATTACAACCTGGTGAAATAGGTACAGTCATTATCTCTTTTTCCAGGTAAGGCTATGGAGACATAGAGCAATAAAGTAATTTGCTAGTATTTGCTATATACCCACATGGGTAGTAAAGGGCAAAGCTGGCATTTAAACCAAGGTTTCTCTGACACTAGATCTTACTATTTTAGACAAAGGCATGGAAATGATCAAATTGAGGCATATTTTGGATGTGTCCATAGTATACAAATAATGTACACATAAGCATGATCATTAAGGCTTTTAAATTGGACTTTTTATTTTGAGGTAATTGTAGATTCACATGCAATTGTAAGAAATAATATGGAGAGATCCTGGGTAGTGTACTCTTTACCAAGTGTAAAAGTTGACCATACAGTTGGATCATTCTTGTCATACCCAACTAAAACAGAGTTGAGATGCCAGGGGCAGAAAGTGCTGAGGGCATATAATATTGTTTTAGGCTGGAAGCGGTGGCTCACGCCTGTAATCCCAGCACTTTGGGAGGCCGAGGCAGGTGGATCACGAGGTCAGGAATTTGAGACGAGCCTGACCAACATGGTGAAACCTTGTTTCTACTAAAAATACAAAAATTAGCCAGGTGTGGTGGCATGCACCTGTAATCCCAGCTACTCAGGAGGCTGAGGCAGGAGAATTGCTTGAATCCGGGAGGTGGAGGTTGCAGTGAGCCAAGATTGTGCCACTGTACCCCAGCCTGAGCAACAGAGCGACACTCTGTCTCAAAAACAAACAAACAAACAACAAACAAACAAACAAAAATTGGTCTAATAATGTAATTCTCTGCATGCAAGCCTGTCTGGGGCATATAACATTGCTCCAAGAGTATTGTCCTCTGCAAGCCTGACTGCTGAAATCCATTTTATCTAACAGCTACTGAAACAATCTGCTGTGGCTCTAAGACTAGTCTTACCCACTGCTATCACTCACCAATCACAACTTGCCAGTTTCCTAAAACTTTACTAGTACCCATGAACTTTCTTGCAAAACAATATGTAACTTTTCTCTTTTAAATAAAACCTCTAGCTTACTCTTTGGTCTTTGGACATACTAAAGACTACCCAGACAGTGTGTATGTCTTGAATTGCAATTCTTGCATCCCAAATAAGACATTTTAAATTTAGAGATTCATCTCTATATTTTGTTTGACTTTGACACCAGTTTCTCCCAATAGCAACATGTTACAAAACGATAGTACAATATAGTAGAGGATATTGACATTGATACCATCAATATACAGAACAGTTCCTTCACCACAAGGATCCCTCATGTAATCCTTGTATAGCTACACTTAACACCCTCCCACCCACCTCATCCCTTCCTCAATTCTTGGCAACCATGAATCTGTTCTCCATGTTTATAATCTTGTCATTTTCAGAATGTTATGTAAATGGAAACTCATGGTATGTCACCTTTTGGGATTTGCTTTTTTCACTCAGCCGAATTCTCTGGAGATTCATTCAGGTTGTTACATGTGCCAATAGTTCATTCTTTTTATTGCTGAGTCGTATTCCATGATATGGTCGAACCACAGTTTGTTTAATCATTTATTCACTGAAGGACATCTGGTGTTTCCAGTTTTGGGCTATTACAAATAATGCTGCAATAAATATTCATGTATGTTTTGTTGGTGTGAATGTAAGTCTTCATTCTCTAGGATAAATGCTCAAGGGTACGATTAACATTTAGCATGGCTGTCAATACTTTAAGACAAGTCCAGTGAACAAGTATTTTTTTTTAAAGTAAAACAGGGGGCATGTGTTTAGTTTTTTCAGCACCCTCCTTTCTTCTGGAAAGATGCTCTCTTCTTTGAGGAACTGTCCATGTAGCTATTAGGTTCTATGAGGTTCTTGCCAATCACAGTACCTCCTCCTTTGCGATAGATGTGCACCTATCTCCCCAGTCAGACAGTTGGGCTCCTTCCTGGGGATTTTTCAGATTCTAATGACAGAAGAGCAGCAGCTCCTTCCGGAGGTGAAGGTTCTGTGGTCTGCCTTCAGAAGAGCAATGCCATTTATGCCAGCATCCTGTGGAATTGAATGCCTTCGGACTGGTTTTCCCTGAGCTGTACGCCTGCCATCCACTCTGAATTTATGAGCTAATAAACCATTTCTGTTTTTTCTCGAGGAAATTTTGAGAGAGCTTTCTGTCACATGAGACTCAAAGTATAAAGAATGTTTCATTCCCCACTCCTGGGCTCTTTCTGACTTCGTGCTCATGGTTCTGACTCTCCTCTCCTTCAGTTCTGAGATCCTGACTGTCAGGGCCCAAAGAAACCATTCAAGTTCTTGCTGTGTCCAGCACAATTTTCATGGAACAGCCCTTGGTGTTTTCTCCAAGGCTCTGATACCAAATCTACTCTGAGGCCTAAAGCCCATGGCTTCCCTGGGCTCCCAGAGGGCTGGGAGTCATAATTTGGCACAATGAGTGAGAACCTAGAGAAAGTGGGCCTGTGGTTAAATCCTGGGCAGAGAAACTCCCAAGGGCTGGCAGAGGTGAGGGCATGGGATAGGAGCCTTGGGCTCTGCTCCCGCTGCATTCTGAACTGGGATACCTCAACTGCAGTGTGGTTACTGTGCTGTGAGCTCTAGATCAGGGCTGGCATCATGGGCATGTGACCTGTGCAATTACACAGGGCCTTGCTACTGGTTTCAGGCTCTGCTGCCGTCATTGTTTAGGAGTTAGTAGTTTTTGAACAAGGGGCCCCACACTTTCATTTTGCACTGGGTCCTGTGTAGTCATGGCTTCAGGCACTGTGGAGCTGTCACTAATGTACTGCATCCCTTGGATGATGAAGATGTGGCGCAAGAGGCTGAGGAGTTGAGGAGTTGAGACTCTGTACAAGTTCCTACCTTCCCTATGGAATCCTAGAGACTTCTGGCTTCGGGCAAGTCTCCTTTCCTAGGGGTTGCTCCCTATTCCCCAGGACCCCATACACACCTGAGCCAGTGTCCTCCACTGTGATTCATGCAATCCTTTCAGGCAATTCCCTCTTTCTTCTTCTTTGTCCCAGACTTCCCCTCTCTACCTGCTGGGACCACCCCTCCCCAATCTCTTTGAAGGCTCAGTCCAGGCCAAAAGGTGCTCAGCTTCTCTCTGTGTCTGCACACCTGATAGGTGTCCAGAAGTCTTCCTCTCCCTTGGGAAGTACCCAGCCTTCCTTCCTCCCCTTGTCAGGCCCTGCTGGTTTTTTTCACCCCCGAGGTCAGCAGTTGGAACCCAAGTTCCCCAAGGTCAGTGGTTGGAGCCCAAGTTTGCCTGACTTTAAAGCCTGTGATTGTCTTACTGTATCTTGCTCTTCTTGATACAACAGTGATTATTTTAACAATCATTACCATTCATTAACTGCTTACTATGGGCAGATCAGGACCAGTTTGTGGTAAGTGAGGCACTAGCCTTGTGTCCAAAACCCAAGGGGACACCAAAAAGTTCAGTAATAAAAATAAGTAATATTTTAGTGAACTATTTAAAAAATCAAAATTACTGCTGAAAAAATCACAACGAACAAAACACGAAAACATATAAATAAAGACAGGATCTGTAAGAGTGCTGTGTCGAGCCATATTGGAACTTGAGGCAAAAGGTAAAATCAATGGGAGCTTCCTGTTAGAATATCCATCCATCCATCCATCTGTCCATTCATCAATATGTCCATCCATTTATCCATACATCTGTCCATCCATCCATCCATCATCCATCCATCCAGCCATCCATCCATCCATCCATCCATCCATTCATCCATCCATCCATCCATTTAATATACATTTACTAAGCATCTACCATGTGCTGGGCACTCTGCTCAGCAACGAGAGTATCACACAAAGATCCATAATGATTATGTTCCTTTCCTCCTGGAGACCAACATGAAATAATCACACAAATAAACATATATACTGTGATAAGCAACACAATGGAAAACAATATATTGGGGGCCTAGAGAATGCCTCTCTGAGAAAGTAGCATTTCAGTTAAGAGTTATAAAATGAGCAATGTTTACTAAGTTGAAAAGTGAGGAAAAGGGAGACAAAGGTAAGGGAAGTAGTTTGTGCAAAGGTCTAGAGGCAGGAGGTACTAGCACATATCAGGGACTGGTTGGTATTAGTTGAGAGCAACTAGAAAAATCATGGGTCCTGCCTTGAGTTTTATACAGGAGCAGAGGAAGAACCAGCCTTCAGAATTAGTTTAAAGACACAACGGGAGACCAAAGGGAAAGCTGCTATATAATTTCCTCCCAAAGTTGTGCTCGTTCAGGTTATCAGTGACACACACACAGGGGCTGTGATTTATGCCTATCACGAGGCATCTGTCTCTCTTCCTGGGAGTGCGAGACTCATGCCAAAAGCTTAGCGGTGGTCTGCAGTGTGGCCTCATCTAGGGCTGCTCCTGGGCATGCACTGGACAGAGAAGCCCCCTTTGAGCCTTCTCTGGGTTCATTTCCTTTAAATCCAAAGCCTTTTTTGAGTTCATTTCCTTTAAAGCCTGGCCAGGTCAGCTTCAGCCTATAAGATATGATGAAGTTTCTCTTCAAATAGCCTAATCAATCCTTTATTCTTTAATTCATTGTACCTCCCCACCCCTTTTTCCTTTTTGCCTTTTTTTTTTCTGCTTCCTTTCTGCCTTTGTTACATGCCCAGACATGCCACAATACCAGGTGTTAGACAGTACCAGCTCACATTCCTTTCCTCATTGAAAAAAAAAGACGGGCCGGGCGCGGTGGCTCAAGCCTGTAATCCCAGCACTTTGGGAGGCCGAGACGGGAGGATCATGAGGTCAGGAGATCGAGACCATCCTGGCTAACACAGTGAAACCCCGTCTCTACTAAAAAATACAAAAAACTAGCCGGGCGAGGTGGCGGGTGCCTGTAGTCCCAGCTACTCGGGAGGCTGAGGCAGGAGAATGGCGGGAACCCGGGAGGCGGAGCTTGCAGTGAGCAGAGATCCGGCCACTGCACTCCAGCCTGGGCGACAGAGCCAGACTCCGTCTCAAAAAAAAAAAAAAAGAAAAAGAAAAAAAAGACTAACTCTCTAGCTCATTGCAGACACCCCTTCCCCTCTCCCCTCTCTCCCTTACATGCCCATCTTATCTAAAACAAAAAAGTTCAAATATTTAGCCAACCAGAATTAGTTTAAACTGTACAACCCGACCCTGGCCAATGTAAAAAAAGTACAAAAGCAATACATGCGTCAGAAATAAAGGCTCTCGTGCCCCTTTATTCAAATGTGCTCTCATGGTGACTGGCCAAGGAGAAACAACCTTCTGCGCAAAAGTAAAATTGCTTTGCTAAAAATCCTTTGTTTAAGTGTTCAATTTCCTTAGAATTTTAAACGTTATTCCCAACATGGCCTTAGCATCATCTAAAGCAGTCACAAACAGACCTGTCAAATTCCTACCAAACTTTTCTTTCCGTTCTTTTCTTTGCCCGGACATTTCCTGTATTTGGGCCTCCGAATATTCAAAGAATAGGGTCCCTAACTTGCCCAGCCCATCCCTGCCTTGAATTGGTCTTTGACCCTTTAAAAACCGTGCCTTTCCATTTAAAAGTAAAATACTTCCTTGTTAAGAAGACATGTGGTTGGATTATTGCTTCTGCTTTTCACAAAACCATACAGTAAAAGCCAAGCCCCAGGATCTGGAGGGGAGGGATGAGGTTGAATTTTATGATCTGTACTTCTCCCTTGGCAGCCAGGTGGGATTTGAGGGAGCAGGACCCTGTTAGAGAAGAGGCAACCCAGGGAGCTGGAAAGAATATGGTGACTGCCTGGACACATGGAGAGGAATACTGCACAGGCTCTGCCCCTGGGTTAACCGCAGTTGGGATTGAAATTTACAAAATAGCCTTGAGTGTCTGCCATACCAGGCAATGAGGGACAGAGAGCAAGTGAGCAGCACCCCTCTGCCCTCTGCACTCATGCGTCCATCAATAAGTTGGTTCTTTCTAAAGAATATCTGCAATCTATTGCCTCCTCTCCATTCTCAGTGTCCCTGTCTTAGTTCAGTCTTTCACCTGGACTATTGCAATGGTCTCCTAATTGGTCGCCCTGCTTCCATTCTTGCTCCCCTCAAACCCGTTCTCTGTCCTGAAGCCAGAGTGCTCTTTCTAAAACCCAAATGAGGCCATGCCCATCTACTGACAACCTTTGGCTTACAAGGCTCTGACAGGTCTACTGTTCTCTCCGACCTTCCAGTCACACTGACCTTCTTTTCATTTGAAGAACACACCAACCCCAGGGCTTTTGCCTTTTGTGTTTTCTCTGCTTGGATGCTTTCCTTCCTCTGGCTTGTTTTATGGCAGAATCTTCCTCATCTTGTAGGGCTTAGATTATTTACCCCCTTCTTAGAGAGGCCTCCTCTGACCTTTCCTAAAGAACCCACACACTGTAGCCTATTTAAGGTCTTTCAAAGCATTGGTTACCATTGGAAATTACTTTGTTTACTTGTTCGCTTGAGGATCATTTCCCCATTTCCCATTCCACCCCCTAGAATGTAGGCTCCTGAGGGCTGGGATGATACATGTCTAGGTTACCCCAGTATCTGGAACTGGGAGCAGTGTCCAATAAATGTGGAATGAGGGTGTCACAGGCTGTGGGGTATCAGAGGAGGTAGAGATGGGCCACTTTGGTCTGGGAGGATAGTGGGGTTTCGGAGAAGATGTAGCATTTTACAGAAATCTTGAAAAGCAGACAGAGAAAGCAGGAGAGAGAAAGCAGAAGAGAAAGTGGATATTGCAAACTCCATGGATAGAAAGAACCATGAGAGACAAATGCCTAGAAGTAAGAAATCCATATTTGGGTTTGGGGTTTGGCTATACAATCTAACTTTCAAGGAACAGAATGATCAATATCTAGTATGCTGCATATTATTTCAAGGCCACCTAAAGTCCATGTATAGCGGCCCTAGTCCCCACCTTGTGCGTCCTTCTAAGCTTTTTGCTTCAGGTGCCAACTCCCTCCTCTCCAGCCTGACTTGCTGGTGTCCAGTGATCCAGCTGGGTCCAACACAGCTTTCTTCAAATATCCTTCTTTACTTTCTCCAAAGCTCAAGTAACATGTTCACAAGTCAATGTCTAATACTGCTACCAACAGCTCACTGGGTCCCTGAGCCTCCACATACCCCAAAGACAGGGTGTCAGAGCAAAGCTTCAGAATAGAATGGAATTCAGCACAGTGGAGGAGATCAGGAAAAAACTATCATTGGGGATTAATCTCAGGGCAGGACAGCCACCATGCAGTGGCTGGGACTGTGGGATTAGCAGCTGGCCATGACTAGATCCTTTCTCTCCATGCTCTGAGTGTTTCAGCTCATCCAATTAACCCTGAACTAACGTTTACCTCAAACCCAAGCAGGTGAGACATTTACTGGTGTCTAAATTACAAGTCAAGAGGTAGAAGGATTAAAAATGGAGGAATGCAAAAGCTGAGGAGGGTTCATTCCATCTTTCTTCCAGTCTCTGGTCAGTTTGGGGGCTTTTGTCTCCTTCCCGAGGGATGAGCTCCAATCAGAGTCAGAGCAAGACTTGAGCAGTCCTAGGCTCTAAAAAGGTTATTCTGTGTTTCAACATGTAATTTCAAATACCCAATACTAACTGAAAAATAATGATAAGAATGTATAAGCGACTTTCAATGTTTTAAAATAATAGCCACTTTGATCCTTGTGTATGTATATGAAGTTGCAAATATTGTATTCTTTCAAAAGCATTATTTGTTGATTCCCTGAGCACCTGCCGGTTGCCTATCGGGCAATGCAGCACTGATTCCATTCACTTGGACTCCCAAGTCCACCCCACCCCACTTCTAGCAGCCTCCTTTCAGCCTTCTCCTTCCCCTCCCCACTGTGCTGCTCCATTTGCTGAGAACTGCTTCCACCTGGAAGACTCCAGCCCAGGCCAGAAAGCCCCCAGACTGGCCCTCCACCGCCTCTCCCTGTGTCCGCAACACCTGGCTGGTGCTCTGACGGTTGGTGCTTCTCTCGACAGTCTCCATCTCATTGAATCTGATTAATGGAGTGAAACTCACAGGGTGGTGGGCTTGGGACACACTTCACCAGTTAGACAGATAATAATGTATCACATACTTGCATGGGATCCTCCAGGAAATATAGCAGCACTTACTGATGTTGTCATCTGTATCTGGAAAGAAGAAGGTGGAAGTAGGGCTAAGCCATGCTCTAGGAGACTCAGACATGCTACTCTGTGCACCAAGAATGGGAGGCAATGCCTTTCACTCAGATAAGAAACGCACCTAAAGCCAAAACACTAAATTACCTACAGTCACTGGAATCTGCCATTTCTGTTGCATAAGTTCTTCATCACCATTGAATAATAAACCCACTCTCACTTTATCCCTACCAGGAACCTCATTCTTGCTTGACCAAATTCACTATCCTCTTTTTTTTTAAATAGGAGAAAAAATAAGGATCTTTATTTGTGAAGGAATTAAGAATATGACACCCAAAGTTCTCTGTTCTGGCATATTTTAAATTAAAGGCATGTAAAGAAAAACCTAGCAGGTGCAAGAAGATCATTCTTTATTTTGACCTTTATTCTCTTTCTCAAAGGCAGGAAATAAAATGCCCATGTGAAAGATGTCCTCCCTACACTGAAAGAAAGGTAGTATTCTTATTAAGAATGGGAAGCTGAAACCGAGGGAAGTCCACGCAAACAAACTTTATCAACTTAGTCATTTCCGTACCCAATTAATCACCCAGCCCAGCCCCTTTGCCTTATCACATTTCACAACTTCCTATTTTTTGTTCAATTCAGTGTAAAAGTAACTGACCCTAACTGCTTCTTTGGGTTTCTGTTCCTTATGAGGGATCTCATGTCATGTAAAACTTGTATTAACTAAATCTGTGTACTTTTCTCCTATTAATCTATCATATGTCAAATGAATTCTTGAGTCCAGGTGGGATCTTAAGCAAATGGAGGTGGATTTTTGCCTCTCCTAAGTTTGGTAGGTGCTTTCTATATAATATGTTTTTAATTCTCCCCTAAACTCTAAGAGGTTGATGTTCTTGTTCCATTAGGAACATAAACTTGGCAAGGTTTGGTAAGGTTAAGGAACTTGTTGGCATTAACCCATTGTTACGTGGCTGAGACCTGAAACCAGGATGTCAATTCCAAGTCCCAAGACTTAACTTCTTCACCAACATTACTAACTCATTTGCCTGCAAGTGTCATTTACCCTCTGAATGAGTTTCCACACCTGTGAAGAGATTGATGCTTTCTCTCTGGCAGGGTAGTTGTGAGATTAGAAATAATGTATGTAAAGCACAAACCCGGCATGACTACCACTTTTATGAAGCATTTATTCTGTGCCAGATGGTGTTCTGTGAGCTTAAAGGTATGTATTAATTAATTTAACCATCACAACAGACTTGCAAGGTAGATGTTATTATCATCTCCATTTTATAGAGAAGCAAACCAAGGCATAGAGAAATTAGGTAACCTGTCAAAGCCACACGGGAGAATAAATGATAGTTATTATTTTTAAGATTGTGATTTCCCATGTATCAAGCCCCTTCTTTGTCCTTCCTTGAGAGACTCTCTCCTTAATTTAAGCTTCCACGGAAGGAGCAGCCCAAGAACTAGCCCATTCTGGCGCTTGCTTTTTTTCACAGGTGTTTTTACTTTTTGCTTTTTTTTTTTTTTTTTTTCAGGCAGGGCCTTGTTCTGTCATCCAGGCTGGAGTGCAGTCGCACAATTATGGCTCACTGCAGCCTAGACCTCCTGGGCTCAAGCGATCCTCCCACCTCAGCCTCCTGAGTAGCTGAGACTACAGGAGTGCACCAGTATGTCCGGCTAATTTAAAAAATTTTTTAGTAGACATGAGGTGTTACTATATTTTCCCAGGCTGGTTGTGAACACCTGGGCTCAATGATCCTCCTGCCTCAGCCTCCCAAAGTACTGGGATTACAGGCATAAGCCACCACGCGCAGCCCTGTTCCACCTTGATTATTCTGCTTCTAGCCCAGTCTCAGGGCACCCTCATGAAGCTCACATAGAGTTAATGTTTAGAAATTACCTGATATTGAATTACAACTTTATGACTCCAAATACTGATTTTGAAGATCATAAAACTGTTTAAGTTACAATAATGATGAGGAAATAAATTTTCAGGTCATAACGAATCTTTTGTTTTTATGGTAACTTTTTATTTTAAAATAACTTTACACTGACATAGAAATTACAAAAATAGTACAAAAAGTTTCTGTATAATCTTGACTCAGTTTCCCCAATGGGAAGCTTATAAAACTTCATATACAACCATATAAAAAAACTTCATTATGATCATCAAAACTAGAAAATTGACAGTTCTACAATATTATTATTATTATTATTATTTTTGAGACAGAATCTTGCTCTGTCACCCAGGCTGGAGTGCAGTGGCACCATCTTGGCTCACTGCAACCTCTGTCTCCCGGGTTCAAGTGATTCTCCTGCCTCGGCCTCCTGAATAGCTGGGATTATAGGCGCTCATCACCATGCCTGGCTAATTTTTGTATTTGTAGTAGAGATGGGGTTTCTCCATGTTGACTAGGCTGGTGTCGAACTTCTGACCTCAAGTGATTCACCTGCCTCAGCCTCCCAAAGTGCTGGGATTACGTGCATGAGCCATTGCGCCCAGCCAGCCATCACTCCCAGCCTCTACAATATTATCAACAAAACAGATCTTATTACAATTTTACCAATTTTTACATGCAGTCATTTTTCGTTGGTGTATAGCTGAATCATATGTTCCCTTGGGTGTCTATGCTAACTTCTGGCCTCCCACATCTAAGTTGGTGAGTAATCTGCCTCCTATGTTTTGGTAAACAACATTCACCCTCCTCCCAGAGCTGCGGTCTTGCTTGACTGGCCCCACTTCCCCTATTCAAAGGAGAAAGGCTGGAATTGTAGAAGGAGGCATGAAGAGAATTATAGCTTTATTTTTTATTAGACTATTCTCATTTCAGTAAAGTTGTTTTTTCACACTGGCACATGCAACAGTGTATATAGTTATGTGCCACATAATGATGTTTCTATCGATGACAGACTGCATATATGACACTTAACGACAGGCGTATGTTCTGAGAAATGCTTTGTTAGGCAATTTTTTCGTGGTATACAGACATCATGTACTTACACAAACCTAGATGGTGTAGCCTACTACACATCTTGTTATAAGATTATAATATCATAATTTGTTCAGCAGCAATGCATTAAACAAAAATCATACTACCTTATTTTTACTGTACCTTTTCTATGTTTAGATATGTTTAGGTACACAAATGCTTACCATTGTGTTACAACTGCCTCCAGTACTCTGTACAGTAGCATGCTGTACAGGTTTGTAGCCTAGGAGTAATCACTGTAACACATAGGTGTGTGGCAGGCTCCACCATCTAGGTTTGTGTAAGTACATGATGTCTGTACAATGAAATTGTCTCATGAAGCATTTCTCAAAACCTATGCCCATCGTTAAGTGACATATGACTGTATCTGTTTCCAGAATTTTATTGGTCCCATGGCTGATTCCAGAGTGTTTTCTATTGACCATTGACTATGAGGCCGTCTGTCTACACCCTTCCCCAGATGTCCATTGCTTCCAGAGAAGGAAGTGGGGTTGGTCCAGCTTGATTCGGCCTAACTGCACCATGCTGACTTGCAGTGACTACTTCCTTTTTGAAGTGCCAGCAAGAGGTTTTTAAAAATAAGAATTGCATAGGTATATGTAGAATCTTGACGAGACTAGAGGCAGCTGACCACTCTGAAGTTGATGGAGTCTGTCATCTATTTTCTTTCCTTCTCCTTTTTTGGAAATCTGGTTGCTATTTTCTCATCTTCAATATTCCACAACCTGTCTGCCTCCCAAGAATCTGCAAAGATCATCAATCTCTACCGTGTGTTTTCTCAACTGATAGAGAGGACTTCATCCAAGTCAAGGGACCGAGAAGCCACCCATCTTGGGCTTCGATTTCTTCGTATCTTTGGGAATTATCCCCATTCTAGCCCATAATGGAGAGAGAATGAACAAATAAAAATTGGAGACCACATGTTCTGCTTTATCCCTTCCATCTGTTCAGTTAACACTCTATTCATTTTTTAAATTCACTCATTTACTCATTCATTTATTCTGTAAATACGTATTGAATACATACCATGAGCAGAGCACTGGAGGTTCAGCTGCAAACAAGAAGCATAGGGCCTTCTGTGAGTTTAAGCAAACAGTAAGCCTCTGGCACCTTCTTCCTAAAGCAAAACAAAGCAAACACTTTTACCATCATTCACCATTAAAAAAGCAACACTATGGAGAAATTTTGAAAATATTTAAGCAAAAAGAAGTTAGCAAAAATCCCCTGTGATCCCACAATAACATTCTTCGATGTATCTTCATCTTTTTTCCCTGTTTGCTTTTTCCCTACCTGGGATCATACCAAAAAAAGTCATATCCTATGTTTTCACAAGTTGTGTACAATTTCAATTTCATTGTAAAAATCTTATATGCAATTTAAAACAATTTTTAACAAAAAAGGTGCCTGCTTTTTAATAGAATTTTTAAGAAAATCGAAGAAATGAAAAAAATCTCCTTACTACTATCAATATTTTGATGTGTGAGTTTCAAGTCATGTTTTTAGATGTAGTCATTATGTATAATACAGATACACAGTTAAACAAAAATGAGGTCATAATAAATGTTCTTTTCCACAATCTGATTTTTACAGGTTTTTTTTTTTTTTTTTTCTTTTTTGATATGGAATTTTGCTCGTGTTGCCCAGGCTGGAGTGCAATGGCGCGATCTTGGCTCACTGCAACCTCTGCCTCCCGGGTTCAAGTAATTCTCCTGCCTCAGCTTCCTGGGAGTTGGGATTACAGGCACACATCACCACGCCCGGCTAATTTTGTATTTTTAGTAGAGACAGGGTTTCTCCATGTTGGTCAGTCTGGTCTCGAACTCTCGACCTATGGTCGTCCGCCCGCCTCGGCCTCCCAAAGTGCTGGGATTGCAGACATGAGCCACCGCACATGGCCCCAAGACCTAGATTAAAAAAAAAAAATTGCTCATGAGTTTCTTCTCAGCTTGACTTCCCTCTGCTATCCTTTCCTTTCCTCTTCTCTGCAGGAAGGGGGCTCTTCCTTGGCTCCCTGCGGGCTGTGGGTCTATGCAGAAAACACCCCAGGGACCTATCCCTATGTCCTGCATGTCTAATGGGTGCCTAGAGGTCTGGGTCTCCCAGGTCCCCCTCCCGTCTCCTGAGTCTTGGGGGCTGTGCATCCCTCCATGTCTCTCCCCCAGGAGTGGCAAGAGGGCGACACCTACATGCTGAGAGCATCAGCTGCTGCTCTCTAACGCAAATTTGTGAATAACCTACTGGAAAATGTTTGAGAAGCAGCAAGGGTTTATTAATTTTACCAGTCTTTCGAATGACTCATTTTGACTTTGATGATTTTCTTTTTTCTTAGTCTGTTTTCTGTTTCAGTGCATACCGATCTTATTATTTTCTTTCTTCTGTTTCCTTTGGGTTCAGTTTCCTCAACTCTTCCTAGCTTCTTAAGGTGGAAGCTTCGTTCTTTCATTGTACACTTTTCTTCTTTTTGAATAGAAGCATTGAACGCTACAGGTTCTCTTCTAAGTGCTGCTTTAGCTTCATAATGCCGTAGTTTTTTATATGACAGGTTTTCATCACTCAGTTATTTTCTAATTTTCCTTGTGATTTCATCTTTGTCCCACAGGTTATTTAGAATTACATTCTTTATTTGCAAATATTTGGTGGGGGGGAGGCTTAAATATCTTCTTGTTATTGATTTCTAATCAAATTCCATTATAGTCAGAGAATATACTCTGTATTATTTTGATTCTTGAATATTTATTGAGACTTGTTTCTTGGGCCAGCATACAGTGTATCTTGGTGAATGTTCCCTGTGTGTGTGAAAAAGAATGTGTATTTTTCACTTGTTGGGTGTAATAACCTATAAATGTCAGTTAGGTCCATTTGGTTCACTGTGTTAAGATTTACATATCCTTATTGATTTCTGTTTATTTAGCAGTTACTAAAGTTGGTCATTAAAATCTCCAGATATAATTGGGAAGTTTTTGTTTCTCCCTTTAGTTCTTTCAGTATTTGCTTCATGTATTTTGAAGTTATACTCTTTTTAAGACTATGATATCTTCTCGATGAGTTGATCCTTTTATTAGAAAATCTCTCTCTTTTTCCTTTTCTTTTTTTCTTTTTTTCTTTTTTGAGACGGAGTCTCACTCTGTTGCCCAGGCTGGAGTGCAGTGACACGATCTCATCTCACTGCAAGCTCCGCCTCCTGGGTTCACGCCATTCTCCTGCCTCAGCCTCCCAAGTACTGGGACTACAGGCGCCGGCCACCACCCCTGGCTAATTAGTAATATTCTTTTTCTTGAAATATACTTTGTCTGATATTAATACAATTTTCTGATGCTTACTATTTGCATGGTGTACCTTATTTACTTATTTATTTTTTTTGAAACGGAGTCTCGCTCTGTCCCCCAGGCTGGAGTGCAGTGGCGTGATCTCAGTTCACTGCAACCACTGCCTCTCGGGTTCACACCATTCTCCTGCCTCAGCCTCCTGAGTAACTGGGACTACAGGCGCCCGCCACCACGCTCGGCTAAGTTTTTATATTTTTAGTAGAGACGGGACTTCACCGTGTTAGCCAGGATGGTCTCAATCTCCTGACCTCATGATCCGCCCACCTCGGCCTCCCAGAGTGCTGGGATTACAGGTGTGAGCCACCGTGCCCGGACTGGTGTACCTTTTTCAATCCTTTTATTTTCAACCTGTGTGTGTCTTTAGATTTAAAATACATTTTTAAATAAACGAAATACAGTTGGGTGTTGCTTTTTTTGAAAACTAGTCTGGTGAGATTAATCCAGTCATGTTTAATGTAATTATTGATATGGTTGGGTTTAACTCTAACATTTTGGCATATAAGATGTATGTGTATGTGTGTATCTTTATTGAGGCATATAATTGACACAAAATAAACCGCCTAATTTTAAAGAGTATGATTTGATAAGCTTTACCATATGTGTATACCTGTGAGACCATCTCTGCAATCAAAATAATGAATATGGCCACCACCCTAGAGAGTTTCCTCATACCCGTTTATAATTCCTGTCTTCTACCGATCCTCCTGAGTAAGCAAATGATCTGCTTTCTGTCACTGTAGATTATTTTGCATTCCCCAGAAATTTATATAAATAGGATCACGCAGTACATAGTTTTTTTGATCTGGCTTGTTGTACTTAGCATGATTATTTTGAGATTTTTCTAACACTAATGTTATTTTTGCTTAAATGGTTGATATTATCATATAATATTATTATTTTGTGTAACGATGTAAAATAGAATCTTCAATATTTACCTAGATATTTCCTTTTTCTGGTTCTCTTTATTGCTTTTGCAGGTCTTACATTCTATCTGATACTATTTCCCTTCAGATTAAGACCTTCTTTTAATAATGTTTGTGGTCTAAACATGTCTTTATTCTGTCTTCATTTTTTTTTGAGATAGGGTCTCCTTCTGTCACCCAAGCTAAAATGCAGTGGCATATTCAAGACTTATTGCAGCTTTGAACTCCTGGGCTTCTAGTCATCTCCCCACCTCAGCCTCCCAAATAGCTGGGACCACCGGTATGCACCACCATGTCCAGCTAATTTTATTTTATTTTTTTGTAGAGAGGTAGTCTCCCTAGGTTGCCCAGGCTGGTCTTAAACTCTTGGGCTCAAGCAATCCACTCACCTCGAACTCCCAAAGTATTGGGATTACAGACGTGAGCCACCGTGCCCAGCCCCTACCTTCATTTTTGAAGGCTATTTTTGTTGGACATAGAAATTCTAACTTGACTTTAAAGTTAGATGTCTTTGCTCCCATCATTTGTGGTGAAATGTAAGACATCATTTGTATTATTGTTTCCCTATATGTAATGTATCTTTTCTCGGGCTACTTTTAAGGTTTAAACCTCTTTTTCTTTTCTTTTCAGCCATTGCCTATGTTGTGCCTAACTGTCATTTTCTTTGATTTACCTTGCTTGAGGTTTCCAAGGTTTTTGGATCTGTAGTCTGATGTACGTCTTTTGTCAATTATGATTTCAAATATTTTTTCTTTCCATTCTCTCACTCCTCTCTGCCTAGTATTCTAAGTACATGTATGTTATTTTATTTTATATTTTGGTATGTGCTTTGGATGTGCTCTTTTTTATTTTTAGCATGTTTTTGTGTGTGTTTCACTTTAGAGTCTTTCTATTGACCCATCTTCAAGTTCACCAGTCTTTTTCTCTGCCCAGTCCAGTCTATCGTTAGTCTAGCTAATGCAACCATTTTTCAGATATCATTTTGCATTTCCAGTTTTCCTTTTTTGGCTTCTTTTGAAAAATTTCAGTGTCTGTGGTGAAATTCTCATCCCTTCCTTCACACTGGCCATCTGTTCTAACAAATCTTTAATCATTTTTACCATATATATATTTTTAAAGTTCCCATTTGATCATTTTAACATCCAGTACATCTCTGTCTCTGCTTCTACTAACTATTTCTTCTCCTGATCACAGGTTACATTTTCTTATTTCTTTGCATGTCTCAAAATTTATTGTGTTGGGCATTTTATGTATAAAAACAATAAGGACTGAAGCAAATAATACACCCAGAATAGGCATACCTCTTCTTTTAGGCTGCTAGAGTATGGAACTGATTCAATCTAATCTGTAGTTGAGCTAAATCTGGGCTTTGTTACAGCCTTAGTGTGACTCAATTTGCACTGGGCTTTAAATGTTTTGAGGACAGGCTCAAGACTTTCCCTCTGCGGGGCTTTGGACCTGAGTATTGGCAAGATTCTTAAGATCTCTTTATGTTGCCAGCTTTCTGGACCATAGGAAATTTTTTAAAAAATTTACAGTCTATTTGCCCATCGGGGTCACTGGTAATTTCTTTTCATAGTCCAGTTCTTAGCATTCTGCACCTCAAGAGATTTTGCTTTGCTTTTACCGTGGATTTTGGAAGGCAGCTACTTTAAATTTTTCGAAGGGCTGGAATGCTCCCAGAGGGATTTCTTTAAACTCTACTGCACCTGATTTCAGCAGCTGAAAGCCCAAGTGTTCCAGAATGATTCCTCTTAGCTTTCCTACCCTCTATTTTCAATAGCCTAGAGTGCCTTGAATGGATTCATCTCAGATTTCCTGCCATGCCCTCTACCTTCAGAAGCTGAAAATTTGGAGAACCCTGGATAGACAGAACTCCTTTCTGTTTCCTGTTCCCCTGCCTTTGGAATGTAATTATTTTGAACTTAGTGGAGGCCCAACACAATTCAAGGGGTTCTCTCTCAGCTCTATTGCCCCCAGCCCTTAGTACGCTAACGATGCTCTTGGTGGGGACTTGTAGGAAAGAGTTGGCAGATGGGTACAGGCTTGCTCTGCATTTGGGGATCCTTGGAATTCTAATCAGTCATGCTAACTCAGACACAGCTATTGAAAGTTAAAGTTCACTGCATCACTTTTTGGAGTTTAGTTCAATTTGCTTTACCCACCTCCCGCCCCACATCTGCAGCCCTCTGATTTTGTGTGTGTGTGTGTGTGTGTGTGTGTGTGTGTGTGTATGTTGGGGGAGTGGCAGGGAGTCAGGTTTATTGACATATAATTTAAATACAGATACAATTAATCATTTTTATGAGTATAACTTGATGAGTTTTGACAAATGGACAGTCATGTAACCAACACTACCATCAAAATTGATAACATTCCTATCATTCCAAAAATGTGCTCCTTTTGTAGTCACTTTCTCCTATCCCCAGTCCTTGGAAACCACTGATCTGACTTTTGTCTCTATAGTTTTGCCTTTTACATTATATTATGTAAATGGAATAATACTGTTTGTATCTTTTTCCCTATCTGGACTCATTTGTTTATCATCCTGCTTTTGAGATCTATCCATACTTTTGTATGTATTAGTTCATTCTCACATAGTTACCAAGAAATATCTGACACTAGGTAATTTATAAGGAAAAAAGGTTTAATTGGCTCATGGTTCTGCAGGCCGTACAGGTAGCATGATGCTGGCATCTACTTGGCTTCTGGGGAGGCTTTAGGAAACTTACAATCATTGTGGAAGGTGAGAGGAGAGCAGGCACATCACAGGGCCAGAGCAGGAGCAAGAGAGAGAGTGGGGAGGTACTACACACTTTTTTTTTTTTTTTTTGAGATGGAGTCTCACTCTGTCCCCCAGGCTGGAGTGCAGTGGCACGATCTCAGCTCACTGCAAGCTCCGCCTCCTGGGTTCGCGCCATTCTCCTGCCTCAGCCTCCCAAGTAGCTGGGACTACAGGAGCCTGCCACCACGCCCGGCTAATTTTTTGTATTTTTTAGTAGAGACGGGGTTTCACTGTGTTAGCCAGGATGGTCTCCATCTCCTGACCTCGTGATCCGCCTGCCTCAGCCTCCCAGAGTGCTGGGATTACAGGCGTGAACCACCGCGCCTGGCTGCTACACACTTTTAAATGACCAGATCGCATGATAATTCACTCACCATTGTGAGGAAAGTATCAAAGAGAATAATGCTAAATCATTCATGAGAAATCTGCACCCATGATCCAATCACCTCCCACCAGGCCCCAGGTCCAACACTGAGGATCACATTTCAATATGAGATTTGGGTGAAGACAAACATTCAAACCACATCATTGTATGTATCACTAGTTGGGTCCTTTTTGTTGCTGAATGGTATTCCATTGTATGGATGTATAGTCAGTTCTGCTATAATGCATATTTAGAAAATGCAAATTATTTTTAATTTAATTAAAAAATGATTGACTAGGAATGTTGGATGCGAGTTCTTTTCAGAAAGAAGATCAGAGTTACTGGTTAATGGTCATGATCCAAATGGAAAACTGAGGTAAGAGAGCCAGGACCTGCCGGAGAACCCGTGGGAAGAAGCTGGGGCACAGAAAAGGAAAGCAGCAAGAGTCTGGCAGACATTGACCTCTGAGGAACTTGGGGGTCCCATGGAAAAGGTAGGTGGGAATGCTTCTCTGCTCCCTTCATCCCTGCAACAAACTGCTGATCGCTAAGCTGTTGGGGAATCCCTCTGCCCTCGCAACCACAGGCAATGCTGTTGGTGGTGATTTGATAACTTTCCAGGGTGAGAGAATTCACTGGCCAGTTTGTGCTAGTGGATCTGCACTCCACTCAGGCCCTACCTGAAACAGTGGGTGCCGTAATGGTTGTGCACCCATTATGGGCCACTGCCCTGCCAGTGAACCTCAACCCTTATGTTGCATTACCAGATTCCCTGCAAACATACTCCAGAATTCACTCTGAATTTGGCACCCACAGGGGATCAGTGGGTCCCTGGAGAGCTGTGAGTTCCCCTGAGATCGAGCCCTCAGTGTGGGCATCCCTAGGGGAGGATGCAGTGCAGCCTGTTAAAGCCTCCCTTGGGACAGAGGAAATGTGGGAATGGTGTTGATCACTGAAGGGGGTGGCACTGGTGGCCGAGAATAGGTGTGGAGAGGGGTCATTTCCTTCTCCCTCATCCACCGTTGTAGACACAGCAGAGGCTTTTCCCACTGGAGGCTGGTGCAAGCACATGTGCAGACAGCCTTTCCAGGTGCCACTTGCAGAAGTTGCACCCCCACTGAAAATAAGCCTGTGCTACCTGGGCATGCACAAAAGTCAGGGCCCATCTCCCTCTTCCTACACGGAGAAGCAGGCAATGGAGGGCAGACAAGTCACAGAGCTGGACAGGAGGAAGAGGCTTTGCCCTGAGCCCCTTTCAGTGGTAGCCACCAGAGGGGTGTTTCTGCAGACCTCAGTCACACTGTGGCCAGGAGCCAAAGGACAATGTCTGTATGAACTGAATATTGCAGGCTCTGTGACAGGGGCATGATAGGGAAGCAGATTGTGTTCCTGCCTGCCCAGGGTGATGAGCTGGTGCAGTGACCCTCTCAACCTCTCCTGTCCCTACCCTGAAGACCTCAGCATATCCCAACACAAACTCCTCAACCACCCTTCATCAGGCAGGTGCCTCTCCTTATCACTTGGCTACTGAGGGTGAGTTGGCTCTTACTCTTAAGTGCCACCTACCCACCTACTGGACTGGAGACTGAACTGCACCATCAAATAAAAACCTGGCTATCAGAAGGGCATAGTGCTAGTGTATGAGATCAGCTTCCTGAGACTTCCACACTCAGCCCCACAGAAGATAATGAGTCGGCTCATACTCACAATACATTGCTGAAACAAGCAACATTTTAGAAAAACACTACACAAAAGCTGTCTATAGCCAAAGAACCTATACAGAGCCTTGGTCCCCTGAAAGCACCAAGAAATGAAGCAAAGAATCACAGCATACACAACAGTCATACCTTCAAGGGAAAAAAAGATAAAATTCCCATCCAAATAACAGCAAATTCAAAAATAAAAAGCAACAGCTCTTTCAGATGAGGAAGAATCAGTTCAAGAACTCTGGTAGTACAAAAAGACAGAATGTTTTGACAACCCCAAAGGCTCTCACTAACTTTCTAGCAATGGATCCTAACCAAAATGAGGATCCTGAAATAACAGATAAAGAATGCAAAATATGGATTGTAAGGAAGCTCAATGATATCCAAGAGAAAGTTGAAACTCAACAGAAAGAAACCAGAAAAACCATTCAGGATATGAAAGACAGCTACATTAAGACAAACAAACAGAACTTCTGGAAATGAAAAAAATTAGTAAAAGAATTTCAAAATATAGGAAAGCTTTAGCAATAGACTAGACCAAGAAGAAGAAAGAATTTTGGAGCTTGAAGACTGATCTTTTGAGTTAATCCAGTCAGAAAAATATGAAAGATAATTTAAAAAAAATGAACAAGGCCTTCAAGAAATATGGGATTATGTAGAGCAACCAAACCTACAACTTATAGGCATTCCTGAGTGAGAAAGATAAAAAGTAAGCAATTTGGAAAACATACTCAAGGGAATAATTCAGGAAAATTTCTGTTATTGCTAGAAAGTTAGACATTAAGATACAAGAAATTCAGAGAACACCTGTGAGATTCTATACAAGATGAGCATCAACAAGGCATATAGTCATGAGACTATCCAAGTACAATGCTAAAGAAAAACTCTTGAAGGTAGCTAGAAAGAAGGATCAAGTCACCTATAAAGGAAGTCCAATCAGACTAACAACAGACTTCTCAGCAGAACCTTATAAACCAGAAGAGATCGGGATCCTATTTTTAGCCTTCTTTTTTTTTTTTTTTTTCTTTTTTTTTTTGAGAAGCAGTCTCACTCTGTTGTCCAGGCTGGAGTGCAGTGGCACGATCTCAGCTAACTGCAAACTCTGCCTCCTGGGTTCAGGCCATTCTCCTGCCTCAGCCTACTGAGCAGCTGAGGTGCCCACCACCATGCCTGGCTATTTTTTTTTATTTTTTTATTTTTAAAAAAAATTTTTAGTAGAGACAGAATTTCACCATGCTAGCCAGGATGGTCTCAATCTCCTGACCTTGTGATCCACCCACTGTGGTCTCCCAAAGTGCTGGGATTACAGGTATGAGCCACTGCATCCAGCCTTTCATCCTTCTGAAAGAGAAGAAAAGCCAACCAAGTATATTATATCCTGCAAAACTAAATTTCATAAACAGGGGAGAAATAAAGTCTTTTCCCTAAAGAAAAAAAAAAAAATCAGCCAAGTATATTATATCCTGCCAAACTAAATTTCTTAAAGGAGAAATAAAGTGTTTTCCAGACAAACACACACTAAGGGAATTTGTCACCACTAGACCAACTGTACAAGAAATACTCAGAGGAGTTCTAAACATAGAGACAAAAGGATGATACTTGCTACAATAAAAGGACACATAAATGCAAAGTTCACAGATCTTATAAAGTGATTACAAAACACCTAGTTAGCAATATTATTACAGGAACAAAACCTCACATGTCAATATTAATCTTGAATGTAAGTGGTCTTAATGGTCCACATAAAAGATATAGATTGGCAAATTGAATTTTAAAAAGACTCAATCATCTGTGTCCTACAAGAGACTCAAGAACATGTAAAGACACCAGTAGGCTCAAAGTAAAGGAGAGGAAAAAGATACATCATGCAAATGGAAAACAAAAAAGAGCAGAGGTTGCTAGTCTTATATCAGATAAAATAGACTTTAAATCAACACCAATAAAAAAGACAAAGAAGGGCATTATATAATGATAAAGAGTTCAATTCAACAAGAAGATTTAACTATCCTAGATATACACATACCCAACACTGGGCTCCCAGATGTACAAAACAACTACTACTAGACTGTAGAAAAGATATAGAATGCCATACAATAATAATGGGGAATTCAACACCCCACTGACAGCACTAGACAGATCATCAAGGCAAAAAACTAACAAAGAAACTCTGGACTTAAACTGAACACTACTTGACCAAATGGACCTATTAGACATTGAAAGAACATTCCACCCAACAACTGCAGAATATACTTTTATTCATATGTGCATGGAACATTCTCTAAAACTGACCATATACTTGGCTATAAAGCAAATCTCAATATATTAAAAAAGTGAAATCATATCAAGTATTTTGTTGGACAACAGTGAAAAAAATTAGAAATCAATACCAAGAGGAACTCTCAAAACCACATAAGTACATGGAAGCTAAACAACTTGCTCCTGAATGACTTTTAGTTAAGCAATGAAATTAAGGCAGAAATTAAAAAATTGAAGCAAATGGAAATAGAGACACAACATACCAAAACCTCTGGGATACAGCAAAAGCAGTGTTAAGAGGAAAGCTTATATCATTACATGTCCACATCAAAAAGATAGAAAAAAAATCTCAGGTAACATCATACTTCAAGGAACTAGGAAAACAAGAACAAGCCAAACCCAAAGCTAGAAGAAGAAAAAAATTAACAAAAATCATAGATGAACTAAATGAAATTAGTTCCAAAATAATAATACAAAGGATCACTGAAAGGAAAAGTTGGTTCTTTGAAAGTATAAACAAAAATTGATAGAACTCTAGCTAGATTAACCAAGAAAAGATTCAAACAAACACAATCAGAAATGATAAAGGTGACATTACAATTGATACCACAGAAATACAAAAGATCACCAGAGACTGCTAGGAACACCTCTGTCTTCCTAGAGAACATAGAGGAAATGGATAAATTCCTGGAAACATACAAACTTCCCAGGTTGAACCAGGAAGAAATAGAATCCTGAATAGACCGATGAGGAGAAATGAAATTGAATCAGTGATAATTTAAAAAAATCTACCAAGAAAAACAAAGTTCAGAACCAGACGGATTCATAGCTGAATTTTACCGATTGTACAAAGGAAAGCTGGTACCAATCTTATTGAAACTATTCCAAAAAATTGAGGAGGAGAGATTTCTCCTTAATTCATTCTATGAGATCACCATCATCCTGATATCAAAATCTGGCAAAGAAATAACAACAACAACAACAAAAAACTATCGGCCAATATCCCTGATGAACATAGATGCAAAAATTCTCAACAAAATACTAGCAAACCAAATCCAACAGCACATCAAAAAGATAATTCACCATAGTCCAGTGGATTTTATTCCAGGGATGCAAGGATAGTTCAACATGTGTAAATCAATAAATGTGATTCACCACATAAATAGAATTAAAAACAAAAACCATATGATCATCTCAATGGATTTAAAAAAGCATTTGATAAAATTCAACATCTCTTCACGATAAAATCCCTAAACAAAATAGACATTAAAGGAACATATTTCCAAACAATAAGCTCCATACATGACAAACCCACGGCCAACATTATACTAAATGGGGAAAAACTGAAAGCATTCCTCTTAAGAACTGGAACAAGACAAGGATGTCCACTCTCACCACTTCTAGTCAACATAGTACTGGAAGTCCTAGCCAGAGTAATCAGGTAAGAAAAAGAAATAAAAGTGATCCAAATTAAAAAAGAGGAAGGCAAATTATTTCTGTTCAGTGATGACATGATCTTATACCTAGAAAACCCTAAAGACTCTGCCAAAAGACTCCTAGACTTGATAAATGACTTCGGTAGTTTCAGATCAAAATTAATGTACAGAAATAGTTGCATTTCTATACACCAACAGTGCTTAATCTGAGAACCAAATAAAGAACTCAATCTCATTTACAATAGCCACAAAATAAAAATGTATTCCTATACTCAGGAATACATTTAACCAAGAAGGTGAAAGAGGAGAACTACAAACCACTGATGAAAGAAACTAGATGACACAAACAAATGGAAAAGCATCCCATGCCCATGAATAGGAAGAATCAATATTATTAAAATAACTATATTGTCCAAAGCAGTCTACAAATTCAACACAAATTCCTATCAAATTACCAGTGTCATTTTTCACAGTACTAGAAAAATTCTAATATTTATATAGAACCAAAAAAGGGTTCAAATAGCCAAAGCAATCCTAAAGCAAAAAGAACAAAATCAGAGGCATCACATTGCCTGACCTCAAACTATACTATAAGTCTGTAGTAACCAAAATAGCATAATGGTACAAAAGTGGACACATAGATCTGTGGAACAGAACAGAGAACCCAGAGGTAAAGCCACAGACTTACAATAACTGATTTTCAACAAAGTCAGCAAAAATAGAAAATAGGGAAAGAACACCCTAATCAATAAACGGGGCTTGGAAAACTGGCCAGCCTCATGCAGAAGAATGAAAATGGACCCCTATCTTTCATCATATACAAAAAATATAATAATACTAAAGATGGATTAAAAACTTGAATGTAAGATGTGAAACTTAAAATCCTGGAAGAAAACCTAGAAAAAATTCTTCTGAACATTGACGTAGGCAAAGAATTTATGACTAAGACCTCAAAAGCAAATGCAACAAAAACAAAAATAGACAAATGGGACTTAATTAAACTAAAAATCTTCTGCATAGCAAAAGAAACAATTAACAGAATAAACAGATAACCTACCAAATGAGAGATATATTTGCAAACTATGCATCCAACAAAGTACTAATATCCATAATCTATAAGGAGCTCAAACAAATCAACAAAATCCCTCAGATAGCCCTACTAAAAAGTGGACAAAGAACATGAACAGACACTTCTCAAAAGAAGACATACAAGTGGCCAAAAAATATATGAAAAATGCTCAACATCACTAATCATCAGAGAAATGCAAATTAGAACCACAATAGGATACCATCTCACACTGTCAGAATGGCTATTATTAAAAAGTAAGAAAATAACAGATATTGGTGAGGATGCAGAGAAAAAGAACACTTACACACTGTGGGTGGGAAGATAAATTACTTCAGCTTCTATGGTAAACAGTATGGAGATTTCTCAAGGAACTAAAAATAGAACTACCATTTGCCCAGCAATCCCACTACTGGGCATCTATCCAGAGGAAATCATTTTATCAAAAAGACACCTGCACTCATACGTTACTGCAGCACTATTCACAATAGCAAAGTCATGAAATCAACCTAAGTGTCCATCAATGGTTGATTGGATAAAGAATATGTGGTACATATTCTTTATACACACCATGGGATACTATGCAGCCATAAAAAGAATGAAATCATGTCCTTCACAGCAACATGGATAGAGAGAAAGGCCATTATCCTAAGTGAAATAACTCAGAAACAGAAAATCAAATACCACATGTTCTCACTTTTAAGTGGGAACTGAACAATGGGTACACACGGATATAAAGATTGAAATAATAGAGAGTGGGGACTGCAAAAGGAGGGAGTGTGGGAGGGGATGAGAGCTGACAAATTACCTTTTGGGTAAAGTGTGCACTGTTTGGGTGATGGGTTCACTAGAGGCCCAAACCTCACCATTACGCAATATATCCATGTAACAAACCTGCACAAGTACCCTTCCTGCATCTAAAATAAAATAAAATAACAAAAAAAGAAAATATGAATTTGTTACAATATGACTGACATGTCAGAAAAAAATTGAGCATAACACATATTTTTCCATTTGCTTACAAGTGATTTTATCCATGAAAAACACTTAGTGAATAAGCCATGTAAGAATATACAAAATGGGCCGGGCACAGTGGCTCACGCCTGTAATCCCAGCACTTTGGGAGGCCGAGGCAGGTGGATCATAAGATCGTGAGTTCGAGACCAGCCTGGCCAATATGGTAAAATCCTGTTTCTACTAAAAATAGAAAAATTAGCTCGGCATGGTGGTGTGCACCTGTAGTCCCAGCTACTCGGGAGGCTGAGGCAGAAGAATCGCTTGAACCCAGGAGGCGGAGGTTGCTGTGAGCTGAGATTGCGCCACTGTACTCCAGCCTGTGTGACAGAGCAAGACTCCATCTCAAAAAAAAGAAAAAAAAAGAAAAGAATACACAAAACGTGTGTGCATACACGTCTCAAATACCTACTAGCTATCTTAGTTCACCCCATGTTATGAGCTACACCTATCCACAACTGGAGTTAAACTTCCTTTCTGATCTAAGACAACCTTCCTTTTTAAATTATTTTTATTTTTATTTTTTTTTTTTTGAGACAGGAGCTTGCCTAGGCTGGAGTTCAGTGGTGCCATTATAGCCCACTGCAGCCTCTAACTCTTGGATTCAGGTGATCCTCCCATCTCAGACTCCAAAGTAGCTAAGACTACAGGTGCATGACATCATGCCTAACTAACTTTTAAAGAATTTTCTGTAGAGACAGGATTTCACTATGTTGCCCAAACTCCTGGCCTCAAGTGATCCTCCCACCTTGGCCTCTCAAAGTGCTGGGATTACAAGTGTGAGCCACCACACCTAGCCAGACAACCTTCCTTTTACCACTTCACAATAATTGACAACCTGTAGCCCTTCTGACTTCCACTTTAAAGCAAATTTCAGGTATTTTTCATGGTAAAGTTCTGTATTTATCATAGCGTTTATGTTAAATACTTAACATTTATAAAACTGTGCTTCTATTTTTACTAGGGTTCTATCTCTATTTTTAAAATATGTCACTGATGAAGTATTTGAGTGTTCAAATACTCAAACTCATTTTCCCCATAAGCTCTATAGGTTTTACTGCGTGGTTTCGCATAATGTAGTGGTTTTTAGGAATGCATGTGTAGGCTGGACACAGTGGTTCATGCCTGTAGTAATCCTAGCACTTTGGGAGGCTAAGGCGGGCGGATCACAAGGTCAGGAGATCGAGACCCTCCTGGCTAACACAGAGAAACCCTGTCTCTACCAAAAACACACACACACATACACACACACAAATTAGCTGGGCGTAGTGGCGGGCGCCTGTAGTCCCAGCTGCTCAGGAGGCTGAGGCAGGAGAATGGCGTGAACACGGGTGGCGGAGCTTGCAGTGAGCCGAGATCACACCACTGCACTCCAGCCTGGGCGACAGAGCGAGACTCTGTCTCGGAAAAAAAAAAAAAAAAAAAAGGAATGCATATGTCTTGGTTCACCTATCGACCACTTGACGACATCTGGGTTATATCTTGAATAAAGTAAAGTTTGGGGCTATTTTGAATAAAGCTATATAAACATTTGTGCACAAGTCTTTGGACACAGAGATACAAATAGTTGGAAAGGCAGAGGGAGCACACTTAAAGATCCCAATGTGAGTGGAGCCTGGACCGTGTCTGCATAGAGGAGGACTTGGCATAGAGCCCACTCTTCATTTGTACCCCAAGACCCCTGCTTTCCTGTTGGATTTAGCAACACCATGACCTCCTCTGGATGGCCATTTTCAACTCTATAGTGAGGAAAGAATACCGGGAAAGGGGGAAACGTTAATTTCATTTAGAAGCAAAATTACAGTGTTCAATACACTTAAGTGTGTAATATGTTTTGTTACTATCTTATGAATTTCTTCTTAGTATATGAAGAACATTAACTCTGACTTATGTTGTGTATATCTTCTTTAAAAATTGGGGGAAGTAGATGTGGATTTTCTATCAAACTTGCAAATTCTGGAGTAATTTGATGAGTAATTATTTTCTTTCATTTTTCAGCATTAGGCAGTTTCACTGCCCTCTCTGTCTTCCTGGAATTTTCTGTGTAATTTAACAAGATGCTGAATGGGATTTATCTTGCTGCAAAAAGCTATTTTCTTATTCTAAAAAGACCATAACATACTACCTCGAGGGATAATATTCCCTGGAGATGGCAGGACTAGCCCTAAGTTTCTCCCCATCCTTCCAATCTATAGATGTAAAGCAAAAAAAAAGAGAAAAGAGAGGGAGAGGAGAGAAACATAGCCCAGGGCAGGGAGTATTATAGTGCTATAGTAGTCCCAGCTACTTGGGAGACTGAGGTGGGAGGCTCGCTTGAGCCTGGGTGATCGGGGCTGCAGTGAACCATGATCATAAAATGGTAATGGTATTGGATCACAGCAGAGCTGTGATCTCTGCTGCTCCCATAAAGGCAAATGAGAGCCTTCCAAGGGAAAAGTTTGTAGTGATTGGAGGTGACATCAAAGAAAGAAGGAGTGTTCTCTTCATCTGGTTACATTTTACATAGGTTACTTATTTGTTGATGTGCCCCAGTAGTACCTGAGTAGGGGGGAGGGGAAGGGAGAGAGATGGCAAGCAGAGAGTCTTGGCCTGCACTCTGACCTTTAGCTTGATAAGCGGGAGAAAAGTGAAGATGTGGTAATAGATGGAGGGATTTGAGTCATTTGACTTTGCCCATCCAAGAGGATGACCTGGCTAATTGGAACTGGAATACTCACATCATGGAACAGGAAATGTCAGGTTAAATCTGTTCTAGGTGTAATAACACCTTGAGAGGCAGAGATCTGATGGTTAAGAGCACAGGGCATGCACCCAGGTTTAAATCCCACGACTGCTAATTATATAGTTCTGGGAAATTATGTAAAACTCTCCCGACTCCTGTTTCCTCATCTGCCAATTGGGCAACAAGGGTATACGCATCATAGTGATATTCTCAGGAAAAAAAATAAGCCAATACTTGAAAGTTCTTAACTCAAAATAACTTCTCAAGAAATTTAAGTCATTTTAAATTTTTTTTCTTGTTTTTTTTTTTCTACTCTGTCACCAAAGCTAGAGTGCAGTAACATGATCATGTTCACTGCAGTCTTGACCACCTGGGCTCAAGTGATCCGCCCATCTCAGTCTCTCAAGTAGCTGGAACTACAGGTGTCTGCCACCATGCCAAGCTAATTTTTAAATTCTTTTATTGAGATGGGATCCCACTATGTTCCCAGGCTGGTCTGGATATCCTGGGCTCAAGTGATCCTACTATCTCAGCCTCCCAAAGGGCTGGGATTACAGGCCTGAGACACTGCGCCAAGCTTCATTTTTCTTAAGAAAGTTTGACTTATTTTTTTAAAGAGTAAAGATGCATATGAAGGAAGGTCTTGCTTTGCTTGCTTTTAAATAAAGGAAAGTATTTTTATTATATTAATAACATTACAACATAGTGCAAAGATCAAAAATTCATTGAAAAGTGCATATCCAGAAATTCTTGTGGTTGATGGATTTGGTCCAATATCTTGAGAGAAGATTTAGCACAAATATTCAGCACTATCTAGAATCACTGTGTACTATGTGATTTCTTAGAGAAAACATTCAATAAAAATGATATAAAGTGCTGATTTTATTTTAGGGAATATAAACTATAGTTTAATTTATAATGTTATTATTTCAGTTTTGGCTTTCTAGGCTGCTATCTCCATTGTAAGGCCTGACAACATTACCGTGTAGCATGTCTTCCCTTTTTTCTGTTGTTTCTTACTTTTCCAGTTTTCCTCAACTTCCTCCCTCATCCCACCAAACCAATATTCCTAATGTTCAAGAGAGCGATCAACATAATAGCTAGAATTCCGTGGCTTACTTTTAAATAAAGGAAAGTATTTTTATTATATTAAAAACATTACAACATAGTGCAAAGATCAATTATTCATTGAAAAATGCATATTCAGAAATTCTTGTGGTTGATGGACTTAGTCCAATATCTAGAGAGAAGATTTAGCACAAATATTCAGCACCATCTAGAATCACTGTGTACTATGTGATTTCTTAGAGAAAACATTCAACAAAAACAATTCAAAATCGGAAATACACAATAAAGGTGAATTAAATTAAAATTTAAGTGTGGCTTGGTTATGGGGGGGATTAGACCATAAAGGAGGTAGGTTCTGGGGTTGTAAGTGCTATTCTTCTGGCTCAGCTCCCTGTTCCCCAATCTACTGATGGATTTAATTTTTTTTTCTGGGCTATTTAGACTTAGCTCTGGGTTTTGATGTATTCCTGGACTCAGCATCTCTGGGGTTGGCACAGACCAGCTGACCTCTTTTAGTCTGGAAGCTATGGGGAAAGGCAGAAGATTAAGAAGGATCTAGCCAGCTGGGAAATTTCTGGGCCCATGGTGGCCTCTCCATCTCTCTTTCTGACTTGCTATCTCAGAGTCTGTCTCTTTCTCAGCAATCAGCTCCCATGCCTTAGTGTTCCAGTTTCCAAGAGTATCTCATGAGAATCTCTTCAGTCAGCACCCTCCTGCTGCCATGTCTTCCCCCTCTCTTCCTCTGCCCCTGGCCAGCCTCTCCTGTCTCCCTGATGACCCTGGACTGCTCAGAAAATACCTCAGAGACTCTTCTGTGCCTGTGATGGACCCAGAGAGCTGGGTATTCCCAGGATGGTGACCAGTCCCCCTCCCTTCACCCATGGGGGCTGCTCCAGTGTCTCCCTCAGGAGTGGGCAAGAGGAATGACCCTTAAACAACACTGGACTTAGAACACAGGCTGCAGGTTTTATAAGAGTCTGCTACAAAATCTTGAGGGATCTTCTGGGGGTATAAGGGAAGCAGCAGTAGGAGGCTGTGGAGTCAACACCAGCTGTAGGAGAAGGCACAGCAAGAGGCTGAGTTATTGAAAAGCCAAGGAAAACCAACTTCCCCTCTCTATGCCCCCTGCCCTCCCTTTAATCCAAAAAAGATCAGAAGGAACTAGAAGGACACAGCATTTCTTAAAGTTGGGGAATTCAGATGAACTGGGACACAGGTATCTTTTCTACAGATTACTTTGCCTCTGTCTATATTACTCCATTTTGATTTTTATTTTTACCCTTTTAGGGATTTAGCTCACTAAAATGTCTCATCTTCCAGCTCATCTCTTTTGGGAGGGAAATTTGTCTGTCGTATGATATCACAATACTAAAGAGATGAAGCTAGGATATCTCACATGTCACCAATAGGACAGGGCTCTAGGGAATAGCTGACATGAATTTAGGCTTACATACACCAGTGGGAAATAAATAGAGCTGCCAGTTACTCTGCGAATTAGGCCTCAGTTATCTTATCAGGAAAGTGGAAATTAGCATCTCCTGCTCCCACTCTCTGAACCACTTGGTGGAATGTGATAGCCTGGACCTTTTTGAAAGAAAGTCTTTTTGAAGAGAATGGCCAGGGCGATTCGAATTCCTGTTTTGAGTGCTCCATTTTCAACTCGGGTGATCTTTATTTTCAGGGCATGTTTGGTGTGGTCCCACCTGGAGCCAAAGAGAGTAACATCTGAATAAGGCAGAAGGGATGACACTCTCTCATGGTACCAAGGAGGTTTGGGAGCAGAGGACCACAATAGGAGGAGACAGTTGCAAATGCCTGTGTGATGCTGGGCAGGCAAGGGATTCTGGGCTTGAGTGTCAGCATAGCTAAGACGAGCAAGCTTGAGTACTTGAAGCTGGCACCTCCTTCTTGGGTTCAAGCCATTGCCCCTTCTCTTTATAGAGAATTCCATTGTATGGGAAGATAGAAACTGGGGATGATTAGAGGAAAAGATTTTAATCAGAATGTTAGTGTCATGTTGGGAGTTACATAATTCAGGGGTTGCCAACACCCTTTGGTCAACACAGAAGATCCAAGTATATGCAAGAACAGCTTAACTTAGGCTGGGCGTGGTGGCTCACGTTTGTAATCCCAGCACTTTGGGAGGCCCAGGCGGGCAGATCACAACGTCAGGAGATTGAGACCAGCCTGGCCAACATGGTGAAACCCCATCTCTACTAAAAATACAAAAATTAACCGGGCATGGTGGTGCATGCCTGTAATTCCAGCTACTCAGGAGGCTGAGGCAGGAGAATCTCTTGAACCCGGGAGGTGGAGGTTGCAGTGAGCTGAGATTGCGCCACTGTATTCCAGCCTGGTGACAGAGTGAGACACAATCTTAAAAAAAAAAAAAAAAGCTCAATTTCTCCATCGAATGGGGACACTTCTGAGAAAATTGTTTGCTCAATCTGTTCAAGTTGTTCTGAAGAAATAATTTCCTTAGTGAGTGGGTGATTGGGACTTGGTATGGCCACAGGCTCTCTCACGAGATGGATGTATCTATGAACCACGGGCTGACTATTTCTCTCCTGTAGAGTGGAAGGTGCTGATGCTCTTTCACAACTGCTCGGACTATACAGATGTGATTTAACTGATGATGTCACAATAGTCTATTATAAGTAACCTTCACTATCTGGGTTGGAAGATCCTCTTCTAAGATGATTTCTTCATTCACACATCTGGCGCCTGGACTGGGATGTTTGAAGGACAGGCTCCTCTGGGACTGTCAACTGGAGCTGTCAACATGCCCTTTCAAGATGGCAGCCTTGAGACTCAAAGTTGAGTGCTCCTAGTAAACTAGGGTCATACTCATGGCCTTTTATGACCTAGCCACAGAAGTCACAGCGTATCTCTTCCACTACAGTCTGTTGGTGAAAACAGTCACAAGCCTGTCCAGATTCAAGGAGAGAGAACCTAGATCTCACCTATCAATGAGAGAAGTATCAAAGAAATATGGCCATCTTTTTATTTTATTTTATCTCTAAATATTTATTATAGCATTAAAATAGCATTATTTTATCTCTAAATATTTATATTAGTTTCTATTGCTTCCGTAACAAATTACCACAAATGTAGAGGCTTAAAACCACATGAATTATTCTCTTACAGTTCTGGAGGTCAAAAGTCTGAAATGGGCCTCACTGGGCTAAAACCAAGCTGTTAGTGGGGTGGCAATTGTTTTTGGAGGCTGTAGGGAAGAATCCAATTTCTTGCCTTTATTGGCTGTTAGAGGCTGCCCACATGGGTTGGCTATAGTGGGCAATGGATAGTCCAGTTCTTCTCACATTGTGTCAATCTGATACTGACACTCCTTCCTCCCTTATAAGGATCCTTGTGATTATGCTGGGCTTACTCAGATACTCCAGGATATTCTCCCGATCTCAAAGTCAGTGATTAGCAACCTTAATTCCTTCTTGCTGTGTACAGGTCTCAGGGATTAGGATGCGGACATTCTTTTGGGGGAAATGTTATTCTGACTACCACAATATTTCAGTATGTATCTTTAAAATAAGGACTTTAAAACCCCACGCAATCAAAATACCGTTACTTATTTGCCGTCTGTGTATTCTCTTCAGTCTGTTCATGTTTTTTGCTCATTTTCTAACTGAATGGTACATTTGCTTACTTTCGAGTTTTGAGAATTATTTATATATTCTGAATACAAGTCCTTTGTCAGTTAAGTGGTTTACAATTACTTTTTCCCAGTCTGTAATTTGTCTTTTCATTCTCTTGACAAGGTCTTTTTGAACAGCAAGATTTTAAAATTTTGATGAAATCTAACGTGTTGCTTTTTTCTTTTATGGATTATGCATGCTTTTGGTATCAAATCTGAATTTTTTTTTACCTAGTCCTAGGTCCTAAAATTATTTTTCCTATTTATTTTATTTTTATTTTATTTTATTTTTTTTTTAAGACAGAGTCTGGTTCTGTCACCCAGGCTGGAGTGCACTGGCGCAATCTTAGCTCACTGCAACTTCCACCTCTTGGGCTCAATTCTTATTTTTTTCTAAATGTCTTGTCTTACATAACACACATGTCCCAGTTTATTTGACTTCTCCAACTTTAATGGGAGTTTGAATCACCCTGGTCATGAAGTCTATGATCCATTTTGAGTTAATTTTTGCACGAGGTGTGAAGTTTATGTTGAGATTTGTTTTTTGGTCTTTGACGTCCAATTGCTCAGGTACTATTTGTTAAAAAGGCTATCTTTCCATTATTTTTTCCATAAATATTTGGTAGAACTTGCTTATGAAGCCACCTAGGTATGAAGATGTTTTCTAATAAAGGTTTTTAATTATTGATCTAATTCCTTGGTAGAAATAAAACCATTCATATTTTCCGTATCTTCTGGTAACACATTCTTGTGTCAATAAATTATATTCTTAATAAGGGAGAAAAATACTCTAAAGCAGTAGCAAAATTTAGCAAGCATGCATCAGCCTGAGCAGGGGAAGTAGACTTGGGTTTGGATTTTGAGGGTGCTTGATAAAAGGAGTTGGAATATAAGCCTCTATAAGAGACAACTTACTGACTTGGGAGTATTCTTTCTGGGTATAGGCTGTCACCTCTTGACAAGGACCCAGGGGTTGATACAGATTTGTTGCCAGAAAGGCTCCAGAAGCCTGAGAAAGCAATGGCTCATGCTGAGTGAAGTTAAAATACCCTAATTGCCATGACAGATGGAGAAGGAAGGGATTAAAAGAGTCATGGAAGTGGTCATGCTGGAGTGGATACATTACGGGAGACCAAAAGACTCACCAGATTATGTTCCATGGGAATGCACTCTTCACCAAAGCCACCAGGACTCCCTGGTAAGAGGAGCACCAGCATCTCTAAGAAGTTAGTGGTCCAGCCTTCTTTATAGACTAGGGCTGATGGTAAAAGTGACTGTCACAAAACTTGGCCCATTGATAGCTCTCTCTTCTTGAAGCAGTGGGGCCCTCTCTCCTTGAAGCAGTGAAGCTCTCTCACCTTGAAGCAATAGAGGCTAGGTAGCAGCATTTAACAAACAGAAGCCAAGGGGTTCTAAATATCATTATAGCCAGCAAGGCTGGAGTGACAATCAAGGGGTCTTGACCCATGGAGAGTTGTGGCAATGGTTAATAGAATAAGCATCCCTAGAGGGAAGATGAAGTGAAAATCTCTGAAACTGTCCTCTTCTCCCAGGAAAAGAGAGTAGATTGGAAATAATATTGCAACCTAGTGGAGGGGATGGTGGAAACTAATGCCACCATTAAGGATATAAAAAATGCAAGGAAAATGGTTATTATCATATCTATTTAATTTGCAAGTCTAGCTTCTGCAGAAACTGGATGGATCCTAGAGAATGACTGTGGAACACTGTGAGCTCAACCAGGTAGTAGCCTGATTGCAGCTTCTATAACCAGGTGCTGACTCATGCCAGGTATTAAGTACATGTTATGTACTTTGATTTGATTGATTGATTTGTTATGTACTTTGATTGATTTGGCAAATGCATTCTGTCCCATAACAAGTAGGAAAGAGAATAAGTTCCCATTCACGTGAATGGAAAATATTCATTTACAGTTTTCCCTTGGACTGTTAACTCTCATCTTCTGCATACTATAGTCTGAAGAGATCTGAATTTTCATGTATCTCTCAAAACAACACAGTGATCTGTTACATGGGTGACATCCTGCTGATAGGGCATGATGGACAAGAAGTGGCCATATGTTGGACACCATGTAAGACATATGTATTCTGGCTGGGTGCAGTGGCTCCTGCCTGTAATCCCAGCACTTTGGGAGGCCAAGGCGGGTGGATCACCTGAGGTTGGGAGTTCAAGACCAGCCTGGCCAACATGTAGAAACCCCATCTCTACTAAAAATACAAAATTAGCTGGGCATGGCGGTGCATGCCTGTAATCCTGGCTACTGGGGAGACTGAGGCAGGAGAACCACTTTAACCCGGGAGGTGGAGGTTGCAGCAAGCCAAGATTGTGCCATTGCACTCCAGCCTGGGCAACAAGAGCAAAGCTCCATCTCAAAAAAAAAAAAAAAAAAAAAAAGAAGAAGAAGAAAGAAAAAGAAGAAGAAGAAGAAAGAAAAAGAAAAAGAAAAAGAAAAAACATACGTATTCCATGAGGTGGGAGATAAATCTTATAAATATTTATGGACTTGTCATTTCAGCAAAGGTTTTGTGGGTTCAGTTGTCAGGGGCATACAGGGATATCTCCTTTAAAGTGAAAAACAAATTAACATAATATATTAGCACAAGGATAAGAAAATAAACCATTGGAACAGAACAGAAATTCCAAAAGCAGACCACACGTGTATGGATCCAACATGGCACCGCAAAACAAAAGGAAAATGATAATTGTGATGTTTAATTTTACATGTCAACTTGACTGGGCCATGAGGTACCCAGACATTTGATCAATCATTACCCTGGATGTTTCTGTGAGGGCATTTTTGGATGAGATTTACATTGAAATCAATAAACTGAGTAAAGCAGATTGCCTTCTCTAATGTGGTGGGCTTCATTCAATTAGTTGAAGGTCTGAATAGAACAAAAAGGCTGACCCTCCTGCCTGTAAGAGGGAATTCCTCTTGCCTGATTGCTTTCACACTGGGACATGGGTTTTTCTCCTGCCTTTGAACTTAAACTGAAACATCATCTCTTCCTGGGCCTTAAGCCTGCCCATTGTCAGCCTTTGAACTCAAACTGGGACTACACTAGCAGCTCTCCTGGGTCTCCAGCTTGCCAGCTCACCCTGCAGATCTTGGAACTTGTCAGCCTTCATAATTAAATGAGCCAATTCTCTAATTTCTTATTTTGTATACACACACCATTGGTTCTGTGTCTCTGGGGAATCCTGACTTATACAATGGATTTACCAATGAGTTGCCAAGGTCCATTGGGTATTCATGTGGCAAAAAATAAATCTTGAACCCTTCTTCACACCAAACATAAAAATCAACTCCAGATGGATTGTAATTTAAATATTAATGCTAAAACAATAAAGCTTCTACAAGTTAACAAAGGAGGATATCTTTATTGCCTTAGGATGGGGAAGATTTCTCATTAGATCACAAAAGGCCTAACTGTATATAAAAGATTGAAGCATGTGACTCTATTAAAAGGAAGAACAATTGTGAAAATCCATTAAAGCATTCTGCTCTACCAAAGGAGGCTGTGACCACTCATTTCTGAGAAATATCTGTCATGTGAAAACATAATCACATGATTATGCATAATCCTAAGCATAATTCCTGGGTGCTTCCAACTCCTAGTCACCCATATGGAGATACAACTTCCCCATAAGCACCTCAACCAACAAGTGAACCACTCGTTTGTGTACCCTAAACCTTTCAAGTAACCATAGGCAACCCTGGGCTGAGAACTCACATGACACCACCATAGTTAAAATGTCTTGCATCAGCACCTCCAATGTTCCCATGGTCCAGGACTGCCTATAAAAAGGAGAGATGACAGCTCATACCCCAGAAGGAGGCCAGGAGTTGTGAATTTCCAAGCCCCAGCTCGCTCTGACCACTTCTTTGCCTGCCCAGCATCATGAAGGGCCTTGCAGCTGCCCTCCTTGTCCTCTGCACCGTGGCCCTCTGCTCCTGTGCACAAGGTGAGTCTGTCATCCATGTGCTTTGATGGCTCCCTGGGCAGAAGTCAGGCCACATCTTCCAGGTGCTGTGGCCTGAAAACCCCCGTGTGAAATTAGGGATCCTCCAATGGGGTTTCAAAATGACATCATGGTTTTCTTCAAGAAGGTTGAAAAGCAGTCTATCGATCTGGGTGGCAGGATGGGAGTCAGAGAAGTTTTATCCTACTGAGATAAATGAGATGGTTGAAGTCTAATTCACTGGGTTATTAGCATGAGGTAGAATCTAGGTCTATTTAGTTCTCTGGTGCTGGTAAGTTTTACAATGACCTCAGCAGTCTCCTAGAGTTCAACCCCTTGGGTAACATAAAAGATGTCTATACTCTTCTCAGCTATCTATGATTTAATCGATTAGAAAAAAAATTTCCCAAGGAGAGTTAGGAGAAAGGAATAGATTATTCAGAGAGCTTGATTCCCTGTAGGGTAAAATAAAGACTAAAATGGAGATAAGACTTGGGAAATTAAGGAGAAACAAACAAGAAGCCAGAGTATTTCCAGCTTTCTTTTCCTGCAGGCCTCAACTCTGAGCTGTGCTGTCTCCCTTTGCTCCTTTGTGACCCGCCTGGGCTTCTTCTCCTGAGCAACTCCCATTGCCCTTGTTCCCTCAGATTAGATTCATACCCCATGCATCTGCTGCTTCTCCTACACCTCCCAGTAGATGCACTGCAAAGTTTTGGTTGCCTAGTATAAAACCAGTGGTGAGTGGTCTTAAAATTAAAATCCTATATTTTAATTACTTTATACTGTCAATATTCATTTAATTTTCATCACATATTTGCTCTTCCTGTTCTCTTAAATTCTTCTGCATCTCTGAGCTCCATCTGCAATCACTTTTCTTCTGCCTAAAGGAATCCTCTTAGTATTTTCGTAACTGTGGGTCTTCTGATAGTGAAGTCTCCATTTTTAGCTTGCTTGGAAATGTCTTCCTTTTACCTTCATTTTACCTTCACACTGGATATTAAAGTCCATATTAGCTCCCACCTCCTACTTGTGCTTACGTGCTCCTTGTCCCTTGTCCCGTGGGTTGTCTCCTCCATATGCCCTATCTGCAGACAGAAGGACTGGTGCTCGCATTACGCCAGGGCAAGAGCACTGGCTGCTGGAGTCAGCAAATTTGCAGTGGATCTGGAGAAACATAACAGAGGCAGGAGACAATGGGGTGCCTTAACTGTGAGGGAATCGGCATCCAGAGCCTGAGAAAAACCAAGTAAACTTCTCCACCCTTGAAAAGGGACCAGCAAGAAGTTGATGAAGACCTCGCTGCTCAGGGCTGTGGAGTAGGGCACAAAAGGAACTAAGGAAGTCATTTATCCTTGACTTTGAATGTTTCTTTTAAATCTCTGCCTCTGTCTTACTCTCACTCCCTCGCTCCCTCCTCAGGGAGTATAGCTCTTGAAACGCTGGCCTTTGTTCCATCTCTTTTGGGTAGGAACTTCTTTCAGTCTACAGAGACTTTTCCCAGCAAGAGACCCTCTTCTGTAAATCGCTCTAGGAGTAGAGCTTCTCGGTAGAACTGAGGGAACTCTGCCACTTCCGCACCCTAGGAACCAACTAGACCCAGAGTTTGCATTTTGTGAATGACTGAGTTAGGCCTCAGTTCTCCCAACTAAAAATGGGTTCTAGCCCTCTCCTGCCTTTCAGATCTAAGTTAGATATCTAAGTCCTCGGAAGATAGCCCAGAACATTTTGAAACCTTTTGTGAAGTTCTTTGATTTTACTTAGAGGATCTTAATCCACAAGAATTAAGTGATTATGGCTTAAAAGTCTGCCCAGAGCATAGGCAAACAACTCTAAAATGAAGAAAGGACAAGGGTCAAGAGAGTCTCATGGGACAGATGAGACTTGTGAGCTGATGGCCATGGAGAGGAGATGGAGGGCACCAAAGAAGACCTGTTCAGTGTTGGGCAGGCAGAGGAGTGTAGGCAATGCCAAGACAGGACTGGGCACTTGCTGCCGCCTACATCCTTCTGGGGTCCAAGCCATGCCTCCAACCCTTTACAGGCAACTCTAAACCATGAGGAGCTGGAGCCTGGGATGACCAGAGGGGAAGATGTTAAGTGCATGGTGTTATGCTCTGAGTTGTACATGTTGGGGTACTTTGGGTCCCCCAGGGGTTTAGGACTTACAAGAGCAACTTAGCTGCTCACTTGTTGGGGCTGAGTGTGCAGAAATGTTTTTAACAGTGAGAGAAGGTGAGACGTTAGTGTTGAAGTCATACATATAATGGAGAGATCTTCAGATTAACACTTCCTCCACAAAGCAGATCTCTAATGCTGTGCTGCAGCTCCTCTGACCACATGGTGTGACATAAATGGTGATGCCACAGAGTTCCGGGCAGCACAAGTCACACTTAAACCACACCCTGGGTGAAAAGGACCATTATGTCATGTTAATCGGAGTGCTTCTAAGAAATGGTTAACTCATGAGGAGGAAGTCAAGAATTGGTGTCACTAAGAGGCCAAGCTTAGCAGGTACCTTCTATCAAGAACAGATCTATTTGTGAATGGCACCATGGTCATTTCCTCCTATGGAACAGATATTTCTAGTGTTGTGTTTCCATTGCACAGAAGTGACATGTAAGATGACACCCCAGAATCTTAAGTAGTTCGAGTTGTGTTTGATCCAGACCCAAATGGACAAAATGGAATAGGGAAAGTCTGGACTACGGGAATAACAAGAATGATGGGGCCAGGCTTTTAACCACTGTTTGATTTATCGAACATTCGTAGGTCCCTACAATATGCCATCATTGGGTTTGACACTGGGTAATAGACATGAATATGCATTACATATGGGGTGTCTATATAGATCAGGAGCCTTAGATACCCTTATTTTTTCACCCAGGAAACCTACAGCTAGGAAAATATCCTATAGAAATAACCTCACTTATGGAGAAAGTTTTTTGCATACAGATGTTTGGCATGATTTATAACAGTGAAAAATTGGCCAGTTGCAGTGGCTCACAGCTGTAATCCTAGCACTTTGGGAGGCCAAGGCAAGCTGATCACCTGAGGTCAGGAGTTCGAGACCAGCCTGGCCAACATGGTGAAACCCCATCTTTACTAAAAATACAAAAGTTAGCTGGATGTGGTGGTACATGCCTGTAGTTCCAGCTACTCAGGAGGCTGAGGTAGGAGAATCGCTTGAACCTGGGAGGTGGAGGTTGCACTGAGCTGGGATCACACCACTGTACTCCATCCTGGGCAACAGAGTGAGACTCCATCTGAAAAAAAAAAAAGAAAAATTGAAAACAACCCACATATGTTACAGTAGTACATGATAATATTAATGTACTAGGCTTGAGTAAATTAGGCAGCTCTTAAAAATACTGGAATGATGTGGAAAAGTCTTTTAATGTTAAGTACAGTCATGTATGGCATAGCAATGCTTTGGTCCACGACAAACTGCATATATTATACAGCGGTGGTCCCATAAGATTATAATTCTGTCTTTGTACTATACCTTTTCTATGTTTAGATATGTTTAGATATGCGAATACTTAACATTGCATTACAGTTGCCTACAGTATTCAGTACAGTGGCATGCTGTGCAACTGTAGACTAGGAGCAACAGGCTGTACCATGCAGCACAGGTGTATGGCAGACTACACCATCTAGGTTTGTGTAAGTCTCTGATATTCCCACAATAACAACACGGACTAATGACAAGTTCCTCAGATGTATTCTTGTCATTAAGTGATGCATGGCTGTATAAATAAAAAAATACAAAATTAAAACCTGTATCATGACAACAGTAATGTCTTCCCCCACCAGACACAGTAAAAAGAAGGAAAAAAGCAAATGAGCAAACAGTACTATCATAAGCCTAGGAAAAAACTGCACTGGAAAGAAATACACCAAACTGTGTGTGTGTGTGTGTGTGTGTGTGTGTGTGTGTGTGTGTGTGTGTGTGTTTTAAGTGGCTGGGTTTAGGTACTAGAATTTTTCCTACCTTCAATGAAATTTATTTTTTCAGATTTTGCATCAGAATGCATATATGCCACAATAGGGAATGTAGAAAAAAATTCTTGCCTCCATTTGCCTGCTGCCTACCCACCTTTGAGATCCTAAATGAATTTTTATTCTTTTCTGTATTTTATATGTTTTCAAAATTAGCTTTACTACTTTTCAGTGTAATCTATAGTTCACATGACAAATCATATAAAAAGCTATTTGAAATAAAAACACTAGTAACATTGCTCTTCCTGTATTCCTATGAGACCCCCTCGTATGCTTGTGGATGAGACATTGTGAGGATGTGATGACTGAGAAAGCAGCAGCCATTTTGTGACCACGAGGTGACAAGCTCAAATAAGAAAAGCCAACGAAATGATGGGGGAAGGGGAGATGTTTTAAGAAGCCTGAGTTCTTGATGACACAATTGAGCTGTTGAACAAACTTGGGGAGGACTACCTGTTTAAATTTATTTCTTTATCTATTTATTTACTTGAGACAAGGTCTCACTCTATTGCCCAGGCTGGAGTGCAGTGGCATGATCAGAGCTCACTGTAGGCTTGACTTCCCGGACTGAAGCAACCCTCCTGCTTCAGCCTCCAAAGTAGCTGAAACTACAGGCATGCCCAGCTACTTAAAAAAAATTATAGAGACAGGTTTTCACTATGTTGCCCAGGTTGGTCTCACACTCTTGGGTTCCAGCAGTCCTCCCACCTTGGCTTCTCCAAGTGCTGGGATTACAGGCATGAGCCACCATGCCTGGCTCTGATTTATTTACTTTTTCAGTTTTAAGGACTAATTATTATTACAAGAGGTGAATATGCCATACTTTATTTAATTGTACATCATCTTTTAATTGTTACAAATAAGCTGTGACAAACACTTTGTTCATCTTTATGTTTATGTCCATAGGACAGATCCCTGGCAGAGCACCTTGCTGATCAAAGAGTAACAACTCTTTAAGGCTCATCATTCCTATTAGCTGCCAGTTAACCCAGCTAACCCAGGAACTGGCATATTATAGAGGTTCAGTGAGCCAATGTCTGATAGGCCAACCTCAATCTCGCCCCTCCTGTAGCATTTCCCCAGTTCTGCTGTCTCCATCCAGGGCATGCTTTTCTCTGGGGTTGTGCTTCTCACGATTTTCTGGCATTATCGTCCATGGCACATCTATGCTGTCGGAACAGCTGGGGAGACTATCAGAAGGTTCTGCTCCGTGGGAAAAAGACTTTATCTACAGATCTGCCCTTGGGAGAAGGCACCAGCTAACCCAGTCTCAGGGTGACGCCAGCATCTCACCTCCTCTCACTGTGGAAACCATTTCCTCACCAAGGGAGCGACTGAACCATTTTTGCAAATAACCTGAACCTTTGTGGTGAGGCCCTCCTGGTTTGTGCAATGCACAGCATGACACCAATATCATGATGAAAAATTTTCCCCTTCAAAGAGGATAAGGAAAAAAACTAATGGGTACTAGGCTTAATATCTGGGTGACGAAATAGTCTGTATAACAAACTCCCATGACATGAGTTTACCTATGTAACAAGCCTGCACTTGTACCCCAAACTTAAAAGTTTAAAAAATGAAAAAAGGAAAAAAAATTCCTCCTCAGTCTCCCCAAGTTTATATCTTCTAATACCCCAAGGCTGCCTGTACAGAGACGACATGGCTGAGACCCCAGAAGGAGGCAGCAGCTACAAGTCCTGAGTTCAGCTCTTCCCGGCCACCATGTGAACTCACACTCTGCCCAGCATCCTGGGGACCCCCGCAGCTTCCCTTGCTGTCCTTTTCTTCACTGACGCCTTCTGCCCTCAGACCCGCTCTGCCCCATGTGAATTTGTCTTTTGCTCTTGTGCCCCCACTGTCTGGCCATGGCTTGGACCCCACTGCCCAAGTCTATCCCTGAGACCTCCAAGTAGAGAACTTCAGAGGGATTTCAGGGACCATTTCCCGAGGAGGATTTTTCTTCCTAAGAGGTTTCAGCAACTCTATTCTCCTGCTCTGGGAGACAGAAGGAGAGTGAGTGAGTCCCATTCTATGGATGAGAAAATGGAGGCCCATGGGGATTTTGACAAGATCAGGTCCAACTGGTTCTCAGTGGTGGGGCCTTGGCTCTCCTTATGAACTCAGATGGAACTCCCCAAGGAGAGATGGGATGGAAAATAGTTTGTTCAGAAAACTAAATTTCCAGTAAAGAGACATAGAGACCCAGAACCAAGACAGAGAATGAGCAATACCAAGAGAAAGATGCAGAAATTAAAATCTCGGGGGAAAGAAGAAATGCCAGCTTCCTTCTGGATCTCTTTGTCCCCACATCCCCACCCCAAGCGGTGATGTCTCCCAGTTCTTCCTGACTCTCAAGGAAAGGGACCAGAAGCAGCTGGCTTGCCTTGTGAACAATGACTTGGGATCTTTCTGTCCTATCTCCTGTAGTGGGTACCAAGAAAGAGTTCTGCTGCCTCGTCTATACCTCCCGACAGATTCCACAAAAGTTTATAGTTGACTATTCTGAAACCAGCCCCCAGTGCACCAAACCAGGTGTCATGTAAGTGCCAGTGCTCCTGCCCACCCCTCGGGAGGGAGGCTGGGAGGTCTGGGGTGAGGTCCCCTCAGAGTACTCAGCTCTCTAAGGCCCATCAAGGAGAAGGACTCCAGGGGAGGCCCCTGCAGTGTTTTCTGACCTGGCCTGGGGCCTGCAGAGTCCTGAAGAGCCTGCCCCTGGGCAGAGGGAAGAGAGCAGACATGACAACGGGAAGTTGGCTTCCTGAGGAACCCCATCTGAGACACTTGGGGAAGGCCTGTGAACCCCGAAGTTAAGGGGAAATTTTACTGGCGTGAGGACAGGCCCTGAGATGCCTGGGACATAGAAGGATGCAGAGGCCATAGGATTCCCCTGATGAATTCGTCAGTTCTTAACTCTTCCTCCCTTCTCCACAGCCTCCTCACCAAGAAAAGACGGCAGATCTGTGCTGACCCCAACAAAAAGTGGGTCCAGAAATACATCAGTGACCTGAAGCTGATTGCCTGAGGGGCCTGGAAGTTGCGAGGACCCAGTGACCTTGGTGGGCCCAGGAGGGAGCAGGAGCCTGAGCCAGGGCAGTGACCCTGCCACCCTGGAGGCCACCTCTTCTAAGAGTCCCGTCTGCTATGTCCAGCCACATTAACTAACGTTAATCTTAGTTTATGCATCATATTTCATTTTGAAATTGATTTCTATTGTTGAACTGCATTATGAAATGAGTATTTTCTCTGACATCTCATGACATTGTCCTTATCACCCTTTCCCTTCAACTCTTTGCACATTCAATGTGTGGATTAATCAGTGTGATTAGCTTTCTCAGCAGACATATGTTTCAAATGACAAATGCTTATTGAATGGTTTTGCTCAGCATTACCTTTTAATATATTGGCAGTACTTATATAAAAGGTAAACCAGAATTCTCATTGTGACAACTCTATTGATTTGGTTTCACTAATTGGAATCACAGATTGACAGGAATTCTGGGGGAGGAGTAGGGAAAATATGAAAAGGGGCAGAAACTACAAGATAGGGACCGAACACTTCTACGGTCATACCAGACGTTTCCGTGGAGATATTTTCCTGAAAAGTTGAAACAGACACCATTATTTTATAAACCACATTGTAACTGAAATGCAATAGAAAAATTTTCTACTGAAATGAATATCAAGATGACACTGCAATGCATATTTATGTACACAAGCTCATTTTCATAAACAAAGCTTTCCTCAAGAATGATGGCTAACATCTGTTGAGGACTTACCAAGTGCTGGGTTTTGGGGTAAGTACTTACATCAGTGAAAGTCTGGGAAACATCGCCCACAGTCTAGCAAGGACTCCTTATCTGGAAGTTGGCTGAACGCCTTGGTCATGTTATCTTTGTTCCCCACTCTGCTTTTGGGGAGGATGTTTTCCATGACTAGCTGACATGAGGCTTGGGGCTGGGTGGCCGGAGTTAGCAAATAAAAATACAGAATGGATACTTATTTAGTGTAAGCATATCCCATGCAATATCTGGGACCTACTTGTACAAAAAATGATTTGTTCTTTACCTGAAACTCAAATTTAACAGGGTATCCTAAATTGTATCTGGCAATCCTCCGAAGAAGGAATACCGCTTATGGAGGTGTCTGCTTCCTGTTGGAGATGTCTATTGATTGGCTTAAATGTAGAACAGGGCTTCTCAACCTTGAATTCACATTAGAATCACTTAGGAGAGCTTTAAAAAAGTCCAGTGCCAGGGCCTCACCTCCAAAGTTACGAATTTAATTGGACTGATGTGGGGCCCAGCATCAGTGATTTAAAAACTCCCCAGGAGATGTTAATGCACAGCCGAGTTTGAGAATCACTGTTGGTGTGCGGTCATAGGCTGTTTTGAGCCAGCGTTAGGGTTTCAGAGGCAAAGCAACTTTCTTCCAGTTTTTGAAGACATCTGATCTAGTTATTTTTGGTTCATTCCGTTGGATGGTTAATCATAAGCAGCAAATCTATCAGATACAGTTATTTCTAGAACTGGGTTTTTAACATGTCTCTTCCAGCACAGCACTGGGAGCTCTGTGGTCATCCCTTCCACCGCCCATCGGTTCCCCGTTGTATTAACTCCACATTGCCCCCTGCTGGTGAAACAATGACACAGGCGTGAAGGCTGCCCTCTTTAGCTCCCTGCCTCTGATGAATACAGCTGCACCTTCACGAAGAGCACAGCTGTTCATTGTGATGGTTAATGTTATGCGACAACTGGACTAAGCTAAGGGATACCCAGATAGCTGATAAACATCATTTCTGAGTGTGTCTGTGTGGTGTTGCAGAAGAGATTAGCATCAGAACACTAAAGAAGATCTGCCCTCACCAATGCAGGCAGGCATCATCCAATTCACTGAGGTCCCAAATAGAACAAAAAGGCCGAGGAAGGGTGACTTTGCTGTCTGCGTTTGAACTGGGACATCCATCTTCTCCTGCCTTCTGACATCCACGCTCCTGATTCTTGAGTCTTCAGACTCAGACAGGGACTTGTACCATCACCTCCCCTTCCTGACCCCTTCTCAGGTCTGTGAACTTGGACCAGAACTGACAACTTCGGCTGCCCTGGTTCTCAGGCCTTTGGACCAAATCACACCACTGGCTTTCCTGTTGTTCTCCAGCTTGCAGATGGTAGGACTTCTTGGCTTCCATAATTGTGGCAGCCCAATTCCCCTAATAAATATCTCAGGGTATATATATATAAACATTGGTATCCAATCTATATCTTTAGATAGAAATAGTCTATTGTTTCTGTTTTTCTGGATAACTGACCAATACATTCATTTTATCATCAAGATAAATATTTACAAGGTGGGATCTGAGAAGGAGGTGGATTGGGCTGCTTCAGAACCTGCTTTCCTGTCCTGCCTAATCTCTCACCTCCTCATTTTTGCTGATATTAACATTAGCTTGGAGTGGAGCACTCTGCTCTTCTAGTCTGCAAGCTCCAGATCACTGGATTCTTACATAGCTTGGTTTTCAGGCAGCAAGCAGAAAGTACATTTCTTTAAAAAACTACTTTTTCCCCCCTTCTCTGCTATCAGATGAATCAGTTTCGAAGTAAGTTAATTTCTTTCTTAATGGGCCTTATGAAGACTGATGCAAGAAATAGTCTCCAATACCCTGAATTTTCCGTTTTGATAAAACTTTGGCTGGAAGATGGCCTTAGAATATGTAACAGGCCATGGGGGTAACCGGTTGTTTTGCTAACTAGAGGTATCCCCGCTGATTTTGACCTTAGCTACTGCCCTCAGCCAGTTCCACGTTTGGGGACCTATACTTACAACACTGCAGTCCATGTCAGTTAGGGATGGTTTAAGTCACAGTGTCAGAAAAATAACTCAATCTGGCTTAAATGATAAAGGGAATTTGTTAGTTCACATAACTGAAGCTTCAAGAAATAGAATTAGTTGCAGGCAAAACTTGATTCAGTGGTTCTTGTTTCACTGTAGACTATACACGTCTTTCTGAATTTCTGATCTGCCTACATTTGAGAGCTCCATCCTAGAACGAAGTTACTATATTCATCCTAGTTACTCTGTTGGCAGAATAGTTTCCGGAAACTTCCAGAGCAAATTGGGAAGACAATGTCTGTATCTTCATATTTTGAGTCAAGAGCCTGAGTTCCACTTTTATTGATCTGGCTGGCTTGGATTAAGAGCCCATCTCTTAACCCAAGGGTCAGCAAACTATGGCCATTGGGCCCAATTAGGCCTACTACCTGTTTTTGTATGGCCTGCAAGCTAAGAAGTTCTTATATTTTAAGTGATTGAAAACACCCAAAAGAAGAATATTTTGAGAAATATGAAAATTGTATGAAATTTGAGTTTTAGCGTCCATAAAACAGTTTTATTAGAATGCAGTTGGGCTCATTTGTTTGTGCATTGTTTATAGCCCACAGTCTAGCAAGGACTCCTTACCTGAAAGGAATCGTATTTTCATACGACAAAGCAGAGCTGAGTAGTTGTGAAAGAGACTGTATAACCCACAAAACCTGAAATAGTTACTATTTGGTCCTTTACAGAGCAAGTTTGCCAACCTATATCTTAATTCGTCTTTGTGGCCAGGTAAGTGGATTTGCTGATTTGTTTGAGCTGGCCAATGTCTATAATAAGCAATGTTGATGGGCTCAAAACCACACAGACTACCAGAGGGGTTGCTTTTCCAAAGAATCGTTTAAGGATAAAAGAGAAAGAAAGAGAGAAAGACGATGGGACCCAACTGGTATCTACCAAATGTATGTAACTTTCTCATATTAATTCTGTCTTGATATGTGCAGATGACCAATCCCCTGCCTGTGATTACATCATACCAGACATGTTCTTCCCAAACTGGGAGTTCAGTCCAGACTCTCCTGTTATATACCAGTTGTCTTAGGGATTTTCTTACTTTATTCAACATTATACTCAATTTTTACATTAATAATGCAGTAATAATATACCCCTTTGCCATTCTGTATTTTCCTGTACAATAATAATCATTATTGTCATTATTATTTTTTGAGACAGAGTTTTTGCTCTTGTCACCCAGGCTGGAGTGTAATGGCATGATCTCAGCTCACTGCCACCTTTGCTTCCTGGATTCAAGTGATTCTCGTGCCTCAGCCTCCTGAGTAGCTGGGATTACAGGCACGCACCACCACGCCCAGCTGATTTTTGCATTTTTTAGTAGAGACAGCGTTTCACCGTGTTTGCCAGGCTGGTCTTGAACTCCTGACCTCAGGTGATCTGCCCACCTTGGCCTCCCAAAGTGCTGGGATTACAGGCTTGAGTCCCTGTGCCTGGTCTTTCCTGAATTATTTTACTGCTTTTGTAAAAGGATTTAGATTGAGATATACCCTGTTGCCCCGCAAATGGTGGCTAGTTCCCAAATCCAAGACTAAGTTTTCACTATAGACTTTATATTCTAAACTAAGTCACTAACAACTGGGGCCAGACAATCCTTCCAGGGCATTGTAGACGTAAGAAGAGGAAAGAAAGTGGCCAGCCTAGTGGGTTCCACCTTTGTGAAGGAGAGGTCATTACTTCTAACTGCTCTTGAAGCCCGATGAAGGGGTCTCCAGAGGGTAACTTGTACAAACTGGAAGTGCCTGCAAGCAAGGCAACTCATTTTCCAGCTGGATGTCAGCTTACACAGTGAACCTCATGATTTGCCTGAGCCAAAATGAGCAGGGGAGAAGAAAACAGGAGATAGGAACCAAAGCAGGGAAAAGGATTGCCGGAGGCTGCTCTCCCATTACACGGAATGAACTTTCCATTGGCCGAGTGATCCTGCGGGAGGGAGCTGGGCTCGAGCCATCCTCCCATGACCCTCCACAGAGGTCGGGGGAATCACATGTCCCATTTTGTCTGGGAAATGACCCAGTTTATGCCAGTTGTGCCAACATAATTATTAACAGTATCCCCTTTGAGTCTTAAAGTGCTCATCCTACCAACAGGAGATCCACTGCTTAGCTGACAAGGGTCTTAACAGCAGTAGCTGGTGGGGTGGTCTCAGGGCTGCTGTCTACAAAGGCCCCTGGATGTGTGGGCAAGAAGGTCCTGAAAGGCAGTCTGCCCATCACCTGTAAGGTCTTGCACTTGCACAGGGCTAGGTGTGCTCCACGGTGCTTTTGTGTAACATGCTCAACGGTGTCTTCCAGGCCAGCAAAGGCCCAGGGTATGCTGCCAGTGGTGTGAGCAGAAGAGAGAGGTGAAAGATGTTGGGCCAGGGTGGGATCTCTCACCTAAGAAGCTATGCAGAGAGAGGACCCTCAGGAATGCCCATCCATCTGAGGAAAATATACATGCATTGCCCATAATTTCAATATTTTTTAAAAAGATGCAGGGATAACCTAGCAGTGGGGACAGGGACTACATCTAAAAGACATTAAAAGAATTTTTTTTCTCTTTTAAAAACTAAAAAAAAATTTCTTTTAGAGACAGGGTCTTGCTCTGTCATCCAGGCTGGAGTACAGTGGTGTGATCACAGCTCACTGCAGACTAGAACTCCTAGGTTCAAACCATCCTCCTGCCTCAGCCTCCTGAGTAGCTAGGACTATAGCTGCACACTACCATGCCTGCTAATTTAATTTTTTTTTTTTTGGTAGAGACAGGATCTCACTGTGTTGCCCAGGCTGGTCTCCAACTCCTGGCCTCAAGTGTTCCTCTGGCCCTGGCCTCCCAAAGCACTGGGATTATAGGTACAAACCACCACATCCAGCAACATTTTCTCTTTATATTACCCCACACAGATCACCCCTCTTCGCAATATGCCAGAGGAGTTAAAAGGAGAAGGAGAGAGGGTATCTCAGAACCAAACTAATGCTTCATCACACTCCAACTACCAGAGCCTGTTTTGCTCTGGTGGAGGGCAAGGAGAAAGGAAGAAGTAGAAATGTAATTTAAGTCAAATTTAAGATTAGAGTTCTAAACTGAAGGAATTTTAATAACTAACGTGACCAAAACATGATGGAATCTGCCCACGATGTTAAGGTGGAGCTGATGATTGAAGAAAAGTTAAACATTTTATGTTTTTACTCTATGACAGTAAGGATAGCATAGGTTGTACCTAGATAACAAACAAACCCCCAGTGGAAAAACAAGGTAAAAGTTTTCCGTTCACACAAAATCTAATGTGGGCTAGATCACTGGTTCTCAAAATTTGGTTGCATCGGAATCCCCTGGTGGGCTTGTTTAAACACAGATTCCTGGGTTCCACCTGAGACTCTGTTTCTAAGATCTCAGGTAAGGCTCAAGATTCTGCCTTTCTAATGAGGTTTCAGGTGATGCCGATGCTGCTGACCCATGAACTACACTCTGAGCAGTACTGATTCTAGAGCAGCTCTCCTCCAGGTGGTGACTCAGGAATTCAGATGATTCCATCCTGTAGCTATAGATTCTGGAATGAGAAAGAAGACAGAAAAGGCATACTGCTTTTAACTGTCTTGGTCCAGAAGTGACATGCTTCACTTAATCTTACAATTCATTGGCCAGAATTAGCCACAAGAGCCCAGTGCAAATGCCATGAAGGGCAACATGTGGACTAGTTAGTGAACCCTACTTTGTCTGCCACTTCCCCTTAAAAAAGAGGTTAACCAGGGAAAGAGGCCCAGCCGATGTGAACTTGCAGTCTATTAGAATCTTTTGCTTTTCCTTTCCCCCAATTATAATAGGCTGTCAGTTTAGTATTCATCTTATATATGAGGGATTCATGCAATATTCATGTTGTTGAGATGTGAACTAAATCCTAGATCTATTTGAAATATTTGAAAGTTCATGGGCCAGTGGTGTCAGTCATCAGATGTTGAGAGCCCTTAGGGGAAGAAAGGATGAGACTCTACGGCTTCATCAAGGCAGAGGATGCTACTGTCATGATTCCGGATAATGCCCCCACACTTGCCCTAGCTGGTTTGCTATGATGGGCTAGAGGAGGAATATCTCAAAATTGGAAGGGATTATAATATGTTGCATGAGAATAGCTATCTATGTAGGGGTGTGTGTGTGTGTGTGTGTGTGTGTGTGCGCGTGTGTGTGTAGAGAGAGAGAGAGAGAGTCAAAATGTAGTCTTTGGATCTAGACAGGACATGTTTGTTGCCTTGATCTCTTGATACAATGGGTAACATAACAGCAGCGAACATTCCTGAAGTTTTCTGAACTAGACTGAAATTTGCAAAGTTTGTTCCCTCAATGAGAGACGCAGAGCAAGTGGTTCAAGAGAACTAAGAGAGAATCAGGTTTTAGGGCAAGGCCCCAGCTTCTCAAATCTTGGTTTTTGAATTAAAAATCACACACTCATACTTAGGAAAATCAAACACAAAGAATGGAAAATGAAAAGCGGAGATCCTCATTTCTTAAAAATCATGGTTGCCAGGGAAATCACATTTAATAGGTTGGGATAGATCACATCAAATGTCCTTCTTGTGTTTATGTAAATATATATAACTTTTACCAAAGTGAAATATTATTATATATACAGTTATATAATAAATATGTGGTAATATAGAGATTGGTATAGAGATACACATACGGAATGTATATTCTATATACATAGTTTTACATTAATATCTTAGATACCTTTCATTTCAGTATGTATATCTACTTCATTCTTTTCAGTAATTTTGTGTTTATTATGTGGCTATACCATAATGGTTTACACTATTCATCTTCTATAGAATTTATTTATATTGATTGTTTTACAAACAGAGCTGCAAACAACAGTGATGAGCCAACACTTTGTGTCTTTTTTTTTTTTTTGAGACAGAGGCTCACTCTGCCACCCAGGCTGGAGTACGGTGGTGCCATCTTGGCTCACTGCAACCTCTGCCTCCTGGGTTCAAGCGATTCTTCTGCGTCAGCCTCCCGAGTAGCTGAGATTACAGGTGCCTCCCACCATGCCTGGCTAATTTTTGTATTTTAGTAGCGATGAGGTTTCACCGTGTTGGCCAGGCTGGCCACCGGGAAGCGATTATAGCCGGGTTCTGCCCCTTACTGAAACCTACTCAATGTTCCCCTTCCCTAAGTAGGACAAGACAGTACCCTGCCTTTAAGGTTTATAGAATAGAAAGTGAAAACTCTTTGGGGGAAGAAAATCTTCCTGAACAGATAGCCCAGGGCATTTTGAAAATCCCTTAGGAAGTTCTCTGTTTTACTTGGGTACCTCTGTCCTTGGGTTTTGGTGATGTGGTTTGACCCCAGCCAGAGGTCAACAACAGCAGAAGGCAGGAGGAAGATAAACCCATGAGAGGAGGCCCAGGAGCAGGGGGTCATTGTGAATGAGGAGGACGCGGGGGCCCAAGAGTGTGAGCAGAGGATGACAGGACTTGGGCGCTCAGTTGCCAGCTGTGAGGTCCGAGCTGTGTCCCCTTATCTTAAGAGGTGAGCCCTGAGTCGTGGGAAGATGGAAACCGGGGCTGATGAGAGAGGATGTTTTTAAGCACTGTGCTGTCTTGTTGACTCGCACATGCGAGGGGTTCTTGATAGCCACAGGGCTCAGGGTATTTGCAAGAATAGTTCAAGTGCTCAGTTGTCTCAGGGCTGTTGATGGGGAAGTGGTTTCCACAGCGAGAGGAGGTGAGATATTGGTGTCACCCAGGACCACTTAGCTAGTTCCTCCTCACTAAAGCTCTATAGTCATAGTTTCCCCTGGCAGAGCAGAAACTTCTACGTTATCCCACAGCTGTGCTAACAGTGTAGACTTGACTTATGCAGTGATGCCAGGAGTCCTGAGCAGCAGAGCCCAACTTAAACCACACGCAGGTGGACAGAGCTGTATTAGCGAAGCCTGAGCTACTGAGCAATGAGAGTATAGCCAGGCTTCCAGACATCTGTTCATTCCAGGCTTCCAGACCTCTGTTCATTCCAGGCTTCCAGACCTCTGTTCATTCCAGGTTTCCAGACATCTGTTCATTCCAGGCTTTCAGACATCTGTTCATTCCAGGCTTCCAGACATCCGTTCATTCCAGGCTTCCAGACCTCTGTTCATTCCAGGTTTCCAGACATCTGTTCATTCCAGGCTTCCAGACATCTGTTCATTCCAGGCTTCCAGACATCTGTTCATTCCAGGCTTCCAGACATCTGTTCATTCCAGGCTTCCAGACATCTGTTCATTCAAGAGAGATACGTGCTAAGCAAAGGACCTAAAGATGTGTTTAATATGGGTGCTGATATGCCTAAGGAACCTTGAAATAAATGTTTTTAGCCTTTGGCCAAGAGAGTCCATGTCTAGGAATCTATTCTCTGTAGAAATAAATTCAAATATGGGAAAAAAGAACAATGCATAAGTGTATTTGGTCCCCAGCATATTTATAGCAACTTAAAATTGGACCCAATTTAAATTACCTATGATATGGAAATGGCTAAGAAAATTATGGGATCTTCCCTTGATTGGCTATTAAGCAGCCTCTATGAACAATGCAATGACATGAGAAATGCTTATGTTGTGGTAAGTTTAAAAAACTCAAGATGCAAATCAGCTTATTTTAATTTTTGGGATTAACATTAGGGATGTGGTCAATCCCACATAATGTATTTTTGTGGGTGCAGTTCCCAGGAAAGAGGAGGAATAAAAACTGCAAGTATGAAGTGTCTCCTTCGCTTGCAGTCCCCTTGTCTATCTCCTGTGAAAAGACTCCCTTCTCTTCCTTAACATGGGCAATTTCTACTGAGGACTCATTGTTCTAAGAATTCTCTCATCTCCTCCTGCATCCTCAGTGCCCGATCTTTGGCTTGTATGAAAGAAGGTGGGTAGTGCTTGTGGCAGGGCCAGTTCTGTCTTCCTCAGTATGTTCTGGAGTGGGTATGTAGCCCCATTTTCTAGTGGTTACCATGACATCATGAAGAGCTTATGTTTCTTTTGTCTTAGACTTGGGCGATAGTCATTCATTGGGCAACATGAAATAACACAAGTCAGCATCTTGTTAA